>NC_043969.1:17895941-18544691 GCF_902148855.1 Sphaeramia orbicularis | reverse complement strand
TTCATGAATTCAGTTGTGTTTTAGGTTGACGTAGGTTCTTGCATTATCAGTAGATACATATGGTGACGGTCAAAACACAACAATTCAGACGACACAGATTTCAGATAATGGTAAAAAATGGGACAACACTTTTCACTGATGAGTGGACAGAAGCCCAGTCCTTGGCAACATTTCAGATATTTTTGTTTTATGTCCATGGAATACATATAAAATTGAACTAGGATCAGTCACAGCAACGTTCTTCCACCCTTTCCACCATCTAAAATGTTGTCATGTTTCATGAACTGATGGGTTTTGACCTTCAGGGGCTGTTAAAAAAAATATTTTGACTTAAATATATTCACTGGAAACACACACAAAGATATTTAGACTAAAGATGAAAAACAGTCCATTCTGGCCATTTTCACTGTTGATGAAAACATCACTGCTAACCTGTGGCTAATTAGCTGAAGCTTTGTGTACATGTATCACTCAAAGTCAGTTGGTCTCAAAGTTTATAACAGTTGGTTTTGTGGTTCAGCAGAGTGGATTTGTTACTTGTGATGGGAGAGTTTAGCAGCATTTTTGATGAGTTTGGTTAGTTTTACATTTGGTTTTTTACCCATAAAGACCCAAACAGCTACCGACGACCAAAACCATCTTCTGATCTAAAATGTTTAAGAATGTCTGAACCATTAAACATATCAATACATGTAAATAATCGGTGTAAAATGTGGTTGGTTTGTCATCTTTTCATGGTCATCAAATATGACCCATTTGGACGTTCAGAGGCTTCGTAGTGAACGTGGAAACACCGTCATCTTCTACAACATTAATTCACCCGTAAAATCCATAGAGTTAGATCAATGACAGTAGATGGAGACACTTGGTTTATGCTCACTTGATGTTATATTTTGCTGAAAAAGTCACTTTTTCTTCAGTTTTCTCTGTTTTGATATAATAGCCTTTGAATTTAATCTGAGCTTTTATGAACATCTACATGATCAGTAAATTCAGTATAGGAAAATACCTGATGTTCATGGAAAAAAAACACAAAATACAAAGGATTATGTCATATTGTATTGTGATAAATCACTTAAGAAAAGTTATATTTAGAGAAAAAAAAATATTTTGGAACTGCCTCAAAACAAACGTGTTTACAGTCCATAAATGGGTCTCACGTCAAACTGTCACTGATCTCACAAAACAATCATGTAGTTAACCCTTTATCGGGAAAGTGACTATTTTTGGTCATTTCCGAATACATTACAAGACAGAGAGTCTGGTTTCGACCGACTTTATATGTGAAGTGACATGAGATAACTTTTGTTATGATTTGGCACTATATAAATAAAATTTGACTGACTGACTGACTGACTGATTGATTGATTGATTGGTTGGTTGGTTGGTTGGTTGACTGATTGATTGATTGATTGATTGAAGACAGTGACAGCAACAGTTACAGTGAGGACAGTGAGTCAACAATCTCAGATCTAATGCGGTCTCCAGGGTCTGTAAGGTCCACCTCTGCATGAACAGTGAGTGTTCCTGCTTTGTTAGGTACCATGAAGTAATGGTACTAATGTTAGCAAAGATGTTCAAAGGGATAATGTGGATGTTGACAGGTGTCTGGATCAGTACTTATTTTGGTCTGATGTTCTAAAAGTGATGTTCCTTTCACCTTACATTTGTTTTCTTGTTTTTTTTTAATATTTACTACTTGGATTTTTTTTTTCTTTGCCACTTATGGGCAAGGCACCAAATATGGTAACTTCATTGACCTTGATTTTCTACATAAGAATAAAAAACAATGTAAAAAAAAAAAAATTTCACCAAAATAATAAAGTCTGATTATATCCTCCAATAACACACCAAGGTTGACATTTTGAATCTTAGAGTATTTCTATGAGTGCCCTGTAGTTAATGTTAGATCTTATCAAGTGGCACCGTTCGTGAATACAATGCTAAAGATCGTCACAGAGGTCAACTGATTGCTATGGAACCAACAGTTTTCACAAAATAGTTGTTTATTCAGGAAACAGAGCCACTTCTCCCAGAGGACTCCCTTCAAACAGCTTCGAAGGCTCCAAGGCCGTGACATGTTTACACCTAAAGATTGGAATCCTGCATCTCAAGTCTAAATATATTTGACATAGACTTAGCTCATGCGCATGTAATGGCGCACACAAACAGAGCTCAGTTTAGAACAATAACAAAGACAAGTCAGTCGGACCAACGTATCCAATTAGGCATGACAGCTTGTTGATAATGGATGAATGATGTTGCACAATGAAAAACATGCAATGATGTGGAGCCAATAAACTTTCAGGATGTGATCAAGTCTGTTTATACCACATATATAGTATACAACACATCATAATATGTACTATTTAAAGGAGTGATATTTTGCTTTTTAAATGGAATTATGTATTTTAAAACATTTCCCTGTGGTCTACATAAACTGTAAATGCTATGCTTGGGTCTGAATTCTTCATTAATTCAACTCCACAGGTCCATCTTCAACCCTATTTCTGAGTAATGACACCAGAAAGGTCATTTTGAGCGCTGGCCCTTTAAATGCAAATGAGCCACTTCATGCCCCACCATCTCCAAGGTTGTTGACCATGCTTTCTTTCCCGTTCAGCCACTTGTGTTCGTTAATACAACCAATAACTGAACATTTTAAGTAATCGGCTCGAAGTTTGGACATATTTTCAGTATGGACTACAACCGCTGCTGCTGACAAACAATTAAAAAATGTTTGTCGGAAGTCTTGACCTTATATGTGCAAATTGTATATAAGTGTAGAGGTGAATGTATAGGCTAATGCCCCTGTGATCATACTATGTCTATTTGTGTTTTTGTTTGTTTGTTTTGATGATGCCTATGTCATCATTATTTGTGTTTTTAATTAATTAATGAATTTATTTTGAATTTATAGCAAATGAGTGATGTACTAATACTGGCTGTTTTATGTCTTGTTTCTATCACCTGCCTAGGGACTGCAGATGAAAAGTAGTTATTTTTACTAATTCTGGCATATTTACAGGGTGGGGAAGCAAAATTTACAATGAACATTTAGTTGTTTTTTCTCAGCAGGCACTACGTCAATTATTTTGAAACCAAACATATATTGATGTCATAATCATACCTAACACTATTATCCATACCTTTTCAGAAACTTTTGCCCATATGAGTAATCAGGAAAGCAAACGTCAAAGAGTGTGTGATTTGCTGAATGCACTCGTCACACCAAAGGAGATTTCAAAAATAGTTGGAGTGTCCATAAAGACTGTTTATAATGGAAAGAAGAGAATGACTATGAGCAAAACTATTACGAGAAAGTCTGGAAGTGGAGGAAGCAACAAAAAACACGCCAAAGCTTTTATTAAAGCTCTCAAATCCAAAATCCTAAAGGATCCAACCAAATCCATGAGAAAAATGGCAATTGAACATGAGGTAGACAACAAGACCTTTAGAAATGCAGTAAAATATGATTTGAAGATTTAAATTCTCATGACTTTCAATAAACTAATTGGTCATACACTGTCTTTCAATCCCTGCCTCAAAATATTGTAAATTTTGCTTCCCCACCCTGTACATAGGTATATTTTTTATACAGCAATGTTCATAAATGTGCATGTTTCCTATTAAATAAACCAATAAAATAGAATAAAAATAAATGTTGCGATGTAACTAATAACAAAAGAAGGAGGAATTTGAACAGGTGGTAGAAATCCATCGATTTTTGCTGGAATGAATATAACGATAACTTTTACAGCACCTATAGGGTTCAAATTCCAAGTTTTTGAACTATTAGGGAACAGGTGTCAAACATGTGGCCCGGGGGCCAAATCCAGCCCACCAAAGGGTCCAATCTGGCCCGTGGGCTGAATTTGTGAAATGCAAAAATTACACTGAAGATATTAACAATCAGTGGTGTCAAAATCATTTTAATTCAGGTTCTGCATACAGACACATACAGTCCAATTAGATTTCAAGTGGGTCAGACCAGAAAAATATTATCATAATAACCTATAAATAATGACAACCCCAAATTTTCTCTTTGTTTTTTAGTGTAAAAAAGTAAAATTACGTGAAAATATTTACATTACCAAACTATAATTTTAGAAAAAATGTGAATAACCTGAACAAATATGAACAAACTGAAATGTCTTAAGAAAAGTAAATGCAACGTTACCAATATTCTGCCTGTTACTAAATGTTTTGTGCGATTGTAATGCACATGTGTAAATGATAAACTGATAAACCAAGGCATAATATTGTTAAAATTGCACTTGTTTTTCTTAAGACAATTCAAGTTGTTCCTGTTATGCAGATTTTTAAGGAAACTTTGTCGATATAAACTTGATTATAATACAATTTTACTTTTTTCACTGTTATTATTTTACAGGTCCGGCCCACTGGAGATCAAATTGGGTTGAATGTGACCCCTGAACTAAAATGAGTTTGACACCCCTGTATTAGGGTCTCCAAATACACAAATAAATGTACCAAAGACTAATAAAAGTGGGTTGAGTAAAATATGACCCTTTTAAGAGATTTGTGCACAAGTACATCACTTTGGAGCACAGTAAACTCATTAAACATGTACATATAAAGCAAACGGGCAGAAATGGTTGTATAAAGCTGGGATGTTAGAGAGAGAGAGGCTATTGAAAATCACTTCTAAGCACAGATGTATGGATTTGTCAATGTGGCAGTGAGCCTGTCAGCAGTTTTCCACATCATGTCCCCTCTCCTGCTTCATAGCATGTGAATACGTCACTTCGAGCGACATAAGAGCTTGGACATTTCCTGCCTCATCAGGGCCATCCTCTCCTGATCCCGCTCTCTCCCTCTCATTAAAAAGCACTTGCACTCAGCATGTTAGCATAAATACATAAATTCATGGCTCGCTAGATGAGAGGCACTCAACATAGACATATTTCTTCTCTTCTAAACACACACATACACACAAACTGCGCTTATGCATGTACGAGATTTTTTTTTTTCTCTCTTTTGGACGTTTCTTCCTGGAAAACCATTCAGTAGAGGCTGCGTCTTCACTGACTCTCTGTCTAAAGCTCAGTTCCAAAACAATGGCTAAGGAAATGCACATGAAGACATATAACTTGTGGTCGAGCAGAGCTAATCAATATGCCGATGAATGCTGAGACGCAATGTCAATGGAGGGGTCTAGAGATCTAGAGTATTGCCAAATGTTTTGAAGTGGATATGAGACGGAGGCAAAAAGAAAGAAGGAGGATGGGTGTGCGCTTACGTGCATGTGTGTACGTAGGATTTTGCACAGTGGTAGTGCCTGAGCTCAGTAGCACTGGAGCATGTATTGTAATCAATAGCACTTCAGCCAGAGAGCAAATCAATGGAGGCTGCGCTGTAATGGAATGCATGGTCAAGGGAGAAGCGGAGCGGATGAGTGGGTGCAGGGTAAGTGGAGAGATAGAGCGCAAACACAAAAAGAAGTGAATGTGGGCCACGAGAGACGAAAAAGGCAAGGGGGAATCTAAAAAGAAGAATTAGAGGATATGAAATGCATTAACGGAGTATAAAAGCAAATATGCAACTGTAAATAGAGGGATATGAGTTTATGGGGGTAGGTAAAAGCAAGAGAGCAAATTTAGGCAAGATGTAAAAAAAAATAAATAAATAAATAAATAAATAAAAATACAGCAAGCCATTTATCAGCATAGGCAAATTTCTGCATAATTATACTGCCTTAGTGAGTTTGCTCAAACCCCCTGTGAGGCTTAAGAAAAGCAATACTGGGAAATTGGCTCCAATGAGGGGAAAATGAACGATAAAGAGACAAAAACAGAGGAAAGGCAAAGAAAAAACAGCCTGAGAAGCAGGTACATTTTTGCGTGCGTCTGTGTTTACTTGCAATGGAAATGAAAGAAAGTAAGAAAAACACATGGTTGGTTGGGTGTGTGTGTGTGTGTGTGTGTGTGTGTGTGGGTGTGGGTGTGGGTGTGGGTGTGGGTGTAAATACAGCCTCAGTTTCAGGTGGTTCTTATCGTCTTTTTTGCTTATCTGACCTGTGAACAAAGCTGACAGCAATATGGTGCAGACCTGACTCCTGCCCTCTCAATTATTGGAGTTTATTTGAGGTCTGGTGAACTTCAATAGAGACAGCCTTTATTTCCACTGGGGTTTTAATGGCGGTTTCACTATTACAACAGGAGTGGAACAACATGCAGTATTTTAACTTAAATAGCCGACTGCTCTTACCGCTAACTTGTTTTGAAGTTTAATTGTATGGAACAGCATGTGAAGAAGGCCAGTGTGGAGCTTTATGTCCCTGGAACAGAGCAACTCTTAGACAAAATTCAGGTAAAAAATAAAAAAATCCACTTAAAATATAAATGTAGCAGAAGGAAAATGGCAGGTGCTGCAATGTTAAGTAGGCTCAGAAAGTATAGATTATATCATATTACTCACTCTCACACTCAAAGTCACTTTTACGCTTTACTGACAAGATGCATCCGACATTTTAACTGAACCGATGGAAAACACGTCAAATTTAGATGCACAAACAGGATGGATTGCATGTGCCACACTTGGGTGAACAAGTTATGTGCATGAAGTGATGTATTAGTGTTTTGATCATTTACATAAAGGATAAGGATGACTTTTTTCAACTTCTTCTCAAATCCCATGAGACTAACACAATCTCTAACAATTTTATCCAAATGGTGGACATAGGGCTGGGCCATCTGACACTGGGTTTGAATTTGTTATGTCCCAAAAAGAATTACAATCGATTTTCCACAGTGATAAGTTTCAAAATAATTAAACAATGTAAATGCGATTTGAGGGTATGAAACTATAACTTGTTGCCTACATCTTGGAGAAAACCCCATTTAATTTGGTTCAGTGGTCACAGAGAAATGTGGATCTTTGTAAAGGATGTCATGGGTTTATTTCTTCCAAGTTTGGCACTTGGATGCTCTTGGCATCCATATGAATGAAAATATTTTGTTCACAACTGACAGAGCAACTAACAAATGAATTCAAATTCTGTGCATAACATTATATCAATGGTGTGTACTCGTGTGAGGTTTTGTTGTTGAAAGATGTACTGATCTCTCAATTACCATTTTGCATTTGTTCCCTAAAAAGCTGACATCTGTTGACAAGCATTTCACTTTGATTCTTACCTATTCAATTCTCAAACTGCAAAGTAGGTTGGTCAGTATGGTTGGTCTGCAACTAACTCCTGCTCAGAGAGCATTCATTGTGTTAAGGTACACTGAAACAAACCACAAACTTGACAGAGGAAGGGAGAAGTTTAGAGGAAGGTTAGATTGGGATGCCCCGAAGAAAGGAGGAACGAACCCATGACATGCTTTACACAGATCCACATTTCTCTGTGACCACTGAACCAAATTAAATGGGTTTTTTTGCAAGATGTAGGTAAAACGTTATAGCTTGACACCCTGAAATAGCATTTACATTGTTTAATTATTTTGAAAGTTATCAATGCCAAAAGTCCGATTATAACTTTTTTGGGGGGACATATGGTATAATCTGCTTTACAGAGAGACATATATGACATATGTGCTGCTACATAAATAACAGCTCTGTCAGTACTTTCCTTCTCTACTAATATTCACTCTATATGGTGCCAGAACTGGTGTAAATGTTGTATTATGGGCTTTTTGCAGCAATAGTTTTTTAGACTAGTGATTCTGATGTGTCTGTCCGCATTAAAAATGTCTGAAAAGTTGCTTTAACTTACAGAGTTTGTGCAATTTGTTGTTCTGATGTTGCTGAAAAAATAATGACTGATGTAATGATGGCTTCAGAGTTACTGCGACTTCATTAACTACTGGTTCTGCTTCTGAAGTCCAAGCTGTGCCAGAGCAATGAAACAAAGCACAACTTCAGAGTGAAATATTTGGATTCATTAGAAGACAAATTAGGTTAAACCAGTTGAAGTAATTAATGTGAAATGTATGTAGAGTTAGGCAAATGTGGACTAATTTTTATCAGTGAGCACAATTGTCTTAGGTTTGTCGAACTATTTTCCAAATATTATAATACTATTGCTATAATTTAAAAAAAAAAAAAAAACTCTTTAAAACCTGATGTGTCATGGCTGACACCCCTATGCATTTTGATGGCTGTAACCCTTTCACTGTTTGTGCAAATGGAAAAATTCCAACAGTTTCTGAAACCTGAGACGTTGCGCTTTCTAAGTTTTATTGGGTCATTACGGTAATTTCACTCATGCCTGTATTAAAAGCTGGAGAAGAAGTTGTTTTAGCAGAATTATAACATGCAGTAAATTGTAAATGATTGCTAGATTTTGAAAGATCTGGGAAAAAAAGTGCTCTGGAAAAATGGGCAAATGAACTCCCTCATAGCATATTTTCTAACTTTTTAATAGCTGGAATAAAAAAATAAAAAAAAAAAAAAGTCCAAACAGACCATTTTAGGCTTAGGTGGTGTAAAATGCAGTTTATCATCTTTTCATGGTCATCAAATATGACCTATTTGGATGTTCAGAGGCTCTGTAGTTACCGTGGAAACACCATCATTGTCTACAGCATTGATTCACCAGTAAAACCTATGGAGTTAGATCAGTGACAGTGGATGGAGACATTTGGTTTATGTTCAGTTAGTCACTTTTTCTTCGGTTTTCTCTGTGTCTGACACACTATCCCTCAACTTTAATCTGAGCTTTAATGAACATGTACATGATCAGTGAATTAAATATAGGAAAATACATTATTTTCACTGAAATATGTGGAAAAATACAGAGGATATTATAATAAATGGTGGAACATCACTTAAGAAAGGTTAAATATATAGACAAATTCACCTGGGAAATACCACAAAAGTAGCACTGGGTCTTTATGGGTTATTATTATTATTATTATTATTATTATTATTATTATTATTATTATTATTACCTCCGCCAAGGAGGTTATGTTTTTGCCAGGGTTTGTTTGTTTGTTTGTCTGTCCGTTAGTGTGCAACATAACTCAAAAAGTTACGGACAGATTTTGATGAAATTTTCAGGGTTTGTTGGAAATGGGATAAGGAAGAAATGATTAAATTTTGGTGGTGATAGGGGGTGGGGGGGCCCACGGGGGGGCCCATTTCCAACAAACCCTGAAAATTTCATCAAAATCTGTCCATAACTTTTTTGAGTTATGTTGCACACTAACAGACAGACAAACAGACAGACAAACAAACAAACCCTGGCAAAAACATAACCTCCTTGGCGTGGGGGGGCCCACGGGGGGGGGGGCACTGATCAGCCTTGGCGGAGGCCTGCGCTCTCCGAGTGCTTCTAGTTATTATTATTATTATTATTATTATTATTATTATTATTATTATTATTATTATTATTATTATTATTATTATTATAAACAGTCTTGTGCTTTGAACATACAAACTTCAATTACACATTTCTCCATTAATGCCTCAACTCAGCTCATGTTTTCTAATATCCAAAATCATTCTGAAGTGCATCACAAAACTAGACAAGAAATAAACTCATGCAAGACAATAATAACACCATAAAATGTTCAAGCGAAATAATAAGAAAGAAAACAGATGAAACAATAAGATTTCAACACACGATAATACGGACAGATCTGATAATTTACAAGCAAATTAGAAAATGTCAAAAGAACTCATCATGTGGTATTAGATGAAAAACAACTCAACAAACAGACGCGTCATTGTTTTGCGCTGCAGACCATCATTGTTGTCGTAAACCTCAAGGCAACGAATCCCAACGTTGTCAAAAAGCCAGTTCCTCTTAATCCTTCTGTCATTAATACTTGGAATTGTAAATATTTTAATCCATGGCTGATGAAAGTTCCAAAAAATTAACTTTTGCCAGAGACCCAATCTCTTTAGGAAATGAAATGTGTGGTTCTACCCAAACACAACCCAGTAAATCAGCAGAAACAGTCAGAAGTATAACGACTCCACTATAACCCACCAACTCCTTCCCTTTATGGAAATGAACTAAAGCGTCTCCGACTGCATTAAACACTTATTATTTGTTTGCTGATAGATGGCTGCGTGCGTGCGTGCCTGTGTGTGTCTGTGTGTGTGTCTGTGTGTACGTGTCGAGAGTGACGGTTTAATGGGGATTGATAATAATGCGTTTGTGAGTGTTTTTTGATGAGCTAGGAGATGAGAGGGTTTCTTTCTCAGCTGCATACATATTAATAACAGTTGGGGTGTTTGGAGGGAATACTTGACTATTACAGCGTTCACACAAGGACGCACACACACACACACACACACATACACATAAGTGAACGCACACACTTACACAACCAGGCTGAACATAGACACGAGTGTTGCATTGTTTTCTATGTCCATGTCTTTCTCATATATGTGCACATGAGGATGCATAAGGTCTCGCACGCACACACACACACACACACACACACACACACACACACACACACACATAGACTTGTATCTGCTCTCTCTGGGTCTGATAAACTTGCTTATGACAGCTAATAACTCCCCTATTCCCTCTGGTCTTAATTAGGGCCAGTTATTGCAGAGTGTTTGATGCTCTCTTGCTCCTTCTCTCTCTGCCTCTTGCTATTTTCTCTCTCTCCTCTCTCCTTGTTTCCCTCCCTCCCTCTCACACTGTTGCACAGCTTGATTCCTGCATGTTGTTGAGACTGAAATGTGAAGAGGAAGGAGAGAGGACGACTTCGCAAACTCTTCTCTGCCTCTCTGTCGGAGGTCTGTGCAACCATTCTGCATCCCACACACGTATACGCACTCAGACAAACACATAATTACTATTCCCCACTTCTCCTGTTTTTTTTTTGGGTTTTTTTTTGCTCTGGTTTCTTGGCTTTGCGCAATTTGTAGTTTTGCCCTCTGGATCACACCACTTTTTGGAGTTCAAAGTTGAGAACAGAACAATGGGGAGAAGTCATGAACTGGACTTGGACTCACAAACGTGACTGTTGTCAGTTATTCATCTTCCGTCTCCACAAACGGAGTAGAAACAGCTGCTAGGTCCTTAGATTGCAGAGTGCTTTATGACTTTATCTTCCCAGGGTCACATTTTTAACACAGTGAGACATTACCTTTCATTTCAGAAGTTTTAAATGGATGACGTTAAGGTCTGACATCGGTGAAATAGTGAGAATTACCTGTTCTGTCCCTTTTGGATATGCAGCTGCAGTTACCATAAAATGTCAATTTGAAGCGAAACTTTGAAAAGTCAGAAAAATGAAAATACAGCTTATGTGAGTTTCAATAAACTGCTTTGGAGTGAATGAGCTAAGATGTGTTATGTCAGGGACTTTTTTGGTATGAAATCAACCGATAGTTTTGCTGCTCAGGTGTTAACAAACAAACAAACACAGAAACAAACCGAACCAAAAACAATGCCCCTTGCTTCCCCTTTGGGGGGTGGGGTAATAAAAGAAAAGAAAAGAAAAGAAAATATTTTCAATATATTAACCATTTTTAACATAGGCCTAAATCTTAGAGGGTGGGGAAGCAAAATTTACAATATTTTGAGGCAGGGATTGAAAGACAGTGTATGACCAATTAGTTTATTGAAAGTCGTGAGAATTTATTTGCCACAAGAAAATTTACATAACAGAAAAAGTTTTTATTCTATGTGTCCTCGTTCTTTCTCAATAACTGCCTTCACACACTTCCTGAAACTTGCGCAAGTGTTCCTCAAATATTCGGGTGACAACTTCTCCCATTCTTCTTTAATAGTATCTTCCAGACTTTCTCGTAATAGTTTTGCTCATAGTCATTCTCTTCTTTCCATTATAAACAGTCTTTATGGACACTCCAACTATTTTTGAAATCTCCTTTGGTGTGACGAGTGCATTCAGCAAATCACACACTCTTTGAAGTTTGCTTTCCTGATTACTCATATGGGCAAATGTTTCTGAAAAGGTATGGATAATAGTGTTAGGTATGATTATGACATCAATATATGTTTGGTTTCAAAATAATTGACGTAGTGCCTGCTGAGAAAAAACAACTAAATATTAATTGTAAATTTTGCTTCCCCACCCTGTATATTAAACTTTATTCAAAGCATCTAGGAGGGTTGAGAATAAGAACCATCATATCATTTATTTCCTCGTTAACGTAGATGAAACAAAAGGTAATTACTTTTAGATGTTCGCTCAGTCAGTTCATCTATCGTATATTGTAAATATTGACACCAATATGCCGATCACAAAGACACAAACAACGTTTATCAAAGCAGTAATTTGCAAAAGAAGTAAACAAACCTTGTGTCTTTTAAATACCAATGCTTTGTTAATATGAAAAGAAGTACAGAAAATAAATGCTGATAAGTGACAATAACAACATATAACAAGTGGTGCCAGGCACAACAAAGCCCACCCCTTGCACATATTGTAGCTTGTTTTGGCATCGATCCAGCTGATGTCATCATGTCTATGCACGTTCTGATGTCAGCTATCAATTGCCTCTATATATGTGCCTAGTTTGAAGTAATTTGAAACAAAATTGATGTTTTTTATAGACATTGAAATTTTGCCCATTATAAGTAAATGGGAGGGAAAAAAAAGATTGTAAAAAATTGTTTAAAAATCTGAACTTTGACCTACTTTTCCTAAAATGTAATGAGATCTTTTCTGGGTCGCTGGCAATCTATAAACCCAATTTGGTATGAATTCAACCAACAGTTTTGCTGCTAAAGTGTTAACAAATAAAGAAACAAACTGAACCAAAAACAATATCCCTTGCCTCCCCTTCGGGGGCAGAGTAATAGGATACCATAACATGAGTAAGAAATTTGTTAACGTTACAGATGTGGAACAAATCACAATAGAAAAGATCAGATTCTATGTGATTTGCGCTGTTTATACTGTCGTGAAAAAACAGATATGAGTCCCATATGAGTGAAAGGATCAGATTTGGGCCTGTTACATGAAGACTGACTTGAATCCAATGGTAGTGAATTATAGATGTCACACATAGAGACAGACAGAAGTTAAACTCTTCAGTGTGTGTGGAAAAAGTTGTCAGTTCTAACCACGTTGTAACAGAAGAGTGACCCGTATGATACAGGAGAGAGAAACCAGGCCATCCTGGAGACGGAAGAAAAGAAGTCAGGACACATCAGGGGCTGTTTGATTTGATGAGGAAGTGACCTCATGTATTATGCAAAAATGATTTCTGGTCCCAACATGATGTCATGATCTGATAGAAGAGCATGTAGAGACTCCAGTCATCAAATATTTATCATATACACAGTAGAGTATGTTAATTGGCTGTTTTGATGATGGTAATCTGGAGTTGGAGATGATTGAAACTGTGACATCTAACAAATAATAATGTACTTTTCATCTCTCATCGTTATTTACCTCAGATATATCAGTTCCTAATCACACTTGATAGTTTACTTTAAGAAATGACTGAAAATCAGTGTGTTTATTGTGAGCTACCGGAGTGAGTTTTCTGTGAAGTTGTCAACATGTGTATTTTTGTCACATATAAATCTTTGGCTACAAATTATTTTGGCATTTAGATGTTTTTGGCAGTCAGCATCAGTCGTCCAGATGGTACATCTGAGTAATGAATAACAGAACATCAATGACTCTAAAATTATACTATTAATATTCTGTCTTTTGTGTGCTGTGGTAAAACGTTTTACAACCCCGTTCCAATGCAAGGACTTTGAAGTCTCATAAACACCTATTTATATTATTTAAAATGGAGCATAGAAAGTATGTATAATATTAATATATCAAATATATCAATACTAGAGGTTGACCAATAAGGGTTTTTCTAAGGCTGATACTGATTTAAAAAATAATTTGGTCAGCTAATTGCCGATATCTACAGCCGATTTTTGCAGCTGATATTTAAGGCAGATTTTTATTTTTTTATTTTTTTAAAGTACATTGACCGTAAAATACAATTGACACACTCAGATAATTAAGATTTCTATTCAGCAATATAAATGAAATTATTACTACACGTACACATAGTATTCTTTTAACATTTATTGAACTTCAAGTGTTGCCCACAGAGGTGCCTGATCAAATATCTTATAATATTTTTACTACTGATCAAATATCGGCTTTCAAAAAAAAAAAAAAGGACGATGGTGGCCAATATTGGAAAAAATAAATATATCAGCCCCATATATTGGTCTGCCTCTAATCAATGCGACTATAACTGCTACTACTACTACTACTACTAATAATAATAATAATAATAATAATAATAATAATAATGATAATAATAATAATAATAATAATAATAATAATAATAATAATAATAATATCATTTTTAATTTGATGACAGCAAAACATCCAAAAACTTGAAACAACTGCTGGAAAAGTAAGTGATAATAAAAAGAAACAACTAGAGGAACATTTTGCAAGTAACTAGATAAATTCTCAACAGGTCAGTGACACGTCAGGTTATTGAAGGAGCCTATTAAAAGTAAAAATGGGCAGAAGTTCACCAATCTGCAAAAAACTGTATCTAAAAATTGTGGAACAATTTCCAAATAATGCTAGTCAAGGTAAAATTTTGAAGACTCTGAATAGCTCTCCATCAATAGAACATGATATAATCAAAAGCTTGGGAGAATCTGGGGATATCGTGCATGATTCTATAATGGAAATCATTACACGGGCTCAGAAACGTCTCCAGAAATCACTGTCTGTAAAACAAAGCTCACTGCACTGTCCACAAATGCAACTGAAAGCTCTATCACGCAAAGAAGAGGCCGTATGTGAGCAGCATCCAGGTTTTCTCAGGGCTCATTTAAAATGGACTGAAGCAAAGTGGAAAACCACTATGTGGTCAGATGAACCCACGGACACCATGTTCTGCAGACTAAACAGGAGAAGGACCCTCCGGTTTGTTGTCAGCTGAAAACTGCTTCCATTACAACAGCATGGACTCAGAATAAAAGAGTCCACGTCCTGAACTGGCTTACATGCAGATATCTTTTACTACATGAAAACATCTGGTGCATCATGACAGGAGATACATGACAAAGAACATCTTGACTGTTTCATATCACACCCACTGTGTTGGTGCACAGAGGTGTACCTGTCTGAACATATATGGACCAGACTGTATATAAAGGAGTCATGTGGGGTTTCCTGTATGAATGAAACATGTGACCTTTCTGTCTCAATGCGCTTTTAATCTGGTTAAAGTCAACAAACAACTAGCACAACAAAGGTTACATATTGTACCTGTCATCTAAGAGAAGCTCCAGTCTTGTGTAAAGTGAACAAGTGCAAAGAAAAAACACACTTTCTTCCACATACGGGTGAAAACCTAAATGAACAAGTGGTGCCAGGCACAACAAACCCCATCCTTCACACATATTGTAGTTTATTTTGGCATCGATCCAGCTGATGTCATCATGTCAATGTGTGTGCTGATGTCAGCATATCAATTGCCTCTATATACAGTATGTGCCAAGTTTGAAGGAAATTGAGATAAAGGGCCGGATCTACCAAGAGTACTAATTTGCTTGTGCAATCTAGAATTTTGCGTGTGGGGTGGAACTGCAGTTTGCAGGTGATTTAAATTAATATATTTACATTTTCTCCTCCCAGCACACGCACAATTGCGTGTCAGCGCCCCATATTACATATTCATTATGTCAAATGTACTAACTGGATCCAAACGCGCTATTTTGCACCTTTGAAAGACGCAACCCTTAGTGTGCACTGATAGTAAATCAGTTTGTACATTTTTTTGCGTGTGCAGGGAGTTTGCACACATTTTAATACATGTAAACCTTTAGTATATCCGGCCCAAAATGTATATTTTTATAGACGTGAAATTTCGCCCATTATAAGTAAATGGGGAAAAAAAATTAAATCCCTAAATTTTTTTTTACTTTGACCTACTTTTCCCAAAATGTAATCACATCCATTCTGGGTTATTGGCAATCTATAAACCCAATTTGGTATGAATTCAACCAGTAGTTTTGCTGCTAAAGACATTTGAAATGTCACCCATTATAAGTAAACTAGTGTGTCGACCCGTGGGAATCCAGGGGTTCTAGAAACAGTAGAGCTGATAAAATGGGGAGCAGAGTTTTTGTAGAAGTTGGTCCTAAATTATGCAAAGTTTGTATAAGCTTAGTGGTGTAACACGCAGATTAGGAAGGAAGATAATGGCCCTCATTTTGTTATGTACTGAAATCCCAAGTAACCCAAAAGAATGAAAAGAATCCGGAGGGGGGCGTTAACGGGCCGGGGACCGGCAGAGTGGAACCGGGCCACATTCAGAAAAAGACTGACCTTGTTAGTGTGTGATGACAGCCGTATCCGGCTCTCCTGTCGTGTCCCAGTGTTTCCGGTTTTAAAAACTAATAACTCCAAAAGTAGAGGTCATATCAATATGCAGTTTTCGCCTCTCTGAACCTTGACCCAAAATACATAAGTACTCTAAAAGGCACAGGCTCACGTTGTCCAGTTTTTCAGTTACAAAGCTGATACACACACACGCACACAGAGGTCACTTGGCTTTTATAATATAGATAAGGGAAAAAAAAGATTTTAAAAAATCATAAAAAATTTGAACTGTGATCTACTTTTCCCTAAATGTAATCAGATTCATTCTGGGTATGAATTTAACCAATAGTTTTGCTGCTAGAGCGTTAACAAACAAAACAAAAACAAACAAACCGAACCTAAAACAATACCCCTTGCCTCCCCTTTGGGGGGCGGGGTTATAATGCAGCCTGTGCATATTCCAGTCACTATCTGTAACATATGCTAATAAGGACAGAGTTAATGTCCGGCAGAGTGAACTGAAGGTACAACCAGGAATAATGCAGCCAGTTTCATACTTTATTTCTAAGTATGTTACCATGACCTCTGCTCAGGTATCATGACCCTTTATTTTAATGTTGGTTAGTACACAGAGGAAGGTTAAGATTAAATTTTATCTCATTTGCTTGATGCAGAAGAAGCTCCTTTTTTTCAGGATTACATGGTTATTACATGATGAATGAAGCAGGCTTTGGTTTTTAATCAGTCAGTTTAATTGAGGCAGAGTGACTCTGCAGTCCAACTAACGTCACACAAGACCATAAGCTATTCGCCACTTCAGTGCATGTAAAAATGTTGTTTCTTTGAGGTGACAGGATAGGTGATATGAGCTCACCAAAGGTCTTTTTTTGCATAAAGAGGAAGGCACCCAGGGCTGTGATACCTCTCAGCCAGTTTGCCAATTCAGTGATTTTAATTTCTGTATTAAAGTTGAAAGTGTCGATTAGAGTGGCCTGGGATATCATTAGTGCTCTCGCAGTCTTTTCCATAGTTGCAGGGTAAACTGAATGGGTTGTAATTGTGTGTCATGGCAGTAGATGAGGTTGTAAGCTGCGATCCAGAATGAAAATGGCTTTGGAGGTTATAGCCCACATTATGGGTGACAGAGCTCAGTCTGAACAGAGGTATGTGTGAATCTGGTTTTTTTGTTTGTTTGTTTTTTTCAGGACAAATACTGAGCTGAACTCTGGGATTTCAGTCAACATGGCCAACACTTTAAAACCGCATGTACAGTTTTAGTCAATATTTCTGTGTTAATGCTTTGTATTTCACAAAAAATCACTTCATTTCACTTAACTTTTTCATACTAAAAGGAAATGATTTAGTTTACCTCAGTGGACTTGAAATCCAGGAACATCTTGTTGTGCCAGAAGTTGTGGTGCACATAATCTGCAGGTGGCAAAGCATACATTCATATATATAAAAAAAAAAAGCACGTTCAGTGTATTTTTTTGTGTTAACAGTAAAACCACTTTAAATAATCAAAGGGAAGTAATTGAACAGATGCAGTGGGGGATAAACTGAAGGGTGATAATGTGTTTATTAGGTAATGCATAGATAATAAAGTAGTTATGACATGCAAGTATTTCAGAAATAATCAATGGAAATTCTTGGAAACACAAATGATAAGTGCTACATCATAATATAGAAACACATCTTCCCTTATGTTTGAAGGTAATACTGTAGAGATGAAAGAGTTAATGCTGTGAATTGTGGGTAGTTTCTGTGTAATAACCATGAATCAGGAATGCAAAATGCACATCTCCCATTTTCTATTAATTTCCTGGTAGTATTAAGTTAAATCAAATGTTTAAGTTAATGTCTTATTGACACTGAGTGAATGGCGTATTGATTAGCACTGTCACCTCACTGTTACTGGTCATCTGGTCTTTCTGTGTGGAGTTTTTATATTTTCCCTATGTCTGCATGATACAAAAATGCACAAAAACATCCTGTTAATGGTTGATCTAAGTGTGAACGGTCCCTCGTTTCTGTACGTCAGACACACGACTCCACAAAGGATCAAGCAGTTATTGAAAATGTATGAATGAGCTTGTAGTAGTTTCTTTGTAACAGCTATGGATCAGGGCTGTAAAATGCAAAACCACCAGGATGTTAAGTGGTTTTAAACTGTATATTTAATCTGTCATTCTTGCTTTGAATGTAGTCAATAGTCACAGCAGCAGATATCCTAAAGTAGCGTATGACTTCCATCACATTTTTTTTTTTTTTTTCAAATTTGTAAAACCCCAGTGATAGCCGAATTATCACTAATCCATTAGTCTTTGAGTTGACTCCATCATAAACACAGTCCGCTTGTTAAAGGGGTCATATTTTGCTAAACCCATTTTTATTAGTCTTTGGTACATTTATTTGTGTATTTGGACCTTAATAATCCATAAAGTTTGAGGTTGAACCCTCCAGGTGCTGCAAAGCTATCTTTATATTCATTTTGGCAAAAATTGAGTGGATTTCTACAACCTTTTTTAATTCCTGCTTAATTTGTTATGTCTATAACTAGTTACGTTACGACATTTACACATATAAGGTCAAGACTTCCGATGAACGTTTCTCTGAGTATGACATAATTGTTTGTCAGCAGGAGCAGTTGTAGTCCACACTGAAAATATGTCCAAACTTTGAGCCGATTACCTAAAATGTTCAGTTGTTGGTTGAACGAGACAGAGCAGCACAACCAATAACCTGGTGGGGGCGGGGCATGAAGTGGCTCATTTGCATTTAAAGGGCCAGCACTCAAAACAACCTTTTTGGTGTCATTACACAGAAATAGGAGTGAAGATGGACCTGTGGAGTTGAATTAATGAAGAATTCAGGCCCAAGTACAGCATTTACAGTTTATGTAGACCACAGGGAAATGTTTTAAAATGCAGAATTCCATTTTTTTTTTTTTTAAAGCAAAATATCACTCCTTTAAAAAACAAACCAAAACATCACTTGGGCCTTTTTGGAAATTTTGCCGCAAAGTGCATTGTGGAAATGGGAACTCCACGCAACAGCAATTTTGCTGTCCCTTTGTGAGTGCTGAACCCTAGTGGATTGTATAATTTTACTTTGAAGGGATCTGGCTCATTTTCTTGCCGAATCTGTGACAAATCGCTTTCGTCTGATCACCATTCCCACAATGCTCTTCGCGACAAAATTTCCAAAAAGGCCTGAGTGATATTTCTGTTTGTTTTGTAAACAAGCGGACTGTGTTTATGATGGAGTCATCTTCAACACTGTTCACCATGAAGAAAGTGATTCAGGTGTGTAAGCACAGAACGACTAATGGATTAGAGATAATAATTAGGCTATCACTCGGATTTTACAGATTTGAAAAAAACAATTGTGATGAAAATCATACGCTGCTTTAAAAAAAGTGGCTGGTAACGAAACATTAAGTTAAGATGTATTACATTAATGTATTCATTTCAATGGCAGGCAGAGTATATCACACCTATGACTTCAGTGGTGCTTTACCTGACCTGATCCACCTTTTAATATCAATACTACACTATAAATACTACACAAAAAAATATAATAGAATAGGGCGTCACAGACCGGTACTCCCATCAAGAATGAATACCTCTGAATGAATCCAAGAAACCCAATGAACACAACTCAGCAGGTCTACTATCAGCAGGTCAACTATTGCTTATTTTTTAGTATGTCTGCAATTGAATCAATTTCTTCTCCTCTGTCAGACATTATGAGTTGGAAACAGATATTAAATCTAAACCCATATATTTTATCTTATGCAAGTCACTACAGATGCAGTCTGTTAGTACATATGTTCTTTGACATCCATTCAAATGATGTGACAATGCTGACGTTGCTATACTCCCACTAGATTATGATGTAAATTTATATTTCTGAGATTAGAACCTGCTCAGTATTTCCATAAAAGGTCCTGAAACAAAATAACTATGGAGTTTATTGAGGGAAGAAATGGTATCCACAGACCTATCAGAGTATGTTTGAGGGGTTTGTTTTATTATTATTATTATTATTATTATTATTATTATTATTATTATTATTATTATTATTATTTCTGTTCTTACATTATAAGCACATTCCACACCTGAATAAGACAGTGATGAGTCACATGTTATATCGCCATGTTCATCACTGAACCATTACAGTAGTTAAAATCATGTCTTCACTCAATACATACGTTTTACAAATACAAATTGAAGGTACAATACATACTTCATCTGAATAAATCCATTTCATGACGCTTTACACCTCCAGTTCTCTACTTCTGAAAGTCAAATATTATTTGTTCCCTGCCAGTCCATTTTACACCTAACAGCAATAAGTGATTAAAGCATATAAATCATAATAATAAACATCAAAAATAATGAGGAAAAAGATCATTTTAATCAAAAATTTTGATGGTTACAAAGAAGTTGCAACCAATAAATTATCTTTGTTTAGAAGATTGGACAAAATTTTTATCTAATTTCTTTTGTGCATGTAGAATTTATTATACAAACACATTACAGCCGCCAACAGTAAATCAAGTGAAACTGTAATACTCTGAATATGAGTTTGATCACTGCTGAATCATTGGCTTAAATGGATATTTTTCAGTTTTATTGGCCAAATTAAAACATTTGTCATAAAAATCATGTAAAACCCTGCATTAGTGTACTAAAATAATCAAAATAGTTACATTATTTATGACATTTTTGACAGGGTAACTAATAATCAGTCACTGTTTACAACTGAAGAGTAACCTTCCTTTGGAACAGATAGGATCAACACAATTCTCATAAATAAACAGTTTAAAATCCCTCTTGGATTTTGTGAAAAATATAGTGTCACAAAGATGGAAATTGTTTTTTTGAGCTCATGAAAAGTTGACTTTTCAGAGATTATATTCTACAAGATAATCATGTGTAAATATTTGTGATCTGTACTGTGTTCTTTAGTCTGCAATAGTAGAATAACTAGCTCCCATCTGTGGAGACGGCTGAAGATATGACGGACCTTCTGGTGGAGGAAAGTGAGACATGTCTCAGAGTTCAGTAACTGGAACACACACAGGCCTACATTAACTGAATCTGTCTCTGCTAACACTGATCTGTTTCTGATGAGAATAATGGGACAAGTAAGGTTAAGGTTCTGGGAGTTGGATCTGGATGACTTTGATGACACTGTCGCTGACCCTCTGCTTAGACTGGTCAAGATCTGACCATAGTAAACAGTTATATTAGACTGTGGTTAATCTGTAAACATGTCAACTGTCCTCATATGATCTCATGCATTGTTTCAGGAGTGAGAGATGAACAACAGCCTGACAATGTGAGACATCTGAAGGAAAGTGTCCCTTCACAGGTCCAGAGGACATCCCCTGGTTCTCTGTCAGTCACATGTTCCATATTAATACATCTAGGCATGCAAATTATCAATTAATCCATTAATTATTAGTTGGTTGACCTTATTGATCGATTAACGATTAACTGATAAGCAGCAATTTTCCTGAGAACCTAAATTTCTCTTTCAATACAGTCTTCACTCCACCATGTCCCTAAAGCGATTCTAACTCATCAACGCCATGATCCGGTTCGATGACCGGCTATCTCAGCCACGGCATTATTCAACTTCACGGATGAAGCCTAGTTTGGGCAGCGGTGCCCCCTAGTGTCAACACCACAAATCCCCCCCGATGGAAAAGGGCGATTAAACAACAATTAATAATTTAATCGAGCAAATTCTTATCGTCTATTGACAGTCGATTAATTGTTTACTTCCCTAAATACATCGTATGTTGCATGTATTTTAAGAGCTGGAGAGTTGTATTTGAAATGTGTCTGTGGTTTTTAACTGATTAAAAACTAATTTTCAATGACTCACCCCAAGATCCTGAGCTGCACCAGGAGGGTCCCAGGTCAAGGTTCCTTAAACCAGAGGAGGTTGTGGTGGAGGCGGTGGCTCTTCCTTTGGGATGCCATCGTAGCAACTCAGCAAAGCGGCTGTTGAGATGGTGACAGCTATTCTGGATCACGTAGGCTGACAGCTGATGTGGTCACCCAGGTCAGCCTCTCCCACTCCACCAGGGATGCCATGGCCCTGTCTGTCCAGGACCAGGACCAGACCCTCCTTCCCTCCTGGCATCTATAAGAGGAGGTTGTTCGGTCTATAACTGATACTGCAGTGGGAATCTGTAAACTGTTTCAGACCGTGGCCTGGGTTCCAGTACCATCACCAGACCTCCCCCCAGGAACACCCAGATCCTGTTCCCCCACAGCCTTGTGTTTCTCACCCACCCCTCAGACCCTCCACCACCACATGCCCACTCCCCCATCATGCACCACCAATGTTGCCCCTACCACCCTCCACCATATGCCAACAACGTGGTTCGCCACTACACCCCACTCCTCACCCCATAGTCCCCCCCTCCCAATTACCTGCGCCTGCCCACATGACCTGCTTCCACCTCCACCCACTCTCTGGAGGGCATTTACAAACCACTTACCATTTGTGACATTCACTGAGTTCTGTCAAACACTTTCAGTGACGACATACTTCTGTATTTTGTTAAAATCCTCTTTCAGGCTTCGACCTCCCTCTTCTACACCTGGGTCTTCTCTGTATTTTCCGTAGCTGACTGATATCTTGGCCTCAGCCCTCTGGACCTCCGGCAATGCTAGAGGTAAAGGATGTCTGCGTCTTTCTCCTGAGATGGAAGAACTCTTAAGCGCATTTGCTTTTTGAGATGTTCGGTCTCAGATTTGGCCTTCCTGAGGCCAGAGAACAGGCTGTGCCTTTATTTAAACAATGTTTATTTCCTCCTCTCAGTAAAGTATCATGGAGGTCATCTGACTTTGAAGGGCAACATTTCCAAGGTCAGGTCCCTGAGCTGGATTTGGGACTCACAGCAGGCTTGATGCAACACTGTTAGCAGGGGTTCTGTATCTGTTGTCATGTCCTGGTTTGGGTGGACCTGCTGGGTTTCATACAGTATGAAAGACACACATTTACAACAATTAAACTAAAATCCAAGCTGAATTTCAAATACAGTTATTCAGAATCATCTATCAAAGCAGCTGAATACTGACTACATTCACAACAGGAACACTATTATTGGAGCAGTTTTGATTCCTACGTCCAGTGGTGTTATCAGCCCCACTGTCATGTGATTATGTGTTTCAGGCGTGAGACTATATTCACTGATGAAACTTCAGGGAAATGCTAGTGTGGATTTATTCAAATAAAAACCAGACAAACATTGAGTAACAAACTATTCCTGAAAAATCATCAACCCTCAACTTTTTACATTTACATTTTTTATCTTTTTATCTTATTTATTTGTTTGTTTGTTTGTTTATTGCTGTTAATGATATTCTTGAGATTCAGATATTCCAAATAAAGTAGCTGGTAACTAGACATTTAGTATTGTATTAATAAATGTATTGATTCAGCTAACTATTTTATTTTATTTCTGTGTGCATTTGCATTGGGCACTATAAGCTTGGTTGATGTTATAGATGGACTGTGACCTTATAGCACTGTGTGTATTAATCACTTTAAACATTCATAGTACTTACACTCAACACCGGGCAGCTGTCTGTTACCATAACTTTCACTGACAGCAAACACACACACACACACACACACACAAACCCATCCTCATGAATCTCTCACAGACTTAGGCTTGGATGGCTCATTGACTTGCCATTAAAAGAAAGAGCCTTCATTAGTTAGGATGTCCCTCCTAAAAGGATACCAACTGTGCATATTTGTGTGTGAGTGCATGTGCGTATCAGAATGTTGTTGTCGGAGACATATGCATCTAACCATTCAACCAGTTTCCAGCACAACACGCACCCATGAAGGCGTATTCATTAGCAGGAGGGGTGCCATTCCCCGGCACTTGGAAACTCAGTGAAGCATTCATGACTGTGGCTGGCTGTAGAAAATAAAAACAGATTGGGAGAGATTCAGAGGAACGGGATGGAAGAATGCAAGCGGAACATTAAAGAGCATTCAAGAACAGAGTGTTAGCAAGAGACAATCAGCTTCGGTCAGGGACAAACAGGATCGAAAATGAATTCAGGCAGAGAGCCCGGGCATTTTCCAGGCTAGAAATTTTACAACGGGACGGACGAATAATGACAGAAATTATGTTCAGTGGCTTGGACATAATATAATGGTAAGTAGTCATCTATGTCAAGGAGTGGTTATCTGGGTTTCTGCTCTGAGATTTAGAAAAGTGATCATCAGTCATCACTAAAACATGCACTGTTTTGCACGTGCAGACATATATTTAGATTAGGATCCACCGCACCTTCACCATGGAAAAGAACAATTTATCAGAAATACCCCTCATACAAGAACCAACGTTAGTTAGAAAAAGACCATCAGCTTAAAAATAAACTGCTGAAGTCTGTTCCCACGATACTGAATGTCACATTTTATTCAAACTTTCACCCAAATGTATGCATGTGTCCAGATTTTTATACCATATAAAAAGGATGATTGTCTCTTTCCACGATGACGGTAAATGGCTTTGATTGTTTCTGTGCATGTTTTGTTTTTGTTTTACATCACATTCAGAATTATTTAAGAAAGTAAGGAACATTATAGATGGCAGTAACAGCATCATGGTCTGTATGGCTTTATATATTTTGTTTTAGTCTTCTTTAAGGTGTAATATTATCAGAATCAGAATACTCTATGACTGCAAGGGGGAAATTATTGGATGTTACAGTCGCTCCATTCAAGTATAATAAAGTAGCTGGAAAGGAATGATCAATACAAAAGAAAAAGATAAGTAAAAATATCTAAATATATATTAGATAGATAGATAGATAGATAGATAGATAGATAGATAGATAGATAGATAGATAGATAGATAGATAGATAGATAGATAGATAGATAGATAGATACATACATACATACATACATACATACATACATACATACATACATACATATTAAAAAACTGAATTTGTAAAATATGTATTAGACAATATGATAATAAAAGAAGTATACATAAGAAGTGTGCAGAATATTGTTGTGTGTAATTATAATTATGTATAATTATGTATTGACTTATGCAATAATGAGCTGCTTCGATCATCATTTATAATTCAATGGAAGTGTGTTTATTTGCAGACACCCTATCTTCTGTCTGTATTATCTAAGTGACTTCTTATTTTCGGGGCGTTTCTAAGTTTGGACCTTTTGGCTGTGAGTGTGTAGCTTGAGTGAATAACAGGGTTGTGGGCAAACCTATAAAAAACCTAGCAACTCCGGTTACATCACTGTTCCCTGTTTTTGCTCTAGTCCTGAGGTGCACAGGTAGTTCTGTCTGTCTTCAGGGTTGATTTAACACAGAAACACATACAGAGCTACAAGTCTACTCACCTAAGCAGACAGGAAGGAGTGTGCGCTTCAGCTGCATTCACTCAAAGTGCAGGAATATAGTTTCGCAAAGTCCCAGGTGTGTTTATTTGTGATTTCAAACATAACTGTTGTGAAACAAAGAATAACATTTTATTACAAACACAAGTAAGAAACGTTAGCCTAAAAAACTCAATGTTGGATGAGTAATTTTCAAACTCTGCCTGAGCTGAGATGGAATTTGTGGCTGATGACGTACATTATTGCATCATAAACTGATCAGCCATATCATTCTGATCACTGACAGGAGAAGTGGTAATCATACTGATTATTTCACTACAACGGTACCTTTCAATGGGTTGGATATATTAGGCAGCAAGTGAATATTCAGTCTTCAAATTTGTGTTAGAAGCAGCAAAATGATCAACATAAAGAACTGAGTGACTTTGACCCGGTCCATACTGTAATGGTTAGGGCTGGGTATGATGGTCAACTTCCTTAATCGATTCGATTTCAATTCATAAGGTTCTGAATCGATTAATTGCAATTCGATTTGATTCAGTATTAATTGATTGATTCAGATTCATTTAGTGATACCAAAGTACAATTTTGAGTTGTAACTTGAATATTTGACTTTCTACAGCCATGCAACACAGAATCAATATTGATATTAGAAAGGAAATAAATGTGACATTTCAGCAGTAAATAGCTGAATCTGCTCCGAAATAATGAACAGGACAGAAATATTCCCATGTTTCTCCAGTGGCTCAGAACGGACTTCTTCATCATCTTTATTCTGTTTTATGGCTGGTGCTTCCAGCCTTAAGGCACATTACTATCACCCTGGGGCACTGACACCAGTTTAGCCCCCCTGAAACAAAATCATGTTGGGCCCTTGGTACAAGAAACTCACTGGAGGGGGAGGGTGGGCAGAGATTCGTGATTTCTGCTTTACTATTCGTCTAACTCCACACACAGTCACAGGTGATTGAAGTTAATAGTTCTAGAACGACTGGCTTCCACGACCCGCCTCCACCAACCAGTTCCTCCGCACTGCAGGTTTGAGTTTAAGGCTGGGAGGACCTCCCGTAGAGGGGTTTTCCCCACCCTTCCTCCACGTTCCTCCCGCACGAGAACTGTCGCAAGCACGACCAAGAGGGGCTCGTGTCACTGAGCCGGCCGCACTTCCACATCGGCAGTTTCCGGGTCATTTATTCGTGCTCCTGCTCTGAAAAATCAATCTCATCCACCATTAATCGATTACACAATATTAAAAAGAAAACGATCCGAATCAATTAAATCGATTTTTTTTTACCCAGCCCTAGTAACAGTGATGACTGGGTCAGAGCATCTCCACAAATATTGGTCTTGTTGGGTGTTCCTGGTCTACAGTGGTTAGTACCGACCAAAAATGGACTGAGGAAAAACATCCCAATGGGCTCTATGCACAGCCCCACTACTTCCTGAACTTAAGGCAGCTCGTTTATTTCCTGTCTTACATCGTTGGACACACTGATTAATCCAGGTGTGTCTGCTACTTGTTGTTGTGACTGCTGTGGGGCTGGGTGCACACGGCTCCGGCCAGCATCAGGTGTTCTGGCTTGACCGGACACCTGCACCAGCCGGCCTCTGTGTCACACATACACATAGAACAGAACATGTCATGGAGAAAACATAATGCTCGAGGTAAGGCAGGAAGAAATTAAATATAAATACATATATAGGTAAGTAAATTAAATAAATAAAAGTAAAGGAATAAACAAGAGGTAAAAATAATAATAAAATAAAAATAAATTTAAAAAATTACAACTTAAATTCGTCACATAAGGCTTTAGTCTTCACAGCTTTAGGGTTAGTGCAAAATTTAAGTGTGTCTAGGTAGGATTGTAAGTAAGATTTAAAAACCACAAAGCTGGGTTTCTGATTGGCAAATTTGCTGGCATGTATATGAACTTTGGCTGATAAGGAAATGAGATTAAGAATAAACAATTTCTGAGCAGGCAGATCAGTAATAAAGAAACCAAATAAAATATCTTCAATTTTGAAGTTAAAAGAAAGATCCAGCTTTCTATTTAAAAAAAGATTGATATCACACCAAAAAATTTGACAGAATGCACATTCCCAAAGCAAATGAGTTAATGTTTCATCCGAATTATGACAAAATGAGCAAAAAGGGTCAACATTGATCTTATACTTAACTAAAGCTGAATTAACTGGATAACACCTGTGTAACAGTTTTAAAGATACCTCTCTCACCTTATTCAAAATAAAACACTTACTTGGTAATAACCATACCTTTTCCCATTCCACATCAGAATATAAATTACTCCAGAAAAAGACAGAAGTTGGCTTACAAATTGTATCCCTTTGGATCAGTTCTCTAATGCATTTATTATTAGTTTTTTTTACTCAAGAATGGATCTAAATTTTCTATGTATAATTCTGATTGCGCAATTTGAGGGGTAATGGTTGTTGAAGTTCTAATAGTAGAAGATAGCAAGGTTTTTAAACCTGAAGGGATAGCATCAAACACAATGGCGTATTCTCTTGGTAGTACCGGAATGTTCCCACCCATGAGCTTGAACTAGATCGATGTACTCCCAGTTACGAGTTCTGACGTCACGTAGCAATGGCAGCCCCCGTGGATGCGGTGTTTATGCAGATTGTTTATTAAAACAAGGTATTGCTCTAACATTATTTACCCGCAAATGTTCTGCATAATCAGCAGCTACTCCAGCGTTAGCTAGTTTTCAGTCCATTGAGTGCAAGAATAAATTTAAACAGCTTCTCTTGCCTTATGCATCGTTTTTACTCTTCTGTTTCCCTCAAATAACCAAGGAGCAAGCACCTGTGGCGATAGAAATGATTGTAAATGAACATAACGTACAGTCCGACATGCTGGTTTGTTTACATCTAGCTACCACACTTCCTTGCACTCAGGTAGTTTGGTGTGACTTGCCTGGAATGCTACAAAGTCATGAGTCGTGGTTTGAAGTCGTGACTTACGGGCTCAAAAAATGGCCTGGAATGCAGCATCAAGTACAGCTTTTTGATTTCATCATCCCAGAATGCAATGCGCACAAAATAATGGCCGCTCCCGTTAATACGATTTATTTACTTATTTATTTATTTTGTAACGTTAGTACAAATGTTATCAGTGGGTTTTATTGTAGTTGTTTTGCCGAACCTGGTGGTGTTTGGTTAAGTTTGTCAGCTGAGGTAATGGGCTGTTTTTTAAATTTATTTTTTATTCACAATATACAAATATACAAACAACTTGGCATCTGTATTAACCCTTTCATGTATTAATTGTGAGAACCTTAGTCAAGATTTTTTTCTTCAGTGTTTTTATTCCTCCTTAGGCATGAAAAAAACAATGCGATCCAGTTTTTTTTTTCTGTGGAGTTGCAAAAATATCCATGCATTTATTTTTTGAAGTAAAGAAACGTGTTTAAAACCCAATATCAGAGAGGGATATGAAAACAATGAAATAAAAACATGTTTAATGCTGCTAATTTGATGTCTTCTCACATTTTAACATATTCTAATGCTATTAATTCCTCACTTCATCGAGATAAAGTGCAAAAAAAAAAACCTTCTTGTCTAATAAATAACAATTGATTTACACTCAAACATGTTAGTTCAGATCAAGTTCATCAAGAACAGCAAAGTTACAGTAATTGTATGAATGTCAGGATAAGAGATGATGCGTAAGTGTCCACTGTGTTGGCTGATATGAAACTAAAACAACTAAACCCATTATTATACAAGAGAACAGCTGGAGAAGAACTGTCCACTGGAGTGACTTGTGCATGAAAGGGTTAAAGAACATACAAAGGCACGGGTGTAAACAGGAGTAAATACATAGATATCAACAACAGTCAAGACTGCAAATTTTGGAGAAAAAATAAATAAAATGAGGTGGGGGGCTAAGGTTTGTTGTACATATTATACTCTTCAATAATTGATAGAAGCTTCAATGCACGTTTACTTTTCATGTGATTGAGAGTTTTCACATACAGCAGAAACTCATTATGGAAACTGGAAAATGTGGGTTTCATCTTCAAATGTTTACAGCTGTGTATGTAAAATTGACCCAGAATGATGATATTATTTATTAAAAAGCTGTCTTTGACATTGCCCAGTACATGTCCATAAGTAATGTCCATTACAGAAAATTCTTCATGAAGGTAAACGTTTGTCTGAAGCCAGTTGTAAATGTCCAGCCATAATACACAGTAAATTTGCCAGTGTAAAAAATGCAGTGTCAAAGTATTTTAATTCTTTCAGAGTTATTCCAGCAATGGACAGAGTAAAATTTAACATGATAACTTCCAGTGTCGGTGAAAATAATTGGAGTTTACAGAGGTTTTACACTGTCAGTGTCATATATTCAGTGTTAAAGTAAATTGACCCTCTCAAAGTTAATTCAACACCGATAACAGCAAGATACCTTTCAGTGTTAAAAAATCATGACTCTGAAAAGCCCCGCCCACCTACCTCCGTGCTCAGACTGAGTGAGAAGTTCGACTCTGGCATCGCCATCTTCCTCGCATTGAAAAATTGCGTTTGTAAGTTTGTGTAAAATAAACTATTGCTTTTGTTATTTCATCCAAGCAGATTCTGTGTGCAAGAATATAGTTACGTCGTCGTCATCAATGTTGGGTACGTGTTTTCAAATACCGAATTTCAAATGGAAAACGTGATATCAGGTCGGCGGCTTTCATTTTACATGTCATTTTATGTTTACTTTTAATTGCAATATTTCATTTTTACTTAGAATAAACTGGGTACAGACATAATTGTATCTTTTTTTCACCCCTGCAGACACTGGGACTATAGTACATCACATGTAACACCGGTAGGAGGCAGTTAGAAACCAACACTCTTTGGACTAATTTATTTATCAACATGTAGTGTTAAGTAGGTTTAACACTGGAAAAGTTATGTCTTAACACTTAACTCTTCAGTGTTGAATATGAATAACACTATGGGTGTTACTTCTCACATAGTGTAAAACTTGATTGACACTAATTAGTGTAGTGTAGTGCAAAATATTAACTCTTACTAGAGTATAGTTGACTCTGGAAATGTAACTCTATGTCCAGTGTAAATTTTACACTTTGTAGATAGGGACCATATATTCACTGAGGTAGTGTTGAAATTAACTTTTTAAGTGTTATATAAACACTGGCGATTTTACTGTGTAATTAATTCCGTTAATAGAATTATGTTGTAAGCAAAGAGGATTTTTATAAATAACACACATACTTATATACTTTTAACAATTTTATTTAGTAGTAGAGTTCAGTCTTAATATTTTAAAACCTGTTTGTTTTTATAGTCAGGGTTCCCTTTAAAGCTGCACAAAACTTAGAATACTCAGCAAAGTGGGAAAAGTTAATCACTCAAAGTAATGGCCCTCTTTCACTGCAAATTTAACTTAAAATAACCTATTTAGTTTGACTGGGTGTCCTTATGTAATGAAAAATAGCTGCATTACATTTTAATGTCAGTTTCAGGACTGCAGACTGAACAGCTTCCCTGACACTTAAATAGGACAGAGAAATTGCGAAATGTTATCCATAACACCTGTGCTTTCCCCACAATGAGAAGCATGGTGTGCAAAAAAGCATATTCAGAATATACCTACTTTATATAAATGCACAGTGGAGTGACAGTAGTGAAGAACCTGTGAATGACCAGTGGACTGGAGGAGTGATTATACAACCATCAAAAAGTTGTTCAATGTATTTAGGCAGGAAAGTAATGTTTTAAAACAAAATTATACAAATAGAAACCTTTCCAAGAGACCTTTATTTACAATACACAAGGGGGGAGTTCTGTTCAGGAGCCTTGAATCATGGCTGTTAAACAAGAAGTGGATTGTTGCAGCAGCAGATGTTACAGCATGAGCCGCCCCAGAGCAGCGTGTATTATTGATGTGGATGATGATCATATTACCTTAAATATGACAGATGCATATAGTGATGGTAATGCTATTATACAGACACCTACAATGTGTTTATGCTCTCCTAAGCCCATGTGTGTCAAGATATGCTTTCAGGTTAATGCACTGATGTGAACTGATGTTATTACTGTGAGAAAATCACACAAGCATTGAATTATCATTGGCTGGAGGAACAATATGTCTGACAGGCGATAACATTCTCTGGCCCTGACCAAAGACACCTTTAAGCTGCCTTTAAATCCTGCTCTCACAACAAAAAAAAAAGGTAGATAGAATGACATTAACCGATACATATGGGTTTAATGACAGCTTTGTTTGATTATCTGTCCATCACTAGTTGCTCTTCCACTGACCCTCAAACTGCGCAAATATAACTTGTGCATAAAAATTTACCTAATGGAAAAATGACAATTTTGCCAAAAGTCTCATTTTTCGATGAAAAGTTTTTGCGCCGGCAAAAGGTGGTTTTTCGGGCGTAGCGCAAAAGGTGTATCACGCAAAACTGCAATGGAAAGATGTTTTTTCACAACTAGAGTCAGGTGAATTAAAAAAATAAATGTGAAGAAGAAGAAACATGTCATGTGTTATGACCCTGGGTCATAATTTGTCTATTTATATGTATGTATTTTCTGTTTAGTGTGTGTGTTTCCCCCCCGTCCTGTAGGTGTGCTGTGCCCCTTTTGTTTCCGTTTGTTGCAGGTTTCTGATTGGTGGAGCATGATTGCCCGGCCCTTTAAAGATGGCCCTGGAGCTTCCATCCTCGCTCGCTCTTGCTCTTCTGCCAGCTTCCAACCCTGTGTTCGTGTGTGTGACCGTCAGTCTTCGTGTGCTTGTGTTAAACTTCGATTGTATATATTTGTAACTAGTTTTGTTTTGTAAATTCGATCCTTTTTCTGGTAGGGGAGGTCGGCTCTTTTGTTTTCACCTTTTCTCCTGTTTTGGTTAGGTAGTTAGGTAAGTTTTCTGTATTTTATTTCGTGTATTTATTTTGAGTAGGTAATTTAGTTTAAATTGTAAAAGAAGATATTTTGTTTGTTGTTTTAGCTGCTCCCTCCCCTAACCCTTCCTTAGTTGTTGAGAAAAAAATACTAATAATAAATATTGTGAACTTTTAGTTTTTGACTGACGTGTGTGCTTGGGAGCTGGGAGGGGACAAAAGTTGAGCCTATTATGTTCGCCCTGGTGAACCCCTAGGCCGGGGCATAACACATGGTATGTGTGGACATACCAGCAAAGCCAATCATTTTTTAATTTAACCCTTTCATGCATAAGTCACTACAGTGGACAGTTATTTTCCAGCTGTTCTCTTGTATATTCATGGGTTTTGTTGTTTTAGTTCCATATCAGCCAACACAGTGGACACTTATGTACCATCTCCTATCCTGACATTCAGACCATTACTGTAACTTTGCTGTTATTGATAAACCTAATCTGCACTAACATGTTTGAGTGTAAATCAATTGTTATTTGTTAGACAAGAAGGGTTTTTTTTTTTGCATATCTCCATGATGTGAGTAATTACTAGCATTAGAATATGTTAAAATGTGAGAAGACATCAGATTAGCAGCATTAAAAATGTTTTTATTTCATTGTTTTCATATCACTTTCTGATATTGGGTTTCACACGTTTCTTTTCTTCAAAAATTAAATGCATGGATATTTTTGTAACTCCATAGAAAAAAAAAACTTGATCACATTGTTTCTTTTCATGCCTAAGGAGGAATAAAAAAACTGAAGAAAAAAATCTTGACTAAGGTTCTCACAATTCATGCATGAAAGGGTTAATACGAGATAGAGGGGTAATATATAATAATAATGGATATATCTGTAAATCAACACCTATATTTACGTTCGTCGCCATGTTTATGGAATGATTTCTAGTGTCATCTCGCAATAATAAATAAACAAATCATCACATTTGTGATTTAATGGAAAAACCGACATTACGCACTTCTGTTTTTTCGACATTTAGTAAATATTGGTAAAGTTTTGTCCAGATGTCCAATAGGAAAGTTACTACTGACCACTAATACAAGAATAACATGTAGGTATTATTTAGTTCTGAGTTGCAAAAAAAAGACTTGGACTTGATTATTGTCAAATTTGATTGTACTGGCTCAGCACAGAATTTAAAATTTGTTTTATAAAATATAGATAAATGGATATATCAGCTAAAATACTAAAATACTATAAAGTGCAGTAATGAAAGTGAGCAAAAAAGAACGTGGTTTCAGTATTATTTTAAGTTTAAAGTACAACCTCAGTTCTAGAATAGTTGGGATATTGTAAAAAAAAAAAACAAATGGGGAGAAAAAAACCCAATACTATAAAATGAAAACATTAAATATTAGTATTAAAATTCATGAATCAGTACTTAGTTGCAGCTTCAGGCTCCTCTACTATTAAAAATGATTAAACGGGTGATTTGATGAATTCTACTTGGTAAAAATGTGTTTACTGGGTTTAATAATTAATGAGAAGAAGTAAGAAATCTAAAAAATAATAATAATAATCAAGTAAATCAGGCAGGATTGTGGTTGCTTTTAAGACTGAGTTTATTTTTTTAATTTCAGTATTTTTCATATTAAATTCATTCTGACATTTGACTCGGTCACATCTAGAGAACACATGTATATTATTGTACCATTACTATAGACAGGACACATTGGCGTCATCAACATCACCATCAGCACAAACAAAAACACATTATGAATGCACTGCCCCACCTCTACCACAGGCACTGGAGGAAAACCTTGGAAGTTATGAAAAAGTAATCAAGCCTTGAACAAAAAGGCTTGAACTTGAAACTACAAACAAAAGTCTGGTTCACACAACACACACGCAACTCTTTAATGTGAAAAATAAAGTGACTCATTTCTGCTACACCTTGTAAGTTTAACTACAGAGCAAACTTTTTTTTAACCAGTATCTAAGAGTTTATCCATTTTAAGCCATAAAGACCAAGTGCTACTTCTGTGGCAGTTCCCAAATAATTTTTTCTCTATATTTAACCTTTTTTAAGTGATTTATCACCATTTATTATAATATTATCGCTTTTATTACTGCACCCCTCGAACGGGAGGCAAGGGGTATATTTTTTGGTTTAGTTTGTTTCTTTGTTTGTTTCTTTGTTAACACTCTAGCAGCAAAACTATTGGTTGAATTCATACCAAATTGGGTTTATAGATTGCCAGTGACCCAGAATAGATCTGATTACATTTTGGGAATAGTAGGTCAAAGTTTCGATTTTTTATGAATTTTTAATTTATTTATTTTTTTCCCCATTTACTTATAATGGGCGAAATTTCAAATGTCTGTAAAAACATCAATTTTGTTTCAATTTACTTCAAACTTGGCACATATATAGAGGCAACTGATATGCGGACATCAGCACACGCATAGACATGATGACATCAGCTGGATCAATACCAAAATAAGCTACAATATGTGTGAGGGATGGGGTTTGTTGTACCCGGTACCACTTGTTTCTATTTTTTTCAGTGAAAATCTAGTATTTTGTTATATTTAATTAATTGATCAAGTAGATGTTCATTAAAAACTCACATTAAAGGTGAGGGTTATTATATCAGAAACAGAGAAAATTGAACAAAAAGTGAGTTTTCTTTTGCTAAGACATCAATAACTGAACATAAAAACAAGTATATCCATCCACTGTCATTTATCAAACTGGTGAATTAATGTTGTAGAAGATGAAGCCTGAACGGAGCCTACGGAGCCTGAACGTCCAAAAAGGTCATATGTGATGACCATGAAAAGATGACAAACTGTGTTTTACACCGATTATTAAATGTATTGATAGGATCAGTGGATCAATAGGTATTAAACATTTTACATCAGTAGATGGTTTTGGTCGATGGTTGATGTTTGGGTCTTTTTGGGTTAATGTGTTTTTTTCAGTAGAAGCTGTTTGACCCGTGTACAACCAAATGACCCTTTTCACTTTCACCCTAATCCTGCTTTGATAATGAAGAGAAGATGCAAGTAAAGAGGAGAGGACAGGATAAATGAGAATCAAAACAACAAAGACACAGATTGTGCATGAGTCAGTGTTTTCAATGAGGGCTCCCAAAAATTTTGCACATCAAGATAAAGTCGTCCGTCTGGGCATTTGGCCAACGTTGCAGCTGCCGCTACTCTGCTCAGACCTGAGTGGAAGCTGAATCTGTGAAAGTGGGATGCAGACGATAACTGTGTTTATTTGGTAACTCTGGTTGACAGTACTCTGGAAATGATCTGTTTCCGACACACAATGTGCCAGAACACACACTTTGATCATATGAACTGGAAAATAAATGACAAAAGTGCTGGTTGGTTAATGTTCAACTATTATTGAATATGTGCACAGGTTTATGTACATTATTACAACACCTGACAGATCTGAAAATATTGACCCTTTTTTGCCTTCAAAACATGATTTCATTTCATAATGTTCATGAAACGTGCACAAAAAAATATCAGTTAAAGTGAGTTCTGCTGTTTTTATCCACTTTTAACTTTAACATTTACTAATGAGCAGGATAGGCCTTGTACATTCAACAGAACCACACATCTGTGTCCTAACACTCACCATCAATTTAACCACGATCACATCTGACACCCACATGGCTCAGGAGGTAGAGTGGGTTGTCCAATCATTGAAGGGTTGGCGGTTCAAAGTCAGTCCGTTGTGTCCTTGGACAAGATACTTCACCCTCCTTGCCACCAGTGTCACTCACACTGGTGTATGAATGTGTATGATTGTTTGGTGGTGGTTGGAGGGGCTGTTTGGTGCGAATTGGCAGCCACGCTGTCAGTCAGTCTGTGTGCCTGTCAGCTGTGGATACAGATGTAGTTTACCACCACCACAGTGTGAACGTGAGAGTGATAATAATAGTATAATAATGGATCAATAATGTAAAGCGCTTTGGGTGTGTTGAAAAGCTCTATAGAAATCTAATCCATTATTATTATTATAATTGTTTTGTGAAGGAACACAATTGTATGATACTGGCAGTGAAATAGGCCTAGCTTATTTTTTTGGAAGAAAATGACTTAAATCTCCTTATGATGGGATGGCTCTATTCTATGGTTTGAGAGCATAAAGATGACTTTGTAGATACATAATTTGTCAGCAAATGGGGAAAAAAAAAAAAAAAAAAAAAAAAAAAAAAAAACACACAGATGAAACATCTTAAATATGTCAAGTCCTCTAATAATTTGGTCTATTTAAAGATAATAATTATGGATTACATTTCTATAGCGTTTTTCAAGGCACCCAAAGTGTTTTACATTATTGATCCATTATTCATTCACTCTCACATTCACACTCTGGTGGTTGTAAACCACATCTGTATCCACAGCTGCCCAGGGCAGACTGACGGAACTGACAGAGTGGCTGCCAATTCTCACCAAACAGCCCCTCCAACCACCACCAAACATTCATACACCGGTGTGAGTGACACGGGAGGCATGGTGGGTGAAGTGTCTTGTGATGGGACTAGTACAGAGGCTGAACCCAAATGCAAGACCAATAGACAGACGTGAAGTCGAGTGTGTTTATTGAACACTTTAACAAAGGAAAAAAAAAAACACAACACAGAATTAATGAATCTGTGATGCCGCTGTGTCTGGGCTGCTGTGTCTCGGCTTGACGTCTGGGCCGTGAGTGGAATCAGCTGGCGACCAGCAGGGCCGAGCCAGGAAAAACCCAATGAAACCCCGACTAGGAACAAACAAAGGGAGGTCAAAAAACAGGCCGGGTCATACACAGGAGAGCAGATCATAAGGCAACGGTATATGAGGGGCAGGCAAAAACTCACGGTCAGTAATCCAGGCGCAGGGTCGAAACACAGGTAATCGGTGGAGGCTGAGGTATCAAAGGGAGTAGGCAGAATCGGAGTTGGGTAAACGAACCAGGTCAAGGACGAGCAGGCAAAACAGGAACGGGCAGAATCGGTGGTCGAAAGACAAAACGGGTCAAAACGGGCAGACAGACTGACAGGATCCAAAACGCTGGTAAGTGAGCACACGAGTGTAGAACACAAACAGGGAAAGACACAGGGTTTAAATACACAAGAGGGCGGGAAGACAATTGGACACAGGTGGAACACATCAGGGTGGAGTCACGTAATCAGCACAGGTGAAACAATCAGGGAAGGGAAGTAAAGACACCAGACATGACACATGAGGGAAACTTAACAAAATAAAACAGGAAATGACAGACAACATAAAAGACAGACAAGACAGACAAAAATCCAGACACTGTCTGGGAGCCGACATGACATGTCTTGCCCAAGGACACAACAGCACATGACTAGGACAGAGCGGGATTCAAACTGTCGACCCCTCGGTTATTGGATGACCCGCTCTACTTCCCAGATAAACATACATAAACTTTGTGATTCCAGATGTACATCTAAAATGACATTTCAACTGGCTCAGGATGCAATGCCAATAAATAAACAGACACTATATATGGAAGATGGAATAAATATGTGTATAAAAACGATGCGTCAAGTATAAAAACTATGCTTCATTGATTTAAAAAAACTATCGTTAGTAGTAAAAGCTGTGATCCGTAATAAAAAAGTATGGTTCGGATAAAAGGTTCTGTATTGCAGTGATACTGCAAATACAACTGTATACCATATTCTCCTGAGACCTAGGAAAGTGAAAATTTTAGCTTTTTTCCATTAGACAATTGTTTTGATTGGAAACTGCATAATGCAACAGTTTTGGGTTGTTGTTTTATTTCCAGATACATTTTTAAAATAATTTGTATTCATTAATTTTTTGAATGGAATGTCCTTTGTAATGGACAGCATTTTTCAGGTAAAACTGTCAAACTTTTGTCTCCTACAGAGGACAAAAATGCATTGCTGGGTCACAGGAGGATATACAAATCTTATATTAGAATCTGTAGTTTACAGACAGTGTTTTGCAGTAGAACTCAGAGACAAAACCCATTCTTAGAATTTCACATTTTGACCCAATACTGTATATTGAAAACTATAGCCAACAACGACTTCTAACTCAAATTTTCTTTAGTAAAGTTTCTATTTTAATTCTGGAGGGCATTTTCCTTGCAGACCAGTAGAGTCACCCCACATATGCTCAATCTTTAGGATATTCTTCTTTCTTTGCTGGTAAAGCTGACCTGCTGATGACTATCTTGTACATTGCATAGTTAAACAACTGTGAACTTGACTGGAAATAGTTGCACAACAATTTACAAACTAAATCTTCAGTTCTCACATGACCGTTGACCTCATTTAATGGATATATATTCTCTTCACATCTGTAACTGAAGCAGCGAACTTATAATTCTGTTTTTTTCCACACAGCGTAATGCTCTGTATTATTCATTATTAACGACATCTGGATGGTCACTGAATAAATGTCCCTTATCACATGCTGCCATGCACGTCATTCATCTCAATAACGTTCACATTTTCTACGGATTTAGGTTAGCTCTCCTTCCAAGTGGGTCCACTTGCTGAGTAGGCGGATGAGCCTTGTGAATTTCTTCTTAATATTTTATCCGAGCTTGAATTATTTCCGCTGTGCCCACCACAAACGTTCAATGCAGATGAAACAGGAAAAACACAGAAGAGGTATTAAAAAAATAATAAAAAATAAATTATCAGTACATGATCCCAAATGAATGAGATGGGAAAGCATTTAATATTTGTGTTTTTCACATTTCTTATTTTTATTTTGTATGTACTGTCCTGTAACTTAATCAAATGCACAATCTTGTAATGTTAGAAAAAGAGAAAAAAAAAATCCAAGCTCCTCTTGCTTTTGCTTATTTGTCTGGGGTTAAGCTGACTACATTACACCAGTGTATTGCTGCCCTCTACTGTTTTTATTACTGTTCATTTTTATAGTTATGTTTTTTGTATACAGCGTACGTAATCATTTTAATGGATCTGCTCCAAACTGTCTTCTCTGATGTCCTTCTTTCTCTAAGTTTCATGTGAATCGTTGCAGTAGTTTCTGGAAAATCCTCCTCATACATACTGTTGTAATATATACTGTTATTACATTACCTGAACAGTAACAACTTGGTAGATTTGTATTAGTTATTTAGAAAGATCCCTTTGACATTTTGGACATTATACATTATTGTCTAATCCACTGTTTTTCAACCTTGGGGTTGGGACCCCTTGTGGGGTCGCTTGGAATTCAAATGGGGTCACCTGAAATTTCTAGTAATTGATAAAAATAAAAAAAAACTTACCAATAAAAAATATATGGTGAGTTGAGAGAGACAATCACAATCCATAAAAGACATGACAAACTATGAAGCTGAAACTGAAGCACTGTGGTACTGTTTATCTTTCAAATGTTCATTTTAGTCAGTTTCAGATGCTGCAGCTCTTTCATAATTCATAGTTTGAGTTCTTGTTTGTTCAGTATTAATTGTCAGCCTTGTAAATCCAAGCTGGACTGACTGTACATATCCTGACCAAGGAAAATAAAATTCTCACTTTTTGCAGTAATCTACACCTGGCTTTTATGCCACCGTCCAGAATAATATACATTACGAAGCCTAAATGTCGTCTAAAATTAATGTTTATTTGAAACATAGTATAGCAAACTATTACATGATCAAAAACAAATTAATTTTAGCAAAAAAAAAAGTCTTTGTTTTGAATGTCTGTTGTGATGTTAAAATGGGATACAAAAAAAATTTAAAATGAACAAACAAATAAATAAATAAATAATTAAAAAATAAAATAAATAAATAAATTAACTAGAAGCACTCGGAGAGTGCAGACCTCCACCAAGGCTGATCAGTGGCCCCCCCTGTGGGCCCCCCCACGCCAAGGAGGTTATGTTTTTGCCAGGGTTTGTTTGTTTGTTTGTTTGTCTGTCTGTTTGTCTGTCCATTAGTGTGCAACATAACTCAAAAAGTTATGGACAGATTTTGATGAAATTTTCAGGGTTTGTTGGAAATGGGCCCCCCCGTGGGCCCCCCCACCCCCGATCACCACCAAAATTTAATCATTTCTTCCTTATCCCATTTCCAACAAACCCTGAAAATTTCATCAAAATCTGTCCATAACTTTTTGAGTTATGTTGCACACTAACGGACAGACAAACAGACAAACAAACAAACAAACCCTGGCAAAAACATAACCTCCTTGGCGGAGGTAATTAATTAATTAATTAAAAAGGTTGGGAACCACTGGTCTAATCTAAGAAAATAGGATAATCTCTTTCCAGGTTTTGAGAAATCTGAACATGCAAGATGTCATAGAAACCATGATACCACAGCACGAAATCTACTGTGTTTCTGAACAGATGAAGCTGCAGCCACTTTACATTTACTTAAACAAGAGTGTCAGCAGCAAAAGATTCACACTCCTTAAGCTGAAAAGGCACAGAATGATATGTTTCTGTACCACAGTAGCATGTGGTACAACTATAACATGCTAATTTCAGCAGCGTGGAGTGGGAAAAGTCAGGTCACAGTGGAAATGTTATTTTGCCAAAACAAAGCATCTTCATTTTCAACATCCACGGTCCAATTAAAGTTAGTTTGTGTGTAAACAGTCACAGATATTAAACATATACAGTAACCATTTATCATGCACTGTGGAATATGCATGAACAGATTTCCCTGTGATCCGTGTAAACACAGCCTTAATATGATCAAAACCGAGATATATTTAATAATCAGGATAATCAAACATTTATGCAAATACACTCTAACACGTTAATTTGAGCAGTGGGTAAAATGGGCGGTGTAGCAGCTCAGTGGTCATCTCAGAGCTGGAAGGTCTGGGGTTTGATCCTCACTCAGAATTGTGTGGATTTCAAATGTTCACCCTGTGTGGTATGGGATCCCTATGGTTTCCCCCCATTATAAAAAACATGTATGCTAATTTTATTCTCCCAGACACGACAGCGGTTTAGATCTGGAGTCGGTCCCCGAGCGCCTTCAGCGGGAACCCACCACTCATAGTGCACTAGGACTGGTCAAATACAGAACTCACATTTCCCTTCAGGGACGATAAAGAGAGCTAAAAAAAAAAAAAAAAGGAACTCGTCATTAAAAAAGGGTTTATAGCTGCAATTTCAAGTAATACAAGCTTTGTATAGAGAGTTACTGCTTAGCTGGGAGTGAGGGTAATTACAATAAAATATTAGGTGACATGCTTTTAATTCTCAATATGATTAATGCTTTACTGACAAGCTCCTGAAGCATATTTCCTGTTCCAACTTTTCATCACAAAGGGTATTAAATGTGGGCTGACTTTGTTTCATGCTGCCATAGAAAAGCAAAAATATTTTACCAAGTCTCTGTGTTGAGACATGAAGTAGAGTAATGGAGTCATAATCCGGGTCACAGCTGACAGAATCTGATCAGCGATTGGTAATTACAGCTGTCAATCATATCCAGTTCTGTGCAAAAGTCTTAGGCCACCTCTAGCTTTGAAATGAGCACATACACTCCTGATCCAAATCTTAAGACCAGTTGAAAAATTGCTTGAATTTACATTTTCCACTCACTTGATTTGGAAACATTAGAAATTGTAAAAAGCTTTTATTTCATGAGGGCCTGTACATTCATTATTTGGGTCTGGAGTTAAAAACACACCAATGCGTGTCGGCATGCACCTTCTTCAGGGTGATACAAAGAAAGAGAAAGACACTAATTTATATTATTATTATTATTATTATTATTATTATTATTATTATTATTATTATTATTATTATATAGTATATCCAACCAAGTGAGTGCCTGGATTTTTGTCTTTTTTCTATTGTTCATGCCCTCTCCATGAGCACCTCTGGTTTGTCTAATCCCAGTAGCTCCCTGTGAAATAGTTGTTTTTGTTTTATTGTTTTGTTTTGTTTTGTTTGTCTTTTTACATTTTGCATTGTTGGACCTTAAGAATCTTCTAAGTAGAGTTGATATCAAAGACTGAGAAATGCATATGTGTGGATATTAGAACTTTATTAAACCAACAAACCTGATGTTGGCCTAGGACTTCTGCACAGTACTGTATATTCACCTCCCAACCAGGCTGAAAACACTTGTGATTAGACAAAAACTTGCATCACAGAGTAGCTTTACTACATCCAAGTGTCTTCTCAGTCCAGTTTTAATACACTGTACTGTTTAATCCACTAAAAAGTACAGTAACTATGGAATATTTCCTCAATGATGCTAACAAACAATGAAGTGCTGCAGTTTTAACAACACTTTTGTGTTTATCAATGAGTGTTTTATTGTGTGCGTATGTACGTGTGTACAGTACATCGAAGGACAGTTTGACCTTTGTAATTGTGGTGAGGGAAATAAATAGCTGATGAATAATAGATAGAGAGCAGATCGAACAGGTCCTGTGTTCAGAAATGATCTATTCCCTGCATGACACCGCAGACGTAAATGCAAATGCTCCCACCTACTGACCCACAAACAAATACACAACAGTAACCAGATGTGTACGACGCTACCAACACACACATACAAAGGCCTGTGAATGTGTTGTCTACAGTGACAGAACACGTCATACTCTGCTCATCATTCAGACACAACAGTCTCTGCATTTTAACAGCATTTTTAGTATTACTGTATCGCATCCCTATGAGGGAAATGTATCACCATGTCTGTTCCCACTCTAATCCCTGTTAATTGGATTGCATAATCCATCTACTTATTCTTCTATTCTTGTCTGTTTTCTGCAAATTTCAGACAATATTTTAACTAGATACATTTTATCTCCTTTGACTCTAGAAAGCAGGTGGGAAACGTAGCCTACAGTTAAATGTGTGTGTGCATCAGGTATAGACACTACTGAATTCATCTTCTGCTTTCTAGTCAGGGTGAGTCAAAACGTGATCATACGGAAAAAAAGAAGGCACTCTGCACTCTGAATGAACCTCTGTTTCTGAAGTCCTTTCTCAACATTTCCCCTTTGAAAACACCAGGCTGGCAAATGAGACAACTGCAGGGCCGAGAACAGAGAAAAATGTCATTAAAAAAAAAGTGACAAAACATGTTCACATTTGAACACACACACAAACACAATTATTTCTTTCATCTCACGTTAGATAAAAAAGATAGAAATTACAACAATACTGAACCCCCAAATAGATGACATCATATCTCATCGCCTTGGTTACTTAGCTGCCCCGTTTCCATGGAATCTCAGGGGAACTGGTTTCAAAAGCAGATTTGATTGGCCGCTGGGGCTGCTTCCCTCTGTGCTGCTAATTAGCAGTTTCATGGCTTCCCTCAGGTCTGTAGTGGAATTGGTGGGACAACAAGATTTCATATGAACACACACACACACACACACACACGAGGCATGCACACAAAAAAACACACACCTCCTCTCTAGTGTGGCGCTGGTGTGTGGTTTAGTCAGCGGGACGGCTGCACTTCTGTGCTTTTATCATGTGAGTTCAGCAAGAACACAGTCGTCTCCCTCTTGGTCTGCGCAGTTTGTGTGTTTCCATCCCTGTGTGTGTCATCACTTCCACCCCCCACTTCCCCTCACCTAGGGATGTAATCAGTGAAAAGGGGGTAAAAAAACAAAAAGACAGTTATCATCCATTGCAAATGAAAGAAAACCAAATGTCACAAAAAACAAAATAGTGGAAATAAAAGTCACTGCTGCTCCCACAGCTGTTGTTTCACACCAGTAGCTACATTCTCTTTTTTTTCTCCCATCAGCCCTCCTTTGTCTCTTGATACTTTCTATGTACAGTTCCCTCCTCGCCTTCTGCTCTCCATCTCCGTCCTCTCCTCTCCTTCACTCCTCCTCTTCAGAACCAAAATAGGTGAATGTCATTAACCCTGAGACATATTTTATAAACTCTCAAAGATACTGTGAGCTAAATTAAATATAGCCAATGTTTCCAGAGACATATTTATAGAACGCTGGTGTCAGAAAACTCTGCTGAGTGTAGGTTACACAGAAAAATATGTGTGTGAATGTGTTCGTAGTAAATTATCAATAAACATAGTTGCTCTGGTGCAAGAAATTATGGGGAAACTAGGAAAATTATGCAGAAGCTTTAGGAGAATTCAAGCCGTCTGTGTAGAGCAAAAAGGTCAAATACCCCCTTTAAAATGTAAGACCTTTTTTTAATAACTGTCTGATAACTGCATTAGCATCTGTTAGTGTCATTTTGATTCAGTAGTGGATCTCATTTCAGAAAGAAATCCTTCTGAGACTTTAAAGGCTGAGCTCAGTCTAACAAACAAGATCCAAGAAGCTTTTCCTCTGATGCACTCTGTTGCATCATGCCCTCCTTCAAACCAGTGTTTATAAGGATTATATGAAATAAACTGCCATTCTCTAAGGGTGTACATGATGAAACCGATCAATGTCAGGTATGATGGGATTCATATTCCAAATCAATAAGGGTTTATACATCAGCTTGGAAGATGTGGAGCTGTGTACGCTGTAGGTGAGGCATTCAAAGTCCTGTTTTTTTAGATGTTCAGAGGAGAGAAAAAGGCAGTAAGAGGTGAAATTCAACATGGTTACTTTAGAGACGCTGAGAGACGGGTGACAGGAGAAAGTAGGTGAGGAAGAAGAGATTATGCACTGGTTGGAGAAACATATGGACGGGGGGGTTTACAAAACTGTAAAAGGGACCAGGAGATCCATGGAGACGGACAGACGCACAGCCAGATATACATCAGGTTAGGGAGATAATAAAGACATGAGGAAAAGTGAGGCAGCAAAAAGGATGGAGGCGAGGAGAGGGATGTTTATCCTCCCCATGATCATGTAGCCGTCTGTCTCTCATTTAGCCCAAGGTTCTGATTAAGTCGTTTGTGTTTAAAGAGGAGGAAGCCTCTAATTCCCCTCCTTTCATCTAATTTAATTATGTGCTGACATTCTCCCTTTCTTCCTTAGAAGGATAAAAGCAGCTTAAGCTTTTATGTGGAGCTTTAATGACAGCGGCGAGGAAACTTTACTCGCTGATTGCTTAGCCTTAAGTGTGTTTAGCCTTAACACAGCGCTGCACCAAACACAGTTGTATACGCGCTCTTGCAGACACACATACTGTATTCCACACAGTCGTCCCACAGAGGCACATAGCAGCTCGCATAAACGCTTTCATGCCGAAACACAAAAAGTCTTTTTATGTTTAACTAGAACTCAGCGAGTCAGACTGTGTTGTGTTTAACATGGAGCCACATTTCTGCCACGAAGCACATGAACGTTCTTCTGTGAGGAGATTTTAACATGTTCTCACAAATGTTTTTCATTGTTCTGCAAGTGTTCTCACATCATAAACACATTAGCCCATTTTCCACCAACATTCACTGGAACGTCTATTAACACAAATGTATTTACCTGGGTTAAAGAATTCCTGGTAATCTGTGTGGTTTGTGTTTCCACTGCACCTCAAAGTTCCTGGAAATGTATTTATCTTTTGAGTGTATTACAACAAATCCATTCAACAAAGTCCAGTGTGTTTGGAAGGATACACAGATTACTGCAATGCCCTTCATCTTCTTCTTTTGCTCCATTTTCCAAATGATCAAAACACAAAGTGGAACTTGTAGAAATGGAATATACAAGCTTACATACTGGTTTAAACATTGTGGGTAAATGTAAATGCAGAACGCTGCAAGTGTGTTAAACCAATCACCTCAATGTGGACTTCATGGAGTCTGAAAAGTCCTCCTCCCAATTGGGTACTTTTTCACAGGGACAGATTGTGGGTGGACAGAATTTTTTATTAGCTGGGTAATTTTGGTGGAAATGTGGTGAGGTTTTTCAAAATCCCAGGCAGAGGAAAAGGGCCGACTGAGGTTAAATAAATGTAAGATCTAAATTACCAAGCACTGTTTAGATTAGATTAGATTAGATTAGATTAGATTAGATTGAATTTTGTTGATCACTTGGGCAGAGCCATTGGGAAATGAAGGTTCCAGTAGCACCACAATGAATGCACATATATAAGAAGAATTACAAGACAAAAAAGAAGAGAAAAGAAGCAATAAAAAATAACTATAAAAACAGTAGCGAAGACAGGTAATTGCAAAAATAATGAATAAGTAATTATGATATGATGTTAAGTGTGTGTGTGTGTGTGTGTGTGTGTGTGTGTGTGTGTGTAGGTGTGTGGGTGTGTGTGTGTGTATATATATGCATTTATAACAGAAACAATTATAATAACATGATAAAGGTAATAGTCATAACAATGATTGTATAAGTAAGCAATAAGCAATATAACTATGCAAGTAATAATGAGCTGTGGAACACTGGATCAGCTCTATACTCTCCATTGGGTCCTGGAGGGTTCATGGGAGTTCACCCAACCGGTCCACATGTGTTTTGTGGATTTGGAGAAGGCGTTCAACCACGTCCCTTGTGTTATCCTGTGGGGGGTGCTTCGGGAGTATGGGGTCCGGGGCCCTCTGTTAAGGGCAGTCCGGTCCTTGTATGACCGAAGCAGAAGCCTGGTTCGCATTGCCGGCAGTAAGTCAGACCTGTTCCAGGTGCATGTGGGACTCCAGCAGGGCTGCCCTTTGTCACCGGTTCTGTTCATAATTTTTATGGACAGAATTTCTAGGCGCAGCCAGGGGCTGGAGGGGGTTTGGTTTGGGGGCCACAGGATTTCGTCTCTGCTTTTTGCAGATGACGTTGTCCTGTTGGTCTCATTGAACCTGGACCTCCAGCATGCCCTGGGGTGGTTTGCAGCCGAGTGTGAAGCAAGCGGGATGAAGATCAGCACCTCCAAATCCGAGGCCATGGTTCTCGACTGGAAAAAGGTGGTTTGCCCTGTCCGGGTCGGCAGAGAGTCTTTGCCCCAAGTGGAGGAGTTCAAGTATCTTGGGGTCTTGTTCACAAGTGAGGGAAGGATGGAGCGTGAGATTGACAGACGGATCAGTGCAGCATCTGCAGTGATGCAGTTGCTGTGTCGGTCGGTTGTGGTGAAGAAGGAGCTGAGCCGAGAGGCGAAGCTCTCGATTTACCGGTCAATCTACGTTCCTACTCTCACCTATGGTCATGAGCTTTGGGTCATGACCGAAAGGACAAGATCCCAGACACAAGCGGTCGAAATGAGTTTCCTCCGCAGGGTGGCTGGGCGCACCCTTAGGGATAGGGTGAGGAGCTCAGTCACCAGGGAGGAGCTCGGAGTAGAGCTGCTGCTCCTCCACATCCAGAGGGACCAGCTGAGGTGGGTCATGCCTCCTGGGCGCCTCCCTGGGGAGGTGTTCCGGGGATGTCCTGCCAGGAGGAGGCCTCGGGGAAGACCTAGGACACGTTGGAGAGACTATGTCTCTCGGCTGGCCAGGGAACACTTAGGGGTCCCCCCGGAAGAGCTGGAGGAAGTGTCTGGGGAGAGGGAAGTCAGGGCATCCCTGCTTAGACTGCTGCCCCCGCAACCCGACCCCGGATAAGCGGCAGATGATGGATGGATGGATGGATGGATGGATGGAAGTAATAATAAGAATACAAATAGATAAGAAATCTAAATTAACAAGAACCAACACTGCAACATTGCACTACAGTTAGAACTAGTGATGGGAAACTGGGATCATTTTAAGGATCTGGATCTTTCTGAATCAGTCCCTGATAGGATCCAGGTCATATGAGTCACTGGGGTCACATTTTCTGTCTGTAGTTCAGACTGTTGGTCTCACAGATAGAGTTGACTCAATCAGTCCCTTTCTTCCCAAATCCTCTTTTTACTTCCATGTATGGGACTTGGTCAGCCTCTACAGGAGTACATGTTATTATGTTGTAAAAGATGTGCAGAAATGTTGGAGGACTCAGCTGATCTGAGTAAATGGACACAGATGTGTGAGTCATGAGGCATTTTAGGGATTCGGGTTAAAGATCTGAATAGGGATTTGACTCAACTGACTCAAGTTCTAATTGCTATGACCAGGCCAAAGAGGTTATATCATCACCAAAGGGGGGGGTTTGACTGAATTACCTGACTGTGGGACCTTGGCAGAGGTGAGCAAGTGCACACTTTTGCTAAAGCTGCAGTATTTCTGCATAATCCAACAGACAGACAAACCCACTACACATTAGAGGACTGTGGGACCTTGGCAGAGGTACATGCTCTCCTGCCTTTGAACCTCTGTAGTGACGTCTACACGGCCCTGTCAACACACTTAAACACCTGCATACAGTACAGGCCTGAAAACCTCCAATCACTGTTTTATCTGTTTGTTTCCCTCTGTGCACTGACGCTGTAAAGGTAAAAGATAATGTGTTCATTCAGTCCTGACGTCATTAGTGTTTCCTGGTCCACTTACTTTGTCTGGATTCAGTGCTGCAGTACTGTGTCTTGCAGTCCACAGAAAACATCCAGTTATCAATGTAAAACCCTCCACCCTCTATATCATGGGATTTTATTTGTAGAAAATGTACTTTTGTGCATCTTGCATATATTTGGCTATATTTTTAATTGCAGTTTTAAATAATCTTTGAAATCTCAAGGTTGCCACTTAAGCCTCTTGAGGGTGTTTAGTAACCACCCAACACAATTTTTAACCATGTGTATGTTTTTTTACTATGTGAAAATGAAATAAAATAAAATAAAATAAATCAATAAGTGATGTAAAAAGCAGAGGAAGTGGATGAAGGTGAAAGTTAAAATTCTAAAGCAAATGAGGAAAAAAGCAAAATTTGGATTTTACACATTTTATGTATTATTTCTCAGCCATTTATATGTGCTGTCCAGTTTATTTATTTATTTATTTATTTATTTATTTCAAACATGCAAAGAAACAAAATAAACCAAAATGAAGCAAATTAAGACAAAAACAACAAAATAACATTTAAATGAACAGAATCTATCTTAAAGTATGTACAAATCTTAAGTTTGCATGGTCGAATAGAAGTAGGAAGAAGTATAAACTTATTTAATCCTACCCCTCAAGTGCTTTTACTCCTTTATCACTAACTTGAAACAACAATCAAACAATACATTTGTCTTCATTTTAGCATTCAACCACAACTAATACATAATGCAGTAATTGAATTATACACAACAATATGTTCATGGCAATACAGTCACACAAACAGACTCAACAATTCAACAATTTTCTTCAGTAATTACAGCATATTCATCAGTACAACATCATCCATAAACAAACAGCCCTCATTGTCATTATTAAATACTGTGCCTCACAAGAATCAGTTCTTTATATCTTTTTTTAACTGAATTATATTTGATATTTGTTTATCTCCACACACAATTTTACTCCACACATGGTGATACAGAGACTTTTTCCACGTAGTGCGTACTTTATGAATCTTTAAATTTAATTTTCCCCGTAAATCATAGCCTCCCTCTGTTCAGGGGAAGGTAAATAAAATAACATGTATGTCAATACACAGCGGAGCACAAAGTGAAGAAAAGTGAAAAATCACTGTTGGTGTAATTGTACCTTATATTCATTTTCACATCATAGTTTTATTCTGCTGTATCTCCTAACTGTGCTCATGTGGACCACAATGTACTGCAGGTAAAACACTGGAAAATTGTTCTTTTCACTATATTTGAGTTACATAAATGAATTGAGCCCCTTCTGAACCTTAACTGGTGCATCACTAAAGAAAGAAGTTCCAGTAAATAAGCACACAGGCTCTGCTGCTGCCGACTGTTTGGACCCGGAAATGAGTTTTATGGAACCATGACATGAGACCTAACAAGCGGACAGTCACTATAAATAAAATATCACATGGTTACAGTCGGCTGAGGTTGGGAGTAGTGTATTTTTGGTTTACTAAACCATAGCAAAAAGAAAATGATTGTTCAATTCAGAGGCAGCCAGTAATTGAAGATGTGTTTGGTGTGTGTTTTTCAGCTTCTGCAACAGTGGTGGAAAATAAAACTGCAGTCAATAGTCACTTCGGAGTGGAGAAAGGAGTTTTTTATACTTTAAAGTTTATTCATTCACTGTTTAGTCCTCAGATAAAGGTGTGGGGGATTCTGGAGTCACAGTCACAGTGGGCAAAAATCAGGTACCCCCTGGATATGTCACCAGTTCACCAGGGCTGACACATACAGACGGACAACCGCTGACCTATTTAACCTATTAATAATAGCTTTATTTATATAGCACCTTTAAAAACAAAGTTTACAAAGTGCTTTTGACAGACAAAGCAGAGGGCACAATAGCAGGATACAAGATGTACAGGGTGGGGAAGCAAAATATACAATGAACATTTAGTTTTTTCTCAGCAGGCACTACGTCAATTGTTTTGAAACCAAACATATATTGATGTCATAATCATACCTAACACTATTATCCATACCTTTTCAGAAACTTTTGCCCATGTGAGTAATCAGGAAAGCAAACGTCAAAGAGTGTGTGATTTGCTGAATGCACTCGTCACACCAAAGGAGATTTCAAAAATAGTTGGAGTGTCCATAAAGACTGTTTATAATGGAAAGAAGAGAATGACTATGAGCAAAACTATTACGAGAAAGTCTGGAAGATACTATTAAAGAAGAATGGGAGAAGTTGTCACCCGAATATTTAAGGAACACTTGCGCAAGTTTCAGGAAGCGTGTGAAGGCAGTTATTGAGAAAGAAGGAGGACACATAGAATAAAAACATTTTCTATTATGTACATTTTCTTGTGGCAAATAAATTCTCATGACTTTCAATAAACTAATTGGTCATACACTGTCTTTCAATCCCTGCCTCAAAATATTGTAAATTTTGCTTCCCCACCCTGTAAGTAAAAACACTAAAACAGAAGCAACACAATAAGAGAGATGTGTACAGCAAATGCAAAAGCATGACACTTCGAATAAATTAAGTGAATCGGAGTAAAGAGGGCAGGGATAACGTAACATGATGCTGTCAAATCAATGTAAAAATGAAGGAGTGAGATAAAACAACATCATGTATGAGAATATAAATTAATAATCAAACAGAATAAAATTCAAATGAAAAAAAATTAAAATTAAAAATTGAAAGGGACAAACATCACATAAAAGCAAGTCTATAAAAATGTGTTTTAAGAAGTGATTTAAAAGATGTCACTGATTCCGCAAGCCTCATCTCCTCCTATTAACCTGTTAAAGGAGTGATATTTTGCTTTTTTAAATGGAATTATGCATTTTAAAACATTTCCCTGTGGTCTACATAAACCATAAAGGCGCTGCTTGGGTCTGACTTCTTCATTAATTCAACTCCACAGGTCCATCTTCAACCCTATTTCTGAGTAATGACACCAGAAAGGTCGTTTTGAGCGCTGGCCCTTTAAATGCAAATGAACCACTTCACACCCCACCTTCTCCAGGTTGTTGACTGTGCTTTCTATCCCGTTCAGCCACTTGTGTTTGTTGATACAACCAACAACTGAACATTTTAGGTAATCGGCTCAAAGTTTGGACATATTTTCAGTATGGACTACAACCGCTGCTGCTGACAAACAATTATGTTGTACAGTACTTGGAGAAATGTTTGTCGGAAGTCTTGACCTTATATGTGCAAATGTTGTGATGTAACTAGTTATAGACGCAACAACTTAAGAAGGAATTAACCCTTTCATGCATACTGGTCACTACAGTAGACAGTTATTCTACAGCTGTTCTCTTGTATATTCATGGGTTTTGTTGTTTTAGTTGCATATCAGACAACACAGTGGACGCTTATGCACCATCTCATACACTGTAGTTCAAACAATTATTGATCAATACTTGATAAGCCTGATCTGCAGTACCATGTTTGAGAGTAAATCAATTGCTATTTGTTATTAGACTGTAATTAACAGTTTTCTTAAACAAAAAGTTAAAAAAAAAAAAAAAAATTATGTCCATGAAGTGAGTAATAACTTGTATTAGAGTATGATAAAATGTGAGAAAACATCAGATTAGCTACATTAAAAAAAAATTTCATAGTTTTCACACAGTATATCACTTTCTGATATTGTATTTTAAATACATGTTTCTTTTCTTCAAAAATTAAATGCATGGTGTCCAGCTCAGTAGACATTTTTGAAACCCCATAAAAAACAGGTTCATAAAAAATTTCATTGACATTGTTTTTTTCATGCCTAAAGAGGAATAAAAACACTCAGGAAAAATATCTTGACTAAGGTTTTCATAATCCATGCATCAAAGGGTTAAAACGGGTTGTAGAAGTCCACTCAATTTTTGCCAAAATGAATATAAAGATAGCTTTGCAGCACCTGGAGGGTTCAAATTCAAAATTTTCAAACTATTAGAGTCCAAATACACAAATAAATGTACCAAAGACTAATAAAAGTGGGTTTAGCACAATATGACCCTATAACAGTTCCATAAAATAAAGATCTTTAGCTAAAAAATGAGCCCACTTGATAAATGATGTGTGCAAATTTACTTTTTCATGTTCATGTTCACGGCCCTGCGATGAACTAGTGACTTATCCAGGGTGTACCCCGCCTTCGCCCCTATGTAGCTGGGATAGGCTCCAAGCGACCCCCGTGACCCTAGAGAGGATAAAGCGGGTTCAGAAAATGAATGAATGTTCATGTTCACGTTTGCTTGATAAGACCCATTAGCTTAGTGGTGCAGAGTTTGTTGCGTCGTTGTTTTATGAAATTATTCATGACATACGCTGGTGTTGGAGTGTTAGCGTGTTTTAAATATTTGCCCATTTAAGTGCTTGTTGTTTGAGTTGTGTTCTGCTTTATAAAAACTGACTTTGTTGAGCTTCTAGCTGATGTTCCTCTGGTTACATGAACGTATGATATATATACTGCTGAAAGCGTCATAGTGTTACCACGGCAACACAGACAGACCCACAGCTTCTCCTGGTAAGAGGGTGGAAGAGGCTACAGTGCTTGTTTTTGGACAGTGGGAGGAAGTTGGAGAACCTAGAGCAGTGATTTTCAACCTTGGGGTCGGGACCCCACGTGGGGTCGCCTGGAATTCAAATGGGGTTGCCTGAAATTTCTAGTAATTGATAAAAAATTTAAACTTACTAATAAAAATTTACATTATATAGTCTAAATGTTGCCTAAAATTAATGTTTATTTGCAACATATTATAGCAAACTATTACACAATCAAAAACAAATTAATTTTAGCAAATAAAATGTCTCTGTTTTGAATGTCTGGGGTCGTCTGAAATTTCTAATAATTTATAAAATAAATAAATAAATAAATAAAAATAAACTTACGTATAAAAATTTACATTATATAGTCTAAATGTTGTCTAAAATTAACGTTTATTTGCAACATATTATAGCAAACTATTACACGATCAAAAACAAATCAATTTTAGCAAATAACATGTCTGTTTTGAATGTCTGGGGTCGCCAGAAATTTCTAATAATTTATTAAAAAAAAAAATTAAAACTTACTAATAAAAATTTACATTATATAGTCTAAATGTTGTCTAAAATTAATGTTTATTTGCAATATATTACACGATCAAAAACAAATTAATTTTAGCAAATAAAATGTCTCTGTTTTGAATGTCTGGGGTCACCAGAAATCTGTGATGTTAAAATGGGGTCACGAGCCAAAAAAGGTTGTGAAACACTGACCTAGAGAGAACCCACACAGACACAGGGAGAACATGTAAACCCCCCCACAGGAAGGCCTACGCTGGTGCTGTTCCAACCCAAGGCCTTCTGGGAGTGAAGTGACAGCACTAACCACTTCACCAACATGGTGCCCCACGACGCTGTTACACATATATTAAAGACAATAAATAATGAGGTAAATAAAGTAGATAGCACTCAATGGATATATCTAAGATGTTTTTTTTCTGTACATGTGCTTCAGACTGGGTCAACATTACTCTTCATTAAGAGTTTCTTCTTTAGTTTCTTGAAAGTTGCCCCAATCTAGGTGAGGTACAAAAGAAAATCATTTTCAATGTGTGAGCACTTCTAGGAAAAATAATTAGCACAACAAACAGAATTCATACAGAGTTTGCATTTTACACATACACACACACACACACGTCCAGACAGAGCACACATTCACAGCCTGGGCATGTCAACACTTCACAAAAAATAATCATCCTATTCCCATCAAAAAGTAAGTTTGGAAACATTCATCAAACTACTGTAAAGCATCAGCTTAACAGCCCAGCAAGAAGTGTATTATACGAATCAGCTGTATAAACAGCACTACTCGGGTGGGGCCCCACCAAATCAGCAGAAATATCTTTAATTAGTATGAGGGGAATGGGTATAGTCACACAGACAAACAAACAAGCCATTAATCACTGCATTGGCAGTCTCACACACACATATTTTAAAGAGGCAGACTAGGTGTGTTTGTGCATTTGTGTTGTGTTTAAGGGAGTACCGAGAAAACACAATGAGAGTGAAAAGTGAAAGAAAAGACACTTAACAAGAACAAGAAGACGTACGCATCTAATGAGAAGAACACAACAAAATAAAAGGAGCGAAACAATGAGAAAGAAAAGACAGGAAGACAGAGGGTGTACATAAGTAAAAATGTAATGACAATTAGAAAAGGGCCTTTATGGAGAATAAAGAAAGAGAAGTGCATCCAGTTTGATATTATGCTGCTGTATTTATACAACATTCATCACCATCATAAGAAAGTTAATGAACCCTATTGGCTTAGGAGCAGGATCCCTATCTGGATAAATGGACCATTATTCTCACTCACATATCTCTGTTCCTCTGTGTCTCACATGCTTATTAAAAAAACATTTTCATTCACATATGCACAGAGGAAAACAATACAGCCACATATTCATTAACAACATGGAGCCGACTAATGCCTTTATCCTATGTTGTACATAAATAAACAAATGTATGTGCATGAAAACTTTTTTTTTTCTCTCCTCGTGAAAAATCATTACTTACCAGTAGCTGTTCACCTTTTGAATAGTGCAGATTGCAAAATACCACGCTCATAAGCAGATATTTTTATAATTGAACCAAATATACAGAGCGTACAGAAGAGAGGGCCTCGGAGTCTAATGGGGCCCGAACAAGGGACGTCTAACAAGGAGCGCTAACAGGTGTTTCTCATTAAAGCTGGAAGCAACAAACACAGCGCAGAGCGAGGGAGAGAGAGGAGAGCGAAGGGGAGAGAAGCGAACGATGAGCTGATATATTCCCGTGTTATTCATTAGTGTCTTACAGGCTGCTGATATTAATGATTCGCTGTCCATAAGATAGTCCATCCCTACTACACACACACACAAACACACACCAGAAATAAAAAAAAATAAAAAACAAGCCCAGGTGGATGTGATTCTCTTGCTATCATTCCATTTTCTCCCTGGCCTTTGCTCTCTTTCAGGCTGGAAAACACGTGTTTTTTTCGTCTCAATTACTTTGCTTTTTGTTTTCTCTGATTTCACCTCACATCGGCTTCAGCGTTCTTTGTTTTTGTTTTGTTTTTTTCATGTATCTTTCTGCCCAAACCCTGCTGGTACCTTCTTGCTCCATGTATTCAGTGTGTACTGGTCTAGGCCCCTGGTTATCCACTGCAGCGGCGGGTCAGACATGTACCAGGGTGTAATGGATCAAACTGTAACCAACAGGTTACTAAAACTGTTCTGAAGGACCAGCTGGAAGGGAATAAAAGCACATATGAGTGGGCACGCACATGCACGCACACACCTCCCACCCACCCACCAAGCGCCTCACTTCCTCCAAGGCCATGCATTTTACATTTACCCTTTAACCACCTTAATTAACCAACTGCACAGATCCATCACCGTGGGAGCTGCTCTGATTAACCCCCAACACCCCAATCCGGCCTTCCATCCCCAAACCATCCAACCTACCCCACCTGTCTCAGCTCTCACCCCCCCTTTTCTTACCCATGAGCAGCAGTACTTGGTTGCACATGGTTGCCTCTGCTCCATTAACCATTAAACCAGACTGCGCCAAAGCTCACGGACTAAAGAAAAAAAAAAAAAAAAAAAAAAAAAGAGGGAAGGAGGAGTAGTAGGAGGGGGGCTCTCATTAAACACTTTGAGCCCCGACAGAATCAATTACAGTGATGTATCGATTTGTCACTGGGTCCCTGTGGCTCAGCCCGGGCCCTGGGATCGGCCGCCACCGCCAAACAGAAGGGACAAATGGAAGTATTAACGGAGAGAGGAATGGAAAAGAGACAAAAGGACAGAAGTGGAGGAAGACATCGGAGAGGGAGAAGGATGGAGTTGGAAAAAGAAACGCAAAAGGGAGTAAAAGTTACTCCTTGAAGATCTAAACAGGCGCCTGTTACTAAAAGCATCTACTGATCTAAAATATATAAAAACTTTTGAACCACTAATCCTATTAATACATTCAAATCATTCAGGTAAAATGTGGTTTTCATCTTTTCTTGGTCATCAGATATGACCCATTTGGACGTTCAGAGGCTCCATAGCCAACGTGGAAACATTGTCATCTGACAGTGGCTGTAGATGCTGGTTTTAACCCTTTCATGCATAACGGCCACTGCAGAGGACAGTTATTCTCCAGCTGTTCTCTTGTATATTCATGGGTTTTGTTGTTTTAGTTCCACACAGTGGACGCTTGTGCATCATCTCATACACTGACGCTAGTCACTTTTCCATTGACTGTCAAATTGCATGAATATAACCTGTGCATGAAAATTTATCTAATGGAAAAACAACAATTTCGCCAAAACTCTCAAGGTTTTTGTGCGGGCAAAAGGTGGTTTTTCGGGTGTAGCGTAAATGGTATATGACAAAAAACTGTAAAGGAAAGACCTTTTTCCACAACTAGAGTCACGTGGATAAAAAAAAAACCCAAAACAAAACAAAAAACGGATGTTGACGGACATTACAACAAGCGAAGAAGAAAAGTTTTAAAAGAAACATGTCACGGTATGTGTGGACACACCAGGAAGCCCAACCATTTTTTTAATTTAGTATGGGATAGAGGGGTAATATATAATAATGATGAATATATCTGTAAATCAACACCATATTTTTTGTTTGTTGCCATGTTTATGGAATGACTTCTCATGTCATCTCGCGATAATAAATAAACAAATCATCGCATTTGTTATTTAATGGATAAACTGACATTATGCACTTCTGTTTTTTCGACAGTTAGTAAATATCGGTAAAGTTTCACGCATATGTTCAATGGAAAAACAGCTATTCATATGATTACTGTAACGTTGCTGTTCTTGATAAACCTGATCTGCATTAACATGTTTGAGTGTAAATTAATTGCTAGACTGTAATTAAGTTTTCTTAAACAAAATACTTTTTTTTTTGCATATTATCTCCATGAAGTGAGTAATAACTAGTATTCAAGTACGTTAAAATGTGAGAACACATCCGATTAGCAACATTAAAAAATTTTTTATGTCATAGTTTTCACAGTATATCACTTTCTGATATTGCGTTTTAAATACATGTTTCTTTGCTTCAAAAATTAAAGCTGAGTGGATATTTTTGTAACTCCATAAAAAATAGGTTCATTAAAAAAAAATTGCAATCACGTTTTTTTCTTGGCTAAAGAGAAATAAAAACACTCAGGAAAAAAATCTTGACTAAGGTTGTCGTAATTCATGCATGAAAGGGTTGATGTCCAGTTAATGATATACAGTATCTTGTTGAAAGTCTATCGTTTTTTTTTTTTTTAATATAATAATCCTTGAATGTACTCTACAAACATCATATGATCAGTAAATTAGGCAAAATCAATGAAAGTACCAGACTGTATTTTCAAATACAAAATACAGTTGCAATTATCCTCCTGAGACCCAGCAATGCAATTTTGTCCTCTGTAGGGGACAAAAGTTTGACAGTTTTACTTAAAAAATGCTGTCTATTGCAAAGGACATTCCATTAAAAAAATTAAAAAAAATAAATAAATAAAATTAATTTAAATAATGTACCTCAAAAAACCTGTTGTGTTATGCGGTTTCAAATCAAGACAATTGTTTAATGTGAAAAAGGTAAAATTTCCCACTTTCCTGGCTCTCAGGAGGATATAACAAATGTAGATAAATCCCTTAAATGTAGAAGAAAATGTTTTTCGAGGTCAGCACAAAAATAATTCTAGGTCTTTAAGAGCAAACACACTTTACCTGATTCAACTTTTGAACATATTTAATTCAACATATTATATTATTGACACTAAATTGATTGTCTTATTACTCCTGCAGCACAAATTGCCCCTCTTAAGACAAACTTCTACTCGACTTACCTTGAATGAAGGCAAGGTGGAGAAAAGACATTAAAAAAAAAATAGTGGAAAAGAGACGTAGAAGAGAAGTCTGAAGGCAAAGTTAAAAAGATATTTCCTTATCAAACCCGATAGCAGCCCCCCCCCCACCCCCAGTGCCGTCCAGTTTCTTTCATGTCCTCCGTTCACCTTTCTTTAATTTCTGCCCTCCACCTCCTGAACCTCTCTGTTCTTTATGTTTTCTCACTTCATCACCCTCTCTCCTCCCCTCCATTATAACTTTCTCGGCTTGAACTTTCCGTCCAGGGTATACTGTACTTCCATCTCAGTGCACAAAGTCATTTAAATATAGCCAGTTCTGTAACCTTGACAGAAATACTGAACCGCAACACCAGTCAGAGATATAACTGTTTGACCTTAAAGAGGCACCTGCTTTGATCAAACTTAGAGAAAGGTAAATGTAAATATATGACACTTCATGTAATGTTATCATGATCTTTTTTTTTTGTGTGTGTGTGTGTGAGTGAGAATACAACATGTGCTGTTCATGCATACACAGACTAGATCCCCTATCATTATTTCTCACTAGCGAAGTCATCCCACAGCCGTGTTACACCTCTCCACTACATCTATTCACAGCCTGGGAATAATAAGCTAGACACATACGGCAGCCGGCACAAACTAAGTAGCTACGAGGCTTTTTATGTTTCACAGATGACAGACAACACGTATTCTTCCTTTTCCCGTAATGAGGCAGCCGGGCTCCAATAGACAACATGGGACATGATTAGATGGCACATACACGCCAAATATGCCCCCAACCTGACAACCACAGATGGAAAGAAGCCAGTCATTCATACAACCGCGACGCAGACCGCATACCTGAAGAGGCTCGAAAGGTAGACTATAAAAAGACTGGAAATGCATACTTCACTTGTGTTCTGGTCTCAGGGTCAAGGGTAATCATGTTATAACTGAGCACTGAACAACAAATGACGAATGCACGGGATACTGGCATTTCAGTTATTCGCAATGGTGGAAGTAAAAGTAGTAAAACCACACTGTAAACAAGGGTTCTGCGTCTGAAGCATTAATTAAAAGGGTGAAAGTATTGAAAAAAAGTATTCAAATGTACTTAAAATCAAAGAAGTGATCAACAAGCAGTAAAATGGTCCTTGTCAGTAGTCACTTTTCCATTGACCCTCAAATTGTGCAAATGTAACTTACGCATAAACATTTACCTGATGGAAAAAAACGACAATTTGTGATGTCATATATGGAAGGGCCGGACAGTTAAGATCCACTACAGAAGCTGTAGTCCACAGTGCTGCGCTACACCGATTTATCTCAGTGGCTCTGGGGATGGGGGGGTTGAGGGATTGGGGGGGGTTGAGATTTCTCCCCCTCACTTTTTAGCTTACCAGCCGACAGGCCGTAAGCTGTTGTCATCATGCAGCGTTTGTCGTCCGTTACAAAACTTTCAATCGTCTTCTTCTCCGAAACTACAATTCTGATTGACTTCAAACTTGGTATACAGCTTCTTTATGATGATGTCAAAAAACTTAGTGAAATTATTTGGATCCGGATCTGATTCTGGATTTGGTGCCACTTTGAAAAATTTCCCCATTATAAGAGATAGGAAGTGGATCGATGCAATAACTCAGTAAAAATATAAACGATATCAAATTGAAATTTCTACAGTCCAGCCCTGATGGGGAGATGACCAAAACACAATGGCCACATGCTGATCAGGATCTTCTTCTGGATCTGGGAACTTATGGAAAATTTAACATGGGCTGTTATGGGGAAAAAATTTCAATCGTCTTCTTCTCCAAAACTCCAATTCTGATTGACTTCAAACTTGGTATACACCTTCTTTATGATGATGTCAACACAAGGTAGTGGAATTATTTCGATCCAGATCTGATTCTGGATTTGGTGCGACTTTGAAAAATTTTCCCATTATAAAAGATAGGAAGTGGATTGATCCAATAAATCAGTAAGTATCAATGATATCAAGTTGGAATTTGAATTTTTTACAGATCTGATTGGAATATGACCAAAACATGGGCTATCTCTGTAATAGAATAAATACACATAACTGGGTGATACTAAATGGCATCTGGATACATTTCCCAAAGCTTTTAATTTGGCTGGTAAGCTACAGGGCCATTGGTCCTCTTTTTCAATGTTGTTTTCTTTTCATTTCTGGTTGTGTGTTTGTTGATATCAAAAATGAAGCAAAATGTACCAATCAGAGGATGTCAAGTTTGTACTATGATAAGGCTTCACAATAAAAAAATATCTGAAACAATGGATAAACAACAATTTCACCAAAACTCATTTTTCCATTAAAAGTTTTTATGCTGGCAAGAGTTGGTTTTTCAGGCGTAGTGAAATTGGTATATCATACAAAACTGCAATGGAAACACCTTTTTCTGCAACTACAGTCAAAATAAAAAAAAAAAACAATTGAAGAAGAAGAGTTTTAAAAGAAACATGGTGTGGTATGTGTGGACACACTAGGAAACTGAATCATTTTTTAATTTAGTACGTAATAGAGGGGTAATATATAATGATAATGAATATATCTGTAAATCAACACCATATTTACCTTCGTCACCATGTTTATGGAATGACTTCTTGTGTCATCTGGCAATAATAAATCATTGCATTTGTCATTTAATGGAAAAACCGACATTACACACTTCTGTTTTTTCGACATTTAGTAAATATCGGTAAAGTTTTGCGCATAATGTCCAATAGAAAAGTGACCAGTGTTTTATCATCATATACTACATATACAGCTGCTTTAACTCATACAGACCCACTGCTACTTTTGTGAATTTTTCTCTCCATTTGACCTTTCTTAAGTCATTTATCACCATTTATTTTAACATTACCTTTTGTATTTTTCAGCATTTTTTTATGTAAATCATATATTTTCCTATATTAAATTCCCTGATCGTGTAGATGTTCGTGAAAATTCATAAATTCAAAGGTTATTACATGAAAACACAGAAAACTAAAGAAAAAGTGACTTTTTCGGCAAAATACATCATTAACTGAATATAAACCCAGTGTGTCCATCCACTGTCATTGATCCAAGTCCATGGGTTTTACTGGTGAATCAATGTTGTAGAAGATGACGGTGTTTCCATGCCTCTGAACGTCCAAATGGGTCATATCTGATGACCATGAAAAGACGACAAACTGTTATTATTTACATGTATTGACAGAATTAGTGGATCAACAGGTATTAAACAGTTTAGATCAGTAGATAGTTTTGGTTGCTGGTGGCTGTTTGGTTCATTGTGGATTAATGTGCATGTTGCATTTTTCTGCAGTAGATGTTTCAGGTGGAACTCATTTTAACTACTTTACATACAGTTGGGTGTGTAATCTACAGTAATACATCATCTTTTATAAGATGATCATGTTTGTAGCGTCATCGTCCTGTGAGAGCTACTTTTTTTTTTTTTTTTATGAGCTCAGAAAAACATCCCCGCTTTCAATTTTATGACAATGCATTTTCCTGCTAATCCAAGAGGGTTTTAAAAGAGTTTATTTAGCTTAAGAAAGGAGGAGAATTTTCTAAACCCACAGAGGAACACTTCATCCTCCAGTTTGTTGCAAACATGTAAAATCAACACATTTAGAGACACATGGTTTTTCACTGCACAGAATTGGGATGAAAAATTATAATCTATCTAAAGTATTAAAGCTGTCAAACAAATGTAGTGGAGGAAAAACTACAGTACCCCCCCCCCCCCCCCCCCGCATATGTATATAACATGATTTACATGCCAGTATTTCATGGAATCCTAATGCTTGGTTTAGTCGGTATCATCCTACAATATGCCTAGACAGTCTGTATAAATAGTGCTATAGTGTCCTTCCATTTTACCCGTTTTCACATTTTTACCAAGTTTATTTGTGGACTCTAGAGGCCACATTGATGCAGCTGCTGTCCCTTGTGGCTCGCTGTAGGTGACTTGTGAGGCTCGGTGGACAACTGAGTCCTCCGGGCATTCAGGGTGAGAAATATTGAAAGGGCTTTATCAGAGAACAAGTGGACAACGAGCCAGAAACAGCCTCGAAATGCCTCAACTGTGCAGCCACTGCTGAAAATGTCACCTCTATAAAAACCAATAAACCCGATAAAGTTATATCAACATATATCAAAGACACAAAGTGATGGAAAAGCATCCTGTCTACGACTAAGTATGACAAAGGTAATGCTTAAGCGCCAACTATAACACCTGGAAACGGCCACAAGAGAAAAAAAAAAAAACCTAGAGAGCATATTTTTCGGTGTGTTTTTTTTTTCTATAGACCAAGTGTGTGGTGAAGTCCCAGAGAAGGGTCAGTTAATATAGTGGAGTTAAATGTCAACTCCTCCAGATTCACTGTGTTTCTGACAGCATCAACAACATCACAGACGACTCCAAATCCGACAAAGGTCAGCTCTCTTTCTCTGTTCCCTTTTTCCCTGTTTGTATGCATGTGTGCATGTGTGTGTGAATGAGAAAGAGAAAGAGGAAAAGAATGAGAGAGAAAGAGTGTGCACGGGTCTCAGAGTTGTTTAAACCCAGTCTAGTGGTTCGATATCCATCAGATTTATGTCTCTGTTATTTTCCTCTCCTAAACAGTAAGTGATAAACTCTGTGAAGGACACAATAACAAAGATCTACCTTTTCACCTCTCTCTCTCCTTGTCTATATCTTGCTTTCTCTGTCATTCTCTCTCTCTGTCCCTCTGTTATCAATCAGCCTTGTGGTGATTGCTCTTGGATTACAGGGCTTTTGCTGTCCGCTTCTTGCGATTAATGTCGGCACAAATAAAATACCCTTTTATCCCTTCACAGTGACTGAAGGAGCGGGGCCACATGCATTCATTCCATATTGGCACACACAACCACGTGCAGTGCGCAAATTAACCTTATACGTACATTTAATCACAAAGTTGGCATCTATAATATGATGCGTGTGGGACTTGTGTGTACGATGATTTCCTCATTTGTCCCCCTGTTTGTCCTTGTTTGATCCCCATATGCGCATCCACTGGAGATAAAGTAGAGGCTGGTAGATTGTGAACTCAGCTGAGGACACCAGCAGCCGTGATAGATTAGGACAGGCTGTGGGAAGTAATGCAAAGTAGCAGAACTGAACCAAACACAACACACACAACTGTACATGTACGTTCACCACAGAGGCGACAAGCCAGTGCCTGGTGTTTATCTTTCGCACTCTTGTACGCGCGAGCACAGCCACGCACACAAGCAGCGATGGCAGCAGTGGCCATTGGCACAGTTCCCTATACCCTGCCTTACAAACATAATTTATCACCTGCAAGAGCCTCCTGAGTGTGAGAATGTGTGTGTGTGTGTGTAGACAGTCTGACCTGATCCAGTGCCACCATAACCTTATTAAGAAACAACTCGATGACAATAGCTTGGCCCCGATGCCAATTTTACCTAGAGGGGTTGAGCGTGCAGCACATTTCTTTGTTGTACGTTCATCCCCGTCGGTAAAATTAGCACTGCAGCCAACTGTCTCTCAACTTGGAGTCCTTAATGCATGTGTCATGTGCTACACGTGGAAACAGATGCACGCAGAGAAAAGCACAATCAAAGGGATGCAGGCAGACTCCTGCTGAGAATTAAAGCTAACTCGCCATTTATCTTCCCGTCACCTTCCCTCGTGTCATCATTTGCTTTATACCTTCAACTAATCCAGCTACCAGCATGCAACAACGCGAGGAAAAACGTGCGCACACAACAACAAAGACGAATCACAGCTGAAATCAAACTGGCATTTAATCAGTATTCTGTAATGGCTTTCGCAGGATTGCATTTATATATTTATTTACTTGCTTTAGTCTCTTGAATAAATGGATCTACATGTTTGCATGTGCATGTCTTTAGATTGTTGTTAATCCTTAACAGTATGTGTGTTTATGTGTAATAATACAGTACATCAGGGTAACAAGAGGACACTTTCCCGGTCTTCCTCTTCTTCTTGTTGTTCATCCTTGACCCTGCACCTGAAAGACAAAAGTGTAACCAATTAAAGTCTGATGATTAATGTCTGATGGAATTTATGTAGTTTTTTTTTTTTTTTTTTTTACTTCTTTTTATTGGGGTTTTTCAAATACAACCACATTTCAAACAAGGTACAATGAGATGCATATGTATATACTATAAGTTTCTGACAATGGAAGATGAGTGAATAAATAAATACACACATAACATACGCACCGAACCAAACAAAACCAGACAAAACACAGTAACAGGAGAAAAAAAGAAAACACACACAGAGGATGTCATATACTCTGTTTTTTTGTTTTGTTTTTTACCTATTTATGATGGGTTACTTTTAATATAATAGTCAATCAGTGGCTGCCATGTAGAATAAAATATGCCTACTTCGTCCTTTGGGAGTATTGTATTTTTGGGAATTTATGTACCTTTACACCTTTACTCATATGTAAGTTTAAATATAAGCACGTATCACCCAAGCAAACCATTTCCTGCATTGGGCTTTTACAGCATATAATAATACTTCTGTCTTTTAGCTAATGATGATGACGTGCATATGCGTTTCTTGGATTTTTCAAAGCGTTCAGATGTTACCGTTTCAACTACACATGAGAAAAAAAAAAAAGTTTATGTGCATTTCTCAAATATTAATGCGATGCTGCAGTGGAAGTATGCATTGACTGAAGGTTAGATCAAAGACAGCCAATAGACCGAGGCATCGCTGAAGCACAGCCAGGCAGCTGGAAGCACTTGAGTCAGACTGAAGCATCGTGATGGGCAGTTGTCTAAATAGGAAGTAAACAAGGGCTAGGTCATACAAGACGCAAACACATAAACGTATAAATGGATTCGACTGTATACTGTCCCACAGCAATTCCTGTATATGTGGGTGTTTAGAAGTGTCCTTGCTGATGGAGGATAAAACTTAAGTGTCCCTGAAGAATGTTACAGTCTTCAATCTATATTAAAAAAAACAATTTCGAGTAAATCTTTGTGAAGTTTATAATGCAAAATAGTTTATTGCATAAAAATATCAATAGCAAAATGGCATCTTAGACTGCAAAGTAGTTCCTTTATGTGATAGAACTCCCTGCATTATTCCTGTTTCACTAAAGTAAGTTGGGGAATTACATACTATTATCACCTGTATCTAATAGAAAGGACATTAATATCCCACTAAACTGTCAAAGGATGATTTATATTGATGCCCACATGTAATAAATGTTGTTCATTAATGACATTTCAAAGTGGTAAAGTGTTCATTTACAGATCTGCGCTATTGAACGGTTTTTGACAGCAGTATTATTAATCATTTCCTTCTTAAGACACTGAAAGTTGCTTGCAGGTTTAGAGAAAGATAATGTGGCTCATTTTAACTTAAAAATGTCGGTAAATATTTCAGATGCTGACGTAAGTTAGGATATTGACTCCAGTTTCAGATCTGGGCTTGTATGTCTGCCATCCACGACACCTACCTCCTGCCAAAGGAGCAAAGGCAAAGAAACTGTCGATTCTTTAATGAGAAATTATGTTTCTTTGCAACAAAACCACACCACTAATTATTGGATTTATAGTTATTTGCATATGATATATTTCAGGATTCTTTGTGCTCTTTTTAACCACAGCCTCTTGAGAAGAAGTGGAGGGAGCGATGTTCTTTCTTCCTCCTGACTTTTATCACTATTTTAACCAGGCTTTCGACCTCACTTTTTACTTTGGCACTCTCACAGCACGGCTAAAAAGTAGGGTCAAAGCTTGGCTAAAACAATGATGAAAGCTGTAGGGAAGAAAGAATATCGCTCCCTCTGTTCTTTCTAAGATAAAGTGAAAACTCCCTCTGTTTCAGTGTAAGTTTTCCTCTCTTTTCACTTCCATAACTTTACTTAACAAACAGCTTAACTATTGGGTGCTGAGAAGTTTCTAGTCTGGTGTTTTAGGTTTTTTATGTATTCTTTTAAACTCCTTATCTTCACAACTGGTTGTTGTTGCCATGGTTCTTGGTATGTATATTAATGATAGTGATTTTATGCTTTCATAAAAGTGTGTTTGGAATCAGATTAGAATGCTGCATCATAACTGTATTATTTACCATTGCAGCTGAAACATGGAACTATTGTCCAAAATAAATGTCATGGTTGGGAGAATAAAGGATATCATAAGACTGAAACAGTGACCAGAACCTTCATGGTTGAGATGGAACTTAAAGATGTACAAGTATGTGGTTTGTGTATGTTTATGTATGTTTATGTATAGGTGTGTATGCATGTGCATATGTATATGTATGTATGTATAGATCTGTGTATGAATATGAATGTACATATATGTGTTATTGTGTTATGTCTTTACGGAAATCATATTATATTTGTTCATAATATAAAGCCGGAAACCAAATTATTTAATAAGTATCAGTCATATTATAGTATATAGTATAGATATGCTTAGACTAGGAAGGTTATTATTGTTATTAATTACATAAGGAGACGGGGTGGGAGTTTATAATAAGTTATACTTCTTCTCACTCCTTTTCAAATATGTCTTATATATCTTATGTTTAAGTGTTTTGTTTATTTACTTTTCTTTTGTTTTGACATTCATAAATTCAATAAATCAATCAATCAATTAACTTATGGAGTGGTTTATATAATAAAATATATCTATATAGCAATGACAAATCAGTCTGATTAAGGTAAATATTCAAACAATCCACTACTGTCTTTTGTTTTTGTTTTTTTTTAACCTTTTGGTCCTTTTGACCAAATATTATATGTACATCTATACAAAACGACAACCTTACACATTCATTTCTACCATTCTTTGACAGTGCACACGCATACATACTGTAGATTATACAAGTCAACAAAAATATGTAAACAAACCACTCTCGAATGTTTGAATATTCCATGTGTGTACATTCACGTATGAAAGGTGTGTATGTTAGATTCAGTAAGTCATAGGGGAGTTGTGTGTGTGTGTGTGTGTGTGTGGGTGGGTGTGGGTGTGTGTGTGTGTGTGTGTGTGTGTTTAAAGGATGTCTGAAGCTGTTTTGGGAGCTCTCTGAGTTGTATGTGTTAATCCGGTTATTACACGTCTCAATGTGATATTTACTGTGCTCTGCTCAGCACAAGGCCTCCAGCAAAGATTATGCCCACTAAACACACACGCATAACATCAGCAATGCACAGACATACTCACAAGTTTTTACAAGAAAAAATACACTGATACCCTCTCTCTCTCTCACGCACACACACACACAGACATTAGCAGCACATTAAGAGCCAATACCCTACACACTGTCAAAGCTGAAGTCGTTCTGCTGGCTAACGATGCCTTACACACTCCACACATCCGACGGAGAGTGGGATTGACGGAGCACAAAAAAAGGATTACCCCCCATCGTGACCACTGGAATGGCAAACGACTGTAGGAAAATGTAGGGGCCAAGAAAGCAATGGATTACACGCCGATCATGGTAAAAAGACTCGGACAAAAGTATGAAAGCCGGAAGTTCCACATCTGCATTGAGAGCCGGAGTCAGGCAAAGAGCACATTTCACTGTTACACTGGAAATGGGGCTTTTCATGAAACTGGTTTTATTTTGGTATCTGGCACTTTGCCAGCTTTTTTAGATCCAATAATAAAAGAGAAATTCAGACATATTTCTACTCAGAATGTACCTAATGACCTCAGATACATGCAAAAAAATAATACTCTTACTCTGAGGTATCCCAAAATGAATGAATTTTTAATCAAATACTGGGGCCAAAAATAGGACCAAAATTACGGCAGGAAAAGCAAACTAGGTGTCAGTGCATTTGATTTGGAAAACATGGCTTGAAACGGTCTTATATACCACTATAAATAAAGACACTGTGTTAAACTTGACGACCCTAGTGGTTTTTCTAATCCAGACATGTGGGTTTTTCATGAATCTCCGTCTCATTCCAGGTTTTGTGTGTAACCCACTGTGTCCACTGCCATTGCATGCGGAATCTGCCCATTTAAACACATATAAATAATGAGTGATTTTGCAACAGCGGTCATTTTTGTGAAACACTCGGCCTTGCATATTTACTTTGATTCCCAAAATGTACCTGTGAGAGAATAAAGAAATATTCATAAAAATTGTAGAGCATAATTTTTGTGTCCTTTTTACGTTGGTTACGTCGGGGTAATCATTGCATGCAGAATCATCCGTGCACTGCTGGAATACTTGACTAGTCATAATTTCAGAGGAAAATTCAGATATCACAGTCGTCTGTGGATTAGCTTTGTGTAATAGTGTGAGTATTAGGGGAAAAAAACCTGAATGAAAAAGACGGGGGAGTTCATTATAGAAACCTGGTGTCCGTGTTACATGTGGATTTTTGTATGCATGTATGTGTCAAATAAAAATGTGTTATATCTGAAAAATAGTTTCTCATTTATTTTTATCTATTTTAAAAATAGACCAAAAACGCTTCCAAACTTGCTTCAAAACATTAGTCTACATCTTGTTTGAATTTTTAGCCCCTCTGTCCTGCTTTTAGGTACTAGTTTCATGGAAACACCCAAATGTAGAAGTCCCAGCTACGTTCTGGATAAGATGGAAAGGTTCTTAACACTGTAGTATGGTATAACCATTTCAGATCCTTTTACAATTATACATCGATTTGAACTCAGCTCTTAGAATAGTTTATTTGTCACCCGTTTGTACAGTAAAAAAAAAACTCAGACTATGAGTGATCTCTTATACTAGACCAGGGGTGTCCAATCCTGGTCCTTGAGAGCTACTATCCTGCATGTTTTAGATGTATCCCTCTTCCAACAAACTTGATTCAAATGATAAGCCTATCATCAAGTTCTGCAGAAGCCTGATAACAACCATCAAGTGTGGTGGAAGAGGGATACATCTAAAACACTCAGGATAGTAGCTCTAGAGGACCAGGATTGGACACCCCTGTACTAGACCAATGCCCGCTTCTAATGAATGGTCTAATGAGTATGGAAAATAATGCAAAAACATGAAAATGGCTCTAATATATATCGTCTGTAAGAATGGTAATGTTGGAGATATTTTGTCACCTTTTCCAAAGAACAAAAAAGGAGATAATGCGAATCCCATATGACAGCCTTCACAGTCACCAGATCTCAACCCAAATGAACAAGTGTTTTTACATCAACACGTTTCCAGTACAAACACAAAATGTCAAATCGCCGTTCCTCCAAGTGTCTTCTGGAGGGAAACAGAGGAATGGAGGGGTTCATTCTTCCAGCAGAGTTCACAGACCTGTAGAATCGATACCAAGGTGCATTGAAGCTGTTCTGGAGGCACACAGTAAACAACTCCGAACTGAGAGGCATTATGCTGGTTTTCCTTTAATTTGTCACCTTTCTGTATGTGCCTTGAGCAACCACCAGTTTAGTTTAAGTGTTACTCACCGTGTGAAGCGATGATTCCCTTGCTGATCTTGAGTTCCTCTGTTTCCTGTAGCAACTACTAAGACCTGTGTTCCAGTTTCTACCACAGACATAAATAGGATAAGTACAAGTTACATATTTATACAGGATATGTCTTATAAAGATTGCATGACTCCTCAGAGCTCTAGACATAATGATTAATTTAAATATAATGAATTACCAAACAACGTTATGATTATTACCATTACATTATTGTTTGGATCTTATCACTTCATTATTCGAAAATGAATGCAAAATTATGAGTGAACTGTCCATGGCCATAAACAAAGTTGTGTTTGAATGCTTATTTGTGTGCACATGTGCCTCTACCCTTGGCCTGAAGTCTCAGTTCCCGTTCTAGACTGGAGAGTGCATGTGAGGATGTATCGGCATCCAGGTCAGGGTCTTCACAGCCTGTCTGGTCCACATTACAGATCTCCATGATTTCCCGCGCTGCACATGACAGTGGACGAAACGTAGGGTCTGGGTCTGAAAACAACAGTAAAAGACAGCAAGAGGTAAATTTTCGGATGCACGTTAAGTAGGTATTGAGTAATAACATGATGATTGTGTACATAAATAGCATCTTACAAAAACAGCTAAAGAAAAATTGGAGGGATCTGAGGAAGTGCTGAAGAAGACAAGAGAAAGTAAAGACAAGGAGGGGGTTACACATCTCAGGACTCAATGAAGAAGGTGAGAGACAGAGAAATGATCACAACAGTCAGTGGAATGAGTGGTGTCTCATCCCTCTCCACTGCGAGCCACATCAAATTGAATCAGATTGAACATCCATCCCCACCTGCTCACTGTAAATTACATCGAGGCCCCCATTGAGAAGCTATGATGGTGTGGGTGTGTATGTGTGCAGCACACTGATTCCTCATGCTGCGTGCTGTCTAACCAGTTTCAGCTACAGTGTTAAGTCTTTCATTCTTTCAATCTTCCATTGTCTTCTCGCTCTCCCTCCACCCCACCTTCCCCCTTTCAGTACCTAACTCTGTCTTTAAACTGACACACAACCTCCACTTAGTGCTCCAGCTGCACTGACGGCGGGCGAAGGAAAGATGGTTTCAATAAAATCCCACTAACACATGTGCACTCACACACGCGACATGTATCTGTATCTCTGTAGATTCAATCTTCTTGAAATATAATAGGACATACTATACTTTACTGCACTGTGTATCTACTTTCTGTAAATAATTGTATCTGTGAGTCAGTGAGAAATGAGTGGAAGATTAAAATCTGATAAAGAGTTCCTGAGTCAAGTGAGATTTCAACATGCACAAATGACTCTATGTGCACTTATAATATAAATTGTGAACTTGAAAAGGAGTTCCCTGTTTACAAAGATGCTCAGGAGCAGAGAGCTATTTCAAGACATTTATGGGTGGCACATGGGAGCCAAAGCACAGATGTTTCAACAACAGGCCTTCTTCAGGGTACTGTCAGACAGCACATTGGAGCAGCACACTGCGAAGATGGCACAATGAACCTCAATGGGTGAGCCAACTCTCCGAAACGTCTGCACTTATGCCACTAAATTAAAAATACTGAAAACGTGTTGAGCTTCTAACAGTCCCAGTGATGACACTATTAAGTTTGTTCAAAAAAAACTTAAACTATCAGGTGATTTTACAAGTGTGGACAGTCAAACTATCAGGAATGAAAACAGTAAAAAGAGGATGTTGCAGAAAAGAATAAGGACGAAATGATGACAGAAACTTAAAAAGGTGGAGCTAAACGGCTAGACACTGTGACAAGAACAGAGTAAAGGAATTAAATATTTTCACAAGTTAGGAGAAAGATAGTAGAAGAAGGGCTTATTGTGTTATCAGTAGGAAGTATTAGATGAGTAAAACAGATTATGTTCTTGTTCTGTTGGTGTTGTGTCTCTTCAATAAACACACCAGTATGTGTGTATCAGCATAAACACATTACCTTTCTGTTTTTGGAACTTGAGAGAGCGGATGTGAGAGAATGAACACATATGTGTGTGCCCGACTGTTTAAGAATGAATGAATACACTCCATTAAAGAACTGTATTGTCAGTGCTAATCAAGTGTTAAGAGATGATGAGTATTGATTGTGTATTTTATGTGTGTACATATACTTACCAGATGTTGCTGCTTCATTTGCTGAAATGTCTGATTTTCCAGGTGGCTGTGTGTTGTTGTTCTCCTCCTTCTTAAAGTAAGTGCTAAGGTTGTTGCATGATCTATACTCTGCAGACTCTTAAGGAAAATATAGACAGTGTGTTTACATTAGTGTATTACATAGTGTATTAAGTTTTTTATCACCTTTCATATTTGCTTTACACGGTCTAAAACTCATTTTGAAAGTCTGGAAACAGGACGCATTGAATGAAATCCAGACATATGGATCGTGCAATATCACACTGATATCAGAGTTGACTTCTAGCTATCAAATAGAAATAGAAATGCATTTGCTTTGCTATCTAACTCCAGCAGTGAGTAAATTTTGTATAGATTCAATGCATGGAATAACTTGGCTGGTGCTACCCAGGATACGAGGAGTGAATTATAATAAATGGTTAAGAAAAAGTAAAACTGGGTTGTGATATCTGACAGTAACAAACAATAACATCTGCTACATGCAAAATATAAATACCTGCCCTTTATTACATTTGATACACTAATCCATTTGTCCATCCAGCAGCAGTATGTGTACCAAACTAATATCGCCTAACAACCCTGTTCAGCCACTGCTGACAGCTGCAATACAATTACTGCTGTTTTCTTCTTTCTCTCCAGTGGTTAGCCAATCAATTAATGTTATTGACTGGAAGGAAACTCTACTAACTAGTCTAAATCAGCAGCAAATGAAAAGAGGAAGGAGGAGAGGAGTCAGACAGCAAGTCTCTACACTTCCAAAAACAAAAGAAAATCACAGATCATGCATTAAAAAAACATACTACTGAAACCCTGTCACTCTGTTTGTCTGTTTTTGTTTATAACTCCATTTCTTAATCCATTTGCCTGCTAGTCTGTTTCTTGTCTACCTATTTTTTTTGGTTATCATGACATCTAACTGCGAGTGCAGCTGCCTGTATCCTCTGCCTCTACGTCGGATTTACTGCATGTAAGTCAGTCAATGTGTCCGTCTGTCGGCCTGTTTGACTGGATGCACACAAGACAGAAACTGCACACTAACAACCTCATTTTCTGACTGACCGGGTGACATGGAGTAAAAGCAAAAAAGGAGAGAGAGGTGGAAAGGTAGAGCAGGAGACATATAAAACCTGTTGGATCTCAGCCCTGCCTGGGAAAAAAAAGGAGAAAAATAGGGGAGACAGATGGAGGGATGGAGGAACATAAATGAGTGTGGAGTGTTGTCAAGGTGATATGCCTCCTCTCTAACCTTTCTCTCTCATTAACTTTGGAGCTTTAACGATGGTGGCAGAGACAGTGCGGGGTTTGACGAGCGGCTGGCTGCCTGGTGCGAGGAAGGCCGTGGTGCCCTTGTGGGAGATTCTCACTGTCAGCCTCGTTCGTTTAACACAGGCATGACAATGAAACAGTAAAAAGATGATTTTTAAGTCTTGATGAAAGGAAAGGTTGGAGGGATCATTTGGGCTGAAGCAATTTAGTTAAGCGACCAAAATATGAATTAATCAATTTTATTGAATCAAAGCGCCAACCCAGGTTTGAAATGCGAGGTAATTCCTCCTAGAAGTAGAAGGTATAATGAGCAACATGTGGCTCAATAAATTGCAGTATCTGATTCAGTCCAAATGATATTACTTTAACTTGGAGGCAATTTCAAGGTGGTGGCTAGACTTTCACTAACCTTGTTAGACAGTCTGAACAACTTACAGACATAGTTAGTAAAACCATTAGTGTTTAAACATCCAAAATGTAATATTCATTCATCATTCATCAACAGGAGAACCTTGAGTGCCTCTGATAATACACAAATTAATGTGAATTTTCTGTGAGCATTTGGTGTAAATCAAGTTGAGCTACTTTACATCCATAATCATATAATAATAAGTTTAGATTTTAAAGTGTGACTTGTATTGACAGATTTCCGAAGGTGTTGGAAAGGAAAGATGGCACAGCACTGAGGACATGCTACGCCTTTCAACACTTTATTTTATAAGTGAAGTCGAAGAAAACTTATGTGAAGGACACAGACGCTATTATCTTCTCTGTTCAGCTGGGAAAGAAACAAGAAAAGAATGTGTTGTGCTGCGTGTGGGTGTCTTTTGTGATAAAATGTGGACATGCACGAAGGGGTGGGGCTTTGGAGGGCTATGTGTGTTCCTGTGTTCACCTTCAGTTTGAGGAAAAGGAGGCACTAATACGCCATGAGTTCAAATATTTGGATGAAGAATCACTGCGGTCTAGATATGTGTGAAGGCAAAGATATATACACACACCAAATAAAAAAGGCATCTCAGGAGTGCTCCCCTTGGACCCACCAGTAATAAATTATCAGTGTTGTCCCCCATCTCTCGTTTTCCACCAAGCAGCCAGCGCTCCTCTGGGTTTAAAACTCATTTTCATCTCTCTTGTAAGCTCTATGTTTTTACATATTTGTTCTAAATCCTATTATGAGGCCTTTGTGATATGAATAACGCTTGCAAATTGGAAAGTATCTCCAGGCAAAAGTTGGACACAGAGGTAATCTTCACAATCTAATCTCGAAGTACAAAAACAGCAGTGGGACTTTCTGATGTAGTTTATAGGAAAACATGAGCCAGTTTAAGTAAAATTTTAAAAAAGCATAGAAAGTCAGGCATATACACGCAAATACACATAGACAGAAAAGTTCTCTGCTTCTGCATACCTGTTGGGTCTGAGGCATGCAGCAAAGGTTGGCACTGCTGCATTGCCTCAGTATGTGTGTATTCCAAACTGTGGACGGAATTGATGCCCAAATCCTGAGGCGAAAACCGGTCTACATGTCGGAACAGCCCCGGTATCACCTGGAGGGCAGTGAAACAGACAGAGGATGGGTAGGAGAAGGAGATATGGGGGAAATAAGGGGGTAAGTGTCATTGAGGGCAATGCAAGTATTTCAAAAGGGGCAGGGGGATGGAAAAAGTGAAGGAGAAAGACATCTCATTTGAGATGAATATGATGCACAAAGAAAGACAGATGGAAAGAAAAATACAAAAGGAGGGTGATATGGTAAAATAAAAATACAAAAGTAGAAGGAATTAACAATTAGGTGTTTGAGTTTCATTTCTATCCAAACAGAATCCGTTCAAAGGACAATCTGACATTCAACATCAATTTAACTTGTAATAATAAAGGTAAGGGCGTTACAATTGTATTTTCTCATTTCCAACTGTGCAAATGCATATTAATAAGCCTGAATCTTTAACTGGAGATTATTCCCTTGTCTGCCTGTTTCCTTTGTTTCCACTTGATGAATTGATTTTTAATTAACCCCTGGAGCTGGTGAGAGCATCTCACAATGTCGTGGTGGGTTAGCTGCTCTTCCAGAGCAAGTGTCCTCCTGCGAGATGGGGGTAAAATGAGGAAGCTCTGTTTAGTTAAGATTAGATCTGTTGTATTAACATGCTAGCCGTAGCACTGCAAGACACCGCAGCCTGGCTGGTGGAAAATAGGAACAGAGGATTGTAGGAAGAGTAGTGGTTAGAGTAAGGGTTGGAGGAAGGATGGAAGGGGAAGAGCACAGAAAAGAGTAGCATATCAAACTAGAGAAGAAAAAAATGAAGTTGCCTTTGCAGAGTGATGTTCTTTATAACAAAAGGATGTAGCCGTTATGGTTGCATAATCTGCAGACTGAAGTGAAAATATAAATAAGGGAAAGCATAAAACATGACAGAGAAAATAAGAAGAGGGAGGAGGGAGAAAGAGTCTAAGAAATGCATAAAGAAGGATGAAATGGCAAAGGAGGAAGAGGCCTGGAAAAATCACTTGATAATCACAGCTGCTACCTACACAATCTTGAACCTCATTTTGTTAAAGCTTTTTAATGAAGTGCAAGGCCTCCCTTATTTTTTCATTCTTCTGTCACAGCATAAAGGATTCATACCATTAAATGGCTGATAGGTCATTTGGGACCATTCAAGCAGTGTCTTTTTAATCCGCTGTCTTTTCTTCTCTCAATGCTGTGCACCTATAACACCGTGCCCTTAGGTGTCTCTGCACTATAGATGACTGATGTAAAGTAATTAGTGTGATACAAATGTTATCTAGTAGATCAGGTCAGCTACAATAAGAAACTAGTGGTTTTGAAGTCTTTTCATTTTTGGAAATGATTATGTCCAATGTAACGATGCGTTTCTTTCAACCATTTTACACAGTGTACATTTATTCCTTTTACTACTCATCATTAAAATACTTCAGAGACACTGACCTATAATTTTCTTTTTTAACAAGTCCAAAACTGGTCTGAATTTTGCAAAAAAAAATGTTTAAATCACTTTAACACATTTAAAACAATTGCCACTGAAATGAAATTGGATACGGGTTGCAAGAGCTCAGCATAAAGACACATAAAAGACAGTAACAAGGTAAAAAAAAAAAAAAAACAATGAAAAATTACATGTATAAGAGTAATAAAAAGACAGGTGCCCCCGTAGATTGACAGACACTCACTTGGACAAAGTGCATGAATTTAAAATGCGTCATTTATACACAAGTACAAAAATAAAACTTACACCAAACATTGTTAAATATGTCATATGGAGTTGTTAAGGATACGCACAGCACTGGGAAAGAAACTACTGGGAGACTGAGAGGTAGAATATTTGATAGAACAATAGCGTCTGCCGGTTGGAAGAAGAACAAAAAGACGAGCGCCAGGGTAACCAGTAGGGTCATTTACAATACCTAAGGCAGGGGACAGAACTAGGGCAGCACAATATATCATTTGAGTATCGTCATTGCAATGTACGTGTGCGCAATAGTCACATCACAGGTCCTGCGATGTAGGAGGCAAATGAACTCAACATGTTCTCGTCTAATTTCAAGCTGGGTATCTGACACACACTACACACAGCTATCCACCAATCACAAGTGTTCTTAATCAGTTTGCCGAAGCAGACCACGCCCCTGCACCAGGAGTGAGTCGCTGGTAACAACATTGAAAAATGAGCAAAGAACAAGAGAAAATAACTGAAAACAAAAACTTGGTGCCAAAAAGAAAAGCAACATCAGTTATCTGGAATGATTTTAGCCACAAGAAGGATGATATTAAAAGACGTGTTCTGTGTCGACAGTGCCTTGCACCTGTTGCCACAATGAGAGGTAACACAACTAATTTGCACCACACAGCTATTATAGCCTGAGTATTTTTTCATATATCGTAGGGTTAAAAAAAATCACAATGTCAGTTTTTTCCAATATCGTGCAGCCTTTGACAAAAACCTAGTAAAGTAACATTTAAAACCTCATTCACCAATATCGTCTCAAAATTTTCTTTAAATTGTTGTTAATCTACATCTGCTTCCTGACCTGGTCTTAAATTGAATTGTTTCTACACGTCATAATAACACATATCATTTTTTCTGTAAATTGAGTGAGTTAAGTGAAAGTTTTTTTTCAGATTAGCAAAAGTAAACACCAGACCAATTCCCATAAAAGGTCATTCGACTGAAGGATTGTGAGTCCAGTCAGTCCTCACCCACTCTGGTACACCTTTTCCTCTGTTAAACACAAAGCTAAAGTGTCACAGGTCATCAAGCATGCAAGCAATATAAAAGGCCCCACAGAGTCCTCCCTTTCAGACCTTCACATTCAGGCAGTCATATGGAAAGTCAACACCATCATACATGACCCTTCACACCCACTTCACAACTCATTTCAACTCCTCCCTTCAGGCCATTGTTATAGAACCCCTCAAGCAAGGGCAAACATAGTGGAAAAAATCACTCATGTCAACTGCCATCATCATCATTAACAAGTCTTCACAAGCTCCTTTAAGGTCAGATGTTTTAATTCACCCAGTAAAACAATTAATTCATCTATATGCTCTATGCTTTTAACTTTGTTTTCTTTTTTTTTTTTTTAAGCGTGTATCTATTCCTTGTACATTTGAGAGCCATATCAAAGATGAATTTCTACTGCTCTTGTAAAGTATAATAAAGCCTCTGATTCTGAACTTCAATAATTCTGAAGCGGAGGGACTGCTTGTCATATCTAATAGTTCCAGTAGTAGCTAGAAAAAGTAAAAAAAAAAAAAAACATAATTCCTCAGCTGTTGTCTTCAAACACACCTTCTCGGAAGCAGTGTTCTGCCTGCTTTGACTCTTTTGACACCTGCTGTGTCCAAAAAAGATCTAGTGCTCTTTTAAGAAGTCAGTGGTGTTCTGGATGATGAGAGTTATATGTGTGTGTGTCCAGAAGCCATCGAAGAATAGATGTTAGTAAGGTAACATTTAGTGGAGAATGCTATATAAAGAACAAAGACCATGGCTGATGGATGCCTGCGGTATTCCCATCCTGTGTACAGCCCCAGATAAGAAAAAGGTGTAACCGTATGATAATGCAATTAAAAAAAAAAAAAAAAAAAAAAGCTGTGATATTAAAATTTACTTTGACTCTACACTTCATTTTATTTGTAGATATGCATCCATTTTTGCCACACTGAACATTTTTCCCCCCAAAATAACTATAGAAAATTAGATATTGAACACATTTTCTGATGTGCCAGTGCCTGCTCCCTCTTCTTTTTTCTGTTTTTTTTTTTTTTTTGTTTTTGTTTTTGCTCCCTCTTCTTCCTTTTGCCACGTCTTTGTAATGTGCGAAGATGGTGTACAGTCTTGTTGAAATATGCATAATCATCCCTGATAAAGCTGTCATCTTCTAAAAAAAAAAAAAAAAAAAAAAAAACTTTGAATATTGACTGGTCTGACCACACGTCATGTATCCAGTGAGTGATGGTCCATACCAGATGCCTCTAAGCCCAGAAAAGTCAACGAAGCCTCAGGACAGTTAACACAAGATGTCCTTTTGGCTCTGTTAAGTACAGTAGATATGATAGAACCTGACAGAGGTTTACCACAGTAATCCTGACCCCATGTGGTTCTGTCTGTGACAGATGAAAGATGGTTCTTGATGCGGTATCATTTGAGAGATCAGTTATCACTGGCTTAGGTTTGCATCCTTGCCTTTTATGCATTATGTTTTTTTTAGTCTTTCAATTCTGTTTTGCACCATAGGGGCAGAGCTATCTAAATAAATATGAAATATGAAACAATGAAATATCCAAATCCCTTCTTATCTTTTCTGTTGACAAACTGGTGATCCTCAGCCCATATTTGCTCCTAAGTATTAGCTCTTGCCTCTCCTAGGTACTGCTTTTCAACCAAATCATGAATATAGTCAACTGTTCACATCATCTGTTCATCATAATGTTCAATAAAATTGACCATTTTTTAATTATTTCAACTCATTATTAGCCTTATCAAGTCAAGTCAATTTTAATGTCACTGCTATCTTTTTTAAATGTGATTTTTCATACTGCTCAAATATTTTCTTATACAGGGGTTTCAAAACCAAAGTAAAAGCGTAGGTAGATGTGGTGTTCAAGGGTTTAACTATCAGTAGTACTTCCTCTAAACTATTATGAGGCTCAGAGACAACAGCTCTTTTTGAAGTATATGAAAAGGTACTCATCACCGTCTAACGATAGTACGGTGTTTAGTTATTTTAAAAGGTAAAAAAAAAAGTTATACATCCTCAAAATAAAGTGCAGAAAGTACAAATCCTATACTATGCAAACGCACAATTAAAGAAAATGCAATCACTTATTTTTTACAGATGTGCTCCTGAATGCGCATAGAATCTGCTCTGATGAGGAAAAAAACATTGACAGATCTTCATAGAAACAAATACAAGTGGATATCTTTAAATTTTACTCTTGAGAACATTTAATGTCATGCACACTTTTTTGTCCTATTAATATTTCATTTTCTGTTAAAGTGGCGAGCAAAGATTACTGGGAGCCATGTGCGGGTGCAGTCTATAAAATTTACGGACTGTAGTGAGTGTACAATATTTTTTGACTAACAAGTGGCACCTGCTTCCCAGGAAATAGTTTGATCAGTGAAATTTTCAAGCCCAAAACTGTCCCTGCAGGTATTGAAAAGCATGTGGAAGAGTGTAAGCATGTTACCATGGATGCTTCTGACAGGTGTTCTGGCTCATCAGTCTGCAAATCGTTTTCTCTTTCTTCACCTGCACGAACAAAGAAATCTTCTAAATGAGGGGTGGCAGTCTTCCCTCTATTGCCTTCTTTGGATGTTCCTCTCTGTAAAAATTGGTGTATTTTTGCAGCTTCATCCAGATAGGCTTCCTCATGTGGTACCAGACCCAGGCTGTCACTGGACATTTCATCTTCACTGTCTGTGCGAAAAATGAAATGATTTGTGATATGTGAAAATGTCAGATCCGCAACTCATAAAAGATGTAAAGCAGCACGTTTACTAGCCAGGTGGTTTTGTTAAAAAGGACTCTATGTACTATTTCTACCTTGTGTATTATTTCACGCATATCACCCAATATTATCACTAGAGTGTGTATAATATAGAGTTATGAAGTTCTGCAAATATGCCAATGTATTATTAGATAGCAGACATGCACTGAATCTGTTTACACCGAGAGGCCGGCAGATTTATGCGACCACTAGAGGGAGTAGTGAGTCCCTCTGCTGGTCTTCCACGGTGAGGAAAACTAACACCACTGGGCCTTTGACTAAAGCACTGGAAACAGATGGGATGAGAACCAGTAAGAAACGACTTTTAGAGTCAAAGAAAGTGACACAGTGATAATCCCTAGAATTACTGTTGTCACTTTCACCATTGGACACAAGTCTAAATAAAAAGAATGGAGTTGAAGCTGAAATGAGAGCATTTTGTTCTACAAGGGTGACTTTGATAGTGAGGCTTATGGGGGTATAAAGTTGTGATGAAATTTTGCCATTTGTTCATCCACAGTTCAGACTAAACTGTGACAGTTCTGATCTTGTTAGTGTGATTCTAAATAGATCTTTAATGCAGCTATCGACAACACAAACTGTAATCACAAGTGGAGGTGATGTGTGGTTTGACTGTGGCGGTTTTCTGTCTTGTGTTTTGTTATTACTAGTGTGCATGGCAACTGCTGTATTGTCTTGATCACCTCTATTTATTAATGTATTTGCTCCGCTTAGTTCCTTGTACACATAAAAGTTTAGTTTTTTTCTTCTGCTTGAAACAAGTGGATGAATGAATGAATGAATGAATGAATGAATGTCTAAAACCAAAGCTAAGCTAAGAGAGTTATAATGTAAACTAGGTTAGGGTCAGTGTTTCTCTGACCAGCTATCAAAATGAGCTATGTAGTTTTTGTTTAAAGAAGAAACCTGGATTATACCATAATATAGATGTGTGTAAACATGGAGTGATACAGTCTCTGGATACATAGCATTGATTTTTTGGTGGTGTGTTCTGCTGTGCAACATTCCCCGACTGTTGAGACTTTTTAATATCAACATTACATAGAGCCCCTTTAAGCAACAATCATGATTTCTTAGGGTATTACAGCAGTGAAGATGATTCATAGAACCATTTCTGACCAACTGGCAGACTCCTATAACAAAGTTACAGTTAGCCTATATTTATTTTAGGACCACGTGGGTCTGCCAGTTGAAGGTTCAAAAATGAGACAAAAATTAAACAGAATTTCTTCCTTTTACATCTTCAGGTCATTAATGATCTTATGATGATACATATATTAACACAGAGGCACTGAAACTTTTATTTACATAAATTATGATTGTCAAGGTGAATGGCTAACAATGCTGTTATAAACTGATGCAACACCTTCATCTCAAGTATTAAAGAAAACATTGAAAATGTGTATATGTCCTTCATATTGCCACCAACATCAAGATCTAATAAGATGATAAAGCAGGCGTTCTGTATGAGATTGTCAAAGAGCCGGAGGAAGTGGGGACTGATGCACAGGATGTAGAGAAAACGAGGATGATGGATGAAAAAGCTGAAAAGGAAGAGGTCTAAAACCAGAAAGTATAAGCAAGATGAGACAGAAGGATTTCAACAACCAGCACAGCTGATATAAAATTAGATCCTTGTTTTATGGAAATGTTTAATCTATATGATGTAAATTCTAAACTGTGCCCAATTCTTTTTTTTAATTTTCAGATGTTTTTGACAAACATTACCTTTGGCAAAGTGTAACTTCACACACACCTTCTGAAAGCATACACATGGATCTAGAGAATACAGTCAGCAAAAATACATCAAACAAACGGCTCTCCTGTGCTCTGAATACTCAATATATGCACCTGCATGTATGGAAGATGTATGTGTTTGATTCAGTAAATCATAGGGGAGCTGTGTGTGTGTGTGTGTGTGTGTGTGCGTGTGTGTGTGTGTGTGTGTGTGTGTCTGTGTGTGTGTGTCTACAGAACACTAAGGGAATTCAGGGCCATTCTTCACCCTGTAATTACCTCCCTGCCTGTTGTAGCATTATGTCAGGTATTTACTTAAAACCCTAATCGATATAAAAAAAAATAGAGAACACTTTTTATTGTTGGATCTAAATTAGCTTTGACAGCCCAGTGGGACAAGAGGAAGCTATTACCACTGATAACCACAAGCTCTTTACTCACAGTATCAGTCTTAACCTAAAATTTTGCACTTTCCTGCATCCATCCCTAACCATGATTACTGTTTTGAAATGTATCGCAACTATTATTTAACCTGGCCAATTTAGAAATTAAACTGTCTGCCTTATCAGAAGAATGCCTCTTTTAGGATTTGCCTGGCAATGAAAATAAAAACATACAGTATGTAGCAGGAATGAAAAAATATAAAACTATAAATGTGATGATGATGATAAATATGGTGTGAAAGTGTGCTTAATGTAATTAGGTGTAGGCACAGTAGGAACCTTCACACATCCTACAATCATGAAATCATAGCGAAATTTGCAATATTACAAGAGAAATAACTTTTTAAAACACTATATTTCACACTCGAAAAGGGTTCACTATAAATGCACAACAGTGGCATAAAACAATTCACTTACCCAGTGGCAGATTCTTTTCCTCTCCTATTTCGCCAGGTGATGGAGGACTCTGGCTGACATTTAGGAGATGTGAGGGAACAGACCGGATATGTTGTGTATCCTGATATGACAGGCATGATTCATGGTCAACAGACACAGAGGTGGAGGACAGACGAACTGGTGCATCCTCATACGTATAGTCATGAGCTGACCTCGATCTAGAATATGCACCTGTCAGGGACTCTAACGGATATAAACTGGATACATTGGGAGGTGTCCTCACAGGTGCTTGGGAAGACACTGGGTTTGTTCCCCATGGACTTGAAACAGGTTCCATGGATTTTACCAGAGCATTTGGACTGGATGACACAGGTAACGGAGGTATCTGGCCTTGATTACCTGATAGGAGGCCCTCTGGGTCTGATAAAGAATGCTGGGATTGCTTCTGGGAGTCTAGATTGCTCGCTGTTGATTGAGAATTCTTTGGTGATGAGATTGGTTCTGGGTATAACTGGGATGATTGCAGTTGTTCTGGCAATACGGTAGAGTCAGAGCTGTTTTGTAATGGGGTTGATTGATATATTTTGGGCAATAGCGCTGACTCAACAGAGCTTGATGGCGAGACTGTGAAAGTAGATCTCAGGGTACAAGAAATGCCTGGAGAGGAAAGATGGTCTTCTGGCATCACTGATGGACTACTACCCAAAAGAGAAGCATTAGGATGAAATGAGGGAAGGGAATATGAGGTAGGGATCTCAATTTGGGAAAGTGGTCGAGGGGGACACAACAAAAGTGATGGTGATTGGGGTGATTCACAGCCAGATTTTGTTTTGTGGACGGCAGGAGACCAATTGGGCCCTTTGTGCTTGGAGGTTTCTGGCTTAAGTGAAGTCTTGTAAGTATCTGGTGTCGTCTCAGTAGAAGGGTGTGCAAATGGCTTTTGTTCAGAGAGTGCTGTGAAAAATAACACAGATAATACGGGCATTAGTTGCTTGTACAAGGAAAACATAGCAAAACGCAAGAAGGACTTAGGTATTTAGAGATTACAGTGTTCATCCTTGTTTATTATTTGATATGTGGCATACTATCAGTATATCTTCATTGTGGACACATTTGCTATAGTTATGTTTTTAAGCCAAATGCATATATGTAGAAGACAATACTGTCCGAATACATAATGGAAAAAACTCCTTTTTTGTTGCTTAATTAACTGAAAAAGCCAGATATCCAACTGCATTTCTTTTGAAAATCAAGGTCCCAGAGTCTTGAGGAAGAGTAAAGAGCCACATGATCCAGATTGCTGTAACTCCAGCGTGAAGTTTTCATACTAAGTCATGGTTTGTGATGCCTGGTGTTGGTCCACTGTGCTTTCTAAAGTTCAAAGTCAACAGAGCTGTCTACCAGGAGATTTTAGAAATGTTCATGCTTCTGTCTCCTGACAGGCTTTATGGACATGCTGTTTTCCTTTTCTAGCAGGCCTTGGCACCTGCCCGAATGCCAAAACTACTTAGAATGGGTTTTGCTGACCATAGTATAACTGTGCTTGATTGGCCAACTGACCTGAATGGAACCCCATACAGAAACTACTTGGTTTGTCAAGAGGAAGATGGGAGGCACCAGACTGAACAATATATGAGCTGAAAGCCAATACCAAAGCTACATGGGCTTCCATAACACCTCAGAAATTCCACAGGCTGATTACCTCCACGCCGTGACGTATTTCTGTTTTACAAATCCACATTTTTAACTGATCTTATGAAATATTCTAGTATTTTGAGAGACTGAATTTTTTAGTGTCCTGAACTGTGAGCCGTAATCACCAAAATTAAAACTAAAAAGGCCTGAAATATTTCACTTTATGAAGAATACATGAAAGTTTCACTGTTTGCATACAATTACTGAAAAACTGAACTTTTTCCTTCATAGTCTATGTTTTAAAGATGCCTTTGCAGCATTTCTACATACTAGCTCTATAGCAACAGTGGGCTCAAGAGTGGACCAATCCATGTCTGCAGTTACTATGTATAAACCAGCATAACCAGTGTTAGCCAGATCTTACCTTTTCCTGAGGCTCCTTGTGGTGACACCTGAGACTTAGATGGATGGAATTTCAGAGATGGTTTGGTTTTTGGTTGTGTTGGGCTGAGTGAGGAGGGCCCAGTATTGATTGAGGTTGTTCGTTGTTTGCTTGAGACTTGGTGAACAGATGGGACCCTGAGCATGGAAAACATACAATGCTAATGACAGTAAATTCATACAGTATCTCTTTACCACCCACTTTGGGCACAGCCACGTTTTTCTAAATTGCACTAAACATTTCAATGTGAAAAAGCAGGCAATGGCAAACCGGCAGTAAATATTGTTTTCATCACTAAACCACATATCTGCAGCAATCAGACCACATTTGTGTTGAATAGACTGAAATAAAAACTGTGATTAAGTAAAAGAATTGCCATAAAATTGACAAATTAAACCATCCCCTGTATTGAAAATGCTAATCCTACTACAGAGGGTGGTGAAAACTGCACAGTGCATCACTAGAACCTCACTTCCTACCATTGATGACATCTACAGGAAGCATTGTATCAGGAGAGCAAAGAACATCTGCAAAGATTCCTGTCACCCAGCGCACAGTCTGCTTTCTCTCCTGCCCTCGGACAGGCACTACAGGAGCCTTCGGACTAAAACAGTGGTTCTTAACCTGGGTTTGATCGAACCCTAGGGGTTCGGTGAGTCAGTCTCAGGGGTTCGGCAGAGGAAGACACACACTCAACTCATTAGTCGGGTGTGTGTGTCAGGCTAGGTCCGTGTATGTAAACAAATGGCTTCGGAGACTCTTTCTCTGATTGACATCCAATATACGCGGTGTATTGTTGTTGCTTATAGCACTACAACACAAAGGAACAGACTTTGCTGTGAAAATGACATGAGAGTGGCGCTTGCCAAGGTGAAGCCACGCATTTCTGAAATGGTCTCTCAAAGGCAACAGCAGAAGTCACACTGATTTGCAGTAAATATTCATTATTATTGTAGCCTGATGGAAATTAGGTGATAGGTGTGTGTTAAAATGTTAAAAATGATAAACAGCATAAATACAATAAGTTCATTATTGGAATACATATGGTTAAAAATTAAAACCATTTCAGTGTGGTTGTATTAAAAAAGGTCATGTCTTTGTGAAAGGGTATGTAATTTGTTGTGAGTTCATGCACTGTATTGGTTTTGTTCTTTGAACACAGTGATGTTAATGCACGGTTCATTTTGTGCACCAGTAAAACATATACCTGTGTCTTGAATTTGAAAAAAATCATATTTTATTTTTTAATAAAGAAGGGTTCGGTGAATGCGCATATGAAACTGGTGGGGTTCAGTACCTCCAACAAGGTTAAGAACCACTGGACTAAAACAACCAGGTTCAGGAAAAGCTTCTTTCCATCAGCCGTGTCCCTGCTGAGCCTGACCTCCCTACCCCCATCCCGCCACCTCTTTCCCCCCAGTTAAACTGACTGACAGACTAACATCCTTGCACCTTCATACACTCTCTTTCACTTTTCATCTTGTATATTGTAAATATTCACATTGCCCTATTCTTATCCTACTGCTGTATTCATATTCATATTTTCATATTTACTGTATGTATTACATTGATACTGTTTATATTTACTTTATATTACTATTCAGATCCAATGAACATTCTGGTTAGACGCAATCTGCATTCTGTTGCCTTTTACCTTTTATATACAATGACAATAAAGTTGAATCTAATCAAACCTAAAAAAATATTTTTCTTGCTCATAACTTACATAGACAAACCATGTAAACACTGCATAAAATAGTCTCCTTTTTCTCCTTCTTCGACTATAAAGGATTATGGCAGACCACAACAGACCTTGACTTCACATTTTATGCAGCAGCATCATATCAATTCATAGACATTTTCTCTCCAAGGTATCGAATGTTACCTTCGCATATTGTGTACACATCTTGAAAGATTGATGAACCAGGTCAGATCAATATGAAATGGAGATAGAGTGATTCTTACACATTAAATCAACAGTTTTCAGAATATGATTTTACTTGTTTGTGGGCCGAAATACTGTGCGTGTGCATTGACGAACACTTAAAAAAGAAAAAATACTCACTTTCTGTTGAGGTCTGCCCTCTTTTCAGGAACAAAAACTCCATTCATATCTGTCTCCTGTCAGAAAATACAGAGAACAATGCATTCAAACATGAGAATGAGACACAGAAAGAAAAAAATATATATATGTATTGGTTTCTGAAAAGCCTTATGTGTAGGTGTGTGTCTATGCTTTCATAATCTGTCTGGAGTCGCAGTGTGTTCGCGTAAAGGTAAAACATTTCAGTTAAAAGAACGTGCGTCAGTGATTCTTACCTCATCCAGGTCGTCTACTATGGTGAGGTATGATTCAGGTCTAGTAATCTGAGGCTCAGTCCTTCCACTGCTGACAGGAACAGCAAACAGTGATACACAGTACTGATGAAAATCCTCTTCTTGAGCTGCAACCACACACAATACACATATAACCAAAATCACGACAGGGAGATGCAAAGCAAAAGGGAAGTGTTATATTGTTTTGCTTCCCATGTTTCATGTTTTTTATTACAATATTATTATGGCGTTGTGACAAGAAGTTCATATAATAATGACACACGTATAAGGCATATATTACTCAGTATCTGCAATGATGTCTACTACATTCATAATCATATAAACACAAAACTATTCAAGGCATCAATTGTATGTTTACATTGCCTGCCTATTCATTTGATAATTCATTTTACCAGTCTGTCTTTTTGACTTTGATCTGCCACCTCAAGTTACCGGTATATGTCACCAGCCCATTCTCTCACTCCCATACTAACAACTCTTCTATCACATCACCACATGGGTCTGACAGCTGAGGAAAACGAGAATTTAAAACAATGGAGCGTTCCCCACATGATGCCGGAAAACAGCTTTTATTATTCATGGACACACATAGCCAACCCTTTCATATTCAAAGAGAGGAGAGGAGGAGCAACTTTGCAACCTGTTGTAAATGGCAATGCCTGGAAAAGTTTGAAGCAGGTGGAAAGAATAGTTTATCAGCTGCTGCGTAGTTCGACACTTCTCAAGGAACACATCCGTCCATCACTCAAACAATGGAACACTGTTTTTATGTTCTGACCACAGACATGAAAAATATCATGTAAATAACTGGAGTAAAACACTTTAACTATGAAACCGAATGGTCAAAAGTATCAAATATTACTTAAGGAGGCAACAGGAATAAGACAGAATGAACCCTGATCAGTGTGATAATTCATGACTTCATGATTTCACCTTTACATCTGCATTTCTTGTTCCTGCAAACACATAGATAAGTAATCAAAGGGGTCTTTTCTTAATCTATGAATAGTGCTACTTCTGTGGTAGTTCCCAAATAAATTTTTCTCTCCATCTACCCTGTCTTACCTGATTTATCACCACTTATTCTATATTATCCTCTGTATTTTCAGTGAAAATCAGGTATTTTCCTAAATTTAATTTACTGATCATGTCAATGTTCATAAAATCTCAGATTAAAGTTGAGGGTTATTATATCAGAAACAGATTAAACTGAAGAAAAAGCAACTTTTTGAGTAAAATATATCATTAACTGAACATAAACCAATTGTCTCCATCCACTGTCATTGATCCAACTCTATGGATTTTACTGGTGAATCAATGTTGTAGAAGATGACGGTGTTTCCACATTCACTATGGAGCCTCTGAACATCTAAATGGGTCATATCTGATGGCCATGAAAAGATGACAAACTGCATTTTACACCAATTACATGTATTGATAGGATTAGTGGATCAACAGGTATTAAACATTTCAGATCAGTAGATGCTTTTGGTCGCCAGTGGATCTTTGGCTGTTTATGGGTTAAATACGAGGGAGGGCTGAAAAGTTCACAGCCTGACTAAGAAGGAGTTATTGCACAGCAGTGAAACTTGGCATACATTAAATTCAACCTCTCCTGATACTAATTGCATGGTTTCCTTCCAGATAAACCCACACTGGATAAATAATTTAGGACTTTGAAAAGTAGTACCAGAGACATTTCGTGAACCATCCGTGGCACCGTGGTCTTATCAAATGTCTGCAGAAAAAGGGGTTAGCCCCCAAGGACATTCATGCTGACATGGTTGCTATAGGGGATGATGCTCCAGCTTTATCAACTGTGCAAAACTAGGAAGCTGAATTCAAGAGGGGTTGGGAGAGCGAGGGAGGGGTGAAAAGCAAGCATTTTCATGAAATGTCTATAGTACTACTTTTCAAAGTCCTAAATTATTTATCCAATGTGGGTTTATCTGGAAGGAAACCATGCAGTTAGTACCAGGAAAGGTTGAATTTAATGTTTGCCAAGTTTCATTGCTGTGCAATAACTCCTTCTTAGTCAGGCTATGAACTTCTCAGCCCCCCCCCCCCCCCCCATACTTTTCTTCTTACTCTAAGGCATTCTGCAGGCAAAAAAAACTTCCTCCAAGTAAAACTCTGTTGAAAGGAAAGGAAAAAAAAAGATCTATGTGTTTGGAATTGGACTGACAGATAAGTGTAAAGCATGACTGAATGGCAAGAATTATTAAAAGTACTAATATGGAGAGTGCATGGAGTCAAAAACTGCAAAGTTGCCTATCCATATAGTAAGATGGCTACAGGAGTGGTATTAAGTGTTACTTTTTTGACTGTTTTTAAGGGTTCCCACCTTATTAGATCAGACAGTAAAGAACTCTGAGGGCATTGTTAATTTATTGTACATACTTATTTCTTTTTGCAGTCACAAGGATACTGAGAATTATTAGACAAAATTTATCACAGTTACCTTGCCACAAATTAAATATGACTTCTGGGAGCAAAGATTTTCAAAAAATTACTATTTGAGATCGACAGTTATGGGGAAGGGGGCAGGCAAGGACTTGCAGATCCTAACGAGGTCAGGACTGGTGTGAGTCTTGATTGATGTGATGAGAGGCAGTTGACAGCCCCGGGGTCCAGAGGTTTGGATGGGGAGAGATAACCCTGGTCTACCCATCTCCTGACAGCCTCGGCTGGGGGCCAGACAGCCAGGACACTCCCCTGACTGATGAGCTCCAGGCCATGAGCTTCAGACTGCAGGCCCGACCCCCCACCCTTCCCTCCCTGCCCCATTCCTTACGCAGGCAGAGTGCAACCTGTCAAGCATGAGCTGCCTCTAACGGCCCTCTGCCCACACAATCACAGCCAGTGATTACCCGTCACACCGCCACGGATGGATAGGCAGGCACTGATACGTCTGACCCGTTGAGAGGGAGAGTTTTTGTGTGTGTACTTATGTGTATGTGCAGGTGCATGTGCAGGTCATCTGTCAAACTACTCTGTCCTTACCTGCTTTTTGTTTGGACTGAAACCTGTTTTGGTATGTGTACCATAAAAGGTTAAAAGTGTAGAACAAGAGCACATAACTGCTAAGGCTGTGTGTTAACATCACACTTCAGCATCCAAGGGTGCTTGTATAATCATATAGACATGCATATACAGTGTGTATACCTGTACGCATATGTTTGTGTTACCTGTCAATGCGCTTGCTGTCTGTTCCTCAGTATTTGTGTTGAGCAGTGGGTTTATATCAGTGCTAAGGTCCAGGGATGGATGATAACATTCAACTGGTGTTCTGGAAAAAACAAAGAAGGAAATACTAAAACATTTGACAACACACAAAAATAAAATATAAGACTAAATGATTGTATATTATTATTTTCCTCTTTTCAGTCCCATGATGCCTCTCTTTCACTGGATTGATGGATGCCTCAGTGGACAAAGGAGTGGATGGGTGAACATACGCATACTTAGACAGTTTGGAATTTGTTGTGGCTCCAATTATAGGTCAATAAGATGCAGACTTTAAAAAGTAATGTTCACAAATTATTCCAAAGTTTGCTGCTGAAAACCAACCTGTGTTGAACTGTAAAATAAAGTTATTCAGATTTACTTTGATGCAGAACATATTTCTGTTTGTAAAGAGTTTGAATAGTTACACAAAGGCACAGAAAATGTTCTATGCACACACTCAGAGCAGAAAAAAAATCATTACCCACACTGGAATAAAGTTCCTACTATGCTTTAGGGTAGAATTAAGTACAAATATTGTCTTTAAAGCTGAATCGGTTTCAACAATAGCAAAACAGACCGTGTCATCCAATGTCAGTTAGTTCCATTTCCTCCATCTCCACAGCAGGTTTTAAATAATGTAGTAAATTATCATAATGGATGAGACCCTGGGCTCTTCAGTGATCCAGGTGGATTTACCTGTAAATGATGATGCTGTGGTAGACACTGTTCGTTATTAAACATGCCATGTATGTTTGCAGCACGGAGTTACTTTACTGCTTTTCTAAGCTAACACAAAACATTGTTGAGCATCCATCTTCTAGAAAAGTACAAAAGGTTTTCTGGTTTTATTTGCTGAATTAATACTAAACAGTAAATGCTAAGGCAAATGTCTACTGAGTTTTCTACAACAATAATTATATAAAGCTAAGTAAATACAGACAAGTGAAATGAAGGTCACAGAAATGAATGTTTAACGTAGTCCCTCTCTCTGCTTACTGTCACAGAATCAAAAATATCAGAACAGACTTTAAAATAAAGCCTTTGATATTAATAAACTGCACAAAGTGACACTGGAAATGCAGTTCAACTAACCTTGCAGCTCTAGTAATCTATTATTTTTGTCACGTATATGTATATATGTAACACATATTGTGATGGTGTCTAAAAACAGATACAAAGAAAGGAAATCCTAGTTACAAAGCATAGCTGAAGATGTTACTTAAGTCACAACCACTTTAGTAGGGGATAACTGCACAGAAACCTGTCTAAATAAGCTTCACAGCTAAAGATTCTTTATTAAAAGGTAGATTCTAAGACCATCAGCAGTTTTGACTGAAATTAAATGAAGACTGATGGACAGTCATTCATTCATTCATTCATTCATTCATTCATTCATTTTCTGAACCCGCTTTATCCTCACTAGGGTCACGGGGGTCGCTTGGAGCCTATCCCAGCTACATAGGGGCGAAGGCGGGGTACACCTTGGACAAGTCGCCGGTTCATCACAGGGCTGACACAGCCCTGCGATGAACAGTCAATGCAGATAATTTTAAAAGGCAAAATGAATTATCAAATTTTTATTTGGTGAATGAATTACAAGAATCGTCAAAACTCAAAACCATCTATTTTAGATTCTGAGGTTAATTTTATAGCTGATGCACATTGACAGACTTTCACCTTCTAGGATGGTGTGGCAGTGGCACCATCTTACGAGAGCATATTTCCTATCTCTCTTTTTACAGCTATGTGACAGAACACATCTTGTATAAGTACAAATCTTTTCTCTACATATGTAATCTTGAAATTATCATGGAAATTCATTTTACATCTTCAAACTTTGTAAGTACTGTACATGTGTGTGTTACTGTACCAGCTCAGAGTCTTACTGGTTCTAATTTGAGCCCGTCCTGCATGTTGTTCACTGCAGATCATTCTATGCTGACCCCCCGAATGCCACAGAGTTGTGTCCTTCACACTGTCCTTCTTAATATCCCCCCTGTATCTCTTTTCCCTTCATCCCAGTCTAATCTAGCCAAAGCGCACGGCCAGTGAGAGACTTTATAAGCAGCTCCACGCTGCCCATGAGGGGTGACTTGGGAAGTTTCTGTCTTTCCTCTTACTTAGTCCACATGCCCAATATTTATCTTTTGTCTGTCTATTTAATGTACTTGGGGGGTAATATTTAATCTTGTTCTTCACATAGCATTTTAATCCCTTTGCTTCCTCTATCCATCTCTTTTCCTTCTTACATACAGTACTTTTCCATTCAGTAGCCTCACTAGCCTTAGGCTGTTTGCATTTAAGCTTTTGCTAGAGTGCACTGAAAAGAGGCACGTTGCTCTTTTGGTCTTTTCCTTCATTTTTAGTTCTCTGTGGAGACAAACGATTGAATAGTAGCTAAAATATTAGTTAATATGGAATGGTTTACCATCGTCAAAGAGCTCCAGATTTAATCCTTAAAAAATATCCTTGAGCAAGAATTTTAAAAGCCTACCAAATTACCCTCTACACCGTGAGGAAGAGCTAGAGGGGAGAGTTCCTTCCACTAATCAATTCAACATCAAATATTTACAACTATAGTTGTAGTGAAAGGATAGTGAAATCCAATACGACGACCTACATGCCATCTGGACAAGTTTTGAATACATTTTGAACATTAATCTGTACATTCATACTTATTATAAACAGAAACTGTATAGAGTTGTACATGTCATAAACTATATAAAATATAAGGTAGTGGTATACAATTTATTAGAGTAAGCATTAGTACAAGAAATAAAACCCATCCACGTAACACAACCCTGGGACTAAAACCGACCCATTGATCCAAAACCGCCTCAAATAATAACCCCCAAACATTAAATGAAAGTCAGCATTAATAGATCTCAAGGTAAATAACTAAACCTATTACTCAAATCCATTCCAAGAGTGGCACAGATTACATTGTGACTGGACTAATGTAGACATCTAATGGCCTCAAGGAGAGAAACTCCAGGGTGTTTGGTTTTTAAGCAAAGATGAAAATATAAATATCTCATTCCAAGTGTTGGTACAAAATGTAGTATGCCTATGCCAGCAGAGGATCGACATGCTCAGGGGGTACAATATCAAAATAAATTTTTGATCAGGCATGCTAAATATGCCAGTAGGTAATCTTCCCATTGTAACCTCAGAGTAAAAACATTTCTAACAGATGCTTCTTGTTTTTTAAGACAAGGACCCAGCCTTCCAGGCTCACAAATAAGCATTCTCATGAAGTAGTAAGTCATGGTTACCAAAGTCAGGTAGTTTAACTTATGTGAGTACTATGTGTTACATGTTTCAGTTCAATGGTCTAATATGTGGTCCTTCACTTACATTATATAAGTCAGTATGGTACTCTAGAAGACAATGTTTTTCATTCCCTGTAAACAGCAGGTACAACAGTAACAAAAGGGCAAAGGGGCCTATGCAAAATAGTTAAACACTGCCTACAACATAATGCATTAATAATGAGAACTGAGTTTTCTGCATTAAAAGTATTTTACTAGTTTGACACACTGAATTTTAGTTTTAAATCTGACAGTACAAGTCAGGCCGAGTCAGGTCAGATTTTATAGATGTGACTATGGGCCTTTGTGGACTTTTATTTCAGGGTTCAGTGCATTGATCATGGATACTCAAGTAAGTGATGTGTGAGCATTCACCCTGCCCTACCCCAATGCCCAGCCAACTCAGGAAATCAGACTGATGCCCCCCTGGTCACAAGCTTGCTTTCTATAACCTTCAGGCCATCTACAAATCTAACAAGGTGGTAGAGTTTACGACTCTAATACAACTGAGCACTTTTAGCAAATTCTTTATTAAAACTCCTTCCTCACCCTCACTCCCTTCTTTCTTCACTCTCTTTCCCATTATTACAGAAGCTTGTTAAAATTCAACCTCTCACTCTTTCTTCCTGCCAGCCAGCCAGTCTCTCTGTCTCTCCATTAAGCTCTGCCACCATCACCGCTGCAGGCTTATTGCACTCTAGATTGGCTCTCTAGTCTATTCCACAGTTAAAGGCTGCTACAGCTGGGGACTTAAAGCATTCCGGCTCAGGCAGTCAGTGGGCCTAAAACTGCACTCTGCTCTCCTCTCCTCTGGCCTGCTCTCCAGTGGGCTACTCAGCCCAAAAGGAGCCGCTTAAATAAAGGGCTGTAATAATGGGACCCGCTGAAGCCAGGCCCTCCGGCAGTCTACTGCACAATAAGTGCTGAGAAACTGCTTTGTACACCGGTAGCTTCTGTAGGCTGACTACAGAGAGGCAAGTGAAGCATGTGAGGCGGCCAGAGAAGGAAAACATCAAAATGCAGATGTATTTGTGCAACCACCAATAGAAGCAGTAAAAAATAAGATGTGTGTTAGTTGAGCAGTTAAATGTAACGTGAAAGGTGCATGCACTCAAATGGAACTCCATTAATGAATCCAACTAAACAGAAGGTATGTAATGAATGTGAGGATATATATTTACAGAATAAAAATTATTCACATATACACATATATAACCAAACACCATAATTATACCAGCAACCACACCTTTCATTTGTCTAAGTACAATTTTTTTGTCAGCATATAAAGGAAAAAAGGATGATTCGAACAAAAAATGTGTTGTCAAGCATAACGAAGAGGAAAGAGGCAGCTTCTCGAGGGCATACTCCTTGAATTTCCTGTTCATTCCCTGACAGGAGCCTTTACATACCTTACATACACAGTATATATGCGATGTGTGTGTGGTCCACACATAGTGTTCACTGTGTACCTGCGGTGCTTCTTGAGAAGCAATCTGTCCATGTAGGTAAGGGTGTATTCCATGAACTCCACCCTGACAGGTTCTCTCTCTTCTCTTCCTCCTCTGTCTGGAGAGAGGTCAGTCTGGGTCGCCATAGCTGACAATTCTGCTGAAGAAATATGTGGAGGAGGAAATGAAACAAAAATAACACTGCGATAAAAGTAAGAGATGGTATCAAATCATAGCCAAGGGGAAAGAAGAAGTCAGGCAATGGTAGAAAAAGGAGCAGGATCATGATCGTTCACTAGTTTCTCAACACTATTCTCGAAACACCTCCCCTCAAGAAGTGTAAAAATGCGCTGTCACCGCACCAGGAGTGGCAAGATACAAACAGATAGCAGAGAGTCTCATGGGATTAAGAAAAAACATGTACACAATTCAAAAGGAACATAGTGAGCACGCAAGAGAAAAGGGAAGACAGAGGTAAGAAAGAGAAATGTTATGATTGTACTCTAGACACTTTGGCAGTCCACAGTGGCAGCTTTAAATTGGGCCTGGGTGCCATTGGCCTGACAGAAATAATTAGGGCTGGAGGGGCTAGCAGCAATTTGCAGAGCAGAACGAAAGGAAAGAGGAGCAGAGTCTGCCCAAGCAGTAAAACAGAAAAAATAGGAGGCCTAATAAAAAGCGCAAACACCTAGACACATACACACAACCTGAAATAATAGCACTAATAACACACAGCCACATAAACCTGAACACACAAACACTGTTGCACATGCGCACATACAAAGTATGTGTTAAAAGGCAAAAAACTGCCTAACATAGTGCAGCTTATTCACATACACATACACACAGCTGAGGCGATTAGTGCTGTGGTGAGGAGCAGGGCCACCCCTAACGCTCCACTCATTATCTCAGTATGTAACAGCCATGGATTACCCTCCTACTGCAGTGGTAAGCACTTTCTGTAAGGCCTTAACCGATCAGAGCACAGGCAGGAAGAGCGGGGGCAGAAAAGCTGAAGAGCTGGAGAAAACGGGACAGGGAGGAGAACAGGAAAGACATAGATGTGGAATGAGAAGGATGAAGCTAGCAGAGGAAGTCACGAGACAATCTACATACTGTGAAGGAGAAACTATAAACCACAGTCCACCTGACAGCCAGTTTACTACTTAACTTAGCAAAATAAAGTTTTACAAGCCATGAAAGTAAAGATTACTAGACTGAGCAACACCCCACCAGAAAAAAAAAATCTAAAGATATCAATTAACAAGGGTGGTGCGAATGTGTTTGGCTGCATGTTTAGAATCATGTGTGTACTGTTCACCTGGTTGCACAGGTACCCACACTGCACCCTCAATCATGGGTCCTCCTCCTCCTCCTCCTCCTCCTCCTCGCCACTGTCTCAGAGCCTCCTGGAAAGATCTAGCAGACTCTTCCTCATCATACAGTCCACTAAGCAGAGAAGCTGGTAATTGTTCTTTCTCCCCTTTTTGCTCCTCATCAACCACTTCCACACTTCTGTTTTCTTTATGACTGACAACAAACACCTGCAATGAAAATAATATTTGTCATGGATAAAAAAAAACAAGACATAAGACAAAGAAGCATTGTGCTGTTAATCACAATTAAAGATTTGTATTGTGCTTACAAGTTGAACACTGATCATGATTTTTTTTCTCCATTTACTAAATAAAAATTTTTAAAAATGCAAAATAAATTACAAAAGGCAAGATTACAAGGCCATGTGCATATGATGCTAATTAAGTAGCTCTTTGTGAAAATCAGTCTCATCACAATACAAAAGGTTCTTGTTGTGGCAGATTGTGTCTAGTTTCAAAAAGCACTGCACATTGAAAAAACCTCAAGGACAATGCTAATTATTCTAAAGTGTATATTCAGTTGTCTAAAACGACTGTTCATCATTTCATCACAAGTAACATTCAATGCATGATTATCGATGAAAAATAAAATAAGAAGCATAAAAAATGTGTATTTGGTCCTGGTTTTTAGGAACCAGAGTTTAAAGTTTATTAAAATTCTACTGCAGTTGTTTAATTTGTTGCTTTTGTTAGGTTATTTGAAATATTGAACCTCATAAATTTTGAACATACAATAATTGCTTACTATACATATGCCTTAAATTTATATAATATAATGTACTGTATTGTTTGTACTGTAGTATTGTTATTCAATACCTTTTAACCACATCTGTTTACAATTACTCCTGAGTGAATGAGGCAAACTGTGGTCTGTGGTATCAAGAGTCTGAAATGTCAATCTGACAGCTTTTCCCAGACCTAGGCCACTGGGGGGCATTTTTTTAGTCCAAAGGTACATGCAGTTCACAGGCCTGCCTGTAGATACAGCCTGTGGATGTAATGTCAATTAGGGTTTGTCTGAGGTCTTTTCTTTTGACTCACAGGGTGTAGAGGTAAAACACACACAGAGCACTGGCTTGTTTGACATATTTCTGCTCGATTGTCACAGCAAGTAAATGATGAATGGACACAAATTCAGACCTTGATTCCAAATTGTTCAATAACCTTTTATATAACATCTAAGTTCTGAATTTTTTTTTTTTTTGCCAGCTGTGAAATATGGAAGTACAGATGATTTTTTTTTTATAATAACATACATGTTCATTTAGTTTAAAGGCTTTAAGTTGCAAAGACTTCAGTCTTCAGAATTATTTTCCAATAACTGCAAAAAGCAGTTCTTTTTGGCAAGTACTCAGGCCTCCACAGTGATTCCTACAGTACCACGTTGTGTAATGTGAGATGATTGGATTAGCGCATGGATGTTAAAAGTGTGTGGGGGTTATGAACTGAGAGTGTAATCACTGGGTGTAAGAGAACTACATGCCAAATTTGTGGAGTCTGCAAATAAAGTCAACCATTAATCCCTTATGCAGTGCCTTTTGTGTGATTGATCAGTCTCCTTTAGTGTTAGATTGCGCCGAAGTTTGTCCATATACACAACAAAACATCATTTAACCAAATAAGATGGACACTGCAAGTAATACAGTTTATGTGAGACCAAATAAATAATAGTTACCGTTGCCACCTACCTGGCTGGGCTCAAGATGCAGTTGCATATGTTCAGCAATATGGTCATTTGGATTTTCAGGAACATTATCTCCTTGTCTGGTCACTGAATTGGACAAAAACCTGCTTGCACGTTTGGATTTGGGACTTGGTTTAAGACTGGAAACAGTACTGGGATAACAGCTCTCAGTCTGTGCCTGGAAGCATCTGACAACATCTTGAGTGTTGACATGGGTCTGTATTTCAGCCTGTAAAAGAAAGCCATCGTACACATGAATGAGATCATTATGATAAAATATTTAACATGAAATACAAAAAGCACAATAGTATGTAGAGAGATTTAGGAACAAAAAAAGTATGCATGATAAAATCAAGTTATTGCATATATTGTTTAAATGTGAAATATAATGATGTGATATGATACGTGTCATTTCATTAAATGGTAAAAAATGTCAGTTTTGCTCTTTGTATATGCAGTATTACTAGAACATGTACAGATTAAGCAGAGATGAATCTGAGACCACCCCCTCTGTGAATGAGTATCTTAGAAAGACAACTGTACTTTATACTTGTGATGAGTGTAATAAGATAAGACGCTGCAGACAGCTGCCATGAACCCCATTTAGAGGGTACAGCCTAATCATTCTAAGTGCTTACACCTACATCACAAGCATAACCTTCAAAGTCGCAATAATAAACTCCATTTTATAGAGTTAATACATGCACTTCTATTTTACGCAAATTAAACCACATACAGTGTTTGCAGGAACATAGCTAATGTGTCAGATGACCAAGATGGTGTCACACTTCTTGTCCCTTGCCTTGGCAGTATACACCATTTACCTTCTCACTTCCTCGCTTCATTCATTTTACCTTTTCATCCTAACTTCTCATTATGTTTACATATCTATGCTCTGTTAAGATATGTCCTTACTTATGCTCAAGGAACTGAATGAATGCTGCCTTGCAGAATGCTAAATTATTTACTCTGTTGACTATTACAGTTTTTTAAGTTAACATATGTCCTTCAAGGTAATAAGAAATAACTGACAAAATATATATTTTTTGATAATAATTTATGATAATTATGTTCCCAAAAGGTTAATAACACAAGATTTAAAATGAAAGAAAAAGAACATGATCTTTTGTATTCAATATGTCACATTGTGATATGTTAACTAATATCTGTCACTTTTACTCAGATGTGTCAAAAGTATTCACATTTATTCCTCAGGTAGAAGTACAGGGTGTCCCATAAGTCTCCATACATAGGAGACATAATACATATGGTTCTAACATGTATTTCTTTATATTTCTTCTTTATAGTTCTTCAGCAGTGGAGGACACGCATTGAAATAAGTTCCCGACAAAATGGCAGTCATATAGAGCATATTATATAAATAAAAATGGTTTATGTCAAGAAACGTTTATTTTTCCTATGTATGGAGACTTACGGGACACCCTGTATAGATACTAAGGTTTAAAAAGACGTCTCTTGAAGTTAAAGTATCAACTCAAGCTTTTTACTCAAGCAAAAGTGTAAAAGTACTGGTTTCAAAACTACTTAAAGTAAAAAAGTAAATGTACAATATATACTTTAGAAAAATGTTTTTGGGGAGGTGGGGTAGTGCACTATAGGCCCCTGTGGCACCACCTAAGCTTTTGTCCCTGTGGCATTGGGACAAAAGCTTAGGTGGTGCCACAGGGGCCTATAGTGCACTACCCCACCTCCCCAAAAACATTTTTCTAAAGGCCATAATGATTATGTTATATTAAAATATTAATTTTGAAACATTTGGGATGCACTAGTCCACCTGTTTCAACCGCATATATGCCCATTGAAAATGAACACATTTCAGTCCAATGCAAATGTATAAGAACCATATATGTGTACTACTGAGCATTAACATGTTTTTCATGGAGTGGAAGATGTGATGACTAGATGAATGTAAGTATTGAAATGGTGCAAAAAGTCAGGTGTGATGGATTGTGTACAAACCAATAGGGTGTCAGAATGGTATATGTTTATACTTCTCATCAAAACCACAATCAAATTCACTCTATCTGGATGGCGTCATTTATGTGGATAGTTTTTTTATATTTGAACAATGACAAGCCAGAATGAAAACAAGCCGAAATGAAATAGGAGTAATGAGGCTCTTTTTAAAATTTAAGGAGTATAAAGTACAGATAATGGTGTGACAATGTAAGGAGTAGAAGTTAAAAGTCGGCTGAAGAATAATTACTCCAGTAAAGATAACCAAAATTTCTACTTAAGTAAGGTAACGAAGTATTTGTACTTTGTATTGTATTTGTATTTGGTTACTTGACACCTCTGCTTTTACTGTGACTGACAACTGTGACTATATAGGTCACTGAGTCTGTGAATTTTGTATTGGTATGTTGTAAATACAAATGGTGTACACTTACAAATTAAATGAAGCACTTGACAAAACAAAGCATGTTAGCATCTTTGTGTCAGTGGATGACAGAAGACACAGTAGGTAACTGACCGACATAATTTTTGACAACAAAACTCATAGTAAACAAAATTTGTTTTACTTTCCTCAGCACTATAAATGTCCCTCTTATTATTAAAATAAAAAGGAATGACTGTCCATTCTGTGAGCTTGTTTTGTGTCAGACAAAAGAGCTTTTATCCTAATGTAACTGCTTTTGTAAGATTTTGAACTCAAAGACACTGATGTTTGGACAAACAGCACTCTGCTGTGACATGGTGACTATCAGAGTCAGATTCAGAACAGTGCCCAATATGTCAGACAGTGTAAGAGACAAAATGTCTGTTATTCTAAAAGATACAAGCCCTTTCTTGCTGACAACACTTGATGAGGGTGAGTAGTTCTGTCACTGATGTCATTTAAGTCTCAGCACAGTTGAGCTGCGACAAAACACTTGGGGCAGTATTTTTTGTGGCTGTGTAATGATCAGCCCATGCAGTGCTCTGACAGTCTGGTGCTTCCTGATTTCATGTGATATTTTGATCACATGTGAGGAGAAGGACCGATATGTGATTTTTTTTTCTTTCATTATTCAGGTAAAAATGTAAAATTACAAACAATGCAATACTTTTTTAGTTGCACATGTACATCAGACTGATGAGTTATAAATAATACATTATTAATAACATTTCCAATTTATTCGAGAAACATTTGATTATCACAGCTCATTAGTCCTGCTGATTTTAAGACTTCTTTTCTGCAAATGTCTCCTTTTACATAACCATGTTACATAGAGTAATAATGTCTATACTATCCATTCCATATTCCATGTTATCCTATCCCTTTATTCCTTACATACAATCTCTAAGCACACCAAAAAAGCTGGTGCATTTTGAGAAAACCATGTAATTTATAACAGAGGTCTTGCCACAGATACGATCAGAATATCAACATCTAATGTCCATTGTAACTGCTCTTAAATGATGTGGGAGGATTTGATTAATCATTGATGGCATTTAGGAGTTCATTTTAACATGTCTTTAAAAGCTCACAGTTGGTCGGTCAAAGCAACAGCTTAACTCCCTGTGATATGATCAACCACATCCACTTGTACTCTCAATTTCCAATGTGTGGACTTAACCTTCATCCAGGCAGCATGGGTCGATCCCCTTCAGCGTAGGGTCTGGATTAACTGCTGTATGTGTTATAATGGCAGGTATATGACCTTTTTCATTCTTTGCCTATGATGGCTGTGTAGCCTCCGATCAAGTCATGTCCATTTTTATTTACATTGACCAGCATCACAAATCACAAACTTGCCTCTAAAAGGTTTTATGATCGGTCTAATATACGACACCTTGTAGCATTAGATTCACAGTTCCAATAAAGAAAAACTCCAGGTGTATACAAAGAGGAGCATCAGCATGTACGACTATTTAAAACAGACTGACAAACCGGATCACCAGTAATGAAAGGCACATTCACTTACAGTATTCATGTGCCGACTTATTTTATTGCGTATCTCATAGACAAGAACTTGCCCATGGTCATTAAATCTTTAAGAATTAAATCATTCTCTGCAAACTATTCAACAAGCCTGGGGACATTACTTTCCTTATTTTAACATCCTCAGACAGCAAATCTTTGCATCAGAAGTTTCGAAGACATTAGAGCGCATCTGCTAAAACCAAATTTAATGTTCTCTCTCTTTGCCACACATCAGTGGACGTCTAATGAAGGTACAGCATTGCCTCCTTTTCTGCACCGCTTCCCTTTGTGCGTCGCCATTTTAATGGTTGTCAAGAATTTAAGCACATACTTTAACTGGTATTCTAACCTAAGAAAAAGTTGTTTGTTCAAAACAGACAGGCCTGAAAGCTTGTTTTGACCAAATGATGAATAATACATCACAAATTTATTTCCAACTTTTTTGGCGTATGCCAGGTGATCTATGGGTAGCGCTAACAGATGGCTTACAGGTTGTTAGTACGTTAGTATTAAATGAGTGGTCTTCAGTTTTTTGTTAAAACACTAACTGTCTTCAGTGTTGTAATATTGATGTGGTTTCATCTCTTTCATTGTGGGGATTCTGACAGTTGTTATGGTGTTATGGACAAAAACATGTAATTACATAGTATATTTTGGAATTTGAATGAATTATTAATAACACAGAATTCAACAGTGCAGCATCACATACCCAAGGCTACCTTAACCTAGTAAGTAGCAAAAAAGGCAATGATTACAAACATAACAACATTAACCAGATTAAGCATGTTGGTTTGAAGTTTACGTATCACTGTATGATTCAAATGACCCAGCACTATTGGAGTTTTACACAGTGGTAAGTTTGAACTGAATATGATGAAGTTAATTGAACCAGGTTTGCACATGAGAACACAAAACCGTCTATTGCTGAAAACCCAAACACAGTGAACTGATGAAATTAATAGTCTTTTTCCTGTCATTTTTTTTGTCTCTTTCGCTCTCATTCTTTCCAAAGCAAATGAAACAGGATTAGCAAAGAGAGAGAGAGATGCCTGCGTCAGCTGCATGTGTATAATCCCCCAGGCCTAATGTCCTGCCAAAATACACAATTTCGTGTCTGTCTAAATAAGTATGCACATGTGTGTTTGTGTGTGTGTAAGCTTCCACCCATGATCAGCAAGTGAGAGAAGTGTGAGAGCAGATAAACAGAGATGAACACAGAAAGAGATATGCATATAAAGAGCGGTGAGTGGCAGTTTCAGTATGTAAGTACTGTTTGCACACACACATCATCCCAAATCACAAACCATAAAGAAACATGGTGAAGTAAATGAAACCATGCATTCCAAAAATAACAAGAACAAAGAGCAGGAATATAGGAGTGAATATGCCTCTATACTTCAAAGACTTCAGTTTACACATGAGCTAAAGGACAAAAAGTGCACACAGTAAAACCTTTAAAAGTAGTGCATGGGTCAGTAGAGTTAATGCTCCCTGTGGAGCAACAGTGGACTTGATAACAGACTAGCATAACACAGCGAGGTTAAATCTAAACTGGACCTGAGGGAAAGTGTGGATTCATATTGTTAAATCACAAACAGTGTAAGGAGAGTTTCATTTGGAATTAGGTTGTTTTAAACAAAGATTTACAAAGGCCAAAGCCCTACATGTTAGTCAACACAATATTGACTGTGAAATTGTTCACTACTGACAAACGTGGCAAGTTTTGAACTGAAATGCAAAATCACTATTTTACATAGTACCACAATGCAATAGGTTGAATTAAACAGTGAATTTAGAAATAAAAGTATGAATAAAAAAATAAATTAAAATACTTCATCACTGTTTCAATATTCCAGCACATTTTTTCCATGGTGAGCATTCAGTAAAATTTAGGATAAATGAGGATTTTCTTAAAAAAATGGTTCCTGCATTTTTTAAATATAACTTAGGATTTAGTGGCTGTTGCATAATAAATACAACAGGTTGTATTTGTGTGTATGCGTGTTTCATGTATTCAGTACCACTGAATATAGTATCTTATAACTAAATTATTGGTGCAGTATACAGCTTCAGCATTTACTGCTGGCCTGTGTGTGTTTAGGTTCACAAATATCCTCATACAGTATAGAATAGCTTTGGATTGGTTTATACACCCAAGTTTACTATCACAACAAACACAAAATATGTTATGATATCTTGTCTTAAAGCTGGAGGGCTTAAGAGGGTTTTTTTTTAGCATCACATAGCAAAACAATTCCATAAATACCTTTCAGCATATTGTAATTCAAGTGATAGACATGAGACTGCGTCTGCTTATTGCCTATATTTTCAAGCTGAAGAAAATCCAGCCCTCGTTGCCGATTTGGTCTAATCACAGATGTTTTCAGACAGTCAGAGGGTTAAACACATGACTGACATCTGTAATTACTGATCACTGATCCAATTTCATTAGAGGCAAACTGAACAGTTCTATTGCTCTGCTCCATGTGTCAACACAGAAGCTTTTAAAAGTGGCTTGACTTTTTCATAATGGAATGAAACAGTTTCATGTTCATTCATTTTAAATATGGTCTTTTGATTTGACCAGAGAGGAGAGAGCAGCAGACAGGAGGTAAAGTAAGTACACATTTGTGGAATATGAAACCAAACTCCATTGTCTATTTGTACCTTGTATGTAAACAGATGTAGACAGAGCTACATTTTTTACATGCAACAGTAATGACTTTTTTCTAGGTTGTCCCCTAAGAGATACAGCTGAGGCAGGTGTACTGAAAAAGCTTTTTATCCATTTTGTGGACTCAACACAAGTGTGTTGGCTTAATTAAACCCCATGTCACTGACCTGCTGTCTTGTCTCTCCATCTTCTCTTTGACTGGTTTTTGTGGTGTTGGAATGACTGCTGCCTTAGGCCTCTTCTCTTTTCTCTGACTCAATGTGAGTTTATGATTGTCTTTGGTGTGTTTTTGTGTGTGTGTGTGTGTGTGTGTGTGTGTGTGTCTATGTGTTCGTGGAGTGACCAGAATGAGCTTTTATGATCAAGGCATTTACTAATGAGGGACATCCATTTTGTTATCAGACCACAGAACACCACAAAGCTGCAGCAGCAGATCACACGCACAAACACACATATGCTCACTGCAGCCTTTTCTTCCAGATATTTTATGCGTGTGCCAGTGTGCGTGTGCATGCAAAAAAAAGTGAGATGGGGCGCAGAGGCAAAAAATGGAAAAAGACGAGAGGTTGAGATAAGTAGAGAGTCAGGGATGCAAGAAATGCAAAAGAGAATGAGTGAAGCAGAAGGAGAATGGGATCAGAAGAGATATTATTGAAAGTATCTGTGAAAAAGAAAGAGAGACAGACACAGAAAGTAGAAGAGGGAGAGGAGGTAGACTTAATGCACGGGGGATCATGCTCACCTGAATGGGGATGATTCTGTGGAACTTCAGTGCCCCCCTCTGGTGAAATTTGGCAAAGCAGCAAATACAGTAATCCTCTGAGCATTCAGCACACATCTGCAGTACAGAGATACACAGTGCAGTCAATGTGTGTGCATGTGTGTGGAGAAAAGAATAAGAAAACGTGAGCAATTATGTGAGTTAAGAAGGCATAAAATTAAGAAAGAATGATTATGTATGTGTAAGTGCAGAATGCACATTTGTATAACCTCCTGCACTGACAAGCAAAAGCTTAAGAGATATTTGTTAAAGATTTAAACCTAAATCCAGATACCTTTGGCTTCCCACTAACCTCAACCTTGCCAAACAAACTTTGACAGGAGGGATAAATATTGAAATTGACTCTCTCGCAGGATGTTGCAAGGCATGTGTGTATATACGTGTGTATGTGCATGTGTGTGTTTGTGTGTGATTATGAGTTGGAGAAAGCATGAGAGTAAAAGTTTGTATGTCTGTGTGCACATATGCGCATCTGTGCCAAGGGCGTGTGCATGTGTGTTATGTATGTGCATGTGTGTGAATGAATGCATCTTCAGGGAGGTCATTATCATTTCTATCTGTGAGAATCCGGTCTTATTAGTACAGAAAAGACCTTGCATCAGCAGGTTGGGAGGATAGGACTAGTGGACAGAGCACAGTGAGGAGGCCATGGGGAGTGAAAAAGGAGGGAGGTTCCATGGAAGCGGTGGCTAGAGGGGGTAGACCTCAGTATTACAATTCAGGAACAACAAATTTGGCTCATGTTTATTTTTCAGATGGTGTAGTGTACATCCAGATCTAATGACTTTCTTACTCCCCCACCAACTCACTATATTTTACCTGCTTCCTCACGCTGGACCTGGGTGGTAACACGATCCATTTATTCTGTTATATTTAACAGAGTATTCTAAAGGATACTTTTTATGAACAAAATATGACATTTGGCCAAACTCTCAATTCAGTGCATGTTCCCCTATTCTCTGCTGTCAGACCTTTGTGATAGACTGTTGGCATCAACCCCCACCTTGAATATCCATCACTTTACCTTGAGCAAAACACAGTCACAAGGGAGTAGATTCATTAAGCTAACTGATCAACACAAAAAAAGAGTCTAAAGTTCACCAAGATTTGACAGAAAGAGCATTTGATTCTTTTAGATGGAATGAGTGTCTTTCTGTAACATCTACAATGATGCTAAACTTCACTATCCACCCATATGTGGGGGCAGGTTGTTATTACATAAATGTTCCTTCAGTCAGTGCTGTCAGATCCTAACTTACACTATGGTGAAGTCTGAATCGGTACGCTTTTGACCATTAAATAATTAATTAATTAAATATTACTTTGTGTAGTTTCTAGAAGATAGGATGTGGATTGTATTAGAAGGTATTGATGGCCGCTTGTCACTTTGTTTCCATGGTGGAATAATTTACAGGTAGCTGATTATTTGAATGAATTAACTGGATTAAAGTTACTGAATACCTACGTTCTCTTTTTAATACATACTTTCTTGCTCTCTCTCAATTTTAATGACCATTGTTGCTTATATTTGTATCATGATTATCATAAAGGAACATTACTTCAGTATAGTCTTTGGCTATTCTATCTCATATTATTACTTAATGCAATATAGTAAAAAAGGACAACAAAAATATTCATCATAATTCCAAATTCACCTTGCATCACAAGAGGTTATGCAATGCAAATTTGTACCAGCAGATTCACCAATTCATTCTGCAGCTCTGTTTTTACCCATTTGTCTCATCTTCTTTCCATTTAAAGTTTTGTGTCATATAGTAATTGACACATTTATTTATCATAATTATTTTTCATTTTTTCTGCATTACATCCATACGTGTGTATAGGAAAGTGTGTTCGTGCATGCCTACAGCTGCAACATTGCCCTTTAATGGTCCTATAAAGCAGGGCCTCATTTCCCTTCTCAAGCCGAAGGATAAATTACAACCACTCCCCAGGGACTAGGCATCCCTATTAGGCTGCAAGCAGCATATCACTGTTCCCTACTGTGCTATGTAGGAAGAGTTTTTTTTTTTTTTTTTTTTTTTTTGTGCCTGAATGACTCTAGAATACAGCACAAGGTGGAAGAAATGGAATTGGAGTGTGCGTGTGAACATGTGTTCATGTGACTTTTCTAAAACCTTACCAGTATGTTAGACTTGAATCAGATGTTACAGTATTTTTGTGCATTTGTGTCTGTGTGCTTAATGGCAGGTTGAGACAAAATGGCAAAGACAACGATAACACGTCCCATTATTGCTGTCATTATAGCACATACAGGCTATCCAAAATGTGTGTCTGTATTTGTGTGTGTGCTTAGCCTATGTGCTTGCCCAGACTGGTAAAAGCCATTAAGCCCGTCACAATGGGGCACTGGGGGCATCGGGTCTCTCAATGAACAATTCAGTGACATTGCCATCAAATGCAATATCAAGCAAATTACCACATTACCTTTATGTATTGTGTGTGTGTGCGGTGCACTTGAAATAACAACAAAAGGGAAAAATGACCACCTCAACCTTCTCTCTCCTTCATTCCCTCTATCAAGTTCTCTCTCTCACCATTGCTCTCGTTCGCTGTTAATGTCTCTCAACAGCATAAGTTATTCAATACTAAACTCTCTCTGCTTTAAGGTCAGACGTAGAATACCAATTACTCATGAGCAGCTGAGGATCTAGCAGGCGGGGATGTAGGAGCGACTGGTGATCAAGCATGTCTTACTTCATCAGTTTGCCCCAGTCCATTATTCACACACATCTACAAGTACAGTATAGCATTTCATTCATTTCTCTTGCTCACACACACATACACACACACACACACACACAGATACACGCAGCTACATGGCTTGATCCTGCCAGCAGAGCAGCCGTGGATGCAAAGACTGAGAATAAACAATCATGCCTGAAAAGGTCTCGTGTATTGATGAGTGAATCTAGCTAAATTGTTGTTAATGAAAACACAAACACACACAGACCAACGGACTGGACAGTGAGAGAGATGCACTGAGAGGGGAAAACACATTGGGGTTGTCGTCAGAAAAAAGTATAGAATGTTCAACAGGTCTCCTTAAACAGAAAGGTTTCATCTGTATAACCGAGCTCATTATGTTAACTGTTAAATCGATCAGTAATGTGGGCAGATGATTTTGAGCAGTAAAGTATCATTCATGTGTGTTTCTGTGGGCTCATACTATTCCAGCAGCCTTGACGTCACACTGTCCGCATGTCGGTCCCTTTAGCCTGTTTTTTCTTGTTGGTACCGTCCTGATACCCATACCCTTGGTTGGGGCCAGAGGTGGAGGAGGTGGCTGAGCTGGGGCTTAAAAAACAAGCATATTTTTGTTAATATTCAACATGATATCTAATGTATAGTAATGTCTACAACTACCAGCCTATTGTAACAGTGAAGACAGATATAGAGTGAGACAGAGTGAGAGAAACGTGAAAACACTGTAGAACATGCAGAGTTAAACAAAATCTGACATGAGAATCAGAAATTCTGGTAAACATAATGAACTTAACAGAAGAATAAATCGCACTATGGTAAAAGTTAAAATCAGCACATTGTGAAACCTCCTTCCTCAATGTGTGATTTTCTGCCTCAGGCTTTTTTAGTTATTAATAATTCTACCAATGGTGGGTCCTGGTTACAAAGATCAGTCTTTAACAAGAGAATTCCACAGCCAATCCTCTCCCCTGCAGTTGCAGGCATCCACCTAACTGCAGTAACTGTGGGCAAGACACAGAGTATCTACCATTTCCTAGGTGCGGCAGCTGATCTTAAGTGCTATCCTCCATGTGGAAGGTGGAGAGAGTTCCACTACAGGGTGGTGTACAACAGGACCAGAGGGGCTTGAGTGCACATCCGTGTCAATTTTACATGGTGAAGGTAAAATAAAGTTGAAGCCTGGGTCTTGGCAGTAAACTACTCACCTGTCAGTGGTTCATCCTTCAACACTCGGATCTTTACCGTCCCTGCTGATAGCTGTTCAGGAAACAAGGTGAAACAAATCAGTGGTGACAGTCTGTGCTTTCGGCCTCCAAAAATCAGCATATGCTTCCTGTTTGACTTTCCTTTCCTTTTTTGTATGTGTCGATAAATGTGAAAGTTCCACTGTATAGATTTATATATATATATATATATAATAACATTTAATAATGTGTTAAGAAATGTAACAAAAAAAATTCACTAAATTACTTACCATTACTTTATACATTTTCAGTGTAGGTTATAAACTCCTTTAATTTATTGTTGATTCTCTCCAGACTCATATAACTACATATGTTTCATTGTTTAAAGCCTTCAATTTAATAAGGCATAATGTATCTTGACATTAATTGTTAGGAACAAAATCCTGCAGTGTCAATGTTAAAACAGACTTCCACAAAGTGATCTAACCACTTTACAAGTATAAAATACAAAATGCATGTTTTCATGAGTATCTGCTTATTTAAAGAGAAACATAATTGGTTAAAAGGACCTCTCCTGTGTGCAGTCATGGGATTTTAACTGACTGAAGTATAAATACCCCTCTACTGAGAAAGTCGACTGTAGCTTAAAAATAGAGTTACTTATTACACCTCAGCTGCAGTTTCTCAGAAGGCATGTGGGTGACTCTGATCTAATGTAGAAAACGGATTCTATGTTCTGATGAGGCCAAATTTAAACAGTTTGTCTGTCAAGGTAAATGCCATTTAAGCTAAACGCTGCACGTCTTCAGAAAAATACTACCCCCACCTGGCAGTATTGTACTGCTATAGCGATTCCTCCCTACAGCAAGCCCTGGAAGGCTTGTTAGGGTAGAGGGTAAAATGATTGCAGAAAAATATGTAGGGGGAAATGCAGCCTGCAAAAATATGTGGCATGGGAGAAGATTTATTTTTCGAGCATTACGATTACCTGCGTGTCACTGAATGGCCAATTCTGAGCCTAGATCTCAATCTAATAAAGAATTTAAGGCTGAACTTGAAGAGCTCACTGACAGTCCCCAAGCAATCTGACAAAGCCTGAGCAGCTTTTCAAAGATGTATGGGAAAATTTTGCCAAAAAGGCAATGGAGACCTATACACACAATTTCACTCCTGCCAAAGGTGCCACTGCTGAGTATTTACTTGGAGTGGAGTGAGTAAGTATCTTTTTCATATGTTAATAATTTACATCCCTTTTTGGAGATGTGCTTTTACATTTCTATTAAAAGACCTTGTTTCTACAAATTACTGTCATGCAACATAAAATCTACTTTGATTCAGTGTTAAAAAGAAAACCTTCAACTCCTCTTGTAGGTATTGTTAAGCTCTGGTTCAAGTGCTTTTTTTCCTCTTCTTTAATCAAAAACAAAAATTAACACATCATTTTGTTAATTCAGAAGTATTTTGATAGATTTCTCCTGTACCTTTTGGAGTCTATTCTCTTCGTTCCTCTTGGCATTGATCCGCATAGCGTTGCTGTTTAAAGGACCAGACTGTCCAGACTTCCATCGAAACCCTCCTGAATGTCTAAATAGACAGGGAGACAAACAAACACAGGAGCCTTACCTCGCATTTGAACATCAAGGCTCATAAAAATACAGCCCTTGACACTTATTTATGCAGAGTGAGAATTAAAATGATGATTACATTTAGTCAAACTCTGGATTGGATGTTTAATGCAATTCTTTCTGAATAGTCATTTGTTTGTTCTGACTATGAACATCAGATTACTGGAGCGGAACATATAACAAAATGTGGATGGATGTGGATCAGAACAACAAAGCAGAGTTTTTCAAATTTTTTTGATCAGCATAAAAATCAATATTTGATCAATATTACACACATATCATGTAGTATAGAGTACACTTGTATAATGGAAAGAGAAGACACTCAGAGATAATGTATTTTAATCCAGTGAAGTACACAAAGAGATTAAAATATTACGTAGGAGAAAGACCTAATATTGCAAAAAAGTAAGAAATATGAGCATGAAAAAGGAGCACCAGTGTAACATAAATAAATCCTAAATCTGTCTGCATTAATCCTTAAAAAGGAGACCTGAAACTTCAAATCACTTTGTTCCATGAAACAGAGAGGAGTACTTATGTTATAATAACTTTGTCCTACTGTTGTCAACAGGCATAACACCAACAAGAAAAAGTACTTTTCCATACTTGCCTTTGCATATAAAGGAAAATATGGCTTTGCAAATATAAATTATCCATATTTGTACAATGTCAAATGAGCCTAAATTATCACATTGCATGATTTAGTTTGTTTGTTCTCTACATAATGTTTTTCATTCTGTCTTAGACAATGAACCCCAAGTATAAAAACATAAAGTCAAAAATTACAGCAATTATACACACTTGAATGCATAGAGACACTGACGCAACTGAAATACAGAAAACTGAGGTAAATTCACAAGTGTATGTGGAACAAATGCACATGCAGGACACTACTGTCAGCTGCACCAAGTGAAGATGTGCAGAGGGATTCTCATTTAGACATGAGTTATTCATGCTCATGTTGTTGAATTATTTATGCTATTTATACCATTGTGATGTCTGGCTGCCTTTGAAAGAAGTTTATTTTGGTGTGAGCTGGCAGCCTGTCAAGCCACCAGCAGTCAGACTCTATATGTGTGTATTAAGCGTGTCGCTCTGTATCTGTGTGTGTATATATGTGATGCCAAGAGTTGCCAACAGTCCTGACACTGTTGCTGTGCTGCGCTGACACTGAGGGTGGGTGTCAGGTAATCACCCTGGCAACATTGCCTTGGCAACTGGACTGTCGCTATGGGAGACAGTTGAGGCACACCCCTGTCTGAGTTGGATGACAGGGTGTCCCCTCCGGACATGCAATCTGGAGAGATAGTCTATATTAGTGTATATTAGAATGTGAGTATATTTGTGTATCTGTGAGAGCATAGCTTTCACAAAGATCTCATTAATCCACACAGTACCACCTACTCAATTACACCCACACATATGAGGGTACAACTCATGACAATAATGTCTTTTTTTAAAACAGACACAGATACAGTACATGTACAATGCTCCCATTCCATTCTACAGACTATAAATGCAATGGTGAAGATCCCTTCAAAAGTTAAATATTTATCAATATTACATTTTATATCACATTGAACTAACACTAAAAGTGTGGTTTTGTTGTGTGTCTGTCTGTTCAAAGCTTGTCTTGCTACTACCTACACTTGTTACACACAAAAAGGCAGACACACAGGTATACACATCCACACACTACTATTACACTGTGCTGTGTATCCACTTTTTAGTGGATAGATCGTACATGACAACGTCTGACTCACAACTTGCACACCGAAAGCAAACACTGAACATGACACCAAATCTCACCCAGTCAAATAAATTTATTCATCAAAGTTAAAGCAGAAAAAACAAAGTGAGGTGTATGGTTTCACACTGGCTTAGAGTAAGCTCAAATTTTTAAAAGATACTGATTGTGCTCATCGGTGGAGAAATGCCAAATTATTCAGTGTTGCCCCAGGGCAAAAAACAACTGTTGTACCTAGATGCCCAGTGATTCGCTCAAGTACATACGCAACTTATCCCCTTTAAGCAACCCATTTTCACACAAACCAAGAATGGACAACATCTGCGTGTCTCTCACATGCACATATGCAAACACACCTTAAAGTCTGATGCTCAAGTGACAGCGTCATCTCTCAATTCCTCCTTTAAAGTATAGACAAGAGGGCAGGAAGAGGAGAACAAAGAAAATCCAGCAGGTCAAAAGGTCAACATGCACACACACATATGAACATATACAAAAAATAACAAGAAAGAGTCACTATGAAAATACACAAAAACAAGCAGAGAGGAAAACACAAGAAAGAGACAAACCAGGCAAAGACCAACATGAAAAAAGCTAACTATTTTTAGATAAAAAAAAAAAAGAAAGTTAGAGTTAGTAAACCATGTAGGTCTAAAGTCAAAGCTACATTAACTCTGTGACTCGGGCAGACCAAAACAGAGAATAATACACTGCATTTGCCCCTAGCTGCTACTCTGGCTTTATTATCGCCTGTGTACTCCTCACAAACTGATTATATCGCACCTCCAAGAAAACTGCATTTGTCCGTCTATTTATTGTGTGCACATGAGAGTGTATGTGTGTGTGTGTGTGTGTGTGTGTGTGTATAGCACAACTCCAAGACAAAGATGAACAATTCATATACTCTGGGAGCTCCGCGATCTGAGAGACAAGCAGAGAGAGAAAAACAGAGTGGTGTATAACACAGACACATAGTACACTCGACTGCCTGAGCATAAATCACAGTTTGAAGATCTATGGTAAAGGCTTGTCAAAGGTACTCTGGCATGTTCTGGGAGGAAGAGAGAGGTAAGGAAGGAAGCTTGGAGAAAATCCAAGTAACCTCCTCCTCATCATACACCAGAACACCTCATTAATCCACCTTTCCTCCATCCTTGCTTGCTCTTCCTCATTTCACTCCAGAGGAAGTGTTTAGAATCTGCTCCCTCCTTTTCATTAGTGGTGTACCAATTAATTGATTCAAAGTGTGAAGAAAGGTTTCACATCTAAAAGCTGCTGCATCACTGCACCGCTCACAGACAAAAGGTTACAGACGTACAGCTAGATTTATAGAGAGTGACTTCCAAAGCCTAATAGAACATGTGCATTTGTTTTGTTTTGGCATCTATTAATGGCAATTATTTAATGACTGCTCCTGTTTAATTTGAGTTGGTGTGTTTTCAGATTCATAATTCTCCGCTAACTGTGCACCTTCTCTCCCCGAATCCTCCTCTGCCTAGTGTACCATCTGCTTTGCGAAGAATATAAATATGAAGCACAAAGTAGGTTTTAAAAACTGATTAAAAGTGCAGATGTTAAACTCTAGCACAACTAATCTTCTCTCCAATCCAGTCCTAAGTGACAAAAGAACTTGCTGTGAATGCCCTCCCTTTACCCGGCACTAGGAGCAAAAAGGTGTTAAAATATTCTCCATAAAAGCTCTACACAGTCAAGACTGATTAGTTACACTACAGCACGAATCAGCAAGGCATTATTAATCAACAATGGCCTGCCTGAGAGGAGAAGCTGCCTAATGTTCATCTGTCAACAGCAAAATAAGAAACAAGAACAAATGGTTTTAAATAGGAAGTTGTCATTCTGTCAGTTAAAAGTAGCCTCTCAGCCACATCCTTTTCAGGCAATGAAGTTTTAGCTATTTATGTTCTGTTGTAGTGAATTGTCCCACCTTCACAAACTCGCTCCTACATATACACAGTCATATTCACTTTATCTTTCCACTTCTATTCAAGGTACCTCAAACCCAAATATGAAATCTTTTATATGCTAGTCAAAGAGTGTACTGCAACATTTCAAAGGCGAGGGGCTTATGCAGTGTAGAGTACCGTTTGTCTTTAATGACGAAGGAACACCAACACTCACATACTTTGTCAATCTATCCGCTCCTAATGAAAATACACCCAAGAAAACACACATAAATCCCATTATTTATAGAGGTCTTCTGCCAAATACACACACAGGCAGCCATGCACACACCTTGTCGTATCTTAAGGCCAGTGGACCGGTAAATGTTGCAGTATTTCAGTGTGACAGGAAACACTGTGTTTATGAGCTTATCGCTTGTGCAGCCTGGACAAGATGGTCCTTTTCCCCATACTGATGTATGGCTTCTTCATTAAGGCTCAGCCTCCACGAAGCAACAGGAAAGAAGTCATACACAAAACACAACAAAGTATTTTCTCACAATTGTAATGCACCGTCTATTTGTCTTTCTGTGTTGTAATTTATGAATATGAGCCACCACAGGAGCCCTCTGATCGTCAGTTCTAAATCATTCTTTCCTTCAGGGACTGCAGAGACTGGGGTGCAGGGACTTACCCCAGCTACCATCAGGCAAAGGCAGGGTACACCCTGGACACGGAGCCAGTTCATCGCAGAGCAGCTCTAAATCACTAATATTATAATTAGCTGTGCTGGCTCTAAACATGTGTTTGTCTATATATGTGCATGTATCCGTTTCTGGCCGTTGATACATGTATTATGCATCTTCCTGAACCCTGAGTTACGTGCTCATATATTGTGATATACACCCTTATTACACTGTTCTCCATTACTTCACTTTGCGTAACACATCTCGGAGTTATTAATGAAATGAGATGAAATGAGGTGGAGAATGGAGAATAAAACAATCACATTAATAACAGTGTTTGTTTTCATTCTGCAAATTAATTTTCTGCTCAAACCGGCTGAGATGCCCCTCAATCTGAATTTGCTGAATAATAGCCACTGTAATGAACCAGGTATATACTCTATTATCAAATATGGAGGAAAAAATAAATACTGGTGTGTTTGTGTATATGTGTGCGTGTGGGAAAATGGAGCGAGCAAGAGAGAGAATGCATTTTTCCTCATACAATTTGTCTTGATTCCCATGAATAATGACGTTCAATATCTACAACCACTTTATAGGCAGTATTCTGGCCGCTACTGATCATCACAACAGGATAACAGACAAAACATCATCTCTTTTGTTATGATGACACCTATCATCTGTCATTTGACAAACGAGAACTTGAATGAAAAACACGAAAAAAGTCTGTTTCCGTTGCTTACTGGATGTTCAATCTATTCATTGACTTATTTAAGTCAGACCTGGCTTTTAACCATGTTCACACCATGTTTCTCACTTTTGTTTTATTCAGATAGCAGACTAACAGCTCAGTTTCTAGCTCCTGAAAGAGCTGCTTATGTTGGAAAATGCTCACTGAACTGTATTATGGGAATAAAACATGGTTCACCTGATTTAAAGTGTGATATTTACCAGCCTCCAAAACAACACAAAGAACTACCTTGAACTTTTCGAAAGTTACTTGTGTAATTCTCACATTTATCTTTGTCTCAGTCACTCAAAATGAAATAATATGAGAGGCATTTATATAACATAAAACCATAAAGCCTCACTGTGCAGTCTGACCAGAAAATATGTGACTCTGAAGCACCATGGCAGTCAATATATAAAATGCTACAAACAGAAAGTAGTCCTTTGGCTATTGAAAATACAGCTAGAATTAAGAGTGTTACAGCAGGGGGGAATAGCTGACAGGTTTTATAAAGATGATCAGTTATTATTATGTCTGGTAAAGGAAGAAAAACAGTAAAAAGAACAGTCATAACATCATGCTCTGCCTACAAACTTCAGCTTTAAAAACAAAAATTGTCTTTTTTTATCTGCATTTCTAACCCAATGTTAAAGAGCAAGTTCATCAAATGTTAGGGAATAATTCTGACAACTGGATAGAATGAAAGTAAAATCAGGTTAAAACTGAATAAAGACGTTACGAATAAGTTCCTGCAGGGATCTTCTGATCTTATATAGATGTTAGATTAGTCTACTAAAGCAGAGGTCTACTTAGTCTGAGTGGGTTTTACAGTTCAGAATCATGTTGTTCCTCCACCACCTTTTCCCAGTACAGATGCACAGGTCCTCGACCACCCTCTCTCTCATTTATTCCTCTCCTCCATCTATTTCTACCTCTACGCCTCCTTTGTGTTGCTCCTTCTTTTACAGCTGTTCCACTCTGTTTCCCACTGTTTCTCTGCCTCCCACATACACGGTACTTCATAGATCCCCTGCTTGGTTCCCTCTGTGTTCAACTGGAGCAGCCTAGACTTCATGTTTCTGCATCTATATGTTAAACCTTTCATGTCCCAAAATCGCTGTATTCATCACTTAATCCCTTTTAATATAATGTGTCTGACTCGTACCTCCTGCCATTCTGTTTTTCATCATCCCTCTCTTTACCTGCTGTTGTTTCGAGCCTCCCTCTGTCTGTTTTATTTCACCCCATCTGTCTTCTCTCTATATATTATATAACCTTTATTTTTTACTGCATGAACTGTTGTATAACTGCTAAAACTTCAGCATGTTATCTGTTGTAATACTCGTACAACACTTAGAAACAAGCACATTATATCAGTACAACATATTCTCAGTTTTGATTATGTGACAGTAAAAAAAAACATCAAAAGACTTCTGATAAAAAAAAGGCAAGAAAACAATCTCAGCCAATATAATTTTACATAATAGTCTCTCATTTAATAATGATTGTTACACACTATTTAAAACTTCAGTGCTTGATCCATCACCAGCCAAAAATTCCATTCCAGCATATATTAATTCAAGGAGAAAAACTAGATTTCTCTTTTTGGTTGTTTTTACAAGATGTACCTACATGTACAATTACAATTTTATATATTCAGAGGTGTCTTTATAGTAGTAATGGGATGGTAACATGTGACTGACAGGTGTAATTACCATTCACTGTTAAGATTCCATAATGCATCACTCTACTGCTCTAGACACAAAAGTCATGATTATTTGGCTTCAGTCTTCCATTAGAGCATGAAAAAGTGACAGGTCATTTATGTTTATATTTAGAATTTTGTTTTGGCCAGATATACAGAAGGAAGGTATTGTAGCCTATACATTTTTTTATATTCTGACATTTTCCCCTGATTTCTGTCTCCTGCCTGTTTAACTGATAAGTGAACTTTGCAGCAACAGTACTTCTTGTCAAAACTACATAATAATCATGAAAAAGAACAGTTACTTACAATAGTTCCAGGCGTGTTTATGTTGTAAATAATAAGTAGTTATAATAGCTGCTGAGCTCTTGTTCTGAGTCAAAGTGCTGGAATGTCAAACAGACTGACAGATGGGCAGCTTAGTCCTTGTCGCGACTTCCTGCCCCTGGGACCTTCAAGACAACACAGATACTCACACTCTCTCCTTCTTCTCTTTACTCATGCGCTCTTTCAGCTGTTGCAGTTTGTCCTCCATCTCTGTGCTCTCTTGGGCCAGCACCACAGTCTCCATCTTCAGCTCCTGCAGGTTCCTATGGCAACATGCACACACACTCAGATATATGCAATCAATCAACAGCAATCAATCATACAAATGACCTATTCAGTCAGACCGCCAGGCTTTGGTCGATATGTTCAATTCATCTGCCGCACTAGCAGATCCCTGTTTCACATCTGATCAATACTTTAATCAATTAGTCACTGGATCAAGGTACTACCACACCAGACATCAATTCAGTCAATTACCTTTTGGCAAATGAGAAAGTACAGTAGGAGATTGAACTCAATTCATCAAGAAGAAAACAAATACACTGCGAAGCAAACTATCAGGTCCAGGTCACAAGGATCTGTGAATTCTCTGTACAAAAGTTGCACTGACACAAATAGCACAGCAGCCAAGTAACACTGATGAGCTCTACCAAAAGCCTTAAATCACATAACTGATCTTATTCCATCTTACCTGGCATTAAGCTTGACAGATTTGGCTGTGTTGTTAGGAACCACCACAAAGTCATTTAAATTCATGTCTGCACAGTTTTCTCTCCTGCAAAAGTAACCAAGAGTAATGGCATAAAACAGGCTATGATGTGAAGCTCAGTGTAAATTTCACACTGCCATAAATGGACACTGCTGTAATAAAATTAGCAAAATAGCAGGAATAAAATTGCCCAAATATAGAAGTGGCACTTAAAACAAGCAATATGGTATGTTTAAATTGTATCTGGCAGACTTATTTACTTGACAAATGGCTGGTAACTCCCCTAGGCTGTAAAATACCATTACAGAAATTAGTCAGCAAGGCAGATACAATATGTTATTACAGCACTGCAACCACATAAAGCAACCTGTTAGCTCCTTAGCTGTCAGCAACTTGTCACTAGTAGAGTTGGCCGGCTGCTGGAAGTTTTATTCACAGCAGTCTTAACACATTTCCCCTGATGTAATAATGTTTATGCAGGTTTTACACAGCTACAGGGCCTAGAGGTGAGGAAACAAACACCTGGCAACCGTGGTGAGTGCTTTTTGGCAACAACAACTTTAGTTAGCTTACATAACGTAATGTAAATGTCATCCTATTGCATATTGTCTACTTCAACTATTGTGGTCTGTCTCATGAAACGTATAGCAATTTAACAGTTTATGTCAAAGTTCTAGTACATCATCAGTTTTATCTATAGTTTCTCAGCTTGTGGCAAACAGTTATTTAGTTAACAGTTTTTATAGAAGCCCTTTAACGATAAAGGTGACAAATAAAAAGATCTCCTCACTAACATGGCTGCTTGTTTAGCTAAACTAAAACTGCACCTGAAGCTAATTAGGACCTAATTTGGCTAATCTTACTAACGTTACTAACAGCAAGCTTACCTTAAGTTCCTACTGATTTACCAGCTTGGTATTGGCTTTATTTCATTTTTGAACTTGCTGTCATCAATGTATTCTAGTATTAATGAATAAAACTGATCAAAAGTAGCCTACTTCCTTTCGGCCGGCTGCACGTTCTTATGTATCCTGTACCAGACCGCTTCTGTTGGGCTTTTGTTACCGGGACAACCACTGCTATTCTCGCGATATCTCTGCTGCTGACAAGCTTTGTGAACTGCAGAGAGTTTTGTTGTTGTGAACTTCTTACTTCTCTTGTTGACTCACGTTTAATTTTGTTAATGTATATATCGGCTAAAATTTGCTTAGAGGTCTTATTTATGTCTTTGTGCATAAGAAATCAATATAAGTGAATCCTCAAAGGAACTTTGTGTTGGCAAATGCAAGTTATGCAAATTTACAGGATTTCAGTTCTGTTGCAACATGTTGATGGTCATATGAACTATGTTTTCAGGTCAAAAATGTCCAATTTCATCACAATTAATGCTATATTTTCATGTCACAAATGGCCAAGTTATATTTTAACTGGATTTACCTGAAAAACAAATCTATTCTTTTAGATTCCCCAAATTTTCTCACAAGATTATACTACATATCACATGTTTTATTTTTACAGGTTGCAATATGGAGTATGGTGCTGATCCATCCTGCTTATGTTACGCCAATACATACATTAAGATTGTCACACGTCACTTTTTAAATCAACAGTTTTCTAATAATAAGCATTTTTATAAAGAAATAACAATTCTATGTTGTTATTTACTCTTTAGTATGATGATAAACTATACAATAAATAATTATGATACTAGTTTTTGCACAGGGATCATTTGTAGGAACAGTGACATGGCTGCCGAGCATCAGTATGATGGGATTCATAACAATCATGTCACATCCGTCCACTGCCAAATTTTGTGTTTTTGTGTCAGCTGTTATTGTTTTAGATCCACATTACTAACATTTATGAATAAGAGGATAATTAGCAATAGTAAGTATATAAGTTTATTACTAATAAAGTACTGGTACTGACCAGATCATCATGGGTAATGTCATGTCCGTTCACTGTCACGTCCATCCACCAGCAAAAGTTTTGACATACATGTGCTATTCAAAATCCAATATTTCTGAAAATATAGCTTCCACTGTCAAATAATATCAGTAGTCTGTGTACAAATGTAATAGCATTATTTCAACACAGTTCCTTGCATTTCTTACAACTTTTTTTTTTTCTTTTGACAAAAATGGCCACTCATTTGACCTCCTAAGTAAATTTTACCTGATATGTATATTTATGTTCTTGTATGTCTTTGTGTGTTAAGTGAATAAATACAGGATTAAAAGACATCTAGTTCCCTATTGCTTTAGTTATCTTAGGCTGCGGGAATTCCCTTCTAATCAAAATCCTCACAGCATCAAGATAAATCTTACAGCTCTGATAAGAGCTTTGAACCTCTGTTATTTTTTAGCAGATTTTTGGAGTTGTCTGTAGTCATCTGAGATGATGTTTAGATCTGTCATGTTGACAACCATCCCATTTGCACCATAATATAGATGTGTTGGAATGGATCTGGTGAGACCAAAGTGTTTGTTTGTGTCCACAGGAGTATATATGTTTTATTTTATAAAAATGAAATTGTAACGTACCACACATGGATTGTGTTTCCCTTGTGTATACATCTACTTTGTGTGTCTTTCTATCCACATCCATCTAATCCTCATCTGTATTCAACCATGAAAAAACTTACTGGCGGTATTGAAAAAGCACTTTTTTTTTTTTTTTCCATCAGACCATGCCCCTTCCACTGCTCCATTTTCTATGTCTCTATTCTTGCTTGCCATCCTCCCTCTAAAACCACGGGACAATTATGGCTCAGCCAGCAATGAACACACTTCCACCTCATTCCTAAATCCTGCTGTCTCACCCCCTCTCTCTCTTTCTACATTGTTGGCGGATGGCCTATTGCACCTGCCATCAGGGAAGTGTGGGTGTATGACTTATTGAGCGTACCTGAATGTGTGTGCGAGTGGATGGTCATTTAGGGTCGTGACCCTCCAGCTGGATTCTGTCTCTGCTGCTAAACAGTGAGTCTCTCCCACCCTGTCTCTCTCTCTCAGTCCTACCTGCATAGACAGCAGAGCATGCACAGGCATACCGATGAGCAGACCAGAGAGAAGACAAGAGAGTGCAGGGGAAGAGAGGGAGCGAGGGAAATGAAGGATGGGGTAGTGGGGAGGGGGCAAGTAAGAGGCCAGAAGGCACATAGAAAAGCAACGCAAGAGAAAGAGCAAGAACAAGAGAGTGACAGAATGCATGAAAGGAGGGGTACAACAGCAGAGCAGTTGCAGGAAAAAGGACAAGCGTTGCACTGTGAAATGTCACGGCTATTTAATTCATTAGGAGGCAATGATTATGGCACTGTACTGAATGTCATCTGCTGGGTTAAACCTTTCTTGGCGGCCTCATGCTGGATATATATTGACTGTTTGGCAATCATTTGGAAACCTTTTAGCAATGACAGAGTGACAGCAATGGGGTAAGAAAGAACAAAAGAAAGGCTAAAAGAAAGACAGGTGATAGAATAGAGTCTGCCAGACCGAGTCAACGCAGTTTGTGGAACTACTGTTATGCACAGGGGAGAGCAGTTTATCGATGAAATAACAGAGAAATTGTTAAGTAACCTCGAAAAGGGTGTTTGTGAGCTTTCATTCATCCATCTTCTACTTGTTTCAGTTTGGTGTCACGAGGGACTACAGACTGCCTCTGCATTAACACATGCCAGGGTAGCAGACAACCACTGCATCTCTGGATAAACACTAGACACATGCTCATATATGACTACTATTATATTTAATCTTCCACTTCACCTGACTAATCTTTGGAGAAGAGGCAGGGACCAGAGCATGAATCAAAATCAATTCCATTGCTCCAGTTTTCCATAATTATCTCCAGTAAATTAAATTTCCCCAAAACCAAACAAATACTAATGAAGTACAACTTTCTTGAACAAAGAAATACATGCAAATACTTCGTATTATGTGATCTGATTTAATATGGCCAGCAACACAGATCAGTCCATTATCAAAACATATTTATTGTAATGATTGTGCTATGGCATGACTTCAGCTTGAGTCAACAGTTTATTAGCTGCATGATTTATGTGTCAAAAACCAGTACAATTCAGTTGTCTTGACAAAATATCCTGTAAATCTTTTTTGTCAATTCCATTTGCATTATTACATAAATATTGCGTTCTTAATGTTTAGGTTGGCAGAAAACACATGGGTTCTGGTTAAGTGTTCTTTACTAGCATGAATCTATTATTGAGTTGAATCTGGTGATATTTGTGTGTATGCTTTTATGACACCACAGCTAAAGAAGTTGCCGCATGAGTGGTTTTGAGTAAGTTCAATAGTATTCAAATCACAGTGTGAATGCCCGAGTCAACAGCAAGCAGTGAATTTTAGATTGTTACTGACATTGTTCCAAGTAGACAAGATAAAAACCTGATCACAGCTCATATTGTCGTGCTGTACTAAATCCCACTAGCATTGCAGCGCTCCTTCGTTAAAAACTGAAATACTGTTAACTCCTGACAATGGATGTTTTACGGGCTGCAACCAATAATTTACTCCCACTGCTGTGTGGAACATCCAACAGGAACTCCTAACCACTGAAAATAATGAGATTCCTTCTCACTGAGGTTCTCATCACTGAAAAACTCCTTCAAGGCCATAACTGAAGAGAGCTACTGAGTGGACATGCCAGTCTAAAAAGAAATGCAACTGGTGATGAGGAGAGAGGCAGGAGCAGGGAATAAGGATAAGTGTCATCACTATAGGCCACAGTTGGACATGAGCATGGTTGGGAATACTTGTCCAAGTTCTTGACATAATGAAGAGAGTCCAGTATAATGACTCTCCTAATGGTGTCTCCATTCTCCACTGACTTCTCTCTAAAGGTCACACTGGATGTGTGGTTAGCTGGTGTGTACAGATACTGTTATAATATGTAATATGTGTGGGTGCTACATGTGGATTTTATCGTGTGTCTATTTCTTGCTGCATAGAAAACAAAAACAGGAAACAAGAGATTAGCAGAATGAACTGAATAAATAAAGCAATATAGATATGAGAGAGGGAGATGACAGGATACTGACAGAGATCTGTGTTGACGTTCAAACACTGTAGTCTGGGAAAGTATATGACATTTACTGTAGACTAAGCTTTAGGAATCATATGTCACTGACATTGGATATATGAGTGACAGACACAAGTAAAACACACCCAAAGCGCTATCCTCGGAGACAGCAGCAAGCATTGGAGGAAAAAGAGAGAACTTTTGACAGCAAGTGTGGCCAACAGACAGTGAGGATGTGACTGAATGGATTGAAAGGTGGATGGGAAATTAGACAGGAAGAACAGAAGTGCAGCGAGAGGGTGTAAGTGACAAAACGAGTTGCAGCGTGAGTGAAGGAAAGGAGAGAGCGACGGGGAGAGGAGGATATCAAGGTGTCAAGAACTGATGGTCAGCCAGTCATTGAATGTCACCGGGAAAGAGACAGAAAGGTAATGAGAGCGGTGGGTACGGCAGAGACGAGAGGCCAGAGGGTAGATGAAAAGGCCAAGTGAGAAATTGAGCACCAGAGGAGAAAAGAGAGGGATGGATGAATGTGAGAGATGACGATGGAAGAGAGGGGTGGGCGCTGAGAAATGAACACAAGCAGCCCTGCCTCATGTATAGTGTAAGCTGATATTCGCAGTCACATATAGTGTACACACTGACATATAGAATATATACAAGCAGAGCAGTCCGACATGTGACCAACGTCATTGAAGCATGAGCAAAAACCAGCACCTACTCACAGGATTTACATTTCACATGCAACTACAATGCATCTAAATGTTCATTTTGCCACGAACATAATCTCTGCCTTGAATTTGTTGCAGGGAAATATAAAGTGACAGTGAATCATCTTTGACTTCCTTTGGCGTTTCTCGGGATGAAGGTGATTTGGTTGGAAGGAGTTCAAGTCACAGTCAAAGTCAGCTTTTTTGCCAGTTTTAACTCTGCACAACACAAACAGAAGACTATAAAAGCACTATGGTCCTGGTTAGGAAACAATTGTAGTTTGTTTTTGATATTAAATACTTTGTGAGCAACATTGTATGTGAATTATTTGTTGTTTTGTTGTTTTTATATTCACTTTGTCTGTATTAGCCCAAGCCCAAAGTTTATTCAGTGCCATAGACTACAACAACAAGCTATAGGCAAAACCTCCAGATACTGTAAACCAAGTTGGTGGGCTTGAATAATATACGTTTATGTTAACCTCCCGAGTTTCACAGCTCTACTTAAAAAAAACAAAAACAAAAATGCTATCCACTGCAAAGGATATTCCATAAAAAAATAAAAATAAAATAAAATGTGTCTGAAAAAAAATGTTGCATCATACTGTTTCCAATCAATCAACATAAATCAAAATAAATTTGCAGCCACAATTTTGTTGCTCAACATCACGGGGTTGTAAAAGGAAAAAGAAAAAAATAATGTAGGAAGACACAACCATTTGACTAAAAACACAATTGCAGAGCGGAAAAGTGGTGAAAAAACTCTAAAGTGAAAAAAGGAACGGTCCAATCTGCCATTGGACAATGATGAATTGTTAATTTTGGCTCAGGTGTAAGGTTTGACAGGAGCACTGACTGGCTTGTTAAAGATGCACCAAAATAAAATTACGTGTCATTCCTTTTTATTTCTCCACACGATTCTCCACTCGATTTTATTCAATTCCAGGAAAGGTAGTGAGTGTGACAGTAACTGTTATGTCGGAATCTGGGTCAGACATGACATTTAATAACCAGGGAACAAGCTGATAGTGTTTGATCACATCAGCCTATTGTTCTGCCATGGATTATAGAGACAAATGGTGGCATGAACAAGGTTTAGAATAGACAATTTTCCTTCCAATGTCTGTAAAACAAAGTGCATGAGAGCACAGGTAAAATAAAACTCCAATACCTTTCACTGCTGGGGTTTTTTTTCCTGCTTGATCACTCTCACACACTCTCTCTCACTCACACAAACACAAACAGATTTTTGCAGGTACACACACACCTGCACATGCACCCACTCGTAGTGATGTCAGTGAGCTGCACCTCTACTGCCATCTAGAGTTTATGTTTGGAGCATTAGACCGTCTGATTTAATACACAGGTAATGGGATAGGGAGGGGATCGGTCACGGTGCTCAAGATATCCTCTGGGAAAAGTAATCTGATGTGTAACATGTCACAAACAATGTGGGCATCTCTGCTAAATTATCCCAAACTGTAACAAATACCTGAACTGCATTGAGTGATAGGTATGACTGTTATAAAACAAGAAAAAGCTTTAGGAGGAAAAGAAAAAAAGTTCAGAAATGGTACGCCATCTGTTTCCTCTTCAGTGTTTGTGATGAAGCCTCAAAGTGAATGACTGGCATTGAAATTATGTGTGTATACCAGTGTCCATCATTTGTGTGTGTGACTAATGCCTGTGTTTGTCTATTTGTATCTGATATGACTGTTTGTTTGTCAGGTTGTGTGTTGTGTGGATTTAACAGTTTTGACTGTTTGCCACAGTGATGTTTGTTACTGTGATAAGAGCTGCAGTAGTTACGGTAGGGTTTTGTAAATACCAGATCCTGAATTATAAGGGATTTTTTTTTTTTTTTTTTTTTTATCAGTGCATGAAACCAGAGCTGAGAAACCATTTGCTCGTCTCACCATAAAAAGTTGGAAACAGCTCTATAAAGCTCAGCTCTATTGAGGAGTTACAATATGCTTAAATGTTACTAATAACACTCTCTCTCTTGTTTGTTTTCTTTGTTCACAAAGGAAATATAAAAGTGTTGATTTGTGGTTTTAAGAGGGAGTTACGCAGTATATCAATCTGTCCATCCACATAAAACTACTTTGACTTTGAGAAGTTACTGTGCCAAGCTAATGTTTGCCAAGTATTAGATGAAGCTCATTATTTCCCATAAAACTTTTTTTTTTTTTTTTTTTTTTTTTTTTTTTTACATTTTTGTTTGTCCAAGGATTTAACAGACAAGTCCCAGTGTATGAAATAATAAGCTTTAGAAGTGTAGGTAGACAAAGCTAGATAAGATGTCATACTTTAGGTTAGCTTGGACGCTATAGGCAGAGAGGCTAAGGTTACGGTCAAGGTTAAGAAAAAGGTTGAGGCTAAGGATTAGGTTAACTCATTTTATTATCCCTTTTTTTACTGGAAAAATTCAGTCTCTGCATTTTATTTAGCCTAATAAACACAAAGCACCTAGCATTAGCAGTTAGCATTAGCACTTAGCATACTTTAGGTGCAGTGAGCTCCCACTGAAGGTGCTCTTGGACCAAGTCTAGATCTTCATCAGCAGATGAAGATTGGTTGATTACATTTTTGTTTGTCCAAGAATTTAACACACAAGATGCAATGTGCAAAATTATAACTCTGAGAGGTGTAGAATGACAAAGGCAGACAAGCTTATTTTGTTTGTGTTAAGCTAACCTAGCCTAACCTCTTCACTAGCAAGGAGGCTATAGGCTAGGTTAAGGCTAAGGCTGAGGTTGAGGTTGAGGTTAAGGCTGTGGTTAAGGTTAACTGACCCTATTTTCCATTTATTATCGGGAAAGTAAGTCTCTACATTTTACTCATCCCAATGAACACACAACACATGACGTTAGCAACAGCATTAGCAATTGGCATTAGCACTAACACTTAGCACACAGCTCTAAATATTCATCAGCACTGTGATCAAACAAATAAAGATTGGTATCATTGCTCGAATCCAACTGTTCACCCATAAGTAGACGTAAGTCAAACTATTAGTTAAAGCTACTTGAGGATACATTGCATTCAGGGAAGTCAGTTTTCTCTTTAGCACACATGGAACAATTACGTATGCCTTCCTTTTCCACCTCTGAAATATCAAGCATTAAAACTACTCTTTCGTAGTAGTAAATGGTATTTAATTAGCTTGGTTGATTGGGGTTCATTTATTCAGCCCCCAACAGTAAACAATCCTGATTTTTAGTTAATCATCCCTGTATCAAACCACACCACCTGCTAATGCTGATTATTTATGCATTAATGGCCACAGAGGCACAAACGAAACTCAGAATCATTATATCTCTGCGTTTCCTCTGTATTTTTCATATAGAATTATCTCCATGAACACACACGTACATATATGCATACATAGACACAGCACTTGGAATGGACAGTTTCTGTCATCACAGCACTTTCCCAAACAGGCTCTGATTAAACAGCAGCTTAGAGCGCTTTAATTTCATGGAAGAACAGACAGCAAGAGAGGGAGCGACGGAGAGAGAGAGAGAGAGAGAGAGGAGAGAGAGGCCTCTGGATGCAGGGAGGAGGAAGCCGATAGGAACAGAGAATGGAACCAACAGCAGACAGGGAGAAGAATTAAAGGATGGATGGAAGATGAGAAACACAAGTGATACCCAGTACATGGAAAGATTATTTAAACAGTCGAAGGCGGTGATGATGGACGGGATATCGGGGGAAGAAAGAGGACATGGAGACATGTAAGGGCACAGGAAGGAGGAGGGATGTGATAAGAAAGAAAGGAAGAAAGTGAAAGATCTGAAGGCTGGAATTTTAACCCAAAAAGACCCGAATATCCACCGCTGATAAAAGACATCTACTGATCTAAAATGTGATAACTGTTGATCTGCTAATCCTATCAATGCATGGAAATAATTGGTGTAAAATACAGTTTGTCATCTTTTCATGTTTCATCAGATATGACGAATTTGAATGTTGAGAGACTCCGAAGTGAACATGGATACACAATCATTTTCTGTTGTTTCACTAATAAAACCCATGTCGTTTGACGAATGACAGTGGATGGAGACACTTGTTGTTATGTTCAGTCAGTGATATATTTTGTTAAAAAGGCCATTATTTTCTGTTTATACGTAATAACTTTTGAATTTACTCATGCTTTTATGAACATCTACGCAATCAGTGAATTAAATATAGGAAAATACCTGATAATCACAAAAACCTGCAAAATGCATAGGATGATATTATTTTAAAAATAGGACCAATGGCTCTGTAGCTTACTGGCCAAATTAAAAGCGTTGGGAAATGTATCCAAATGCCATTTATTATCATCCAGTTATGTGTATTTATGACATTACAGAAATAGCCCATGTTTTAGTCATATTCCAATCAGATCTGTAAAAAATTCAAATTCCAACTTGATATCATTGATACTTACTGATTTTTTGGATCAATCCACTTCCTATCTGTTATAATGGTAAAATCTGTCAAAGTCACTCCAAATCCAGAATCAGATCCAGATCGCAATAATTGCAATACCTTGTGCTGATATCATCATACAGAAGCTGTATACCAAGTTTGAAGTCAATCAGAACTGTAGTCTCGGAGAAAAAGACAATTGAAATTTTTTCCCCATAAGAGCCCATGTTAAATTTTCCGTAAGTTCCCGGATCCAGAAGAAGATCCTGATCAGCATGTGGACATTATGTTTTGGTCATCTCCCCATCAGGGCTGGACTGTAGAAATTTCAGCTTGATATCATTTATATTTACTGAGTTATTGCATGGATCCACTTCCTATCTCTTATAATGGGGACATTTTTCAAAGTCGCACCAAATCCAGAATCAGATCTGGATCCAAATAATTTCACTAACTTTTGTTGACATCATCTTAAAGAAGCTGTATACCAAGTTTGAAGTCAATTGGAGTTGTAGTTTTGGAGAAGAAGACGATTTTTTTAATGGACGACAGACGACAGACAACGACACCAGACGCCACATGACGACAACAGCTTATGGCCTGTCAGCCGGTAAGGTAAAAATGGTGATAAATCACATGGAAAGTTGTACCAAAGATACTTGTGGATCTTAAAGGGTTAAAAACCTGGAATTTAAGGAGAGAGGAGGCTGGAAAACATATGCCCTGGAGGCAGGTGGAGCCCTTCAAGATTTGAGTCGCATAAAAAATTTTCATCTCATTTTAAATCTGTAAATATTTATTTGTGATTCATCATATTTTCCATCATACAATGCACTCACAACACATTTTTATGTCCTCTGTTCCTACATGTATGTGGACCCTATATTACGTTCACAACACACATGAGAGGTTGAATAGAGAGAAGCAGGATTATTAGATCCAACCCGGGGATGTGACCACGGGGCCAAACTGTCACACCACATTCTGGGTTCAACACACAAGTGGAGTGTGTGGGTGTGTTGGGAGAGCCTATAGCAAATCAAAGGATTTAAGCCACGAGCCCCGAGCAGTTTCAGTGTGTGTGCATTTAGAGGAGCCGGTTACAGATGTGTCATATTATAGATTTCCACACTAAAGTGGTTTAGTCAATGAGTTTTTAGCATACAGAGAAGACAATATGGACTGTGGAAATGCACACATGCACATAAAGGCTGTTTAAAATGCAGGGCTTTATAATATATGTTAAAGTACTCACAAATCCATTTCCTTTGAAGAGCTCACTGTGGCCTTAAGGAGAACTACGCAGTAGCTAGCTATGGTACCAGAATAGTAATAATATATGAATATTAATGCCACATTTTCCTTTCTGAACTGCCTATAGATGGCACGAGACCTTTGCTGGAGGATGAGAGTGTTTGAATATGGACCACTTATATGTAGAGCAGGACTGTGCATAGAATACAAACCAAACCTTCACCTGTAAAATACTAGCACACACACCTTTACATTCTAAGACTGGCCATAATTAATATTAGATATACCCCAGGTATCAGCGGTGTACGTGGAACCATAGCCTCCAGACTGCAGAGCGGCTGAGTTTTCTAACTTTTAATCTTTTATATTTTGCATCATCCACAGCTGTTGAAGTCAATTTCAATGATCACAACCTCTGACACGATGTCTGAAAATATGCTAACACTCTGCGTGAAGATCAGCACTGTCTGGCAGGCAGTAGAGACAGGCATTAAGAGGAAAATAGGGTAAAATACCACATGTCAAGTGGAAAAAAGGGGTTTAAAATCAACTGACATGCACAGATTGGTGTATCTTTCGGTATGTATCACATGACAGCTGATAGAAAAATTCAACAGCAGCGTTTGTGTCCAGTGCATTCAGCAAATACACACTCACACTTTAAATGTGTGTAAGCTGTTGCCAGGCTGTTAATGAACCGGAGCTGGAGTCTTCATCACCTTTGGTCTCCAAACTATAGTTATCTTCAGTTGTCTTTCCATCTCACACCTTCTCTTTATATCATTCCCCCACCTCATTCCCTTTATCTTTTCTCCTGTTTATCTGCAGTTCCTCTTTTGCCCCTCTCTGTCTAACCTCTACACTCTCATATCGGCTTCATCTCGTCATTTCCTCCATTTCTCTCTGCTCCTCATCCTCTCTCAATCTGGTGATTCTCTCTTCTTGTCTTCTCATCTTGCTTCCATTCCTCTCATCTTTGCCCCCTTGTTTCTTCTCTCATTGGCTATTCCTTTACTTGTTTCACTCAGTTTCTACTTTCTATTTCCCTTAGTCCTCCCTATACTCATCTTCTCAATACTTCCCTTCATCCTATACATATCCCTTCTCTTTTCTTTCCCCTCGCCCCTCCTTCGTGCAAAGTTAGACAGACTAGGGTAGATAGAGTGGAAGAGAAACCTGTTTTGACCAGTGAGGGCATCAGTATTTACAACCCAAGTGTGTGTGTACCTGCTGATCAGTAGCAGCCGTAGCCCAGGGAAGCAGCATGTGGTGTCAAAGTGAATTTATTGCCCTACACCTTCACAGTATTAAGACTGTTTAAAAGTGCTGCTTAGCATTCTGATAGCATGCATCTTTCCGTACTGAGTAAAATGTTCTTCTTGCACTGATTCAATCCAGATCCACTCAATCACACACACATGCACTCATACACAATTGCGCTGAAAATTTCAAGTGCATGAATAAATGTAGTCATACTCTTGTATGCACACTCAACCCCCCCCCCCTTGTAGATGATGTAAGACACATTACAGTCTACTTTTATAGCGCACTGATGGATGGGTTTTCGGCTAAATCTTGTGTTTTCTGGTCCTATCATTTAAATGCATTTGTGCTTCGGTTTACTACACTCAGCATGCTGCACACATTCCTTCTCTCAGGGGGACAATAAAACGGTACATAAGCCTGATTTTAATGATCAGCATTCATTATGCTATCATTCCTGTACATCGCATGCAAGGATGGGTTGAATAGCCTGTAACATGGTCAAATTTACCCTCTCTCTGTAGTCATCTCCCTCATAAAAATGTAATATCTGGCCATTTTCATCTTAAAAGTGCAGCAGTAATCATAATGCAATTAAAAATGCACTCAGTCAGTATCCAGCCGTTAAAGCTGAGAAGCACATGAAAATGGAGTTTACAAAAACAGCCGGGATTCACAGTGATACAATAATCGACAAACTGACAAATCAACACACAGCTACTGGAAAGTCCACAGGATAGGAAAAAGATGAAACTTCTGTCAGGTCTTGAATTTGCACAGATGACAAATTGGTTTAATATAAGAAGAAACATGGTCAACTTCCTGGAAATTAGCTGGACTCTTCATTGAACTGTTCAGGTATGTGTTAAATATAGTTTTCATTTATATTTATTTTGGAAATATTTCATTGTTTAGATGTATCCATACATCTCCTCTGTGTGTGATCCATCATGATGTTTACAATGTGAATGACTTGACACAGTTTCTTCATGTTTTATACAGATATTTTCATTTAAACCAAAGGATGAACTGACCAAATTTTGGTGACCAGAGGTTGAGGTCATTAATGAAAAAAAAATAAATTATATCTATATCTAGATAGATAGATAGATAGATAGATAGATAGATAGATAGATAGATAGATAGACAGATAGATAGATAGATAGATAGATAGATAGATAGATAGATAGATAGATAGATAGATAGATAGATAGATAGATAGATGTAATCCTAAAAATGTTGTCACAAGCACATCTGATTTTTTCTCTGATATGCAACCCAGGTCTGTTTACTACAGTATGAACAGCACAAATCACATGGAATTTGACCTTTTAAAAAAAAAAAAAAAAATCTGATCTGAACCATGTCCATGTGTGGTTCTGAATCAGACACAGAACTGATCTGCTTTAATATGAAGTCACTGAACTCTGAAGATCCTTCATGTCCACTGCCATCAAACTCTGCAACACTTGAGTCTGATGACTGATACCCTGTTTCTTTTTTTTTTTTTTTTTTTTTTGAGCTAATAGAAAAGTGATTTTCAATGTTGGAATCAATGAAGTTAAATCTAAATCTGTATCACAATTCAGGTGACTTTATGTTTCTTTATGTTATGTTATCTGCATTCAGGAACCTTTGACAAAACAAAAACATTGTATTACAGTCACGGAAAAAATGATTAGACCACCCTTGTTTTCATCAGTTTCTTGTTCATTTTAATGCCTGGTACAAGTAAAGGTACATTTGTTTGGACAAATATAATGATAACAACAAAAATAGCTCATAAGAGTTCAATTTCAGAGCTGATATCTATCCATTTTCCATGGTTTTCTTGATAATAACCAAAATCACTTCAATTCTTACATCAATATCTATGGTATTGTACTGACAAAAACAGTACTTTTAGGCATTCCATGTTTTCTTTTCTGTCTGTTTTAGTCACATGATACACACAGGAGTTAGTACTTGATTGCATAAGCATTGTTTTTGACGACTTTTGATGGTCTAATAATTTTTTCCACAACTGTATATCTAAAACACTAGCAGAGACCTTTATACTGAACCATGAACAATTTTGATAACACTTACCTATTTTACTTTAAAACTGAGGTTTTGAATGCACAAATTTTACTAGTAGTAGAGTATTTTCACTGTGTGTATTAATATGTTCACCGAAGAGAATGATCTGAGCGCTTTTAGTCTTACTGGTTTTGTGCATTTGTCCAAATTGTGTGAATAACCAAACCAAAAAAAATTAACTATGACCAGTGAATCAGAATTCAGCGTTGGGGCTGGTGCTGCCTTACTAACACTACTATTAGCAGCCTAATAGTGGATTGCTAATAATTGAATGAATTGCATCACGTGGTGTTACAAAAGCATTTTATGTGTTAGTTAATTTTTTGATAAGCATTCAACCAGCTAATATTCTATTAAATATGGAGTGACAAGGGGTTAAAACACTGACCACAGGAGGTAATAGTCAGCTGTCACTACTTGTGCACTACCACATGCCTCCTGACAGACTGAGGATGGAGATTTAGTGCTTTGTTGATGTTGCCCCTTCTCTAAATTAGATATGCTTTATCTTGATGTATAATTTCACAGCTGGGAGGCTGACAGTTTGCATATGTAGGTGAATTTATCCCATTATTACTTGAAATAATTGAATTTCCTTTGCCGTCTGTTCTGAAGGCAATTAAAAAGTATTAAAAACAGAAATCATCACAAGTGACATTAGACAAATAAAACAAGTTTTGCACTTTCTTTGCATTTTCTTTACAGTTTTAGACATTTGAACATTACATTAGACTGTTCAACATACACTGGTCAATATTAAATTCAGCAGAAAATGTCAAGTACATGCACACAAGAGTCAATGAACAACACAAAGGGAGGTCGATACGAGCTGTGACACGTGGTTCAATATATCAGAATGGATTGTTGATACGTGTTGCTGTCAGTTTGATCGGTCACATGTGTTATTTGCTTTCTGTACTACAAAACAACACAGTGTTTGTTTGCTGTCCCCGTTCTACCTTTAAACTTGCTGTATCTACTTGTGACAGTACCTTCAAACACAGATACGTTGAAAAAAGATGTTCATTTGACAAAAGTTCATATTTATTCATGAAAATATCCACTAATTTCCCACTGGCTTTCTTATGGACTTAGATTCTACTTATATTTTGGGCCTGAGCGCTGTTTAGTAACTCTGTTTCTTTATACTGGCTCTAGGTATCTGTTTAACTCACATCAAGCACTTCACCAATTATAAATATTGGTATAAGTGTCAGCTTAAAGGATTGTGTTGACAGTTCATCGCGTGGAGGTGTTTAAATGGTGTATCCTAGCCATCTACATACCTGAATCATAACAACTGTCCTTGGTAAACAGACTGGTAATTACTCCACAGAGAGCGAGATAAGACATGTGGGTTTGTGAGTGAAACTGTATCTGAAGAGTCAAATATCCATACACAGTCATATTAATACGATAGCTCCTTGGAGACATGTGTAGGAGGTAGATGTGCAAGTGTGTACAGTGTGTGTTCCAGTTATTAATCTGTATGACAATAAATCTTATTTGTGGTGGACGCTATTAACCAGGCAATAGCAAGAATAGAAGTAAATTACTTGACAAATGTAAATTTGATTTATGGTAATTATGCTGCAATCAGGCAGCATGACTGCAATGTGCATACAGACTCAGACTAATTCACCTGCCACCAAACTCATACATACAAATGAAGCTACAGTATCTTAAAAATAGAATATGTGAACAGAGATTTATCCACCATTCAAAAAGAGGGTAAGTACAGAAGGAATATTACAAGTCCAGCTGCTTCAGACCAATTAATGTGTAGAACATGCACATTTTGATTTGCATGCATATGTGCATACAGAATATTATATTTGCAGTAACCATAATATCTATTATATAAATTACCAACAAATGAACCTTTCCGAAGGCAGTATTTGCAGGAAATTCTGCTGTGAAATTGCATTTTAATGGTATCACAAATTATACGAGCCTATATGATACACATGCACATATACTGTAGCATTATTACAGTGCACGCATAGAGTAAAGATGTGTGTGTGTGTGTGTGTGTGAGAGAGTTTTTTTTACAACCTGAAAGTCACCTTAGAAAAGAATAAATGATTGCAACTGCTATATTAAAATAAAGTGAATAGACAGGCATGCAAATTATGTGAATGCATACACACACACACTATCACACACAGGATTCGTATACTGCAGCAATAGGTCCATTTAGCAGTGCACTTTAATCACAGAGTTCATTTCATTTCCTCTCCTCTCTCCTTTATCACTGGCTTCATTCTTATTCATCTTCATAAGGAAGTAGAGGAAGAGGAGCCAGCTCCTAATAGCTTACTGATTTACATGATGAGTGTTTAGCCCCATAGACAAACTCCTGGGAAAGAGGACAGGAGAAAATACAAACACACACACATGCTCACACACAGGAGCATAATTTTTTATCACATTACTAAGAATCACAAGTAGATCCCTATACACACATCCCGCTCGCACACATATATACCTAAACACACACATAAAGAGAACAAACAAGGCTGGCCCTGCTATAAACAGATGAGTTAGCAGTCGCACGCTGTTTTGCTTGTTTAGCGTGTAACTCAATTTGAAATGCTAACACTGCTATCGGCTCAGGGGCATGCAACAGCAGCGAGCGTCATCAGCCCACTTCCTAGCAATTTAACTGCCTTCTTCTCAACACAGAACACTTGTGCAGTGGCCCCATATTTTACACACAGTGAATAAAATTAATTAGGATTTTTTTTTTTTTCTTTTTTGGGGCACATTTTTGCACGCTGGACCTACTTTGAATTGTAGATGAAGAAGAAGAGAGGAGGAGGTTGTAATGTACCATAGAGTATTTAAGTATGTGAGGATGTTGTGTGTTGTTGTGTTGTTGACTGTCTAGGCTCTGCTGTACATTTTACATAATTGATAATGACCTCAATCGCCATCATTAGACTCAGTCAGTCATCAGTTTCAGATCAGTAGAGCTTGGAGGCAAGATGGGGGTAATGACAAGCATGAGGCAGAAGAAACTGATGGTTAAATTATTCACATATGTAAATAGCTGATTTACATATAACATAAAGCAGAATAACAGGGCACATTGAATCTACATAGTTAATCCCTGAAGAGATAATGTATAAAAACACATTAAAAGAATTACTTAAGAATGGAAAAAAGTATGCTTTTCTGCACCATATACCTTCCTGTATGGAAATGTAGAAAAGCCTGAGTTTATTATAAATGATTGTTGGAAGACAGTGACATTAAAAAAAGAAACTGTATTTAATTTTAACAATCATATCAGGTCCATCCCAGTGTAGTACTGATATTTCTTTCAACAGCAGAAGGAAGTCGAGTACAAGATTGCACCCACAACTACCAAAATCACCAAAAAACTAATCCTCTGTCCTCTGTCACTGAATAAAATGATTGTAAAGTTCTTTTTTTACACACATCTGTATTGCCATGTCTTCAAGTTTTCTCCTTAAAACTAAAATTTAGTCAAACACACCGTCTTATAATCCTCACATGTTGCAGCAGCTGATAGTTTACATTATAGCTCTGTTAGCTTAGCTCTGTTTTTAGACTGAAAACAGCCACAGTAAAAAATGCAAATCATCTCCATTTTCTTTTACGGTTTGTGTTGTCAGCATCTGCTCTACAGATCAGTTTGGAATCATCCAAACAAGGTCAGAACTGTCACAGTTTAGGTCAGGGGTCTGCAACATTTATTATCAAAAGAGCCATTTTGCCCCTTCTTCCACCACAAAAAATAGTCTGGAGCCGCAAAAAATAACAGAGTTTATAAACTTCTAAAAGTTTTAATCTTTTTTTTTTACATTTTATCTGTTACAACCACTGAATACAACAAACAGAAGTGCAGTGTGGAATGGATTCTGGAGTATGATTACTCTAAAAGTACACAGTAAAAATAGTTCATCGTATTTGTGCTAATAGTATATGAAGTACTAATACCAAAAATACCAAATTCACGAGGTACTTATTGGAAAAAATCATTTTATTCATCATTGAATTTAGTCTTAAAGCCTATTTCAGACGAAAAAACAAACACTTTTGGAGCTTGGAAGGGATTTTTGAGTATGATTAATCCAAAAGCACACAGTAAAAGTAGTTCATAGTATTTGTGCTAATAGTATATGAAGTACTAATACCAAATATACCAAATTCATGAGGTACTTATTGGAAAAAATAATGTTTTTCATCATTGAATTTAGTCTTAAAGCCTATTTCAGATGAAAAAACACACTTTTGTAGCTTGGAAGAGAATCTGTTGTAGGATTACCCCAAAAGTACGCAGTACTTATACTCATACAGTCACTCTATGAAAAGTATCGCTATTTATGGAAATGATTCTCTTCAAAACTCAACACTGCCTCCACAGTTCCCAGTTGTACTGCTCCATATTCTCCGTCTGGGTTCACATCCGCAAGCTCCCGGAAAACAGACAGAATTATGTGAGTAATATACAAAGGATGGACAGAACCCTTTGTCCATATCCATCTGTGTCTTTAACGTAGAGTATTGTCCGGAAGGCACATACGCTCCATGCAGCTCATCTACCGTAATTGTTGAATGAGTAGCGCACAAGAAAAACGCTAGCGGCTGGCTTGACCATGCAGAGGAGAATCACGACTGGCTTGACCGCAGTGAAGGGTGGAGCCACTACAAGGAGGCTGAGGCATGCGGCTCCGGAACCGCAGGTTGCCGACCCCTGGTTTAGGTTAAACCGTGGGTGAACAAATGGTGAACTTCACAAAGATAATAACATCATACAGCTAGAAAAGCATTCGGAGAGCGCAGACCTCTGCCAAGGCAGATCAGTGCCCCCCCCCCCCGATCACCACCAAAGTTTAATCATTTGTTCCTTGTGCCAGTATCAACATTTCCTGAAATTTTCATCCAAATCTGTCCATAACTTTTTGAGTTATCTTGCACAAGGACAGATAGGCAGACAAACCAATACCAGCAAAAACCTAACCTCCTTGGTGGAGGTAATAACTGTCTTTACAAGCCACATAATCAAACTCATCCGAGTAGAAGAATCGCTTAAATTTCAGTATCAAACTCCATTCTTTTCATTTAGAGCTGTGTGCAGTGATGAAAATAACAACAGTGCTTCTAGCTTTTCCTTTGACTCTAGTTGAGTTGTTTCTTAATGGTTCTCATCTCATCTGTTCACCCATGGTGTTTTCCTCAAAGGCTGGCAGAGTGACTCACTACTCCCTCTAGTGGTAACATAACAAACAGAATATACGGGATGGGTGAAAAGTAACTAGGCATTGCAAATTGCTCATACAATTCTTTAGTATCACCGAAGCCATGACAAAAACATTTTTTAAACAGACAACACTAATGGGATTTCTTATTTTCAGATTCGGGAGGTTCTTAAATATATCCCAGACGATGTCCTTCAGAAGGTTGTTCATTCCATCCCTGGCCGTTTGAGAAAACTGATTGACGCCACTGGTGATTACCTTGAAATATTAAGATTTACCTTAATTTTACCATCTAATAAAGAACATGTATCATTTGTTTCAATAAATTTGTAATAGGAATATGGATTTTATTACCAATTTTTAATGCCTAGTTACTTTTCAGCAACCCTGTATTACCATAATACCTTCAGAAACTTCAGAATCAAATATATCACTTTGGAAGAAACGTAACTTCAACATCAAACCTTATTCTTTTACTTTCGGACGGTGTCCAGCAGTGAAAACAATGGCAGTGCTTACTTGGTGTATTACTTTGTCACTTTCTTTTACTCTGAAAGTAGTTTCTTACTGGGTCTCATCCTCTTATCGGCTTTAGTGTTAGTTTTCATCACAATGGGAGACCGACAGCGTGACTCCCTACTCCCTGAAGTGGTCACCTACATTCACAGAGACACATCAGTTCGTGGCTGTGAATAAACTCAGTTCACACACTGTAAAATGATACACTGACATCTTTGATATAATATTAGAACTCTTGTTTCTAACCCTGTAATGATAATTTTGGAGTATTTTACAGTAGACGTACTACAGCATTACAGACATTGTAAACATTGCAGACACATATGCATTAAATGCATCTCAGGGAGTAAATACACCTCACAGTATTGTTCACATCCAAAAACCCTTGGATGTTTCACAAATTGTGTCTCTGCTGTAAAATAAATTATAGATGAAAACCAAACTATAAAACCTCACTCACCAAAGGAAGTGTGAATCTGATGGCTTTTAGGAAATAGAGCAATGCTGATGTAAGTAAAAGGAAAAAAAAAAAAACCCTTTGGATATAAAGTATGAAAATCAGGAAGAGTCGAATTGAAAGAAAGGCGAGACACAGAAATACTGAGTGAAACCAAAACAGTATGATGGAATTCATAAGTAGAAAATCTGCTTCCGTGATTATTGCTGCTGAGGCAAAGTATATTGCTTCAGAGTGTCAGTATTGCCTCTGTAAAAATCATAATCATATAAAAAAAATGCATTTTACTAATTACTGCCAATCTCCTCCCAGCACTAAAACTGTTCAACCAATTTATTATGAGAACTTTTAGAGGGAACTTGTGATTAGGCCACAGGAATTCCGATTAAACTGAGTGAAAGAGCTTTGCAGGACTGTCATCTCCACATTTATGTTTGTTGGCTGTCGACGATAGCAGGTGGAGCTCACAGCAAGGGCTCCAATTAAAATCAAAATCAACCTGCCTGCTCGTAATTGCTTTTCCGCCTCCACATTGTGTGTGTGCGTGAAGTCGGTGCTAAATTTAACGACATCTAAATTTCAGACTCATTTGGTTATTATTCGCATTCTCAATATTCACTCATTTCATCTAGTTTCTTATAATTCCCAGTGATCTTTACGGTGAAGATTAAACCCTGCCTGTTGTGTTCTTGTGTATTTGTGTCATAGGGCAGCGTCTCCTTTTGCCTCTGATGGAAACCTGAAATCTTTTTGTTGCTGCTGAGATTAAGCCAAGCTGCAAGAGCCATCAATATCCATGACTGTAGTATTAGTCCCAGAGCGGAACAGACCGGACGCTCCCACTCACCGGTGAATGGTTGCTTTGATGGACTGGCGCGATTTAGACGTACACACACATGTGCACACTCTCAGCTGGTGATGGACTGAGGCCATTCCTTCTCCTCACCTCATGCCCAGCGATTGGCGGCCAGCCCAGGTGTACACTTGCCAATTGGCCCTTCCACCACCCAAACTTTTCTGATGAGCTCAGTACAGTACACACACTCACATATACAGGGTGGGGAAGCAAAATTTACAATGAGAATTTAGTTGTTTTTTCTCAGCAGGCACTACGTCAATTGTTTTGAAACCAAACATATATTGATGTCATAATCATACCTAACACTATTATCCATACCTTTTCAGAAACTTTTGCCCATATGAGTAATCAGGAAAGCAAACGTCAAAGAGTGTGTGATTTGCTGAATGCACTCGTCACACCAAAGGAGATTTCAAAAATAGCTGAAGTGTCCATAAAGACTGTTTATAATGTAAAGAAGAGAATGACTATGAGCAAAACTATTAGGAGAAAGTCTGGAAGATACTATTAAAGAAGAATGGGAGAAGTTGTCACCCGAATATTTGAGGAACACTTGCGCAAGTTTCAGGAAGCGTGTGAAGGCAGTTATTGAGAAAGAAGGAGGACACATAGAAAAAAACATTTTCTATTATGTAAATGTTCTTGTGGCAAATAAATTCTCATGACTTTCAACAAACTAATTGGTCATACACTGTCTTTCAATCCCTGCCTCAAAATATTGTAAATTTTGCTTCCCCACCCTGTAGACGCACACAAAGATTCATGCAGCCGCCGTCGATTCCCCCTGTGGAGCGCTGGTGGGCACATTTCCCTCCAGGTGTTTTACACTCTTAAAATCCAGAGTCCTTTGTCATTTGACTTACCCTTGGGCTTACAGAAACACTCAAAGTTACAGTTTTCATTATCCCGTAGAAACTATTACACTGCAGATTAATATTACATTGTTCTTTTGATTGCTCACTTTTACGACCATGAAGTGATAATTTGTAGACTCAGTAATAATCAAGAGGAATTAAATAAAATGGACATTGCCAACAGCCTAACTTAGTATAATAGTTTTGATTTTACTCATCAGAGCTAAATGTTACACCTGCCTCAGACTGAAAAGAGGGCAAACATGTTTGATTGACCTTTATTAACTGCATAACATCATTCACTGGCTCGCACAGACACCATCATTAAGATCTAACAACTCTCTGACCCATACAAAGCTTTATAGAGGACATCTTTCTTCATGACTACAAGAGGGTATCTATCACTACAGTATAACTGCCAAACTTAGTCCCAGACAGTTTTAAAGCATCTTTAATTCAATTTAATAAATATTAAGACATTAAAAATAGCCAAGAATACTTTATCTAATCCCTTTATCTATCCTTTTTTGTTAATGCGAGTCAGCTGCTCTGTGTAAGTTCACGTTTACGATGATACGAAGCTTTAAAACTACAGCTGAATCTAACAGTGTCTTTGTACTTTGCACTTTCCCCTTGGCAAAATGAAGATTAACCTATCTAACCTAATCAGCGATGACCTCGTCTTCCTAAAAACTGCCATTTATGTATTTTCATTATATTAAAGGACATCAGGATCATGCTCATCTGAGCGTGATAGTGCGGGTCACATTTCCTCCACAAGCTGCAGTCTGAGTTACTCAATATGTGGCAAGAGACTATCTCAACTTAAAGGTCAGATTCGCTTTTCCATACACTGTTCCCAAAGGTCAAGTTTTCACAGAGCAAGGCGTCTAAGTCATAGACCTCACCGGCTCTTATAGCCATGCAATCAAGATACAGTAGGAGCTGTTAAGTCTCATGAGATAGTGTGTACATGTGTGGACAGGAGGAATCAGCAATAAGACAGATAGAGAGAGGAACTTTTTTTCTGTCCATCTTCAATCAAGTAATGTCCCAGAAACAGGACTACAATCTTTCTAGACACAAAGAGAGGTTTAATCAATATTTCTGAACGAATGGATCATGGGATTATGTGTAATGTGAAAAGAAATCAATTTACTCTTTAGTTTTCATTAGCTCCATGGTCTGTTAAAGCATCGTTTGGCCACATTTTAAGATCTGCTCCATATAAATGCATGTTTAAATATGTAACAAGAACAGTCTGACCTGTTATTTAGACACGAGGACATAAAACTGTTAAAATAACAATACTCAACCCCTAACAACAAACAGATAAACCTGTAATTTGTGGGCAGTCGTTACATTTAGCTGCAACAGAGGTGAGAAGTAGAGAAGAGTGAACATGATAATAAGTACAGGCAGTTTTCCACAATAAATATAAAAAGACCAGGCATTTCAAAGAGCACATGAAATAATACTTGCACTTTGAAAATGAATATGAATACTTTTACTCCCTGGGAAAAGCTATGCAACTTCAGAATAGGTAAAGTGAAACAATGGTAAAGGAGCTCTGAAGGGTCACTGCAGCTACTGCAAAAAGTTAGAATATGTGACTGGAAAGTCAATACAGTAAGCAACAGAAAAAGACTGGAACAGTATGTGGAGAGAAATGGAGCATAGGACTGTCAGTCTGGCTGTTTTGCTGTTAATGTACCTGCTGACCCCACTCCTTATATATCTGTGTCAGTAAGATGCAAGTTTTTGGGTCAGTGACTGCACACAAACACAAAGAAAATACCAACATATATCATCTTCCAGTGCCGTCTTTATCATTTACTTTTACCCATAAAGACCCAAACAACCACCAGTGACCAAAACCATCTACTGATCTAAAATGTTTAATACCTGTTCATCCACTAATTCATCAATACATGTAAATAATTGGCGTAAAATGCAGTTTGTCATCTTTTCATGGTCATCATATATGACTCATTTGGATGTTCAAAGGCTCCATAGTGAAAGTGGAAACACTGTCAACTTCTACAACATTGATTCACCGGTAAAACCCATGGAGTTGGATCAGTGACAGTGGATGGACACGTTTGGTTTATGTTTGGGTAATAATAGATTTTGTTGAAAAAGTCAGGTTTTCTTCATTTTTCTCCATTTCTGATATTATGACAATCAACTTCAATCTGAGCTTTTATGAACATCTACATGATCAATTAATTAAATATGGGAAAATATATAAAACACAGAGGATAATATTATAATACAGTCACAGAAAAAATTATTAGACCATCAAAAGTCATCAAAAACAATGGTTATGCAATCAAGTACTAACTCCTGTGTGTATCATGTGACTAAAACAGACAGAAAAGAAAACATGGAATGCCTAAAAGCACTGTTTTTGGCAGTACAATACCATAGATATTGATGTAAGAACTGAAGTGATTTTAGCTTTTATCAAGAAAACATGGAAAATGGCTAGATATCAGCTCTAGAATTAAACTCTTATGAGCTATTTTTGTTGTTATTATATTTGTCCAAACAAATGTACCTTTAGTTGTACCAAGCATTAAAATGAACAACAAACTGAAGAAAACAAGGGTGGTCTAATAATTATTTCCACAACTGTAAATGATGATAAATCACTTAAGAAAGGTTAAATAGAGAGAAAAATTAATTTGGGAACTACCACTAAAGTAGTACTGGGTCTTTATGGGTTAATCACAACATCAAAAACATTATGATGCATTTATTGTAGGTCAGGCCCGACATTAAAATCTGTATCTTACGAAGCTAGAGAATCAAAAGCTTTCATTTGGAGCAACAAATCCATGTAAAGCCTGAAGCTACTCCATTGGCAATGAATTAGAGAGCGACTTTAAGAATTCTTGTGAAGTTAGAAGTTAACTTTTATTGATTATCTATTAAACTACAGTGCAATTATTTTGAACCCATAAGGCAAACAGTCTACTTCACTGGAAAATAATGGGCACCATTCCCTGTTCTATGAGTAAAAAACATGTGGACGAGCCACAGTGGATATGAAACAGTCCCCATGAGTCGTTTACTCTGATTCTCCACATTCCCTCCTTCCTTCTGCGTTTTGGTCGGTGTGAGTTTCACTAAGAGCTGGAGGTGACCTCACCCCTCGCGGGCTGCTGTCATCCTGCCCACCGTGGTCTCTCCGGTCCTGTCCAGGTTCCTGCTGCGGGTCAAAAGGGCCCGGTCTTTCCAAACACCACTGCTCCTCCTACAGTTGACAGACAGCAGCGGAGACAACACAACAGGAATGTCCGTGATCAGCGTGAGTGTAGCAGTTTAAGAGACGGCCATGTGACCAGAATACTCATACTTCGACCCGACACCATATTAGGGGTCATGAATCTTTAAGGAACGTGAGGCGAAACTCAGCCTCTTTTTAAGAAACATTTATCAAACTGAGGTTGGAAGTTCAGTCTCTGTATTTTATCCTTGCTCTGAAACATATGCATAATTAACAGTGTATTCTTTGATAACCTGATTTGCTGAATATGGATGGAGTCTTTTATTTACAGAATTCACATCAAAGAAACACAGCGCAGACACAAACTGATTAATCCAACAGTAATGAACAAGAAATACAGCATAATGCCTCTTAAAAAATTTAATACCACTACAGCAACAAACTTAATTTACCCAGAAAGATCTCATAGTCTGTGCGCTGTTGAATAAATGTCCCACACATATAGGGTGGTATCTAAACTCGGGTGTGAATTGATGCATGTTTCTTCTGTATGGAGTCTGTAGGTGTAAATGTATGGTCCTATTTGGGGTGGAATACACACACACACACACACACACACACACACAGATGTTTTATTATATATATAAGTATGTATGCTGTGTGCGTCTATTTGTGTGTCTGCGTGTGTGAGGGCCTGAGGCAAACTGAAATGAAGCAACGCTCAGCAGACACCGCCCCAGGCAATCTTAATATGGGCCTCCTTTGACACAAACATACGCGCCTAACCATGACTTGATGCTGGGTTTCGCTTCCATTTCATCAACTGGATCCTACCACCCACCAAGACACCGCTGAGTGGGAGGTTAGGTTATATCAGAGCCCACCTGTGTTGCTGTACAATTGAACCAGGAGGATCTGAGACTGTTACCTTGATGGCAGTTTGACCAATATATCAATACCATCCAAAACAATTTATTTAAATATGTGGGTTAAGTTTTTAAAGTCAGGCTGGGCTGCTGCAGCGTACTTAGATGACCTGTGCGTGCACGACAGACCTGTCCAAACAGACCAACAGCTTCTCCGGGCAGAAAGCTTAGAGCCACGCTGCTGTCGGAGGAGGCGGAGAGCAGGAGGAGCTTGTCTCCATGGATACACGTTTCCAGGTGTGTCACACAATCCAGGTGTGGGCGGGAACTACACAGTAGTCTTGGAGGTTTTTCAGTTACTCCCTCAAAGGGTTCGAGACAATAACGCTGTGGGATTAGATAAAATAAGTGGATTACTTTTTACCAAAATTTAAGACAAGCTTCCTCTTTGGAGACACAAAGAAGCATATTATAACAAGATGCAGCATCAAAGAAACACTGGATTGTTTTATCATCAAAGCTGAAACATTGCAATTAGTGGTATTTTTTTCCCCATATTTGCAATCAGTTGTGAAATGTAAAATAAAACTTGAAATGTGACCCTCAGAGAATCTAAATTGGATCTCATTTACTTCAATGTTATGTTATTTGTAAAGTAATTACCACAAATTACTGCATCATGTTGGGGTGAGACCCAAACTGTCCTGTGTCTGCAGGCACAACACTCTATAGTGTGCAATCATGTTAGTCATCCAGCTGATTCCAAAGCATGCTACAAATTTACCGAAGGACAGGATTTCTACCAGAGCACTGAGCCTGCCCAACTTCTTCAACTCTGTTACATATATACATAAATTTTCATAAATTAAACTGGAAGCCAAATGAGATGCACCCATCTGAATTCATCCCCTCTTATAAACTGTGACAGAGAGTAGAGCTCTGAATATTGTGGCAATAATACCCAAGAGGGTGTTCTTTTACTGAGATTATGAGCATGACAGTGATGCAGCTACGCCTTTATTGATGGCGCCATTTAAGTCTTTATAGTTGGAGTCAAAAAGTCAAAAGGCCTTCCAAAGGTATCAGAAACTCTTCAGCTGCATTGGCATGTAAATTCAAGTCTTTATGTTTGATCTGATGAATCTACTCTAATAACAGGATGATGCTTATTGACAAAGTGTACTAATTTAAATCCTGTCAAATGTCATGACTGTTTTATTTTATGTAAATTTTATTGTCAAGGGGATGCAAAAAAAAAATTCACACAATGCTTCCCCGTCTTGTTTATTCAAACTGCCTCTGAAATGAAAAACATGGCAGAGAGGAGGGAACGCCACCTACTCCCGCTAATACATCCATGGAGATTTTCTAAATGAGTGACAGGCCTAGTTGGATTCCAACAGCAAGCAGCTGAAGGTTCAAGATGACAGACAATGCTGTCATTTTCAGAGGAAGCTCCATGCCTGATCTATTGGAAATATGGAGGTTCTCTCTTTCCTGAATGTCTATTACAATCTGTCTCTTGATCTTTGTCTCTCCCTAAGGCATTGTGTCTTACAGTTTCCACCACTCTCTCTCCCCTTCTGTTCCACAAATGTCATGGTGGCACACTGTGAGTTAGTGTGGTCCACTGCAGCACTACACAATGATGTTCATGCATGTGTCAAACACCTGCCTGGACGTCCCATGTCCTGATGGTTCCCTCTCTGCTGGCTGTGGCTAAATATTTACCACAGGGGCTGACAGTCATGACAATAGACCCCAGGTCACTGTTGTGAGCCGTGAACTGTCCCACCAGACGACTGTGGACGGTGTTCCAGAGCCTGACCGTGCCCGAACCGCCACATGACACCAAGTCTGCACCACCTGATCCAATGAAGAGACCACAGTAAAAGACCAGCGCACTCTAAAATCATGCAAGTATCTAAAAACCAGTGTTCCCTGACCAATGTAAATTTAGGCTGGAAGAAAAAAAAAAAAAACAGTGGCTAAATATAAGTACATTTAATCAAGTACCATTTACTTCTACTTTATATTTCCACTCTACTACATTTATGGAGGCAAATTAATTTTTTACATTTACATTTATTACAAGTAAATGAGAATTACCAGTGCCAACATTAAAGATGAACACATTAATGAATTAGTAATTATAATGGTAAGAATCATTAAACTACCATGTTCTATAAGAATTTGATGTCACAGCTCTTGAGCATTGATTAGTTTGTTTGTAATTCATTAAAGTAGGCAAATATCAAAATACAGTCAATAAATCAGTTACATACATGGTACTGTTAAGAAAATCAATTTGTAACTCATTGCTAAGACACACACACACACACACACATACACACACACACACACATATATATATATATATATATATATATATATATATATATATATATACACACAGACACACATCTGATGTTTATAACTACTTACAACATGCTCAAAACATCAATTCACACATGATATGATGAGAAGTTCCTGTCTGACTATTTTTTGCATTTGTTCTTGTATTTTTTGTTTATTTAATTTTATTCTTCTTTAAGAGCCTTGGGGGCGGGGGGGATACATTTCTTTTTGTGTCTATGTTTGTCAGTTGTACAATTCTTAATGGAAAAACTGCAAAATAAAATAAAAAATAAATCTTTCATATAAAGGACAAGTTCAACAATTCCAGAGCATATTTAGAAGCCATCACATTTATCATTATTTTCTAAATCCTTTCAAATAGACTTAAATTTCCCCCAAAGTTCCAGGTCCTTCTGTGAATTGTTTGATGAAGGATCAGCAGCTAAATCGAAAAGCTGTTGTACCAACTCTTTTCTGACATTGCGAGCTACCATTTTTAAGATGTTCTGAAAGTGCAGACCATATTGTTTTTGGTTTTTAGACACATGTAGGTACAAAGATAAAATGGCAGAAGCCCAAGAAGAGATTATTAAAGTATTTCCACAACAGTATGTTATTCTCAAATGGGTTATTCTGCACTTATGTACTTAGAGTATATTTTAATACTTGTGTTTTGAATTCACAACTTTTACCGCAACAGAATCAAGTAAAAGATGAACACGTCATCCTCCAATAGAAAAAGGTGGTTTATTATTTCTGAGGTGAATCTTGTCCTTTGAAATACATGTAGTAATGATTATTAACATTTCATTGGTGGCAAAAACTAGTGGAAATGGAAACATGGAATGAAAAGTTTGCAAACCAGTGGGTCACGTGTTTACTAAAAGAGAATAGCAGTTTCTCATACATATTTTTCAACAGCATATAACAGTGTAGAAGACAGTGAGCTAAGATGCAGAGGCAAAAATTGTAATCCAAAAACTGTAGTGTGCTATATTTTCCTCCTCATCATAGCTGCCAACGCCTTTATCAAAATTTTGCTTGGAAAACGAGCTGCATCTGCCAACTTTACAAGCTGGAAGATACACTGCTCTATTGACTAAAGGTCTGTTGTGTTTGAGGAGGGCTTAGGCTCAACAACAGGCCCACAAATCATTGTCACAGTCAGGCTGAACAGCAGGCATAAAGTCCGGGCTCCAGAAGCTAATGATGTTTTTGCCAAGAGGCTAAAAAGGTGGCAGAAGCTGCAGCTACGAATAATACAGATGATAAATCAACCGGAATAAAAACTCAAGAAACCATAGATGCTGTCAAAGTAAATATAGAAAGAAAAATAATCACTGAAGGTACTGCAGAGTATCTTAGCACAAGATGTCTTACTGCCTTTATAAAATGTAAACACGATACACACTGAGTTGTGCAGCTGTGTATTTCTGCCTCAAAACAAGTAGGTTTTTCTTTGTGGAACTCTTTCAGCTCTCAAAGTAACTTTACTGAGTGTCATCAACACAGTCAACAATACATGAATATGTACAGAGAAAATATACTGTGTTTTAAAACTTTTTTTTTCTTTTTTTTTGCAAAAAAAAACAAGTGTTTGCAGTGATTATTAATAAAACTGGCATTTTTCAAGGCATAATTGCAGGAAATGGAAAATAATATGACTGATCAAAACACAAGGTCTATTTTATTTAAAGGGGTGAGAGCTAATAAGCTATGCTTCTTCTCACTCCTTTTCGAATATGACTTATTTTCTTTTTCTTTTTTTGTGTATTATTATTTTATGCTTCCTTGAATTTTCATTTCTATTTTATGTTGTGCAAAGAAGTCAGTTGGTAGCAATCAGGAAGCTTGTATCATTTCCATATTCGAAATAAATCAATATAAAAATAAAAATAAAAATAATAATAATTTTATCAATTTTATCTTCTCTTATTCACAAAATCACTGTTTCATTATTAACATTTTACCTGTAACTGCAACCACAGAAGCACGTCCTGGTATGAAGAACAATCGGGTGACAGCGATGAAGTTCTCAGAGTCCTCTTTACCTGTTGAACCAAAAGGTGGATCAGGAATGTGAACTTCAGTAAAAGATGCAAAAGAACAAAAGCAGAGGAACAACAAAGAAAGTTAATACAGTTGAAAGTGGATAGTGGCTTAAATGTTAAATATGCCTCTTACTCTCTCTGTGTTCTGTACTCGAGTGTAGTTTCCTCAGAGCTTTTTCTGTGCTGTTGTTCCACACTATTATTTCTCCATCATAGCTTCCTGCAAACATCACAAGAAACTGTCTTCAAGTTGCACTTTGTTGAATTGAATTGTTAGTACTGACAGACCAAACTACAAAAAAAAACAACAAAGAAAGCATATTCATTCAGAAAGAGAGAAAACTTTGAATTTCCAATTGCAGTATATTGGCAATCAAAACAAGAACTTTTTTTTTTTTTAATCTCTGCTCACACTTTTACTTCCTTGCTGGTGAATTATGCAAGCCAGCCACTAAAACCACTTTAACGATGATAAAGCTCAACATCTGTCCCCAGCCTCCATCTGTTCCCCCACTCCACCCTCAGCATTCACCTCAAAAGAAAGAGTTCCTCAAATAATCTACATTATATATAAGAAAGTGTGTGTATGTGTGTTTATCATATAAGAAAGGAATCTCATCAGGTGGTTCGATGGCTGAGCAGCAGGACTTAATGAGATGTGTGAGAAGTGCATTAGCTATGGGAGGTGTATGTGCGAGCAATAGAAGGAATAAAGTTTATGAAGTGCGGGCCGCCTGCATTATTCATGCTGCCCAGGGCCAGCTTCTGTATTTCAAGTGACTTTTATCATGGCCTGTGTGTGTCTGTGTGTGTACGACTGAGACAAAAATAAAGGAGAGAGTGTGCACATATCAGCATCATCTGCACAATGTTCAGCTTTTATATGCAGATGGCTTAACATCAATTTCATTAACTTTTACTTTTAGTGTTTTAACGCTTTAAACACCTGTAGTAAAGAATTACTCAACTTTAAACTTTGATACAGTCTGTGATGAACTACCTTCTCAATAAAGATGATTAAAATATTGAGCTTGAAAAAGTTGTCTGTTCTGTCATTCTGATGTCTTTCCTCGCATTTCCATTTCTGAAACATTTTAGACCATTCATCACAGTTCAGATGAGTTGGTTTTTAGCCGTTTGGAAGGTGTTCAGCCATGGAGGATTAAAGGATCTGAGGAAAGGAGGAAGGGTGAAAAGGGGGGTTGTGACTGAAGGAGGTACACAGGACCCCTGTGTACATGTACCCCACGCTGTGTGTGTCTGTGTGTGTGTCTGTAAATGTGTGTTTGACAGTGTTTGTGTACGACAAGTCAAGCGGAACCTAGCGAGCACTTTGAATATGGATGAGGCGGCTTCGGTCCCACATCAGCCAAATGTTCCTGCTGCAACTTGATTCAACTTGAGACACAAACAAACAGATGCATGTATACACACACACATGCACACACACACACACTCATACACACAGAGTTCCGGGCATGTGTGTCCAACAGAACTTTAAATTGACTTTTGTCACTGGTGGCCATGATGCCACCACTGCTTTCATTTGGCGGTTCTAACACATCATTTGGCAGCATGCATGCTTTGATGTGAAAACAACATTACTCACTGCAACCCTGAAGAAATACGCTGCCAACTGAAACTAATGTGTCATCGCTTTTAGTCACCGTCTTTGTGCTCGGTGGATTTGGAAAATAAAGAAATTGCAAAAATAGTTAATGTAGAATAACACCGACATAGTTCATATCCACCTTTTGCCCCAGCTAACGAACAGAGAAGTGTGGAAAGGAAGAAAATAGGGACATGAATCAGATTCATCCTTTTTTTGCACATGGCTAAAAGCAATGAAAGCGAGAATAACGCGATGATGTAAATTAATTACATCATCTTACAGTTGTTTAGGAGGAATGTTGATGCGGCGAACATGCGCGTTAAAGAATCATCCTTCAAAATATACAAAGATATAGAACTCTAGAAAGTGTTCACTAACAACACCGTTAACTTTAGGCCGTTTAATGAATATTATCAGGTAGAGTCGCACTATTTTAATTATACTATGTAAATATGCTCTATGGGATGGAAGCATCAGTACTGTAAGGACATTAGTAATAACAGGTAATGTACAAATACATTTAAGGGGTATACGTAGTGTTTACATTTTCAAATATTTAAAAACATTATCATTAGAGTGTTTAGAATACTGTAGTTTTTTCTTCTTTTTTTTCTCCTTTTTTTAATTGTTATTTACTTCATGTTATTTTATTTGTTTATTTATTTTTGCTTTAGCTATGTTTTTACATCTAGAATTTGTGTGAATGCTATCTGCCTCCTGTTCATACTCCTGATGTTTTTTGGTATATATATTTACATGTTTGTTTATATCTAAGTTGGGGATGGGGACTTATGTTAAGAAGGACTGCAAAAATGTACACACTGTATGATGCATCCATGCTATGCTGTTGAAAATCCATAAATAAAATTATATTTAAAAAAAAAGAATACTGTAGTTCCGTCAAAGATGCCAATGTATTGTATTTCCACCGATGGGCAGTGGTTTATATGGCCACTAGAGGGAGTAGTGAGTCACTGTGCCAGTATCACATGTTGAAGAAAACTGGTCACAAAATGGGATGAGAACCATTAAGAGATAACTTTTATAATCAAGGACAATAATAAAGTGGTAAAAGCTCAAAGCACTGTTGTTTTAGTCGTTTTCACCGCTAGACACAGCTTGAAATGAAAAGAAACAGGTTTGAAGCTGAAATCACAGTGTTTCTCTTACCCAGGTGAGTTATGAAGGTATGAATTTATTATGATGTTATTATATTTGCTAAGTTGCTGTTTGTTGATCCACGGTTCAGACTAAACTGTGACAGTTCTGACCTTGTTTGGACAATTCCAGACAGATCTTTAGTTCAGGTATTGACAACACAAACTGAACAGAAAACAAAGGTGATGTGTGATTTTATTGAGGTTGTTTTCTGTCTAAAAACAGAGCTAAACCAACCGAGCTACTATGTATACAACTGGGTGATGCAGTAGATGAAGACATTATTACTTTAAAATTACCAGCTATATAGTTTGTTTGTCTTTTTGAATGAGAAAACTAAGACAGATGTGTGTAAATAATGAACTTTATACTTTATTCAGTGAGTGATAGTCTGTGGATAAATAGTGTTGATTCACTGGTTGTTTTAGCAGCTCTAAGTGTGTTCACACCTTAAAATAAAGGCCTGAAAAATGCACAAAATAGCTAATGTTTGGTGTCAGTTTCTTGATTTAACTGTTACATTCCATTGGTAAGTTGTTGTAGAGGATGCAATTACACTTTTACAGACCTACGCAAACAAACACAAGATAAGTTTAAACTCCCAAATATCAGATATACATATAGAGTTATTCTCTCTTCATAGTGCATCAATACAAACACACACCTGGAGGATGGAAAGTACTCTGTCTCATTTCCCCTCACTCCCACTGCGAGAGCTCTAATAAACATATTTTAAAGTGGGTATTTGGATTAAATTGGAGGTGCAGGGTGAAGGTGAGGTGAGGTGAGGTGAAGCGTGGGTCTGTAAGAGAGTGTGCAAATGTGGGCAGGGGGGAGAAAAGCAGCAGGATAACTACAGAGATGAGGTAAAAAAAAAAAATAAATAAATAAACAGGCCTAAACAGGGAGTGTCAGTTTGAGAGTTGGAAACAGAGACAGAAAAACAGCAAACTCCGACAAAGAAATTGGGGAGCAAAGTTTGAAGAAGTTTCCAAGTTCACAAAGTAGCTCTTGTGCTTTTGTTTTAACTCCAACTATTCATTTCCTTCCAAGCCATTTCTCCCTCCAGCTTTGAGAACACCCACTCTTATCTACCTTTCCACCTCCATTCGTCACTTTATCGCTCTGAGGTCGTCTGTCACACGGCCACGGGTTTATGTCTGTGCTCTCTTCACACAGCCTCGGACACTGAGACAAAGGCTTCAATACGTGAGCCAAAGTGATACAACTTTACAAACTGAAGAGCGTACTGGGGTAAATTGGGTGCAGAGTGTTTGTAGTTTGATGCTTATACAAGTGGACCAGTGGTGGGATTGCCAGCTCATTCCCTTGAGCAGAAAAACAGAGAAAGTCAGCGCTGAGGCATCTTGCTGGTATTTTAAAGCGTGCCGTCCACACATTAACCAACCGGGTAATGGGCTTTCTTTTGAATTTTAACCTACAAGACATTATTATGATGCATGGAACGGGTTCTTTGTAACGTTGGCGGTTAATGGTGGTTGTCAGTCGTGAGTCCCTCAATGTGACAGCTCAAATGCTGCTGGGTGGAATTTCAGGGTCCGCATAATCATAAATACATCGTAGAAAAAAGTTATAATTGTACATGCCAACTCTAGAGACAAGTCTGCATGAGCTCATACAAGTGGAATAAAAAGTGAAATGATTGAAAGAGTGAAAACTCCTCGTCTGCTGTTACAGTAGCCAGAGGCTACCAGTATTTCTGTATTTTAATGAGTCCGGGGTGAGGTGTTAGGCCTCTGATTCCAAAAGCGTGACTCATTTTGCCTTCCCACCTCTCAATCTATGAGCTGATCGGCCGTCCAAGCATTTTGATCTGAACTTCTGTATTGTATGATTTTATTTTCTATTTGTATAAATGTATAGTGCAGTGGTTCCCAACCTTTTTTGGCTCGTGACCCCATTTTAATATCACAAATTTCTGGCAACCCCAGACATTCAAAACGGAGATTGTTTTTTTTTTTTTTGCTAAAATGAATTTATTTTTGATCATGAAATGGTTTGCTATGCTATCTTGTAAATAGATGTTAATTTTAGATGACATTTAGTCTATATAATGTATATCATTATGGACAGAGGCAGAAAAGCCAGGATGAGATTATTGCACAAAGTGAGAATTTTATTTTCCTTGGTCAGGATATGTACAGTCAGTCCAGCTTGGATTTACAAGGCTGACAATTAATACTGAACAAACAAGAACTCAAACTATGAATTATGAAAGAGCTGCAGCATCTGAAACCGACCACAATGAACATTTAACAGATAAACAGAACCACAGTGCTTCAGTTTCAGCTTCAGTTTGTCATGTCTTTTATGTATTGTGATTATCTCTTTCAACTCACCATATTTTTTTTTTTTTTTTATTAGCAAGTTTGTTTGTTTGTTTTTTGTTTTTTTTTTAATTTTATCAATTAGGGGCGACACGGTGGTGCAGTGGTTAGCACTCGTGCCTCACAGCAAGAAGGTCCTGGGTTCAATTCCAACACCAGTCGATGGGGGGTGGGACCTTTCTGTGTGGAGTTTGCATGTTCTCCCCGTGTCTGCGTGGGTTCTCTCCGGGTACTCCGGCTTCCTCCCACCATCCAAAGACATGCACTGATAGGTTAACTGGTTAATCTAAATTGCCCATAGGTGTGAATGTGAGAGTGATTGTTTGTCTCTATATGTTCAGCCCTGCGATGAACTGGCGACTTGTCCAGGGTGTACCCCGCCTTCGCCCCTATGTAGCTGGGATAGGCTCCAAGCGACCCCCGTGACCCTAGTGAGGATAAAGCGGGTTCAGAAAATGAATGAATGAATGAATTTTATCAATTACTAGAAATTTCAGGCAACCCCATTTGAATTTCAGGTGACCCCACGTGGGGTCCCGACCCCAAGGTTGAAAAACACTGGTATAAATAATAATAATAATAATAATAATAATAATAATCTTTATTTATATAGCACTTTTCATACATAGAGACTGTAGCACAAAGTGCTTTACATATCAGTTTAAAAATCAGTACCACCCCCCACCCACGCACCCACCCACACACCACACACACACACACACACACCTACACACACACCCACACACACACACACACACATACACAAACCCACAAGCTCACACATACTTAAAAAGACTGACTGAGCACGGGTAGACCAGAGCGAAAAAGTACAAGTAAAAGTAAAAGTACAAGTAAAAGAGGTATAGTGGGTAGTCTGAGGTCTCTGTGGGTTACCGGCAGAACTCAGTGTTACCCTATAACGCCAAACGTATCATATTTGATACATGAGTTTTGAAGCACTCTACATGATCACTGTGATTTTTTTTCTTGAAAAACCTGACGCATATAATTAGATGCATTCAATGCATAGATAATCCACCAGGGGGAAGGAATTTGTCCACCAGAGGCCTTTCCAGTGACACTACAAGAATGTCCTTAATGAGGAAGGAGGCAGAACTTTGCCAATTTTCTAAAGGAATTACCAATTTGTTAGGCATGTTCGTGCTATATTATGATTTTGTTTGTTCAAAATTAACGATATTTGAGCATTGAGACCCGATGTATCAAATGTGATACAAAATTGAAACAAAATTGGTTGTTCAGAAGGACCAATAAAGGCTTCATTTTCAAAGAACTGGAATTTTCTGTCAGTAATTTAATGGTTCAGGCTTTACAGGGTTAAAATACTCAACTTCTTTGGTAAAGCCAAATGTCAGTTCACATTTGAGAAAAAATTTCCTGTGGGGAAAATAAAATTAAATATTGAGTCGTTTACTGTAGCGCTGTGGCCTATGTTGACAATGGACACTAAAAAAGAGCTTTAGAACACCTAGTATATGTGAAAACCATAGAGACAATATAGAGTGTTGATGGTTTTCAGTTTAACCACAACATTTTCTCAACATTTAGGTCAAGGTCAAGTTAATTTAAAACAACGCAAAGAGCCTAAAGTGCTGTACAAATCTGTAAATACAAATGCAACACATCCTAAAACTAGTAAAATAAGAATAAATACAAAATATACTAAGACATTTAGTTTATAAGCTTAGAGTATGATATGAACACAGGTTTAGATGGAATAAAAACACCACAAAGAATTTCAAGCAACGTATAATCTATAATATACACTCAAAGAGCCTCGGAGAAGGTACTTAACATTATAAATTCAGAAATATATGAAGTGCATTTTTTCAGCAGACAGAGACATTTGGAGTGCTTTGATAACAACACCACTTACTTTCATCAGCGGATAACTGCTTCCAGTTATTTTTCATTTCACTAAAGATTTTTTTGAGGATTCACTCTCAAATGAAAATGAAGCCTCGCTTTTGTTTTTTTCTTTCTTCCCATCTCTCTATCCTCAGCGTGAGACCTCATTCTTAATTTAAGTCATGAAAGTGTAATTTAAAAGGAAATGAACACACTGAAAGTTGGTGCGCGCACACACACACACACACACACACACACACAGGGACTCTTGTGACATCGGGTACACTTCAGTGGAAATGAAACTTGGCTTAATATGCACAATAAACAGCTTGTGTGGGTGGATTTACTTTTAGCTTTTCTGTGATTTGTAAACTCTGAAAAGCTAAATCAGTACCTGAGCAGCTAATCAGGAATGTTAGGTATTGAAGATGCACACACACCTGTGACCAGAGTCTGCGGAGGCTGAAATGCAGCACAGAGCACATCACCGCGATGCTGAGCTCCCCCCTTCCACTCCGATGGCTCAACAAAAGACTGCGAGAAGGAATGCAGACGAAATACTGTTAACATCCTAAACAGAGACACACAAAGAGAGACAGAGGAGGCAGTGAGAGGCGAGGAGCATGTAAAAGAATCTGCCACATACACAAGCATGAAAGGCGAAGTTGACAGCCTTGCTCATCAGCTATAATATCTCCCCTACCGCAGAGTAAAACTTCACTTTAAACATCCTCTGCATCAAAACACGGTTTGCATTGAACATGAAAGCAGCTGCTTTACAGTTCAGTGCTACAGCTGACATCATGTGTATGGAGTAGTTTAATATTCATAATCTCCAGAGGGTATTTAGCTCACCTGCAATGTGTTGAGCTTCTTTTATCCTTTGTTCTGTTTCACCACTACTATTTTATTGCCTTTTTACTGTTGAGCAGGTACTGTACATAAAGTGAAAAGATGATGTGCTATGGTTTCAAGCTGAGGTCTATTTCTATATCTGCCTGTAGATTTTTCAACCTTCATGAGTAGGAGGCAATAGGATCGCAATATATGGATTAAACTGTGGCCTAGAAATAGGAAATGATATCGGCAATGAAAGTCATAACGGCAGTATTTTCTTTTATTGCTGCTGATCTGTCGTCTGTGTTCTCTTTACCACCGTGACACCCCAGAGAGTTTGTGTGCATGGAATAGAAGGGGAGAGGGGCACAGAAAGGGAGTCATATAACTTGATGATAGCACACTGCTGAGTTGAGCTCACTGGGTGTGAAATGATGATGATGAAGATGAAGAGCAGATGTGATGTGGGTATACAACAAAACACACACACACACACACACACACACAAATATGAGGTGGTGCCACTAAAGTGAATGGGAGCGCATTAGAGTCCAGATGTCGGCTTGGCTCTGAGTCGCTGGCAGCCAGAAGAGGCAGAAGAGGACAGACACACACAGTGACTCTGTGACAGGTGCAGCGTCATTCACAAATAATGTGCAAACATACACAGTCTATGAGGTGTTACTGCAAACACCCAGGATTAGCATTCTGGAATCTCTCTGATATTAACCTAAGACAACATTTGCAAAAGCGAAAGGTAATTTGCTATTTGCTAACTCTTGTATGGTTTCTGTACTTGTATAAGACTTAATAAAACACCTGTCAGCGTGCATTAGTCTGTGAGTAGGTTGGCTCCTACAAGTTAAATTTTAAAGACTTTTTAAGATTTTTTTTTAAGATGACTTAGAACAGAATTTAATGCCTATTTCATGGCCATACTGGCAAAAATTTGTGATTCCTAGAATTTAGGAAAATGTATTTATTTACTCCAACACCTTCATTCCCACTGTTATGAGTCATTTCTCACCAGGGGCTGTAACGCTAGTAATAACTGTTTCCTAATTTTAAAATAAATTGTCGGGTTGGAGCTGAGTCGACTAACGTTACTGTCTTTGCAGTTTGGACATTTAACAGACACATTTAAACATGATACAGCAAACAAGTTTATGGCAACATAACTTAAGACTTACCATATCAAATTTAATACTTTTGAAAGACTTTTTTAAGGTACTAAATGCAGATTTGTAAATTCAAGACTTTTTAAGACCCCGTGGGAACCCTGTGTATAAGTGATTTCTATAAAAATGAAAGAAGAAGATGTAAAAGGCCAAAATCTACCTCTCCCATCCCATGACCAAAATGCTTCTCCTCAGCAACAGGACCTGTGAGATCTCCACGGGCCGACCCAAGCCAGCATTCATTGTGTGGAGGCAGCGGCCATTAAAATCCCACACCTGCGAAATACAGGAATGACACCTAAAGCACAGACATAACCACAAATGCATCAAATTTGTACATGACATTACATGATAGCACAATTAGGTTTTGTGTTCTGGCATTTAACAAAGGAAAAGTGATTGTGCCGATGGGAATGCTGGAATTAAAAGGTCACATTTTCAGATTCAGAATGGCGCTGACTGCTACGCCACAGGTTCAGTGTTGATGAAAATTGGGGAGATAATGCATCTTGTCACTAATTTGCCCAAAGGGTGCCTTCCTCATCTGCTCAGGATGACTTGTGCTGTTGTTCAGATGGCAGTGTTAGTGTAAACACTGGTACTGTGCTTTTGTCTGCACAGGAGGCATGCTTACGAGGGCTCATGGGGTCACAGAGCTAATGTGGTTGATTATATTGATTAAATATGCATAATTATTTTATTGATCAGTTGAGAACAGTTGCAGTAAACCCAGAGTCATTACACAGTTTGTAAGTGTGGAGTGAAACGACACTCACATGTAGTACAAAGGGCAGATTTAGAAGTGCAACTAAAATTGGAATGGAAAAATCTGAACAAGAAACACACATTAACACAATTAATCTAAATGTGTAAAAGAATATATAGCACAAAATAAAATGAAATCTGATATAGAATAGAATAGTGAGTGTTTTCGGGAACAATACAAAATAATCTAATAAATGTTATATTTGCTGTAAAAAAAATAAGTAATTAAGTTATGAATTAAGATGTTTGGTACACAGGGGATATATGTGAATGTATTATTTTCAGTAAAAATCTTATGTTTGTCTTCAACCTGCGTAATAAATAGGTTTTATAGCATAGGCCAGGGGTGTCCAAACTTTTTTTAAAGAGGGCCAGATCTGATAATGTGGAGATTGCCAGGGGCCAGTGGTCCCTTCGGATGTTTTTTAAACAGTAAAAATTGCATATAAACCCGCTGTTCTACAGCAAGTTTATTTTCATTGTCACAATATCATTTTTTTAAATGGCAGTGTAACCAAATCTGAACCACTCAGGTGTGAACAAATTAAAAAAAAACAATTCTGCCTTCCTTTCACATCTGGAGTCAGATAACATAGAACAAACTGTGTGGAGTATCTTAAACATCCAAGAAGTTGATAAAAATCTTAACCCCACATTCATTTTAAACATGACTTATATGAGTAATCGTTACTCATATATTACTCAGTAATGCAAAGTCTGTTAACATTTCAGATGAAAACATATAACTCTTACTCTTGTCTTTCACAAAATTATTCAGAAAGTAATATTTGTGTCACATCTACAAGTACACAACACCAGCAGTTAGAGGCAACTAACCTGGCAACTTGGTATCCTGTCCTGGTGGTGAATTCACTGAACTCAGGTTCACATGAAGAGTCACTGTTGTGAGTTTAAAGCAGCTTGAATTTGCTTCACTTTTTCGGAGCGCAAACTCCCTGCTAGCTTGTCATATGCGTTAGCATGTTTTATCTGCTATTGTCTCTTTACATTGAATTCCTTAAACAAGGCAACAGTCTGTTGACAAATTAGGCAAACATAATTGCCTCGATTTTCAGTGAAAAAAATTGTACTTCCCATCTCTCCTGGAAGCGGCGGCCCTCACTGTCAACTTCCGTTTTTTTATTTACAGGCGCCGTGGTTAGAAATTAGCGAAAAGGGTTCACGGTAAGGTCACAGAGCCAGATAGAGTTAGAGTGGTGCTGCCACCATGAGGTGAAAGGAGAAACTGCATTTTGAACCTTTTATGATTCATGTACTCGGTTCAACAGTCCAGCGGGCCATAAATAACACATTCTAAAACTGAAGCTGTGGGCCGTATAAAATCTGACCGCGGGCCGTGATTGGCCCCCGGGCCGGACTTTGGACATGCCTGGCATAGGCCAATTGGTAAATCTGTTTAAATTTCTATCCGATCCAATTCACAGACATCGTGCCTCCGCTGACACAAAACAATTATTTGCCGTTCATCCATTAATTAAACAAGTTATGCTGATGCTGAGTTTGCACAGTCACCAAAGCCCAACAACATTTTGTGCACACTAACACGACAGCTTAGAGATCACCTATGTGAATAACTGCCAGTAATAATATGAAACACAAATTGTCAAGTTAGCTGTCACACGAAAAAAGGATGGCAGTCCCTGATGTTGAATAGAAGAGAAAAGCTGACAACACCGAGCCAGGTGGTCTTTAGATAAGTACATCTCTCAGTGCAAAAAAATTCAACACTGTTTTGCTTCTACAGTCAGAGAAGAAAAGAAAAGAAAAAAGACATATTACTGTACAGCGCTATGTTTTTTTGGAACTTTTTGCAGTAAGTTTTTTCATACAATTAAGATGTATACTAATCTTTAACCTGTTACATTTCTTTGGTCAAGTGATGATAACTATAACCAGAGCAGAGCAAGACCCTCTCAGCCTGAAAATCAGGCAAAGATATGGTTAGAACTTAGAATGAAGTGATGAGTTGATTTTCATGAATTTTACCTGAATTTGCTGGGTCGCATACAGTGGAGTGCCCCCTCCTGTACAAATGCAGAAGGTTCCTTTTGCATTTGTACAGGAGTTATGGTGTTTTCAGATATCTGACCTTGGAAAAGTAGGGCACAAAAAAAGGTCAAGGTCACCCATTTCAGAACTTGTCCAAGCTCTATGCATGATGTATGTATAGCTGTTTTTTTTTTTCAGAGTTAGAACGTTTACAAGACGTGTCACAGACGGACAGATGGACAGACATGCTGAAGACAATGCCCCCTTCGGTAGACTGAGGGGGTAAAAACTAAGATGATTAAGTCCTTGAAATGAAGTTGCAACAGATGGAATAATGTAGGATGTGAAACTTAAATATATTAAAATATAATAGGTTTTTCTACTTAAACGGCATGTCTTGATGTTAAATATAGAAGTGCATATCTGTTTTCAATAGTATTTTTTCAAAGTACTTTCACATTTCCTACTGAGAAACGTTTACATGTCGACCACTTCACATGTTACTGTCAGTCCTTTTCCCAGCCTGCTTTGCATTTCACTCACAGTTTGCATCTCTATGAGGACTGACCTTTAGCTGTATGGTTCACAGCAGAGCGGATGTGTGTGTCCGCCTGTGTGTGTTTGTGCATCTACACCTACTTTGACCTCTCCGTCAGCGCCCGCAGTAAACAGACGGGTCTGAGTACCATCCAGGGCCATGGTGGAGATCTCGGTGTTGCCATGGCAACGGTGGAACTGCTTGACCTTTTGGCCTGTGTCAGCCTGCCAACAGATCACAGAGGAGGCAGAGTCGCTGCTGACTACCTGGAGAGAGGCAGAGGGAGGGAGAGGATATCAATCATCTAAAGAGTTTGATAGGTTTTGTGCCACAAGAAAGGCAGCTTCTGCTTCTGTATTTTTTAATGACATAGCCTGACCATTCTCCGTGCTTTTGTCTCAGTTCATTTTTAAGCTATGCAACCACAGAAGAAAATCTGCAATTAATACTGCTGTCAAAATGGTAAAAACTGTTGTGGCTGCATTTTTAGTTCTCTAAGTGGAATTTTAATAATAGAAACGGCATTAGCTAGTTTTGTTGAGAAACTGTTTTTGGTATGTCAAGGAGTGGGGCAGAGGGAAAAAACATGTTAATTAATATTTACTGCTTAAGCTTCAGCTGAATTTCACTTTTTACTGTCATATACAGTTATATTAGTCTTGGAATCATAGACTAGTAATAAAGCAGCAATTAGCCTACATTATAAAACTCCTATTTAGATTTTAGAATCTGTATTACATATCATTTCCCTTCCTTCAAGTCCTTTCAAGAGCATCTATTAGAAAGAATTTGAAACCAAAGTATTTGTATAATGTTAAACAACCCAAGACAATCCATATCCTCTAATTAGAATCTAATATTACATTTACCAGTCAATAACACCAAAACCAAGCATAACCCCTATTGCAGTAAACATCTACAGGGTGGGGAAGCAAAATTTACAATATTTTGAGGCAGGGATTGAAAGACAGTGTATGACCAATTAGTTTATTGAAAGTCATGAGAATTTATTTGCCACAAGAAAATTTACATAATAGAAAATGTTTTTATTCTATGTGTCCTCCTTCTTTCTCAATAACTGCCTTCACACGCTTCCTGAAACTTGCACAAGTGTTCCTCAAATATTCAGGTGACAACTTCTCCCATTCTTCTTTAATAGAATCTTCCAGACTTTCTCCTAATAGTTTTACTCATAGTCATTCTCTTCTTTACATTATAAACAGTCTTTATGGACACTCCAACTATTTTTGAAATCTCCTTTGGTGTGACGAGTGCATTCAGCAAATCACACACTCTTTGACGTTTAATTTCCTGATTACTCATATGGGCAAAAGTTTCTGAAAAGGTATGGATAATAGTGTTAGGTATGATTATGACATCAATATATGTTTGGTTTCAAAACAACTGACGTAGTGCCTGCTGAGAAAAAACAACTAAATGTTCATTGTAAATTTTGCTTCCCCACCCTGTATTAAACTGTATCTGTGCAGTAAATTCCTACTACTCATCATTTCTCAGGTCCATCATCTTCCCCCTCTCAAGGAAGATAAACGCAATGTGAAAAGTTAGATTTGCAAAGTCACAGGGAGCCATTTGAGTTGAATACCTGTCTGAACAGACCATTATAGAGCACACAGGTAACCGGGTGCTCGTGGCTGTTGGTTCTCTTCTCCTCTTGTCTGGTCTCCAGCAGGAGGAGCAGGCTGTTGAAAGAAATGAGGAGGAGCTGACTCTCCTCGTGGAGAAACAGAAGTGTTCGCGTGCCCTCTTGTGTGTTTGGGAACACACCAGCCAAACGCTGCACACACTGCTCAGTGGACACATCCCACAGACACAACACCTGGAATAAAGAAAAGGACAGTGTAAGTCTATAGGCCTGTAAACTTCTATACAACTCAAACATAACTGTTGTTGATTCATTATAACTAACAACACCAAACAAGACCATTTGGAAAAAGACCGACTGCTCTGAAGCGGCCTCTGGGCTCCATGTGTGACTGGCACTTAGGCAGAATTCACAAGAACTCTGCCATATTGCTTTTCAGCACCAAACAAGATGACTCCCGCCATTCCAACACTTCCACAGGAAACTGAGGTAAAGCTTTCAGAGTTTCTTGCAATGGCAGATGGTGTTTGAGCAGAAGGCAGATGGAACATAAATCACTTCTAAAATATTCATTCTCTTCAGAAAAGCCAAAGAGAAGGCAAACATGCACAGCACTACAACAGGGAGAGGAGATGCAGCAAAAGCTCCAACATCCTCTTTGAAACAGAAGGAAGCAACTTAAATAAAACGTGGCCCTAATGTTCAGAAACATCAGCTTTTACAACAGAACCGGGCTACAAATTATCAGCATTACGGCCTCCTGCCTTTGTTGTAATATTCATAAAGTATCATGGTTTTTGTGATGATGATAATCCTCTATTGCACTGTATTTTAATGTGCTGCTCCCGCACTCACACTCCTACCTTATCTTTGGAGTAACTGAGCAATTGTTGCTTGTTCTGCATGAAGCAAACAGCGATGACAGGGCCGTCGTGCCCACTGAGCACGCCCACTGGCTTGGAGGTCATATAAGGATTCCAAAGCAGGACCTGATGATCTGCACCTGCTGTGGCTACAACCAGTTACATTGTCTCACATTAGAGGATTCATCAGAGGAAACCGCTGTTCTTTTAATAATCCTATGGTTTTGATGTGTCTTAGTCTATTTATACATGGGATAAAAAGCATCTTCTTCCAGTCAATTTCGAGCTACACAGCTACCTATGCACATTGATGTTCACCTATGAGATTGAGTTCATGATGATGGTCCACGTCCCACACTCCCCTCTTTGTAAAGCAAGAAGTGATTCGTAAATTCTTGCTTTCCTTTCCCCTCCAGCCAATCACCACGCTGCTATGTGGGCTGGTGCTGCATGACACAAAGGCGTCCAGAGAGGCCAGATAACGAACTGCAAGGGAGTCAAACATGAAAGAAAACAACACCATAATGAACATTTCTACATCTCAAACACACTGACTAACAGTAAGAATAAACAATCCTGCTCACGATCTAAGAAATAATACACACACTGACAATTAGACAATTAAATGAAAGCTCCGTCTCTCTTTTGTGTAATTTCTTTTAACTATAACGCCGCTCCTGTTTACTCTGCTCAATATTACAATTGTAAATTTTTCTCATCTGTTTATAATGCATCAGCACTACACTAGCAGGCACTAGAGAGACAGATGGTATTAGATGCGGAGCTGTCTTGTAAGTCTGCAAATAAAGGCATTTTTAATTGAAATTTACAAAAATATACACCTGCTTTCACTGTAGTTTTGGTTCTGTCTGTGGTTTCAAATACACATCTGCTGTGTTTTCCTATGCAGTGACAAAGCCTAATTCAGTAACATTTACTCTAAATAAACAAAAGTATGTAAAAGAATTATTCAAGTATCATTAGTTTCCCAAGCAGCCCGTCTGTGTGAAGCAGTACTGCGGCAGAAGTTACTGTCAGGGTGGACAAATTAGTTTAACTTCAACAAATTCAACGTAAAACAACATTGCACCATATTTCGATGATGACACACTCTTCGTTATATTTCATTTCTTTTTTACTTCTCTCTGCTGATGCCAAAATACTAACAGAATTTTAAAGGACATCTCTCTCTCTGAAATGACTGTGCTAAATGTGCACTGACCGCAACCGTCCTGTATAGCAAACCAACCAATCCACGGGCACTCAGCGCAGCATAGAATTAGATGGGTTTGATTTGCTCAGTGGTATTACAGAAAATGTAATGGATCTTGCATCATCATCTATCTCAATTAACACCACGGTTGAGAACGGCTAAATTGGATGCCACACGTCTCTATTAAAGTCTGCTTAGCTTTCAAAGACGGTACAAATAAGTGTGGGTTGTGAGATGGCATGTGACAGTCTTAGGTCAAAGATCAGCCATAAAGCTAGGGCAAATAATTACGTCTGATTACGTTTCATACATCATATGTCTGTCGAAGCGGCATAAATTAAAACATCAGTGGATTTTCAGATAGTGTTGCATGATTCGTTGCTGATTAATGAGTCCTCCTCTAATTTCCTGGCACTTACGAAATCAATCATAAATCAAACTGGTAATAATGCAGACGCAGATATAGAGCATCTGTTTGGGTCTGTTTTGGACAGTGTTGCACTTTAACTGCTGCGATCTGGAAGGAACAGCAGGAGTCACTGTAAATCTACATCAATGCTAAGCACATTTGTTCCGCAACAAACAGCTTCATGTTTTGGGAGGTTCTATATCACCTCGACACTTCATTCATTCTTAATGTTCACTTTCTTTGATCATAATAATATGCGCTTATGCAAATACATTTCTCACTAACAAACACATATGTCTGACTGCTCTCCTTCTTGTCCTTTCAGCTCTGTGTCCATCCCAATTTCCTCCTAATTTCCTCTCAATTTTCCTTCTCTGTTCGACAACCAGCCTCCTCCCTCCCGCCCTTCTCTCTCTGTCTTTCTCTCTCTGGTGGCCCATGAGCCCGAAGGTTTGGAGGTCTGGATAACCAGCCATGTCTAATGGTACACAGCCCACTCATACTGCAGGGTGGGCAACTTCAAAAGAACAGCAGCAGCACCCCAGAGGTATGCAAACACACATATACATTCCCTCTTTTCCTTTTCTCATACTCTCAAAACGCCACAGAGGTGCACGTACACTCAGCGAGCATTAACATACACTGTCTCATGCGGTTTCACGTGCACACACAGCCTGGAAAATTTCAATTAACCAGCACTTTTTAATGTTTTGCCATAGTCTCCTCTGTTTCCCCTTTCTTGTTTTTCCTTTGTTTTCCCATTTGTTGTGCTTATTTATGTGGACTTTATTCTTGTTTTCCCCTTCATAAGTATTTCTCCATTCAGCCAACAGAGTCTCCGAGCGCTGCCTCTTCCGAATCATTATCAAACAACCCAATGACTCTTCAGAGGAGCTCTATCCGAATGATGCAATCAAGATACAACCATGCGACCTCTTTGTTACCCGCACTGAGCTGAAGTGGGGAGTCTCATGGGATGAGACCTTAAGCCTGTGACTTTATGCCAATAGTCAAAAGAGTGGCTATGCAAGACTATAAAGTGGATGACTCAGGATTCAGTGTGTGTGTGTGTGTGTGTGTGTGTGTGTGTGTGTGTGTGTGTGTGTGTGTGTGTGTGTGTGTGTGTGTGCGCATAAGTGGCAGAGACAAGCATTTCCATGGTGTTGCGTAAGCTTTTATGATACTGGTAAAGTGAGCAAGCAGTGGCACTCTTCACAGGTGTCGAGTCAAAGTGTGTGTGTGTGTGTGTGTGTGTGTGTGTGTGTGTGTGTGTGTGTGTGTGTGTGTGTGTGTGTGTGTGTGTGGGTATGAGTCCATATTTTGTTTCATCTGTGCCATTCATTGTATTGATCCAACTATATTAGACCTGACGATCCAAATGAATGCAATGGTGTATGAAAATAACTGACATATCCACTATTAATAAATACATATTGTAGACAAACTCATAGATGTTGGGACTGAGACTAAAGACAGACGGTGACAAACCACTAATAAAGACATTACTGTATTTACTTGATGCATCTGTAAAATAAATGGCATGTTGTGAATAAAGGCATTATTAATGTCACAGGAAACACCACCAGTGTTTGCTTGTGTTCACAGCTAAGCTTATAACCATGTACTTAACAATTCATGAGTATTTTTGAGTTCACAGTAATACTGACTATGATCTGGTGGCATGGTGTGAAGGTTGAGGTATTTCAAAGGAATGACTAAAATGTTACAGTCAATTTAATGTCCTCATGTATATTTCTGCATCCCAATGAATTCAGCAATAATCCTGTGATCAAGGCTGCAACAGTTGCAGACAGGCACCATAGATGCTCTCCAGTGACTGCAAGAGCCCAGAGCTTGATGGGAAATGTCTTGCCGTCTGTTGATCAAACAGCTGATTAGCAGAGAATTTTGACTAGAGATATAAGATGTTGCGCAGACTTTTTCCCCATTTATTTATGAAGTTTTAGATTTAATTAGTCTGATTGGTGCTGTCAGGGGTTATTCTCAAAACAAAATGTTGTGGGGCTAATTGAAAATTTAATGTGCAAGAAAAGGAAAATATTCACTTGAGAAGTTGCAGAATAAATAACTTTAAATTAAATTCCTGTAAACATTGATACCAGACATGAGTTTCGTAGTTTGTTATCCTCAGGTATTTAGTTACAAAAAGCAAATTCCACAACCTATAAATGTTGAATTGCGTCACTACATTTGTGTCTTTGTGCAAAAGGGGCATAAAAATGACTTCCCACCTCTTCTAACCCAGGCTGGTTCATGTGCCTGATGCGTTACAGTGCAACAGCAACGATGTTTTCCTTTGGTCAGTTCATCCCAAAGGACGATGTCTGCTGAGTCTGAGTCTGTCCGCAGACTGAGTCTCTCAAATAGACAGATGTGGGCAGAGGTGAAGTATAAAACACAAACCTGGGAAAACACACAGACACATATTCAGAGTCTGTAAACCAGAGTACACACAGCTGATGCAGGATAACTGAGGCTCACTGCAGGCTGTTGGTTTTGTCTTTTATTTGCTATTCGTATCACCTGTCCTCCAGTGTCTCCAATAGTGAGGATAGCCTGATCCGGGTGTGAAGGATCCACCCAGTAGTCCAGACACCAGGGAGTAAACTTTAAACCCTAAAAAAAGACAAAGTGGCTATGTACACTTTATGTCTGTGAGAATAAAGTCATCAAAATATAGTGTAACAGTATGAGGCAGATGTGATGATACAACAGAAAACAACAATAGGCAGAGTTACCTGGAGTTTATACTTGCAGATGAAGTCCTGTTTTGAGATTATATCATAAAAACACACCTCCTTACTTGTGAATGACACAGCCACCTGTAAACGAGGATAACAGGAAAGGAATAAAACGGAAATACTAGAGCTCGATCGATATGGGATTTTTGGGGATGATGCCAATATCGATAATGAGTGATTGTGATGAATGAGTGATGAGAGTGATTGTTTGTCTCTATATGTCAGCCCTGCGATGAACTGGCGACTTGTACAGGGTGTACCCAGCCTTCACCCATAAGTAGCTGGGATAGGCTCCAGTGACCCCCATGACCCTAGTGAGGATAAAGAGGGTTCAGAAAATGGATGGATGGACAGATAGATAATGGTGGACATTTGAATTAACAGTTGCCTCTTTGTTTATCTCACAAACTGACACAACTTTAAAACGCTATCTAATCGTCTTATATTAGACTAGTATGTGACCCGTGGGTAACCACAGGTTGTAGATGTGGTAGTTTTTATGCTGGGGAGAGCAGAGTTATAAGTAGTGACATAAAAACTGTTTGGTAAATCATTCTTTAAAATGTAAGCGACAATTAATATACAGTATTAATACAGGCGCGCCTGCAGAATGAAATTGTGAGGGGGATAGGGGGTGATTAATCGGCCCACCGATTAATTGGTTGGGCTCTAGGAAACACAAAAACTAATCACCACAATGTCATATTTACAGACAGTGTTTCTGACTGACAGCTGATGATGGACACTGGAAACATCCTCTGTTTCTACCATGTATATATACACAGACATGTATATGCATGTACATACATATACAAGTATCAAGTGTAACCTACATATCTGTAGATAAAATAAAACGAATGGAATGTATTGATCAATAATTAATTATCTTATTACTGAAATAATTAATATGTATTTGCTGACACTTGAGTAGCAGCATCATGTCTGAAATGCCATTAGCCAAAGCCATCAATCAATAATTAATTAATTGAGTGAAATGCTTGCTTACTTTGTGTATGTTGTGCATTACAACATTTCACAAGATCAAATTACTGAGACTACTTATCATTTATTCATTTATGGCTTTTTCAACAGTGGCACACATTCCATTCATGTGCATAATGCAGAGAACATATCAGTTATTTATTCCATATTTGTGTGACTTTGTACCAGAGCTCACCTTCTGTACGTTGTGCAGCAGCACCATATCTGTGACCCAAAGGTCTTTGGGTCTGACTGTGCTGTTTTGCAGTCGATGTGTGTGAACCAGGGACATGTCCTCTCCATCTCGTAGCCCCACAGTTCCCCCTTTACTCACTGTCAGATACTGACCTGAACTCTGCAGGTACAACACCTGAGAAGACCGGAGGACATTACAAAACACAAGCATCCTTTCAACTTCAACAAATAGACAAAGTGGGCAAAACTATAGCATCATCCTTCTGTTTAACTTGCAGTACTAGCATGCAGGTTGTTACACTGTAAAGTGAAGCTCATTAATATAATTGAGACAACAGCTTTAAGATAAGACTTAAATTTAGTGAAAACAGTTTAATTTCTCTATTGGCTCCCCTGTGAAATATAACTGTGCAATATTCAATACGTGACAAATGTAGTCTATATACTTTAGACTCTTTATATTCTATTTCTATATTCTGTAGTTTTTTATGTGCATATTTATTCTATATTCTATAGTTTTTTTATGTGCATATTTATTCTATATTCTATAGTTTTTTATATGCATATTTATTCTATCTTCCATATTCCATAGTTTTTATATATATGCATATCTATTCCATGTTGTAAATATTATCCTGTTTATTTAGTGCGTTTGTAATTATTGCTTCTGCCTGCTGAGCCAACTGCATCGAAAATTTCATTTTTGATGTCAAATTTGGAATGACAAATATATGGTTGCCAAGGAAGTATGTGAATATAAATACACTCAACATGAACCTCTCCTTCAATATTCCAACAGTCACTGAGACAGCTCAGTACAATGCATCTTAAGGAACACATGTAAATAGACAAAAGGCCAGTGAATGAAGAAAAAAACTCCACCAGTTTGACAAAACAAGCTGAAAATACTCACAACACAGACAAATGAAGCAACAAACCCAGCAGGGACACACTTGTTCAATGCTTTGTGACTTTCTAAGTCACTTAAGCGGTTTGCTGCTCAGTGCTAAAATATCAGTTTTTCTTGTTTATTCTAACATGATTGCATAATTCAGACAGTATTGTTGATATCTGTTATTTTTTTCTTATTATTTTGCTGATTTGCCTGCCAAAGATTTTCATTGTTGTGTGTGCATAATGTGTTACAACACATTTCTGTATTTGTTTGTGTTCTGTATATTTCTAGTATGTGTTGTCAAATCAATAATGTTTTCTTAATTTGCTTATGTTTCGTCTGTTTGTATGGGTTGTCTACATTGCAGTGCATTGAGATTACCATATGTTCATCTTTTTGGATGGAAGTGGAGTTAGTAGAGGATACTCTTTGGTACCAAGACAAGTAAAACAAAGTTGATTATTGAATGATATGAGTTTATTTGCTAAATGTAAAACAAAACATGACACTGACTGGAGTTCAGTATGTCTGAAAGAGACATGAATTAAATATCTTTAATAAAACAGTAATTTAACTCTTTATGTATCTGCAACCAGTACTATATAGTGTATTTATTCATCAGTACTATTTGTGTATTTTTGAAGTGATACAAGTTTTTCTGTCTACTTGCTGTATATTTCAATTCCAAAAACTAGCACTGAAATTGTCAGTCAACTTATTTCCAGTCCCTTTCACTTTACACATACGTAGTTATTTAAAAATATTTACTTCAAATATGAATGTCAAAACAGAAGAAAAATAAACAAATCATTTAAACAGAAGACATATAATACATATTTGAGAAGGAGTGAGAAGCATAACTTTTAAACTCCTACCCCTTCTCCTTAAATAATTAATAACAATAATAAGCTTCCTAGTCTAAACATATCTATACTCTAATGCCTGATACTTATTGTTAAATGATTTTGTTTGGCTTTATATTATTATGAACAATAATATGTTGCCAAATATGATATTACATATTATGTGCAAGATATTAAAATATCAATTAGTGCCGTTTTAAGAATTTTCCCAAGTCCTGCTGTTTCTTTAAGGCTGATCTAAGCTGTAGGGGTCAGAACCTTTTAGCCATTTGGAAAACAACTGACACAACATTTTGACATTCTCAGGATTGAAAGATTAAAGCGGCAAGCCATCATTTTAATCCACAGCAGTAGGCACTTTATACAAGCAGCTTCATTTACATATTAATTGATAGATGTTAAAGGAGTCCAGAGCCATTTATCTCAAAAGAGGTGGGCCATTTTGATGAGTAAGACCTTAATACTTTCAAACATTTCCCAGCACAATGTTTAATAATGTGAAGTTCCCTGCAGTCAGCAAACTTTGAGATTCCCCTGTCAGTCAATGTCAAAATGTTTTTCAGATAATATGCTGAGATGGATCACGTGTTGAAAACGGACAAGATGATATAACTCTCAAAACAAATGGGCTTGTTCTACTTATATCACTTGCTGAGGTCAGTAACCATTTACCTTCTGAAGTGGGTCTCTGTGTGGGTAAGTCAAAGTGCGCGGCGGCTTCCAGCAAGGAACACGACTGACTCTGGTGTTCTTGACTTTATCAGAGAGCTGCAGCACCAGAAAAGAGCACAGCCCTGCCCAGTCAACCAGGCCTTCCTCCTTCACAGCATCACTGTCTAGTAGGAGGCCACGGTGCTCCTGGGTGATGACCACGCTGTCAAACAGGAGGCCATACTCCTCTTTGGAGCCATGACCAACCGATGACCAGGCTAGATCAATGAATTCACCTCTGGACAAGGAGCGAGATGCACCTAAGGAGTCCTGCATCAAGATGAAATTGATTAGGATGCGCTGTGCAATGTCTCCAGTGTTTGAACACAATGTACTGCAGAGTGTCATCTGGTGTCTAATGCTTTTCTAAGGAGACCTAGAGGTGTGGTAGTGTGGGATGCTGAGGCTGTTAAACACTTCTTTTGTTCCCATATGAGTTAAAGGTGTTGTAAAAGTGAGGCTGTTAAAAAATAATGAAAACAAAGAGTCACCAGGAAAAGGCTCTGCAGCTTTCTATAGTCCTCAGTGCTCATCCTGCTCTCAAGCTGTGCCACCTCCATCCTCGTTCCCATGGTAACAGCTCAGACCTGTCAGTCAATCACCGACATATGAGACAAGGTCATGAAGGTAAAGCGCGTATGCGAATCTGTGCTGAAAATTCAGTCAAATAATAGATCTTGCGCATTTCAAGGTGTTACATGACAAGATGTTCCCAGCTCGAGTTATACCTTGGTAACCTTCTATATCTGTTTCACAGCGGGTTGTCATGTTGCCATGTAATCATACAGAGTCGTCCCAACAGCAGCAACCTTCTTTTGTTGGCTCTTTTCACTCTATCCAAACACATCTGAGTTGAATAGTGTGTAAAGGTCTTTCATTTTCGTCAGAAATTTCCCACAGCTCAGTAGCTTTCAAAGGCGGGTGAATAGGACCTAAGATTATGTCTCAGAAATGGCGTGAGGCAGCAGGTTGCCAAATCATGTCAAGTCCCTGTAATGTCAGGTAATGGGAAAACTACTGAAGTCAGTAGATGAGCAGCATGAATAACAGAGCGACGGTTTTGTTAAATTCACCTGTACAGTGATTAAAAGCAGCTTGAAGTCTGAAGAAAAAATGAGATGATGAAATGTTTAACATTTTACAAAACACTTCAAAGGGCAGTAAAGGACAGCTAACACTCCATTTTACATCATTTGGTTGAAGCGGCATCAAACTGAGCTATAGTACTGATGATAGTGTGTGATAAAAATAAATATTAAAAGCTTTGCAATTACCTTTGGGTGATTAACTTATTTTAATACAAGTATGCCCATCTCTTTATTTACTGACAACCAGCAGTGTAATTCAAAAGATGTGTGTCAGCTACAGCATAAAAGAAACACGTCCATGTTTTGTTTATGACTGTGATAACTTTTAATTAACTACATCCTAACTTACTTTGTAGCTAGCAGCTGGTTTCACTTTTGATAATCTTTTATAATCTAATAAAAGGTAAAGCCAGCTGCTGCTACAAAAAAGTGCAGCTAAAAATAATAATGTTAAATAAGTACACAAGAACATATTTTCAGCTGATACATCATTCACAATACTGTTTGCACTCTGTCTAAGAGACTTATTTTACTGAAAAGAAATATAATGCATAAAGTTTGCAATTTGCCACCTACCTGGGTCACTTCACACCTTCCTGGATGGCCCCGTCAGGTTCTCAGTCAACTCTTGATACTGTTACTGCTGAATTTCTATCTGCAATTTATTAGAGTTGGCCAGAACATCCAGTAGAGTCGAACTGTCCAAAAAATCCATCTTATTACCGGACTGTAACTTTGTGTCAGGAGAGTTTTATAAGAATGTTAACATCACTGTCAAGCAGGTTTTAATCATGAACCATTTTTGACTGTATGACATTATAATAAGTTTTAAGTCTCTGGATGGTCTGTCTTGTCCTCAGCTGGGTCTTGTCCGGAGGAGATGTAACACGTTCCGAGAGCCAAGTAAGAGTCTGAGCTTTGTGTCCAGTGGTTTGTCAAAGCCAGCAATGTCTGAAAAGCAATCAACGCTAACAGCCCAGGCTGCAGCACACACACCCGCAGAGAGTTAACTAACTGCCCCCAGTAGTCCAGACAGTGGCAGAGGCCACACACATACATACAAACACACACACAACGTGAAACACACAATTCTTTGCTTTTATTATCCCTCACTCTCAAAGACTCAGACTAAGTTTCCTGGCAACCAAGTTGTGTTTGAGTCCGAGCTTTATCGCATGTACCACAATGAAAGTGTGTGTATGTGTGTGTGTCACTTCTATTCACAGATTAGGCAACGAAGGGAAGATAATCTGTGTGAGGTACAATTATCCTCTATACAACCTGCGCACACACACGTTGTAGCCAAACGTAACACAATACACAACATTATTCTACTGCTGTGCATAAAAGTGTCCATACAGCAACTAAAAACCTGGACCTGGACACACACCACTAGAGCTTTATAGTTCAATTCAAATGCCTTAGAGACGACAACCTGTGGGTCAGTCAATGCTGTACACACAGCAACAACAACAAAGGAGAAAAAAAAAAGTCTCGGAGGGATTTGTTAAACTGAAACAGATTCATTGTCTGTAAAAGTGCAAGTCTCAAAATGCACAAAAGCTATACATCCAACATAGATATTATCTCAGCCTCCCTGCTGCTTCAGTGACCACGACCAATCCCTGTGTGTGACTTAATGGCCTGGAATAACTTGAATTAGCTGATTACAGCGGTCGTCAACAGTGACAGGATCAGAAAATTAGGTCTCAGCAATTTCAATAATAAAGCTTTAAAAATTAACACTATCACAATTGGATTACAGCAGTGCATGTAGGAGCCAGTACAGAGCCCAAAATAGCCCGCCATAAATCCACCATGGAAAATCCACTATTATACAGGGAGAAGAATGAAGTTGCTGGAATGGGAGAAAATTGGTACGGATCTTAGTACTGGGAGGAAAGGCGTGCAGTCGAAGAAAGAGAATGCAAGGGCAACTGAGCAGAAATGAAGCACTTTCATACAACAATGCAAATCTGAAGAGAGACCCACTTTTGAAAATCTTTCTCATATGTTCAAACTCTTTTATTTGCAGTACAAAGAAAAGTATTTCCCATCCATACACTCTGTATGACTCTTTAATTCTTGAGGGGAATCTTGCACCGTCAATGAAAGTGATGGTGGTCACATTGATGAAGACAGAGTTATGTCACAACTATATCAAATGAATCCAAACCTGCTTTAACTTTCATGTAAAAAGTAGGAAATGTGTTTATTTGTTATGGTGTTCAGTGGATTTCTAGAAGACATTACAATGACTCTGTGAAACCATTCGCCGCCTTCTTCCCACACTTTTCGTATTTCTGTCTCTGCTGCTTTACACTTCCTTCACTGTCAGAATGTCATTTACTGCCCTCAAACACAGTTTTAAAGGTGCACTCTACAAGCTAACTTGTTTTTTAACACTACGGTGTTTGTACAATTGCAGCTGTGTTTCAGCAGTTTCCTCAGTGGCACAATTTGGACTTGTTTTAACATTACAGAAAATGAATGCTTACTGTTGATGTTGGCTCAGGTCTGAATCTCTTTTCAAGCACCATAATAGCTTTGCTGGTAATACATCTGTATTACCAGCACTGAATGAAACAAAATACAACAGAAGAGCACAAAAAACAAACATCTCAGACACCCCTTCATACATTCAGACATTTTACAGGTCTTGAATTTGTCATCTAATAAAACGTATTTAGACACTGGACTTGGTGCAGACCAGACGTACATGCTAGATATGTGTTACTATAGATGAGTTGTAACCAAATGTTATGTATATACAGTCATGGAAAAAATTATTAGACCACCCTTGTTTTCATCAATTTCTTGTTCATTTTAATGCCTGGTACAATTAAAGGTAGATTTGTTTGGACAAATATAATGATAACAACGGAAATAGCTCATGAGAGTTTAATTTCAGGGCTGATATCTAGCTATTTTCCATGATTTTCTCGATAATAACCAAAATCACTTCAGTTCTCATATCAATAGTTATGGCCTTGTACTGTCAAAAACAGTACTTTTAGGCATTCCATGTTTTCTTTTCTGTCTGTTTTAGCCACATGATACACACAGGAGTTAGTACTTGATTGCATAACCATTGTTTCTGATGACTTTTGATGGTCTAATATTTTTTCTGTGACTGTACAAATAGGTGGGAATGAACTCTTCTTTTGTACATATTTGAGTGTATATTCTAATACTACACTTATTACCAAACTCTCAAGGATGTGAAGAATAATCCATACTTTTTCACACCTAAACAAGGCTGAACAGAGTGGGAAATGTTTAAAGGAGTGAAGAAATATCGACTTAGGAATCTGATAAAAGACATAACATAAAAGAGAGTTAAAAATCCCCGGCAATTACTGTCAACCTGATTTGCTTTGAACCTCAAACTACCTGATCTCCCTTCAAAGTCAAAGAATTATAAATTACACAGCCCAAAAATAATAAAACGTCTCTACAAATTGCAAAGCCTCTCATCACCTGCTCTTTAATAAAACCGAAGGTGTGCGTCTTCTCGGGCGTCTACGCCACCGTCTTGAAGGCCAGAAGTATCATGTTGGTTTGGTGGGTTAGTCGGTTGGCGCTGACAAACACGTTTATCACTCTGGGAACAAGCGTGACAGAGACACAAGGACACACATGTCAATCAAACTGTAAAGACACCATGCCAACAATATTAGGATTGATCCAGGAAACACTTTGATCTGGCTGGAATGGAGAGTGTCAGGCTTCAGAGAATACAAGCCAGCATGAATCCACAGGAAATGGGTCAAGGGAATTATTCAGCAATGGTGGATTTGATAGAGGCAGGCCTGTGATCAAACGACAACCATTTACATGGCGGTGACAGTGTGTGTGTGTGTGTGTGTGTGTGTGTGTGTGTGTGTGTGTGTGTGTGTGCATGTGTGTATGCTTGTATAACTATTAAATGCACTGGTAGCTGTGCGTGCAAGTGAACAGAACAAGTGAGTGAGAAGACAGGAAAATGAAGCTACAGAAGAAAGAAACAGAGAAACAGACAGAGAAAAGTCCTAAAACAGAAAGTAAACTAGAAACAGTGTCTTACTTTCCATCTTTGAAGTAGGTTTTGAGAGTGTCACTGAAGCTCTTGGAGTATTTCACAAACTCTTTCTTCTGCTGTTCCAGAGCCTACCCAATAAGTACAGACAGCTTTTCAGTCCCATTTATTTCAAAGAAAATATGTGTGTTTGTGTGTATACATTTCTTCCATGTCATTTCACGTATCTACTTACCCGTCTATTCTGATGCTGGTATTTCCTGAAGACAGTATTTACTGTGTCTAACAACTCCTTTATGGCACTGGCAATGTCTCTGTGGATGACACACACACACACACACACACACACACACAAATGCAGGTTTTATCTCAGTATCTGTCTGTTTTCATAAGGCAATGAGATCCTGAGACTACAGTTCTTTGATCCTGCTCATTGTCACTTTTTCTCTCATACACACTTTATTTCACCTCCAACTTTTAGTCCCCTCGTAGGCAGTGGAAATCTGCTGTTTCATAACTTTAATTTTTTTTTTTTTTTTGCATTCCCTTTGAATTGATTTTATTTCTAAGCCCTCCACTGGGTAAGTAACTTAAGCAATGACTCACTAAGAGTATTGAATCTGATCAAAATAATAGCAAAGTGGGCCAAGGAATAGAAACATCTTTCACATTCTCACTTCAGGGTGTTTTGTGTACAAAGAAATATCTAATAACAAGATAAATTAGTGTGTGCGGTGCAATCTCTAACACATACTGTTCCCACAGTGACAAATACACCCCCATGCTCAAGATTTCTGACTCCCATCTGATGTTTTTGACTGCCATCTGTGTAATGTGCTTACTTTATGTATTTTTATTGTTGTTTTCATGTTACATGTCATATTATGTGTTCTAAGCTGTAGCTTGTATCCTGATAAGCTTAGAAAAGAAGGGCTGGATGATCAAAAAAAAAGAAGAAAAAAAAAAATCATAGACCATGTGCAGTTAATCCCAGAAGGACATAAAAGTAATGATTTTTAAAATGTGTTTTTCCGTTTTGACATGATGCGTGTCTTATCATAAAATGAACAAACTGAACGGGGGCTTAATCTTTGCAACAAATTCCTGGTAATTTCTACCAATTTATTCATTTGCTTGTAAAAAAATAAATAAAATAAACTTTAGCATAGAATTAAAGCAGTTGTATTTTTTACATGGTGAGCTGCCTTACTTGATGGTCTGGAGGAAGCCTACTTTGTCACTGATGTCATCTGGTATAGTACTGAGGATGTGTTTAAGAGCTCGGGACCTCTCATTTAGCTCCTGAAACTCCAGCTCAGGTCTGTCAATCATGAACTCTAAAAACATTAAAAGGACAAGAATAAATACAGATATTAAACTCCTCAGTAACAAGTACGCATGCAGGCAGCAACAAGAAAGGCAGCAATGAACACATTATGAACAAGGGCAAAGAAAAAACAAACCTCAAGTGCAGATGCATAAAATTATATATAATCTATAATATCCATGTCTCTAAAGTCGTTTAAATGGATAGTGGTGAGTTTACAGGAGGGTAGGACTAAGGCAGGACCTGGACTGTGTAATAAAAGAATGAAACCGCGTGGCATTTGGGACCAGAAAGAGGAGCTGATTAGTGGAGAAACAGCTCCCCCCAGTGGATAATTGGGTTAATCAGGGGATCAAAGAAACCCCAACCAAGCCCGGTTAGTTATGATCCAGCCTGTTGAAATGTCCTTGAGCAACAAAGTGAGTTCTCCTTCCAGACTCAATACATTACTATATTTCATATAGGTATTGGAATCTCCATTTCTTCTTAGAATGTTTACCCTTCCTTGTCTTTCAACACGCACCACTCACACACCCAGAATCCTACCTTCTACATCATCTGCAGCCATTCGAAGCAGACACTCATTATAGTTGATTTCTAAGCGTTTCTTCTCCAGTATTTTCACAACGATGTCCTGGGTCAGCCCCGGGTTCTCTTTCTCTGCCTTGAGACACAGATAACAGGTGTCATGATAGAAATCACTTTCAGCTTGATAGCATGTGACAGTAAAATCAATACAGGGTTGCCAGTCCAAAGGGCTTTAAAAAGATAAATACATTTGGCCGTAGCTTTTTACAAAAAAGACGGGGGTTTATTCCATGAAATGTAAACAAACTAACAAAGGAAATTTTTTTTTTTTTACCTTTATAAAGGCTGTTTTCAAGGTCTCCGCTGCTGATAAGTCCACTCTTTTCAGCTATAAGTTATAATACACAGACATAATCCAGTATGACAAACCATGAGACACAAACACACACAGTTAAGCTCTTATCGTGGCCTCTTTTCTGTTCTGAAATATAATTCTGCAGACAGCACATTCACACCAGGCATCCTGAAATATCAAAAGAACGACACGGTGTTAGGGTATTGTAAAAAGCCGAGTACATCCAACATTGTTCACCATCTAAACTTCAGGACTAAACAAGCCTGTGGTGTTTCTCTGTGGTGCCTTGGTGGTATTACATAGTTGGTTATCATCTAAAACCCGTAGTTCTGACCATCTGTTTATGTATGATGTATTCAGCTGTGTACTAGTAGTGTCTCTCAGTGGTACATTTCACATTGTGTGTCAAAGAAAGAACTAGAAAATGCGACAAAATACTAAAACAAGACACAAGTTTCATTTATGTTTCTGTACTCTGTAGACACAGTGAAGCCCTTCCCTTCAACCACACATCAAATAATTACTATAATTAAAGCACGTATGATTTTCTGCAGAAATTCATTATAACAGCCCTTCATTATGTCATTTTGATAATCTGTTCCAGGAATATTAATTGCCTCAAGACTAATTTCATGAGATGTTCTTAATTCATATATGTTTTTTTATTATCAAATACAGCTGTACATTTTTTTAAACTTGTAAAGCAAGCATTTTATGTTTCTTTTGCCAAATTCTTGGCCCAGATTTGCATGAAACATGACAGCTTTACAAGTCACATCTGGCACTGTCAACCACAGTGTCCTCTTGGAGTTAAAACATTTTAAAATGTCTACAGATGCCATTCGGTGGTTTAAATCATATCTGGAGGAAAGACACCAATGTGTCAAGGTAAATGGGGAGAAACCTCAACTTCTAACTAATAGCATGGGAGTACCACAGGGGTCCATACTTGGACCACGGTTGTTTACCATGTATATTAATGACCTGCCACTAATTTGTTCAGGTGTTAGCTGCCAGATCTACGCTGATGATACCGTCATCTATGCATCTGCCAAAACGGCTTGCAAAGCAGCTGACCACCTGACCCAAGCACTGCAGAACGTCACTAATTGGCTTGAGTTGTCTCAATTAACCCTGAATGTCAAGAAAACAGTTTCTATGTCAATTTCTATTCGTAATAAGCCTGTGAATGATGTGTTTGAGATGATGATTAAAAATGAAATAATTACTGAGGTGAATGAGGTCAAATACTTGGGAATTATACAAAATAAGAACTTAAATTTTGAAAAACAAGTACAGTACATCTGCAAGAAGGTTAAACCAAACCTCAACTGTCTTTGTTTTATCACAAGAGACCAGTCAAGTAAAGCTGCACAGCTTTACATGTGCGCTATGATTCTCTCCCATTTGTCTTACTGTATCACATCATGGTCACAAGCTTCCCAAGTCACTCCTATAACAGCAGGATCCTGTGGCATGTTCAGCATGTGCACAGCTGTAAATAGTATTTATAGCTTTTTTTTTTTTTTTTTTAATTTGTTGGTGACATTTCTACATTTCCTATTGTGTATCTGCTCATTATGCTGACTGAATGCTCTTTTTTTGCACATGTGCTTTGTTTGTGCTCCACTCTGCTGCAGTAAATTTGGGATTTCCCCTTGTGAGACTAATAAAGGAATAGCTTATCCCATCTTATCTTAATATACAAACAGGCAATAAAAATTATGGATAAGAAACCAATGAGATGGCACCACTGTGGCATCCTGAGAAAACACAACCTTCTTGCATTTGAAAACTTCACAATTTACTGTAATATCAGACTGGTTTTTAAATGTCTACACAATTATGCTCCACCCCTGAATTCTGCACTGGAAAAAAGATGTTGGAGCTCAAGCAAAGTAAATACATGAGCTTCCTACAATGGTAACTGTGTTGTTCCCAGGTGTATAGCATCACTTGGATAGTCTGCCTTTTCAATAAAAGGGGTTAACCTATGGAACACTCTACCCACTCTCTTGAAACTGGAGACTGATGTAAATGCTTTTAGAAGAGGGCTCAAAGCATGACTAAAAGCAAAACAAATGTGTTCACATGTATAGACATGGACTTTTATTATTATTATTGCGATTATTATTGTAATCATGAATCTTGCCTGTTTTATTTCCCATTGTTGATCATATGCTGTGTGGTTTTAGAAAAGCCGCCTATAGACTGGTGTTGAAAACTTGTATGTGGGCTATATACACCCAAGCAAAGCATCTGGTCTGTCCTCTGGGAAAGTCTCAATGTACTTGTGATGTATATATCAAATAAATAAATAGAGTAAAATAAACAGAATGAAAAATGTTGCCATTTTTAATACTGAGTGGTCCTATAATCATCTCCAAAGCTGCATGGTAAACAAATATACAGTATGTTGGTTTTAGCACAATGGAGAGGATCTCTGCTGTTTGAATCTTTAAGGGAAAAAAAAAGTTGAAATGGAATGTTTTTATTTTGGTTTGGTAAACACAGAAATAGACACATACAAAAGATCAATTGTACTAAACCTATAGGTCTCCTCTAAGAATTGTGGAAATACAAGAGTCAGGCAGAGAGACACATACATAGAAATTACCTGCCTTTCTCAAACTTAGGGTCATATAACTTTTCACTGGGTTGCCAGCTGTCACAGTAAAATACAGAACAATATTATGACACAGGTCAGAATTTTCCAAATTAAACTAGAGGAAGAGTTTATACATTTTGACCTCAACAAAGAAAGGAAGATGGAGTGGACTGACAGAAAGACATGAAACACAAGAATAAAATAAAGATGAAAACAAAGCAAAAGGCAATCATACAAAAGACATAATGAGACAAGAACAAGGTTACAATGCAAGACACGACAAGAAGAAACTAGGGCTGGGACATATGTCAAATTAATTTGATTAATCCGGTTTGGATTTTTAAAAACTGTGAAAAGTGACCTAATTGTAAAATCAAGATAATTCCTCTGGAGACCTTTCTAGCTCAACAAAAATTCTACCTGCGATGAAACTAGTTTATTTCTTGTGATATATTAGCTGTCAAAGTGAGTCATTTATGGCATAGGGTTTCTGTAAAAAAAAAAAAAAAAAAAAAAAAAAGGATTTTTGGATCATTTTTGTCTTCATTTAATGCAGCCAAACGATAATCTTTTGAAATTGTCCATAAAATTGAAAAAATAAAAAAAGATTGATTTTTTTTTTTTTTTGCCTGTACCACCCTACCCAAGACAAAACCAATGCAAAAGACACAAGATGAAAAAACAAGGTTAAAGACAAAAACAATGAAAAGAAGAAAAGGATGTAAAAACAGACACTGTTTAGTCAGCAGAGCATAAAAATGTGAACTTGATGGCATGTTCATGGTGTATTTTCATAAATGTGCATCTTAAGCAGACATTACATAGAGTTTTTGCATCTTGAGCTGAAAAATTGTGGGACCTTTAATTATAATTTGTAGATATTTAATTCCTCTGTGTCACTTCTTAGTGTGAGTTCCTTGTTATTTCCACATTTCCTTGCTTGCATTATTACACTGTTACCTCATAAACTAATGAACCTTTGCACCTAATGAGGAACTTTACAACCTTCTTCTACATGACTTGGTATTTTACCAGAAGTGTCATCCACATTTCCTCCTGATGCATCAAACATTTCTCTATCTACCTAGTTTGTTTGTGTTGTATTTGTTCATACATCACTTCATTTTCTCTATTCCCTACCTGATTAAAGACAGGATACATAACAGAGTAGAGAGCCATAGAGGCAACTGAGGTCCTGTCTGCTTCGTTCTTCATGACCTCCATAAGCATCCTTGAGCAATCGATGGCCCTTTTGTGCGTGCTTGTCCACTGATGCCAGCTTCACCGCATTCAATCACTCATGGAGAATGACAGAATGGGAGCAGATGAGAACCTGCAGAAGACAACAGGGCAAATGAACAAGCACAGGAGGTGGTCAAGAGCAGATAAAAAAAATAACAGAAATGAGAGATAAATAAAAACAAGTCAAGACTGGAAATACATTTGTACAATTCCCATAATGCGCCAGTTTTATCTGTAAAACTTCCCAGAAAACCTGCAAAGTAATGAAACATCTAATAATGATCTATTTTACTGTTTCACTGTGAACAAAGGTGAAAAAGAAAAGAATATGACCCATTTCTCAATAAGAACCACTATCTAATGTTGCTGCAATAAAAAAAAAATCAGAATCAAAAATAATTCTAGATAAGCCAGTTAAATTAGCATGATAAATAAAACACTATCTTTATTTACCATATAAATCTTATCACAATCAAGAAGGGAATCCTGGTGGTTAAAAAAACTAGAAACAAATTAGATGACCTCATGTTTTATTAGCTGGTGGGTGTGGTGTCTCTCTGTCTCACACACACCCATTTATATCCCATACCTCTGAGATGAGTTCTGCCTCAACCCTTTATGAACATTCTTCTTCCTACTCTACATAACCAGGACATTCATCAGTAGACAGGGACATTCATCTACACACCACGTTTGTGTATGTGTTTGTTTTTACCTCCAGGAACCTGACAATGACTTCATGCATCTTTCTTGCACCTACTATTAGAAAGCCCTTCGGTTTATGAGAGGCTTTGCACTTTGATACCTGCTACTTCACAAATACAAAGGTGTGTCACTTCATAGTTGAAGTGCCAAAGCCTTTTCATGACAGCAGAGTGAGTCAGTATCTTCAAACTGGCATTCACCAATAGGAAACCTTTAGCCTTAAGTTAAAGACAGAATAAGAACCCAAAACCAAAATTATTACACAGATGACTGAGTACGGCAAAGTACAATTTCCTGATTAAAAGTATACTTTCTCTGTCAGCCCATTTCTATGTTATGCATGTGATCACAGGCAGGTCAGTGACATGATGTTAATATTTCCATCCTTGCGATTTTGCTAAAATTAAAACAACTTGAAAATATAACAATGCAAATTAATTTCATATATTACTTTTTTAGGGCTCAATCTTTTTTTTTTTAAATGCACTGTGGGAAAATATTTTAGGAATAATGATAAAATGTGATGTAAGCATAAAAACTATTTAAAGTTTAATTAAAATAATTACACTTGTTTTTTTTAAGGCAAACTTCCAAATAAAGCAAAAGCAATCTATCAAGTTAGGTATTAATGTATATTATAAATACTGAATAGTAAAAAAAAAAAAAAAAAGACTGGAGTGTTATTGTCGGACTATAATAACCAATTTGGGGGAAACTTGTCAGTCAAAACCCGGTCCTCATATGTCAAGATAAAAAAAACTTGACACCAATATCAATCCAAAATGTACTTTTTAAGATTTAAGTTAAATTTGAACACCCCATCTTCGCAAACTCTCCTTGTAGCCGATACAAAGATTTAGCCACGGCATAAGTAAGTCATAAAAGCTGTTGTGCACTTTAAAATAGTACCATGTTATTGGTTTGTGCTGGCAAATTGTTATGACCTGCTGACAGAAATTGTAAACAAAATATTAAGTCACATCTGCACCTACAGGTCAAAATATCATCTGATTTAATATACTGTAGTCAGCTGCAGTTATTTCTAATTAACCCATTAAAGACCCTAACAGTCATCTACTGATCTAAAATGTTTCATTACTTCTGATCCACTAATCCTATCAATAAATGTAAATAACTGGTGTAAAATGCAGTTTGTCATCTTTTCATGGTCATCAGATATGACCCATTTGGACGTTCAGAGGCTCCGTAGTGAACGTGGAAACACCGTCATCTTTTATAACATTGATTCACCAGTAAAACCCATGGAGTTTGATAAATGACAGTGGATGAACACACTTGTCACATTCAGTTATTGATATCTTTACTCAAAAGTCACTTTTTTATCAGTTTTCTGTGGTTTTGATATAATAACCCTCAATTTGAATCTGAGCTTTTATGAACATCTACATGACAAGTGAGTTAAATATAGGAAAACACATGATTTTGACTGAAAAAATGCAAAATACAGAGGATAATACCAAGATTAATGTTGATAAATCACATAAGAAAGGCTATATATGGAAAAACATTAATATGGGAAGTGTCACAAAAGTAGATCTGGATCTTTATGGGTTAAAAGGGTGTTAAACCATATGCTGGCCAAAAGAACCATATAATTCACAATAATTGGATGCACTGGTATAAGAGTGATCATTGAAAGAAAAGGAACATTGTTAAAAAAACAAAACAAAACAAAAAAAAAAACAAGGTTTTACTTAGTGTCATGCAGCATCTTGAAATATTATAAAACTTCATGGTGTAGCTAGCGAGGCAGACATTTATTATTGTTATTATTATTATTATTATTATTATTATTATTATTATTAACCCTTTCATGCACAGAGATCACTACAGTGGACAGCTATTCTATGGCTGTTCCCATAAACTGCAAATCATGCCATTACTGTAACTTTACATTCTTGATAAACCTGATCTGCAGTAACATGACTGAGTGTAAATCAACTGCTAATTTTTCTTAAACTGTAATAAACAGTTTTCCTAAATAAAAAGTTTATATATATATATATATATATATATATATATATATATATATATATATATATATATATATATTATCTCCATGAAGTGAGTAAATACTAGTATTACAGTATAATAAAATGTGAGAAAACATCAGATTAGTTGCATCAAAAATGTTCTTATTTCATAGTTTTCACACAGTACATCACTTTCTGATATTGTGTTTTAAATTCATGTTTCTTTGCTTCAAAAATAAAGCACATGGTGTCCAGATGAGTGGACATTTTTGTAACTCCATCAAAAATAGGTTCATTAAAAAAAATTAATCACATAGTTTTTTTCATGCCTAAAGAGGTATAAAAACATTCTCACTCACTAAGGTTCTCACAATTCATGCATGAAATGGTTGATTATTATTATTATTCAGTTTTGACTATTTCTTCTTTACCTTCAGCATTAGCTAAATATTATCATTTTTCCAACTGACATTGTAAAGTGACGTTAACTTCACCTGACATCCCATTTACTTATCCACAAAAACCAGGCAACCATAACGTTTGCATGGATGTTTAACTCTTCATGTACTTACCAGTAGTAAAACAGCTGTCACTGAGAAGACACTACGTGCGACGAAACTGAGGTAAAAACCATTCAGAGGTGTTTGTTACCAGTGTTTAATCTGCCCTGTATTGTTCAGGGAGATTAGCAACTCAAAGCAGGTGTCAACTCCGACCTTTGCTAACTAATGCTACACCGCTAGCTAGTCCGATAACAAAACAGCACAGGAGAATGAAGATGCATCGACAGCTGACAGAAGTGTGAAAAGTTCGAAAAGAGACATACACACTCCAGGTTGTGGATTGTATTCAGGAAGTTTTCCGCCAGATACTAGTAGTGTAACGCTAGCCGAGAGCCGGAGTGGGCGGTGTTCAGAGCTGTCCGCTAGTGTCACCGGAGAAGCTTTTGTAGTTCTTTCGGTAAGTCCTCTCAATGCATTGTCAATGTATTCACCATTAGAATAGACTCCAAATCCCAGATATGTACAGGTAATGCGTTTTATTAACTATTTGAGGCATATTTTCCACTTTGCGCGTGCAACGTAAAATGAGTGTTAACCGTTATATTTCCAAAGAAAATAAAAATGGCTGTACTGTAAATACCGTTATTGTGAGGCAGTTAAAACAGCAGTTATTAATTTGTTTATGAATACAGCATCCTACATATTTGCATAAAATGGCTTGTTTTCCTGGTGTTAAATTAAATAAACAAATATGCTTGTGTAGATGTGAATATACTTGAGCCCACATATTTGATTATACATTTTAATACAACCCCAATGAGGAAAAGTTGGAACTAAATGAAAAGTGAAATAAATACTTTTTTTTTTTTTTTTTTTTTTTTTAAGTAGTAATATGAAATTTGACATGATTTGTTTGCATTGCAGACAGTATGATTTTTTTCTGTGGAGCTTCACTTGTCAGTATTCATCAATTCCTGACCTTCAAATCTGTAGTGCACTGAAAAAAAAGTTGGGACAGGCGTCATTTCAGGCCACTTTACATAGTAATAAATTAATGTAATTAACCCTTTCATGTATGAATTATGTGAACCTTAATCAACATTTTGGCTGTTTTTACTCCTCTTTAGACATGGGGGAAAAAAAACAAAAACAATGCGATTGAATATTTTCTTATGAACCTAACTGCAAGTAGCAAAAATGTCCACTCAGCTGGACACAAAGAAACATGTATTTACTGATAAATTGTGTGTGAAAACTATGTGATAAAAACATTTTTAATGGTGCTAATCTGATGTTTTCTCACATTTTAACATACACTAATACTAGTCATTACTCATTTCATGGAGATACTATACAAAAAATACAAAACAAAACAAAAAAAAACTTCTTGTTTAAAAAAAAAAGTAAATTACAGTCTAATAACAATAACAAGCAACTGATTTACATTCAAACATGTTAGTACAGATCAGGTTTATCAAGAACAGCAAATTTACAGTAATGGTATGAATTGCAGTGTATGGGATGATGCACTACTGTCCACTGTGTTGGCTGATATGGAACTAAAACAACAAAATCCATGAACATATAAGAGAACAGCAGTAGAATAGCTGTCCACTGTAGTGACCACTGTGCATGAAAGGGTTAAATGCAAATGTGATTTGAAACAGGTAATGTCAGCAGGTGATTGTAGGTATGATTTGGTACAAAAGGCAACCAGGAAAGGTCTAAAAAAAGGGAAAGATCAGGACACATCACCAAATATGAGAGAAAATTATTAAAATGTTTAAAAACAATGTTCATCAAGGGAAGATAGTTAGGGACTTGGATATTGAACCCTCTGTGCTGCAAAAGAGTCTTAAAAATCAATTAATCTGAGTGTATGTCACTGCATAAAGGGAAAAAAACTATACTGTATGCCATCTCTTTTTACACAACACTGTGATCTCTGATCCTTCAGATGACACCACATCAAACACCATTATTCATCTATTAATGATAGAACCACATGGGTTCAGGACCTTATTAAACAAACAATACTCACAGCCACAAACTTTACTGAGACAGATGGAAGCCTTCTGTTAACTGTGAGCAGAGGCACTGTTGACTTTTCTGTGGCCCAGAGGCATCAGGAGATGAACTATCACTGTGTGGATACATGAACTGAGGTCAGACTAATCAGTATGCCAGAAGAATGTCAGAAGTATGTTGGGAAAAATGGACATTGTCTTCTTCAAGCCGAAGACAAAAATGACCATCCAGACTGTTACCAGCAACAAGTTGAGAAGCCATGGTCTGTTATGGTCTGGGGTTGTGCCAATGTCCTTGGCAGGGGTCACTGAAAATATGGAGCAATTCTTCAAGATGACAACTTCTCCAGGGACGTCCATGCATATTTTAACAAGACAATACAAAATCAAATTCTGTTCACAATACAAAGACATGGTTGAAGAGGAAGAGGGTACAGGATTTGCTCAAGCCAGTATGCAGTCCCCATCAGAGAATACTTGGCACATTGGAAATGCAAAATTCTACAAACAAGACAAGACAGAATAGGGCAAAATTACTCCTCAAACACCACATCTTTGATTCCCTCTGTCTCTAAACATGTTTAAGTATTATGAAAACAAAACAAAAAACAAAAAAAAAAAAAAAAAAATGAGCAGCATTAGTAAGTGGTAAATGCTCCCAAATTTTTGAAGTCTGTTGCAAGAAAGAATGATGTGTAATGTAAAGTAATGTTCTGCTGTATTGTTTTCAATGTAATTCTGGTCAAATATGATCTGATCTGTAATGCACATCTAGAAATCATAAGTTGAGGTATAATACTGATCAAATTTTACTTGTTTTTCTTCAGAAATTTCAGTTTTTTCCAGTTATTCACATCTTTTTCTGTTTTGGATAGAAATAGTTTCATCATTTAATGTTATTTTTTGCACTAAAAAAAATTTGGAGTTGTCATTATTTATTGGCTATTGTGCTATTATTTTACTGGTCCGGCCCACTGGAGATCAAGTTAGGCTGAATATGGAAGAAAATGGGTTTGACACCCCTGGTATAATTGGTCAATTAAGTCGTAAGTTGATTGAAAGAGTGATATAAAACAAAGACGGAAACGTGAAGCGGATTTTGATTTGTCGTCTGTAGATACTCTTTGGTCGGCGCTCATTGGACCAATCGACGCGGAGGGGGCGGGGTCTGCGGCAAATGAACAAGCAGTGAGCTGCGGCGCTGGAGGAGAACAGCAGAGAGAGAGACCGCACACATCCATCCATCCATCCCCACCTAACACCGTGTATCGGTAAGAGATGTTTTTATCCGTAACCTTCCACTGTTTCAGCTACAAAACCTGAGCTCATCTGTAATAATAACCATTTAGAAACTGAAAAAAACACCCGATCAGCTTTTACTAAATACTTCATATTATAGGCTTAATTACTGAGTTTTTCATTGAATTATCTGTTAGGAAGGTGTAGGAATGTGTAGGTACAATAGGCAATTTTTAGGAAGCGGATGAAGAGATTATGATGTTATAATCAACATGTGTAGGATTGTTCAAGGGGGGCGGGTAGAGAGAGGCACATTGGAGCCAAACATATTTCTTCAACCCTATTAAAGCTGCTACCACTGTGTCCACCACCCAAAGCTATTTAATTTTCTCGGTCTCCCACGACTGGATTGGTTGTTGTCGTTGTTTTTCCACTGAAAACAAGCTTAGCCATTGCAGTGTGGTTCTTGTCCTTGAGATACAGGCAGGCAAAGGCGCAGTGAGTGGATGCGTGTGAATTAACGAGGAAGATTGTAGTAGTCTGGTCCTACCCTATCCACACCCCATACATGCCCCCCCCCACACACACACACACACACACACGCACACACGCACATGCACATGCACAACTAACTTGTTTATTCCTTCAAAGAAATCCGTGTTCAATAAAGAGGATAATATATTTAGGATACCAGTTACAGCTGTAGGTTACTACATGCAAAAAAAGGAGTGTGTTAGAGTCTACTTTGTAAAGGAAATATCATCTTACTTTGTCCTGAAATACAATCACACAAAGGAATTACAATGAAAATACCATTAAAATGCATTCTTTTCAAGGAAATGTCATTTTCATACTCGCATAACATGAAATTGCTAATTCGTATAAACAGCAGCATTATCACACGTAACATATCCTTTTCTTTTTTTTTTTTAAATTATTTTTGAGATTTTAGTGTCTCTTTACAAATGCAGATAAGACAGTGACCTCCAGAGTTTTCACTTAGTCTCATAGTTGCTGTATTTCCATAAAAATCACGCAATCCTTTTCAGTCATAATCTCAATGTATTAATCCCATAGCATCTGAATCCGGTTAATCTCTGCTGATATGTAGCCAGCTGTTGCCTTGCTGGTGTGGTGTGAGTGCTTGTGTGTCCTGCCTGTTCCCACTGAGCGCTGCGTTAATTGCATTTCAATAATTAAATGTCTTTTAAATCAGCCTTGCATGAAAAAGAAAAAAAAAAAAAAAAAATCCAGACTGAGGCTGCCATAACCTTCAAACTATGGTGCGTGTGCAAGAGTGTTGATGTGTTTCTGTCAGTTGCATGTATGAGTAAATCTGCAATAAGTGCTTGAGTTCTCTGCCCTGGACTAGACACATGTATCCTCTTAGAACAGAATAAAACCTGTTTTGTGTTACAGCAAGAAAAAAAAAGGCAAGTTTAATCCTACTTTGTCCTGAAATACGTATACGCACACATAGGCTGGAAGCAAAAATTGAATTCATACACACACAAAAACAGAGCAAAATTGAATAAACTAGAATCAGGTTTTACAGTGGGTTCTTTTCTTTTCTTTTCTTCTCACTTTTTAAATAGATTCACACTCCCGACACACAACATGTACTCAAACACATGCGCACAAGCAGCTGGTTTGTCCCCCTGTTCTGTACATTCTGCTGCAGCAAAGACACAGGGGATTAGTTTTTACCTGAATATGAGGATGAGAACAGAGAAAGATTCAGAGAGAAAGAGGTCAGGAGCTACAGAGGGGAAAAGAAGACACTCAGAGAGTCTAGTTTAATTAGCTATCAGAGGTGTAAATTATTTTGTAGCAGTTACAATATTTCTGTGCAAATTAATTTATTTGACAATATTAAATGTGTTTCTATCTACTAAAATGGTGAAGAGAAAAAAAAGTGTTGGCTCCAAATATTTGTTGTTTTTTTTTTTTTTTTCTATTTGTCTAATTAAATTAAGATGTAAAAATCACAGAATAATCCTCAGAACATCTGTAAACTAAGCCATCACCAACACATTATGCTGGTGTTTAACAATTAAAACAATAAAGTGTATGAACAGAATACACACCATTGCACATATATGTCCAAAATATTGTATCATAATGTTTAAGAATGTTTAACAAACTAGAAACATGCCAACGGGTTTATACATGTCCGCAATTAAACATCCTATTGCTTTAAACATAGCATTATTTCCTCTGTAGATGACTATTTTGGTATTAAGAAAATGGATGGATCTATGGATAATCAAGTTAAAAGCAGTGCATCCAAGATCCTCGTCTAATTTATCCCATTACAGTTTCATAATAACACCAAAATACGTATACACTTCCCATAATAACATAAAAGATGCATATGCGAGGTTTACTCCACAGTCGAGCATCTGCACATGAACTCCATCTGAACTCATATTCAGTCGCTCATCTTGACTTTACAGTGACAAAAAAAAACAAAAACAAAAAAAACATTCCACAAATCCCTGCAAGTGAAAGTGGACTAACCGAACACTTTAGCGCTCACAGACTAAAGAGCCACTAAATACACTCGCTAGTCTAACAACATTAATGCTACAGATAACCCATGATGCAACACTTTGCAAAATAACAAAATCGCACTGGTACTTGGCCCACTTAAGATGCAAGAAGCGTAGGAAAATTTGGATAGCGGTGTTACTTTTTTTAATGGTACGATGTGTAATATTCGTCTGAAGAGTAGATCATGTGCCAAAATAAGATCATTGACAATTTACGATGGGAAGAAGTAGAGATGAAACCAGTGTTTTCCTCTGACTCCAACACTACAGCTACAGTCACCTCAGCAAGTCAATCTGAAATGTCCTCCTTATTATCTCACTTTTCTCTAGGGATGTAACAATTACCGGTATAACGATAAACCGCGGTTAAATTGCAGACGGTTAGTATTATCGTTTAAATTCAAATTATCATGATAACTGTGTTTGATTACCGCACTTTTCCGGAGAAAACACCGATGTAATGCTATGCTTTTATGTCAAATATTTGAGTATCGTTTTAATTTATTGCAATTTTGATTGTCTATACCTAATATTTGGAACCAATATTCACTTTTAAAGTCTTTGAAAAGGTTCGTTAAGCATCTTTGTGTTATTTATGCAATAAATTATAAACATTTTTCAAATCGGATTTGATTTTTTTTTTGTGTGTGTGTGTGTGTGTTTTCTGGCCTTTTATGTTTTTGTAGTAGGTTAAAGTGAAAAAAATAATAGGCAGATGATATAAATGAAGATGTGCTGAAAAAAAGATACCAAACATGGGTATAGTCAACATTTGTTTAAATAGTATATAAAGGCAAAATCAAAAGTACTGAAAAAGGGACAAAATAGGCTCAGACCACTAAGGGTTAATATTTGAATGTTTCTGCCAAGAGAAAGTGCATTGTGCCAGTTATTTTATTTTATTTTATTTTTTTCAAAATACAACTTGGGTAAATTATTTCAGTGTGTGTATTAGCACTTTTTGAACATTTTAAGCACAATTTCAACAATACCGCGTTAATAATGATAACTGTGATAATTTTGGTCACAATAACCGTGATATGAAATTTTCATATCCTTACTTGTCACCATCGCTGCCTCTCTTCGTTTCTTTTTCGATTATAAACCTATTTGCTAGCCCCCCCTCCCGAAAAACACCAAATAATCACAGTTGAGTGCGAATCAGACGCCTTCATTATCACTTCACCTTCTGTCTCAGCCTCTTCACCTGACACCAACACTTCATATTCACCTCTTATTCAATATCACCTGCACTGTCTCTCCCGGTTTCCCCTCAAAACACACACACACGCAGACACACACACACATGCGTATCTCCCCCACAGGACTAGTTGATAGTGACCTTTCCTGTGCTCCGGTGTCTCCCTGGTCTTTAGTCCATTTGAAAAAGCCTCCGGTCTTTTCACTTTTACCACTGACCCAAAATAGAGGCCGATCCAATTACAGCTCAAACCTCCTAACTGCGCTCCCACAGCGCTGTAGCTGTTAGTGTGTATGCGTGTCTGTGTGTTTTTCGGAAAATACAGAAAGAAAAGAGACACTGTTGAGTGTGTGTGCCTTGGCAGAGTGTTAGGAGCAGTCAACCATCTTGCCATGCGATGCAGGGGGTCGTTAGATATCACTGGCTCCGAGTCAAAGCTGGTATCTGCATGGATGTTGCCTCTGTTTGCTTTTCCGGTCTCACTTGTCTTCATTTGCATCGGCCTCTCTTTGGTTTATGTTGGCCGACGTACGGTACAGTATGTGTTGCGTGGTTTTTTTGCTTTTCTTTCAGCCTTTTCTCTGCCTTCGAGTGTGCGTCTCTGTCTTCATGACTCCCTCCCCATCTCTCCTTCTGGGTGTCTCTGTTAGCAGGGATTAATAAAGGGTTGTTAACCTCTGTTTGCCCTCTGTGAAGTGTACAATGAGCATCCTGGGACTTCAGGCAGGTTCCACAGCACATTATGTCATTTTCTAACAAGGAGCTGAATGAGCTGAGAGGCACTGAGCTAAGGATAGGCAGTAGATGGGTAATTTTGTCAACCACTGGAATAGAAATAATCTCAAGGGGTGGATTTTAAAGGCGGTGCAAACACACACGTTGTGAGCGGTGGATGTTGAAGTTCACGTCTTAGGAAGGACCGTAGAGTAGATGGTGGATGCTACGTGGGTGATTTGATGATCTTATCTTATATCATGATCAATCTTTTATTCTAGTTAGTGCTGTTCCTGCTAAACCAAAGACATGGGATCATTAGAAACACAAGAGAATGTGGTTCTTAAACTGTTCAGCAGAGTTTTCTAAGGTCAGATCATGCAGCTGATATATACATATCTGCAGATTCAAGAGGTTTTCATTGCCATATACACAGGTTAAAACATAACATTTAAACAAGATTCTTGTCTACTATACCTTCTTCCTCAGCAGAATAAAAAAAAGAAATAAAACAAAAATGAGTATAAATAGAATAGAAGTAAGTTTAAAAAATTCTGGATGAATTAATACTGACTGGGAAAGTCTAAACACAGGTCAAATCAGCAGGATTTTAAATGCAGCATATTTTAATTTTAATAGTTATGTGATTGAAAAAAATTACAATCATCATGTTGAGCAACTAATATCTCTCTTGTTTTACCCAAACAGACTCAAGCAACAAACTAAGAGGAAGTTACCAACTATTTACCTTCTCAGTTTAAGCAGACACTAACATTTGTGGGAGATCTTGAAGAAAATGGAATTAGTGTGGAAAACCCATGACAGATACTGTAGTAAAGGTGGCGCTTTACAGTGTTCTTTGTAACTGCTGATACTGCCTGTAGAGTCACAATATGATATGACATGTCATGAATAATACCTTCATGCTTCTGTCAGCAGAAGACTGATGGACAAATGTCTGTATAAGGTGTAGAATTTGATAATGTTTTCTGCATATTTTGTAATACCAGTAAAGACACTTGGATTTCTGCTGTTTTATTTTTAAGTTACTGTTCACTGCTAATAAACACAGGTATTAATGATTATTTTAATGCCCAAATAAGTGAAAATAGAGCAATCTTTAATGTGATAATATGTTTTAATTGTGTACATAGATCAATCCATCAGTTGTTTTGAGTCTGTTTCACATCCAAATTGACCTTGTCATTAAAAACAGTGTGACATGATCCTCCGTACACTTCAATAACTAAGACGTCCTCTGATGTAGTGGGTTGCCGTTGTGACTCTAATCACACTATATCCACAAAAAGCACCAGAACCTCCAAGTACATAGTTTTGTTTTACTTTGATTAGGTAAGTTAATGGGCTTCTTCGTAATGTTCTTTGAAATAGAAATACTTATTTTCTTAACCCATAAAGATCCAGTGTTAATTTTGTATCAGTTCCCAAGTGATTTTTTTCTCAATTTTTAACCTTTCTTAAGTGATTTATCACCATTTATTGTAATATGATCCTCTGTATTTTGAGGGTTTTTTTTTTTTTTAAATCATGTATTTTCCTATATTTAATTTACTGATCATATTGATGTTCCAAAAAAGCTCAGATTAAATTCAACGGTTATTATATGAAAACAAGGAAAACTGAAGAAAATAGTCTTTTTCAGTAAAATATATTATTAACTGAATATAAACCCAGTGTGTCCATCCACTGTCATTTATCCAACTCCATGGGTTTTACTGGTGAATCAATGTTGTAGAAGATGACGGTGTTTCCATGGCAACTACGGAGCTTCTGAACATCCAAATGGGTCATATCTGATGACCATGAAAAGACGACAAACTGTATTTTACAACAATTATTTACATGTATTGACAGGATTAGTGGATCAACAGGGATTAAACCATTTACATCAGCAGATGATTTTGGTCGACGGTGGATCTTTGAGTCTTTATGGATTAAACTGACTTTCACCACTGTTTGCACGTCCTTCTCCCTCTTCAACAGTTGGGTGCTTCTATGATACTGGTGCCAAAAACAGGACAGATATACGATGCAACTTTGGAAGCACTTTGGGTCTCCTTTAATTTATATTTATAATTTTTTTTAAAATACAAAAATCCGCATGTTAACATGGTAAAAATGACACAAAAATTACATGCTACTATTTTTTCCAAATATCTTTTTATTCTCTCACGGGTACATTTTTGGAATCGAACTAATTATGCAAGGCAGAGTGTTTCACAAAAATGACCGCTGTTGCAAAATCACTCATGATTTACATGTATTTAAATGGACAGGTTCTGCATGTAACGCAAGTGGACACGATGGGTTACACATGAAACTTGGAATAAGACTGCCAATTCATGAAAAAAACCACATGTCTGAATTAGAAAAACCACTAGGATCTTCAGAGTTAACACAGGGTCTTTTTTATAGCGGTATATAAGACCATTTAAAGCCATCTTTTCCAGATCAAATGCACTGACACCTAGGTAGCTTTTCCTGTCCCAATTTTGGTCCTATTTTTGGCCCCAATATTTTATTAAAAATTCATTAATTATGGGATGGCTCAGAGCAAGAGTATAATTTTTTTGCATTTATCAGAAGTCATCTTTAGGTACATCCTGGGGGGAAGTATGTCTGAATTTCTCTTTTATTATTGGGTCTAAAAAAACTGGCAAAGTGCCCGGTACCAAAATGAACCCAGTTTCATAGAAGCACCCAGATACGTTTAGAATCATCCTCTTATTTCAAATGTTATTGGCTCATACATTTATAACAGTACAAAATGCCACAGGAATGTAAATACTGTTTTTCTGAGTTATCCCCCTCTCTCACCAGATGCCTTTATATTACCTCATACTGTCTTTTTCTTTACAGAAGTAAAATAATCTACAACACTTTTCATGCTGAACTTTCTTCCATAGTACATAAAGGAATTTAATTTATTCAATTGGCCAATTTATGCATGAAAAACTGTAAATGATCCTGAAATTATAGAGGAGACAATTACTGTTTCTCCTCGTGGTTGACTTTCTAATGGATCGTATTTGGTCTTAACTTTTGACTCCATGAATCTGAAGTCAAGTTTTGTTCTTTCATGATATCAGTAATTTGCAGACAGAAGCTGGTGCAGTGACAGTACTCAACGCTAATTGCCTGTAATTAACCTCTCATTTTATGATTTTATTCCTTATTAGTGCCACCTGTATTACAGTATTTTACTGTATGTCACAGTTTCAGAGTCGTTAAAAAACATTGCTCGGTTATTTAAAGAAAGCCTAATGGTTCACTATCACAACAGCAACAAAAAGAAGCCGCTTCATTTGCAGCGATGCTTGCCAGTATTTACTCAGTGTTTGTATTTCTGCTCTAAGATTTTGTCTTTGGCTCTGCAGTACAAAGATGGCCTAGTTTACAGCTGTTTATCCTCAGGCTTATTTGGTGATTAAACATGTTTTTATATTTTTCTCTGAGTTGAATTTAATTAATTCAGTGAAATTAATCCACTGGAAAGAAAAAAATCACCAGTCTCACGTAGTACATTGGTTACAAATGGTCTGCGTTTATAGGGTGGTTTTCAATGTTATTGGCACCTAAAGCATTTTATAAAGCTCGGGCACACACCAGTGGATTAGGGTTCAAGGTTTGGCTCAAGGACACTTCAACATCAAGGCAGGGGTTAAAAACCAGTCCTCTGGTTTAAGGACGGCTCCAGTCTGACTGCAGATCCACAGCCATCACAGCGGTTATTTAGAATGGTCACAAACGCAGATGGTAGAAGTAATTAGACTTAAATAAATCTGATTTAATATTTAAAAATATCATAATTCATATTCATAAATCTTTATACTATATGCTATTAGTGAATCTTATTTTCACAACAGATCTTAAAATCTCAGTACCCTGGGTCAAAACAACTAAAAACAGTTAACTGAAACCTGACATATTCACTCAACTCTTCCTTTCCACAAAATTTGCTTGACATGTTCTCGTAGCTGTAAAGCTGTAGCTGGGGTTGGTTGTTGGCTACAGTGGAAGTAGAGGATGTTAACAGGGTGACTCGCTTTATTATGCACACTGATGGAAGTTTGGTCCGTCCCCTCTTCTGGACTGCAGTGGAGTTTAAAGGTCATTCTCAGGTTTTAGTGCAGGAGTTGTGATTAAATTTTAAGCTTTTATGAGCAGTCTCTCTTTGCTCTTAGGAGTTCACCTCTGCTGGATGAACGGTACACCAGAGATGATATTTATAATTACAGGAAACTGCAGCTAAAACTTGCAGAAAACATTTGATTTTTAGATGAACAGTGTTTTGTTAAGATTTGATTTTGTTTTCATTGTCATTCTTTCTTTTTTCCTCAAGTCAAGACCAAGGCTGTGCAATGTAATAATTTCATATCCAAGATCATAATACATACCACCATTAAGCACATTTTTTCAAAAGTTAATGAATAAATAGTTGAAACACTGTTGCCCATAAAGTTGGAATAATGTTGTTTTCACACATATTTTTCTTTTTATAATTAGTGAATTACCTTTAAGCAGATGCAATGATTTCATAGAGTCCCAGTTACACTTTGCCTGTCAAGAATAAATCACATTGTCACAATATTTTACACTATATCTATCTATCTATCTATCTATCTATCTATCTATCTATCTATCTATCTATATATATATATATATATATATATATATATATAAACAGTGTATAAAATAATCACAAGGAAAGGCCTCTTACTTATTTTGAATGATATATTCAACAAATATTAGATACTTTGCATGTTTGATTTAATTTTTTCTTTCATTCAGATCATTTTTGCACATTTTCAATGTATGTCCATAATAAATGTTAAGACTAATATAGATGAATTAGTAGGTGAAACAGAAAACATTTTTCAAATGCAAAATCAAAAAAAGTATTTAAACAGGGTTCCCGTGGGGTCTTAAAAAGTCTTAAAAGTCTTGAATTTACAAATCTGCATTAATACCTTAAAAAAGTCTTTAAAAGGTATTTAGTTTGATTTGGTTGGTCTTAAGTTATAAACCTGTTCGCTGTATTGTGTTTAAATGTGTCTGTTAAATGTCCAAGCTGCAAAGAAAATAATGTTTGTTGACTCAGTTCCACCTATTCCAACCCGATAATTTATACTGAACTTAGGAACCAATTATTGCTAACTTTGCAGCCCCCAGTGAGAAATGACTCAACGGTGGGAATTACGGCCTTGGAGTAAATAAATACATTTTCCTAAATTCTACAAATCAAGAAATTTTTGCCAGTATGGTTGTGAAATAGGCTGTGAAATGGGCATTAAATTCTATTCTAAATAGTCTTACAAAGGTCTTAAAAAGTCTTACATTTAACTTGTAGAAATCTGTAGGAACCCTATTATAGCAAACTTAATAATAAGATAAGATATACTTTATTGATCCCCCAAGGGGGAAAGTTGAAAGAGGTCAAGCCAGCCAAGAGTCAAAGCTAGAATCTTCTGATCTGTAGTCAGACCGTCCATTGCACCACTGGCCCTATATCAAACCAAAAATATTCTTTAACAGCAGAACTGCAAACACAGATGTTGCAAGGAGCAGCACAAGGAATGCCTTCATATTGAAGCTATAGCAGCAAAGACAAAAAAAGACTCAGTATGAATAAATAAAATATAACTAGTAAACAAACTGCTGCTGTGTGGAGGAATGCAAACCTTCATCCAAATAATGGGAAGTACGACTGTAAAGATTATGATTTACAACACAGCAAAATAAATAATAGAGTGTATATGAGACGATGTACTTTTTTTTTTCTATCATCACACGATATATGTCGTCATATTGCATAACTAACAGGAGAACCCCATTAACTGTGTAACTGCCCCCCCACATACACACACTTTACAATATAGACACAGCAGTGGAATGTGCCAGGTTACACCGCTTCTATTGCAGACAGTCAAGATTTTTTTATGGGTGGGGGTGAGGGGGTAATAATCACAGTCATCACTCACTGCAGTTTATTCCCAGAGGGACAGGCCTTGATGGAATGGGATGTGAGCATTTTCACAGAATTCATCAAAGTGTCTGTGAGCCTCAGCAGTTTGGAAGTGTACTTAGGCCCTAAGTGAAACATTGTGCGATCAGAGCTAGAGCAGAGAAGTGGGCTTAAGGAGGAGGGGATACTGTAGAGGGACTTTCTTACACTTTGCTGTCGATCACTTCTGGAAGAGTGAAGAGCAGCGAGTATCCTACCTGCCTTGTTTTTGCAAAATTACTGAGTGCGTGGTTGTGTGTTTGCGTCTCAGGATGTTGTGTGTGTCTTCATAACAGGCTGTCTAAGTAAGAGCATAAAGTGACAGAACCAGGTCTGGTGCGTGATGAGTTCTTGCAGAGGGGTTACATGAGACATAAAATGCAGAATCCTATCAGTGTGTGTGTGTGTGTGTGTGTGTGTGTGTGTGTGTGTGTGTCAGTGGAAAGAGAGTTTATCTGCCTATATGGAAGGAGGAAGATAGTTTTCAATGGGTAAAATTCCTTCTGTCAGCCCAGCTAAACAGAAAATGTCCATCACTTGCAGTTTCCTTGGTAACCTTGGCTTGGAAGTGTATGTGGGAAGTGCGCTTCAAAGTGTGTATGCGGTGTCTGTGCGTCATATTGTGTATGCATGTGTGTACCTGCGCATTTGAACCATGAATGAGGATGTCCATGTTTAATAAATTCCCCTGGCCTCTGAAGCATGCCGTCTCAAGGTGTTGGGTTTAAATGGCAGTAAGGATTAACATACGTGGTGTGGATTTGGGTGACGTCACGTTTTAATTGTCGAAATGTCAACTGCCGATCTATTCTGTATGAGAATTAGGATTACACAGAGAGATTAAGGGATGCTTTTAAAGGCCAGTGAGTTTAATTGCATGGAATTAATCAAGTTGTCAGGATTAAACCACAGCAACTTAAATCACGGGAGATTTTCAGACGTATCCAGTTCTGATAGTCACGGGAGAACATTTGTAGTCAGGTGTTGGGTTTCCCCTCTTACCTGGGAGGCATGCAGGGAACCCCACCTGAGGAGCCAAAGCTGGGCTCATAGTCATCAACAGGCAAACTGGCAGACAGCGGACCACAACTCAAAAGGTCAGAACGGTGTCACCATTACAAGTAATAGGCAGCCACCAATGAAGCTATTACCCACACACAGACACACAGATACTCTGAGGGGCACACACAATGATGCTCCACACTACTTTCTTGGCTTAACTTCATGGCTGGGTCTTTCCTTACAGAAGGCAGGGGCTGTCTGTCTCAGAAAAGTTCAGCTCCCACAGCTCAGAAGGTCAGGAACATTACCTCCATTTACATCTCAGCCAGCCGCCCCCTCCTTTTTCCCTCAGCCTTCCGTACTCCCTCGCTCTCTCTGCAATGTCTGACTCACAGTGGGACATGTGAGAGCAGGTGAACACACGTGACCAACAGCATAATAACTGCGATACATCAGGGCCGCGTCTTCAGCCGTTTGATCGTCGCTGTTCCGATTCGGAATCTCGGAGATGCGGATCGGTAAAGGCTTTCTCCTCGACTCCTGCGTCGGGCATCACGAAGAACGACGACGACGCTTCTGAATGAATCACATCAAACTTTACACAGTTTTCACACCTAATACCACGCTACACATTTCAAATGTAGTGTTTTATTATTTGTATGTACCTGTAGTGTATTTCTACTTTTCCTTCTCTTGCAAACGATACGCAGTGCATCTTGTGCTTGTCTATTATTGTACGTCTCACCTCCGAATGCTATGTTTGCATCCAGAAATATCACAGGTTCTGTCATATATTTGATTATAGAAAAGTGTTAGGTGATTCCACTACTGCGCTTTAATACAAATATTGCACCATTGTCATACCGGCTGCTGTTGCTGTCATATCTGATGCTGTTCTTTTCTGAATGCACTGTATACACTTTATACAGGGTGGGGAAGCAAAATTTACAATGAACATTTAATTGTTTTTTTTCTCAGCAGGCACTGCGTCAATTGTTTTGAAACCAAACATATATTGATGTCATAATCATACCTAACACTATTATCCATACCTTTTCAGAAACTTTTGCCCATATGTGTAATCAGGAAAGCAAACGTCAAAGAGTGTGTGATTTGCTGAATGCACTCGTCACACCAAAGGAGATTTCAAAAATAGTTGGAGTGTCCATAAAGACTGTTTATAATGGAAAGAAGAGAATGACTATGAGCAAAACTATTACGAGAAAGTCTGGAAGATACTATTAAAGAAGAGCGGGAGAAGTTGCCACCCAAATATTTGAGGAACACTTGCGCAAGTTTCAGGAAGCGTGTGAAGGCAGTTATTGAGAAAGAAGGAGGACACATAGAATAAAAACTTTTTCTATTATGTAAATTTTCTTGTGGCAAATAAATTCTCATGACTTTCAGTAAACTAATTGGTCATACACTGTCTTTCAATCCCTGCCTCAAAATATTGTAAATTTTGCTTCCCCACCCTGTATATTATTATAGTTTATTCTTTATACCACCTATTTATTCTTATTCTATTTTTTACCTTTTTACAAAAAATTAGGGCTGCACGATATTGGAAAAAAACTGAAATTGTGATATTTTTTTAACCCGATATGCGATATGTGTTGCGATATGAAAAAATACTCAGGAGGATATAATAGCTGTGTGGTGCCGACGTAAATGGTCAAACTAATTAGTTGTGTGACCTCTAGTTGTGGCACAGAACACGTGCTTCAATATCATCCTTTTGTAGCTGAAATAATTCCAGATGACTGATGTCGCTTTTCTTTTTTGGCACCAAGTCTCCGTTTACAGTGATTTTCTCTTGTTCGTTGCTCATTTTTCAATGTTGTTACCAGCGACTCACTCCAAACTGATTAAGAGCAATTGTGATTGGTGGATCGCTGTGTGCATTATGTGTCAGGTACCTTTGAAATTAGATGAGAACACACTGAGTTCATTTGCCTCCTACATTGCAGGACCTGCGATGTGACTATTGCGCACACATACATCGCGATGACGACGCTCAAACGATATATTGTGCAGCCCTAAAAAAAAAATCACATGGCTTTTTAATTACAAGGTGAGAGAGAAACCGTATTTAAATTCTCTTTATGTCGTGTGCATTCAGTGAATTGACAAAATAAAAATCTTTGAATCTTTTCCTGGATATGAAGGCCCTCTATGAGCGGAGAAAACACAGTAGACAGTTTGGTCATCGCTATGTACGACTGTCAAAAACAGTTAGACAGAGAGCAAATCTGCGCTGTCAGTCTAAATGGATATAAAGTGGAAGCGACATGTGGCGATGTGTGTTTTAGGAGAGTTTGAGGAATCGTATTTGAACGCTTATAACTTCGAGCAGCGCTGGCCCCGTCTACTTTAAAAATTCATGTTGTTTTTAATGAAATCAGTAGAGAAAATTCATGAATAAAAAAAAAAGCTAAATGTGTTGGTGCCAGCTTCTCAAATGTGTAATTATGTTGTTTTTCTTTGTCTTGGGTAATAGTTGGCTAAATATTGTTAGGGTTTGCACTGATGGTCAAACAAAACACATTTTTTTTACTTAACTGGAATGAATGATCAGATCCACCAACTCATAAAACATAAATATAAATGCTATCTGCAGCTGGAGTCTATTGTTTATCGCTGGAGGGATACTTGTTTTTAGCGTGCCAGAGCAGAATAAAGGAAAGGACAGTACACAACAGGATGGGGCTCTAATTTTCTGGCTGCTGCTCATTGTTGTTGTTGTTGACAGTCAGGTACATTGTCATCACTGTCACCTGCTGTCCCACTCATACAGTAACAGCCAGCAGATTCCAGTGTTGTATGGGTCTAATTGAACCAACACGGGCAGGGAAATACAAACAGCACAGAGGAAAAAAAAAAAAAAAAAATCAGCTATTTCTACATTTATCACTGTCTCTTAATGTGTGCCGGTTTTATGTAAGTATATATATGTATATCACCTCATTTGTTCGGACTGCAGAAAACAATGTTGCCTGGCAACAACAGCACAAGCAAAATGGTGCAGACTGTGTACATTGGTATGATTTTAAAGAGGTATAAAGATAGAGTTAGTCAGAAAGTGGAGACGTGAGAAGAGGCCAGTGCAGACAGATGGCAGATGGATGAGGAGGTGAAAAAAAAAAAAAAAAAAAAAAAAAAAAAGAGGGAAAAGGGGGGATGAGAAGTGCGATGGCGTTGGAGGACCAGAGAAGGAAAGTGTGTAGGGAAAGGGAGGAGGGTAAAGGCCTCTTCCTAATCAGTTATTCTATACAGACAAAAAAGAAACCGACTCGTTCACATACAAAGACTCAAACTCACACACACTGAGCCAAGCAGATTTTGAAGGAAAGAAGCTGATTTAACTCAAGAAGATAAGAATGGCCATGAAATATGTATGAGCTCATTTAGCAGATGTGCCCTGAACAGCAATATTGACTGCAGTCAGCAGTACAGCTGTAGTCGCTGGTTATATATCCATCTACCACTCACTCTGCCTATACAATTCAATAGTCCTTTGAATGTATCTGCGTAGCTTAAACCATTGCACTTTCTTGCAAATTTATACAAATGCATTACCTGCATTTGCTATAAATATCTGTCCTCTTGTACCGTTTGCTTGTTTTAAAGCTGAACCTCAGCAGTTTTTCTGTCAGTATTTACCAGCACAGACAGTAGCAGGGACAAAAAATACCACAGTGCTACTATTTTGACATTGTGGCTTAGGTGGTGATTTCATTAAAAGAATAACAGTATAATGATGGCTGCTGGTTTTTGTAGCAAATCGACATGATCCCATATGTTTGTAAAATATGATAAATAGTTTGAAATATCTCTATAACACCATAATACTTTTGCAAGTGAATATTATACATGGCTGTATTACAATTCCTAATATGTCAGTTAATTATTCAACTGTGATAAAAGCAGTCGAATGGAACTTTAGCTCGAATGTTTCACTTGTATTTTTCAGACTTGCTTTATCTTTCTCATACTCACGGTTGAATATTGAAGCAAAGATTGACTGATGTGTTTTCTGTTTCTCTCCTGCCCTCTTCTCTTTTCATCATCCCACGTCCTCACTCTTTCAACTTTCATCCATCTCCCTCCTCTCTAAAATCCTCTTGCCCTTCATCTCTCTTTCTCTCTTACGTAATAATCTTCTCTCTACCTTCATCGCTCCTCCTTTCACCCTCACTCCTCTACGGTTCCTTCACCCCTCCTCTCTCTATCTTTGACTCTGTCCCTCCTGAAATATCTCCTTTTCCTCTTTCATCTTGTCCTCCTTCCATCCTTGTCTATTTTTCTTCCATTCATACCTCTTCGGCTGCCTGTCCCTCTTTGTTTTCTCCACTTATTCCCTGTTTCTTAACCCATTTCCCCCCCATTCATCTTTCTGTCTTTCTATCACTTACCATCCTTTTTGCCCTTCCCTTAATTTTTATCCAACACATCCATCATATGAACACTTCTCTCATTTCTTCTCTTCTTCCAACCCCCTTCCATCCCATCATTCATCCCTCTTTCACTCAGCTGTCTGTGGTCCGCGCTGCGATGTTGATCATGGACATTTTGCCCCCGCTCCTCCTCCTCTCCATCCTGTTGCCGGGCTACGGTTGCCGGGCGGCGGACATTCCGGAGGACACTACATCAGAGTTCTCCGTCAGACTGTACCACAGGCTGCAGGCAGCGGGGGGTCAGGACAACATCATTTTCTCCCCGCTGAGCGTGGCCGTGGCCCTGGGCATGGTGGAACTGGGAGCCAGGGGGGCCACGCTGGAGGAGATACGACAGGCTGTAGGATTCAGCCACCTGCTGCCAGGTCAGAGACGTAAACACCTCTACACAGGTTCACCAGCATCAGGGTCTGTGGATGATGAAGGAAGCTTACTCCAAGTTTTACACCAATAAACTTTTTTTTTTTTTTTAACTTATAAGGACCTAGTGCAGGGGTGTCAAACTCATTTTAGTTCAGGGGCCACATTAAGCCAAATTTGATCTGAGGTGGGCCAGACCAGTTAAATAATAACATAATAATATATAAATAATGTCAACTCCAAACTTTCCTCTATATTTTAGTGCAAAAAAAGTAAAATTATGCAATGAAAATGTTTATATCTCCCAACAATCCTTTAAAACAATGTGATTGATATGAACAAACTGAAATTTCTTAAGAAAACTAAGTTTTAATAATATTATGTCTCAGTTTATCATTTACACACGTAAATTACAACTCACAGATCACAGTCTATCTACAAATACACAAACTGTTTAATAACGGGAGGAACATTGGTAAACTTGTACTTCAGACATTTCAAAATGTTCATATTTGTTCAAGTTATTCACGTTTTTGTGAAATGATTGTTTTAGTGTAAATACAATAAAATGACATGAAAATTTGTACATTTACAAAGAGACAAATTTAGAGTTTTGAGTATTTATAGGTTATTATGATAGTATTTTACTGATCCCACCCACTTGAGATGAAATTGGTCTGTAAGTGGAACCTGAACTAAAATGATAAATATCTTCAGGGTAATTTTTGTATTTCACAAATTCATCCCAGGGGCCAAACTGGACCCTTTGGCGGGCTGGATTTGGCCCCCGGGTCACATGTTTGAGACCTCTGACCTAGTGTGACTTTTGTGGCAGTTCCCAAATGAATTTTTCTCTCTATTTAACCTTTCCTAAGTGATTTATCCCCATTTATTACAGTACTGTCCTCTGAATTTTGCATGTTTGATCATGTAGATGTTCGTAAAAACTCAAAGTCAAAGGTTTTTGTGTCAAAACAGAAAAAACTGAAGAAAAGGTGACTTTTTTGGTGAAATATAACATTAATTGGACATAAACCAAGTATGTCCATCCACTGTCATTGATCCAACTCCATGGGTTTTACTGGTGAATCAATGCTGTAGAAGATGACAGTGTTTCCACGATAACTACCGAGCCTCTGAACGTCCAAATGGGTCATATGTGATGACCATGAAATGATGATAAACTGCATTTAAAACCAGTTATTTACATGTATTGATAGGATTAGTGGATCAACAGTTTAGATCAGTAGATGCTTTTGGTCGATGGTGGATGTTTGGGTCTTTATGGGTTAATTATTCTAGTTACCATTTTATTACATCTACTTTGACCTTCAGGATGGTGGGATACAGTTTATTATAATCATTTTTACCATCACTGTATCTTTAAAATCCTGCCAGCTATATCTAGTTATTAGTAGAGGTTTTCTGTCTGTATTATTTAGGAATGTGGCCAATCATTTTGCATTTACTGGTGGATTTATTTTTTTTCCCTAAATTGCTTTTCACAGCTGAGTTTCTCATCTGCCCTGCTGTTAGTGGACAATTCTCACCACTTCTCACATGAGTATAAACAAAGCTTTAGGCCACTACGAAGGATGAGACATGTCATAAAAGTGTAACTGCAAACAAAACAGGACAGAGGGACTGATTTTAAGATGAGGTGCTGCATTTATTTAATCTTTTCTTACAGACTTTGTCTATTTATGTTCACCGCCTGCTCAAACTGTAGGCCTATTATATTGACTTGCATAGCACTGTGTTGTTTTGTAGTGTTGAACCATATTGTGTTAGATCGTGTCATCTCACTTTTATTTTTGCTTCATATGGATGTGTAGCAAGGTTATAATAGTTTTGGATTTTTCATTATAGTTTCGTTTTATTGAGTTTTTTTATTTTTCTAAATCAGTTAGTTTTCATTAATTTTTAGAGCAGATTTGCTAGTTTTTATGAGTTTTCTTTTTTTTTCTAAACGCTTAGTTTTAGTTTAGTTCTAGTTTTCTCATATCTTTTATCTTCCTCGCCGTCATATTCAAAGAAATCCCACACAGGACTCTGCTGCTTTCTCCCAGCTTTAGTCTCCATGTTTCCAGGTAGAATGAGGACGAGAAGCCGACTCTAAACGACAAGTGACGAGAAGTGACGGACCATGAGGTGCCATATGGTGCCTCCAGCTAAAATCGCTCGAGCGAAATAAATCGATTTTATATCAATCCAACATTGACAAAGACAAAAGCGAAGGGAATTTTATTCGTAATATTATACGTTTTAGTTAGTTTGTAAGCACACAATACATTTTCAGTTAGTTATCATTTTTTCTTTTAATTATAGTTTTGATTCATTTCAGTTAATGAAAAAGTTTTTTCATTTCTAGTTTTCATCATTTCGTTAGTTTTTGTCAACAATAATAACCTTGATGTGTATCAGTTCACTTGCAATGCATTGAGATATGTTTCAAGACAGCCTCACAAACACACATCCCCAGTATCTATAGAAATGCATCAGAAGTTTGGAACCATTTTGATTCAGTTTTACTATAGTTTAGAAGTTGTAGGTTGTGGTGATGTTAATTCTACTCAATTATAATGTGCCTAGTTTTCAGTCTGATGTTCAGTTCTTCTTTAGTGCTTCATCCTGTCTATACATACATGTAAATATATCGTATGTTTGTGTGTCCTTTTGTGTTTCCCAGGTGTTGAGTTTTCTTTGCTCCAGAACCTGACGGCCGCTCTGTTGGACGACGATACCCACTATGTGATTCGATTCGCCAACAGCCTTTTCCTCCAGGAAGGCATCACCTTTAACCCCGAATTCCTGCATCTGATGAGGAAGTATTTTCGGGCCGACATTGAGACGGTTGACTTTAGTGAATCAGCAGCCGTGGCTGAGCAGATCAACACCTGGGTGGAGAATCATACAGACAGTGAGTAGAAAAGCAAACTTTTATAAAGCATTGAACTTGTACAGCAGTTTTCAAGATACTTACAAATGCTTTGCATGAGTGAAACATTTAGAAACAGAGAGGAAGTAAAACAGCATCACATCATCATCATCATATGAGCAGGGATCAATAACAGCCGCAAGTGTAACGCTCAAGACCAAAACGTAGAGATTAGACATCATTGATTATTATTGTATAGGCCGAGGCGAGATTAGATTAGATTAGATTAGATACTTTATTGATCCCTTGGGCAGAAACATCTGGGAAATTAAGGTTCTAGTAGCAGCATAATGCCATATAAACAGATATAAGAAGAATTACAAGACGAAAAGGAAAAGAAAATAAGAACAACAATTACTATAAAAACAGTAGTAAACAGTTAATTACATATTCGAAATAGTAGTAGCAATAAATAATAATTGTAATAATAATAAAATAATAGAAATTGATAATAAAAGAAAGAATAATAATAGTAGTCATAACAACAATATCAATAATGTCATTAGCAACAATGATTACAGTAATAATAGATTACTAGAAATTTAGTGGAGTGTATTGGAAGAAAATATTCACACTATAGTACAGTGCAGAGGTCCGCAATAGTAATGATAATGATTACAAAAAAGTAAGTGATATAATTTAGTATGGAAGTAACATTAATGGTAATGATAATAATAATTAGCAATAAAAAACACTAAAGCAGGGGTGTCAAACTCATTTTGGTTCAGGGGCGATATTTAGCTCAATTTGATCTCAAGTGGGCCAGACCAGTAAAATAATGACTTAATAACCTATAAATAATGACAAATCCAAGTTTTTCTTTTTGTTTCAGTACAAAAAAACCCAATTAAATTATGAAAATATTTACATTTTACAAAAATATGTGAATAATCTGAAAAAACAGAAATTTCATTTGAAAAATTAGTGCAATTTTAACAATATTATGCCTCAACTTATTGTTTATACATGTACATTTACACACAGTGTTATGTAAACATTTGGTAACAGGCAGAATATTGTTAAAATTTTGGAGTTTGGAACTAAAATTTGAACATTTTCTACAATATTCCATCTCTCATTATTAACACAACTACAGATCACAGTGGATCCATAAATGCACAAAACATTTAGTAACAGGCAGAATATTGTTCAAATTGCACATTCCGAGTTGTTCATCTTTGTTTTTATGTATATATTTATTTGCATTTTATTGTGAAAGAATAGTTTTGTAAATGTAAATATTTTCACAGTGTAATGTTATTTTTTTCACTTAAATTTTTCCACATTATTTTTCACAAAGAAAATTTGTAGTTGTCATTATTTATGGGTTATTGTGTTGTTATTTTTACTGTAGATCACATTGGTCTGTATGTGGAACCTGAGCCAAAATGATTTTTGACAACCTGGACTGTTCAGGTTAATTTTTGCACTTTCATCCCGCGGGCCAGAATGGAACCTTTGGCGGGCCAGATTTGGCCCCCAGGCCGCATGTTTGACACCTTTTCACTAAAGTAACAACAACAAACATTGCACACTGGAAGTAGATGAGTAGTAGAATAGTTAGCAGTAGTAGTAATAGTAGTAGTAGAAGTAGTAGTAGTAGTAATGGTACTAGACGTAATAGTAGTGCTAGTCGTAGCACTGAGACCAAACTGGAAAAGGAACTGAGATACTGTGAATTATGATGTCAGTCTTCAATTCCCAGGTACCATGAAGTGATCTGAATTCTGTACAGAAGTAGAGGAATCCATTACATAACACTGTCAGTTCCATCTGTGGGTTTTGTTTGAACACAACATCTTGTACAAAACAAAAAAAATTAATACATTTCCAACTCTTTCCAGCAAATTCTTACACATGTACAACTTCAAACACTGCAGCACAAAACAAATGCACAACCTGAAGCCCTTTACAAATGGCTGCTTCCAGGTAAGATCCGCGCGCTGCTGTCAGCTGAGGATTTCAGCAGCGTGACCCGTCTGACTCTGGTGAACGCCGTCTACTTCAGAGGCTCCTGGAAAAACCAGTTCAGACCAGAGAACACCAGAACCTTCTCCTTCAGCAAAGATGACGGCACCGAAGTCCAGACGCTGATGATGTACCAACAGGGAGACTTCTATTATGGTAGGAATGAGCAGTGTGTGTGTGTGTGTGTGTGTGTGTGTGTGTGTGTGTGTGTGTGTGTGTGTGTGTGTGTGCTGAGCAGTAGTCATTGCTCTTTTTCTAAAGCTCTTGAATTTCAGCTTTTTCCTGAGGTTATTTAAAATGTTAATCTTAGATCTAAAATATTCATATTTGGAGTTTTATTCCCAGGAAAGACTCCTCTCTTCTTGCTCTGTTACTCAGATTTTCTTCACTCACATAAACTCCTCTGGTACGTCTCTTTGGTGTACTAGTACATTTTGAAGGCTACTTTGTTAATGTCATGCATTATTAGTATTTCTGTGACTATCCATTCTAAGTCATGTAATACTACTCTGCGTTTTGCTAAATCTGCTTTGACAGTAGGTAGAACAAACAACAGGATTTTTTTTTTTTTTTTCCCTTGAGTCTTTCAGGTCTGTTGAAATCTGTTAAGATATATGTCTATTTATGTGCCCTTCTTCTTTTTTGTTTTTTGTTTTTTTTTACTATTTTCTTTCTGCAGTGTATTTTGCTGATATTTGTGTGCATATAAAATGTTTATGATGTAGTTAAACATATATATGGAATCCTGCAGATTGGCTGTGTTGCTGGATTACTGAATGCTTCCACTCTTTTTGTGCATTTAGTTGTTTTTTTTTTTACTGAACGCCAGACAGGAAAAAGCAGCTATGTCATATTTCTACTATATTTTTGCTATTTGCGTTAAAGCATTTGAGTTATTTTTGTATTTTTGAGATGTTGCATACACCTACGTTTACAGGTTGCACACATACCCATCCGCATACTCTCTCGATCAAGGAAACGTCTTTGTGTGTGTGTGTGTGTGTGTGTGTGTGTGTGTGTGTGTGTGTGTGTGTGTGTAGCTTCTCTTGGCATGTGTGAGAGCTGCAGAACAGGGACAGGTCCTTGGGGAGAAGGCTGTGTTTGCGTTCTCTTTTTGAAGCACAATCATATTGGTTAAGTAAAATGTTTTGAGAAACCACAGCCCATTCTCTGTCACTTTTGCAACAGTTACCAAGAATGCTTTGTTAATTAGGTGTCAGTGTTGTTGTTGTTATTGTTGTGATTTCCATTTTTAACCACGTTCAAAACAAAAATCACAGGCAGGAATAGCACGTGGATTGGAATCATGTCAAAGAAGTAGTATTAACAACATAATCCTCCATCTCACTGTAATGTTCCAACCTGTGGAAGTGACATACTTTCACGTTTCTATAAAATCTAGTTGGATTTATGTTAATTAAAAAGGAGGTATCTTATCCTGAGGCAAGACTGTCTTATTTATTCAAATAAATGTTACTGTCCTTGTCTTAATTAGTTTTGTTAATATATTGGATTTGTTCAAATAGATATAAGTAATACGTCTGCTGAAAACATTAAGTATTATCAGGATGCCTGGTGGTGTTTGTGTGTGTTTTGTGTGTTTGTACTTGTGTTACATGTGTATCTTTGCATATTCATGTGTTTTATTTCAGTTGAGGTGCATGTTTAGTTAAAGGTGCATTGGCCCAAAACACACACACAAAGACTCCATTCTTTTCTGTGTAGTTAAATTAATTTTTGTTAACAAGTAGACTTAGTGTGAGGAGGTTCATAACAATACTCAGTATATACCAGGGGTGTCCAACCTGTGGCTCCCTGTCACAAATACATAAGAAACATATGGAAATGAAAACCGTTTTTGAACGTTTAAACATTTTACAATCGTTATTGTCAGCCTTAATCCATCTTTACATTTTCTAACTGCAAAAATGTCCCACCTGTACAGAATTTTTTTTTTTTCTTTTTTTTTCAACATTTCATTAACCAAAATGTGTGTGTCATACGCTACAATAGGGTCTGATGCTTTTTTTGCCTTTGAATTTGTTATGATATTAGCCTGCAAATACCAATATATCCCCAAAATCTCAACTGTTTTCTTTACTGTAGTTGTGTAATTTTACATAAATGCACCAAAAATGTAATTAGAAATGTAAAGGTAAAGTGTAAAATAATGGTGAATGAGCTACTCTAGGTTAGCTACCTTCTGGTATTATAGAGTTTAATGCACTGTTGTCCGTAAAGTTGGGATAAAATATTTTTACCTCCTCTCATGAAATGACTGTGACAATGGGATTCATTCTTGGTAGATAAAGTGTAACTTGGACTCAGTACGTAATCATTACACACCTGGTCAGAGATGATTACTGATGTTATAAATGGGAATAAAAAGAAGGAATGTGTCTGTAAAGAAAATTATTCTAACTTTATGGGTAAACATGTATTTTCAGAATCAGCTTTATTGGCTAAGTATGGGAACACATACAAGGAATATGGATTCGGTTTTTCTTTGCTCACGACATACAATTTCAACATAAACCCAAACACACTTAAACATAGAACTAACTTAATAAACTTATATACTTACTATTGCTAATTATCCTCTTATTCATAAATGTTAGTAATGTGGATCTAAAATAATAACAGCTGACACAAAAACACAAAATGTGGCAGTGGACGGATGTGACATGGTTGTTACAGATCCCATCATACTGATGCTCGGCAGCCATGTCACCGTTTCCACAAATGATCCCTGTGCAGAAACTAGTATCATAATTATTTATTGTATAGTTTATCATCATACTAAAGAGTAAATAACAATATAGAATTGTTATTTCTTTATAAAAATGCTTATTATTAGAAAACTGTTGATTTAAAAAGTGACGTGTGACATTCTTAATGTATGTATTCACGTAACATAAGCAGGATGGATCAGCACCATACTCCATATTGCAACCTGTAAAAATAAAACGTGATATATAGTATAGAATCTTGTAAGAAAAAATGGGGAATCTAAAAGAATAGAATATTTGTTTTTTCAGGTAAATTCAGTTCAAACATAACTTGGCCATTTGTGACATGAAAATATAGCATTAATTGTGATGAAATTGGACATTTTTGAGCTGAAAACATAGTTCATATGACCATCAACATGTTGCAACAGAACTGAAATCCTGTAAATTTGCATAACTTGCATTTGCCAACACAAAGTTCCTTTGGGGATTCACTTATATTGATTTCTTATGCACAAAGACATAAATAAGACCTCTAAGCAAATTTTAGCCAATATATTATTTATAGTGAGGATTTATATTGTAATATGAACAGTGTGCAAATTAGAGTTTTATACAGTGGCTTCAGACAGGGTTTTTTTTTTTTCTCTTTTTGGTTAAAAAATGGCTCCTTAGATTGTAAAACTTGCTGATCTCAGCTCTAAATATAAAATATATTCACTGTATAGCATATTCTCTCTACAAGTCTAATCAATACAGATTTAAATCAGTCAGTGGGTTTTAATTAGTGCTTTGTGGGATGAAATTACCACACACACTCTGATCAATAGAGTCCATCAATGTGCCTCAACATGCTTCCATATCGATCCTCTTAAGGGGACTAACAAATCCATTACATGAGGCAAGTTGCATGTGATGAATACATTCTCACACGGGTATATACATCATTAGTCAAGTGAAGGAGAACTTTATTTGTCCCCAGAGGGGCAGTTGGTTCTGCAGCAGCAATAACACAAGATCACGAATGCACAGTCGTTAAAAATGATGATGCAACGTAAAAAAGAAGCTCTCAGCGTTTAAGATGAAACTCACAGGAATTAGTCGAACTATAATGCGACGTTTAACCAAGTATTGTTGTGTGATGAAGCTGATTATCCCCTTTTTCCTACCGGGTCGTAGCAGTGTAAGTGCTGAAGGTCTGAGGGAGTGTTTGTATGTGTTCATTTGGGCTCAGGGAGATTTGGGTTGTATTTGGTGATGTTTAATGTGTGTGTCTGTGTTTGATGCTTCAAACACAGGTGAGTTCAGCGATGGCTCCCAGGAAGCGGGCGGTGTGTATCAGGTGTTGGAGATGCCCTACGAGGGAGAGGACATGTCCATGATGATCGTTCTGCCTCGACAGGAGGTGCCGCTGGCTTCTCTGGAGCCCATCATCAAAGCACCGCTGCTGGAGGAGTGGGCGAATAACGTGAAACGGCAGAAAGTGGAAGTGTACCTACCAAGGTGAGACGCACAGTACTCATACACACATTCATACTCGCATATTATGTACTATATGTGAAGAAAAGTAGATTAGATAAATGTTTACTGTCATTTCACAGTCATACTTTGTACGGTAGTATGATGAGTACTTAGTGCAAAAGGAAAGGGATACAAGTAAAATTTACAGTATGTGCAGATTAAATATATGCAGAATAAAGTATAAAATACATGCAGAAAAAACATATATGTGGAATAAAGTATAAAATATGTGCAGATGAAATATATCTAGAATAAAATATAAAATATATGCAGAAAAAATGTAGAATAAAGTATAAAATATGTGCAGATTAAACAGAATAAAATATACAATTTGTGCAGATGAAATATATGTAGAATAAAGTATAAAATATGTGCAGATTAAATAATAAATTATAAAAAAAATATGTGTAGAATAAATAAATGTAGAATAAAATATAAAATATTTGCAGAAAAACATATATGTAGAATAAAGTATAAAATATGTGCAGATGAAATATATGTAGAATAAAATATAAAATATATGCAGAAAAATGTAGAATAAAGTATAAAATATGTGCAGATTAAACAGAATAAAATATACAATTTGTGCAGATGAAATATATGTAGAATAAAGTATAAAATATGTGCAGATTAAATAATAAATTATAAAATATGTGTAGAATAAATAAATGTAGAATAAAATATAAAATATTTGCAGAAAAACATATATGTAGAATAAAGTATAAAGTATGTGCAAATTAAACAGAATAAAATATACAACATGTGCAGATTAAATATATGTAGAAAAAAGTATAAAATATATGCAGATTAAACAGAATAAAATATGCAATATGTGCAGATTAAATATATGTAGAATAAAGTATAAAATATGTGCAGATTAAATAACAAATTATAAAATATGTGTGGAATAAACAAATGTAGAATAAAATATAAAATATTTGCAGAAAAACATATATGTGGAATAAAGTATAAAATATGTGCAGATTAAACAGAATAAAATATACAATTTGTGCAGATGAAATATATGTAGAATAAAGTATAAAATATGTGCTGATTAAATAACAAATTATAAAATATGTGTGGAATAAATAAATGTAGAATAAAATATAAAATATTTGCAGAAAAACATATATGTGGAATAAAGTATAAAATATGTGCTGATTAAATAATAAAGTATAAAATGTGTGTAGATTAAATATATGCAGAATAAAATATTAAATATATGCAGAAAAAATATATATCTGTAGCATAAAATATACAATATGTGTAGATTAAATATATGTTGAATGAAGTATAAAATGTGTGCAGATTAAAATATATGTAGAAGAAAATATACAATATGTGGAGATTATGTATGTAAAATAAAATATGAAATATATACAGATTAAAATATATGTAGAATAAAATGTACAATATGTGCAGATTAAATATATGTAGAATAAAGTATAAAATATGTGCAGATTAAATAACAAATTATAAAATATGTGTGGAATAAATAAATGTAGAATAAAATATAAAATATTTGCAGAAAAACATATATGTGGAATAAAGTATAAAATATGTGCAGATTAAACAGAATAAAATATACAATTTGTGCAGATGAAATATATGTAGAATAAAGTATAAAATATGTGCTGATTAAATAATAAAGTATAAAATATGTGTAGATTAAATATATGCAGAATAAAATATTAAATATATGCAGAAAAAAATATATATCTGTAGCATAAAATATACAATATGTGTAGATTAAATATATGTTGAATGAAGTATAAAATGTGTGCAGATTAAAATATATGTAGAAGAAAATATACAGTATGTGGAGATTATGTATGTAAAATAAAATATGAAATATATACAGATTAAAATATATGTAGAATAAAATGTACAATATGTGCAGATTAAATATATGTAGAATAAAGTATAAAATATGTGCAGATGAAAATATATGTACAACAAAATATATAGTATTTGCAGATTCAAATCTATGCAGGATAAAATATACAATATGTGTAATTATTCCACAGTGCAAAAGTATTAAAACCCCGCATTCAGTGTTATATTAGAATTATTGATGTATTATTTTTTTCGTTTGTAATATTGCAGTCATCCCCTTTAAATTATTGCATACACTGTTGGCTGTTTTAATTGCTAATTTATCATGACTTATTTGTTGGTTTTATTCTATATTTAACATATAAGTATAAGTATTGTGTAGCCGAAAATGGAAACACTCAAAGTATGTAAAGTGTGTCTACATTATTTATTCAACCACCAAATTAGTCCATTAACTACGTAAAGTTCTTTTAATCTTTTAATCAGTCTGAGCTGACTTCATAGTTAAGTTCTGCGTTTAATATTGATTTTTTGACCCACACAAAACGGTTGACCCTGAAATGTTGGAATAATGAATACTATCCTACGTCCCACTTTTCGTCTTCAAAGTTCTAACAGCGGTCGACGCTCTGATCTAATTGCACTGTCCAGGTTCAAGGTGGAGCAGAAGATTGACCTGAGGAACACTCTGCAGGATCTGGGCATAAAGAACATCTTCAATAACGATGCCGATCTCTCTGCGATGACGGGTAACGCGCCGCCGCACCCCGCCGCCGCATTCAAGCACTAAGAGTGAAACATGCAAAGACACGATGCTATAAACAGGGGTGTTTTTATTGGAACAACTGAAGAGTTGCGTCTTAAAGAAAACCCTAGAAGGGTTCATAAGGCTCCCTTCAATATTTCTGATCCTCGGTTGTGATGTACTTTTGAAGGTAACCAAGGTAACTGGCTTTGAGTGGGCAGGTCAGGGCTCTCTTATAATTCTGTAAAAATAGATCCAGAGAGCGAGACAGATAGTTCATACACATCAGGCGGAGAAACAGACACAAATATGATGGAATAGAAAAAAATATCAAGTCCAACTGAAGCCAAACACAACAGTGTCAACACAAACTGATCCGCCGGTGCTGGTTTTATTTTCTGAAACACTTTCTGTAAGCGCAGGCTGCGAAGTACTGTGGAGTTTGGCTCATCTTAATACAACATGAGCTCCCCCGAAAATAGGATTTGTGAAACTGGTAATCTGTGGCTACTTTAACCACGTATTTCTATGGTTCTGTATCTTCATCATCATCGATTAATGAAGATACTCAGATTCTTTTCCTACGTTATCTTCTCACTCTCACACAGATAAGTGAAATGTCCACAAATACAGACGTTTTCTTCACTTCACATTTAAATGACTTGATTTTTTTCTCACTTTTGTAAATTAAATAAATTTAATACACCGCCCATGTGTAGTACTTCCTTTTACTCGATGCCACTGGTGCTGAAACATGCACAGCAGAAAGTAACAGCTACCTTCGATTTAGCTTCTTTTTTTTTTTTTTTTTTACTGAAATTCTCATTAAAAGGAATAATGATAATATTGTGTAAGTATAATATATGTCATTTCTATCCATAAAAAATGAGACGCTTCAAAAGCCTTGGTTTAGTTCCCACATTGTGTAAGATGTTCTGGACTCAAGCACATCGTGTACTGTCGTGTCCTCAGTGTAACTTGCCCTTAGGAGGCTGGTAGGAAGATAAAAGAAGGTATTTTAAGATGTTCAGAGCTCCCGGGAAAAGTTTGTTTGTCTAGTATTTTCCTGATCCTGACATTATCCAAAATGTTCTTAGTGTTTAATTAAAACACTCAGGACGGTCAGAGTAGAAAAAAAAATGGACAGTTGAATCAGTGGATTATTATCAGAGGATTTCTGCATGATGTGACCTTTACCATCCATCTCTGCCAGTAAACATGGTATGTTGAAATGCATGTGCAGTGTCCCGATTCGTGTATATTTGTGTATGTTCCAGATGGTAAGGACCTGTACATCGGTAAAGCTGTGCAGAAGGCCTATCTGGAGGTGACTGAAGAAGGGGCAGAAGGAGCTGTGGGCTCAGGTACACCACTCACCTCCATCTGTATCGTCCATACCATCAGTACATTTTATTCAAGACTCTTAAATTCACTAAACACTGCCCCCCTCTGTAGGTAACTAACCCTCCTGTCTGTGTTTCCCGTCTGTCAGGAATGATCGCCCTGACCAGGACTCTGGTGCTGTACCCTCAGGTCATGGCTGACCACCCGTTCTTCTTCGTCATCAGAAACCGGAGGACAGGTTTGTGTTTGGATGACTTATGTGTGTACGAAGCAGCTTTAAAGCTTTAGTCTTTAAGGAACTGTCAATCCTGAAACCAGTTTTAAAATGATTTTATGTTGTCTCTATATTGCTTTTTTCTAATGTTATTTTATTGTGTCATTTATTGTCTTCCCTCTTCCAGTACTCATTGTATATATTTTAACTTCATTATCAGTTTTAATTTAGCCTTAAGTTAATTGTGGCAATTTTCTTTAAATCTAAGTCCATTTAATTTTCCTTAAGAAAAAAGACTTTTATGAGAGGGGCTATATAAGTTATTAATGTTGTTATTATTGTTAACTGCAACTGTCATTAATAACCATACAACTCTGCATTTGCATATGTATTTGTATGTACAGGCTTTCCACTATTAGTATTAGTGTTAGTGTTAGCAGATTTCATGTATAAAACGATTCAAAGTGCTTTACATTAAACATTAAAAACAGTATAGCAAAGTGTCATTTAATACCAAAAGAATAAAAGAAAATTAAAGCTGACTAAAATAGAATAGAACATTAGAATAAGAGCAGGTACTATGCAAAAAAATAAAAGTTACAGTCCAGTACAGGAAATTAACAATTGTTTGTTTTTAATGAAAGGCAGCAGCAAATAGAAAAGTCTCTAACCTTGATTTAAAAGAGCTGAGAGTTTCAGTAAACCTACAGTCTTTTAGGAATCTGTTCCATATATATGGAGTACAGAAACCAAACAGAGCCTCTGCATGTATAAGGTTTAAGACAGAAGAGTCCTGGATGGTTCATAATGCACCAGAACACCATTCAGAGCTTTAGAAACCCTTAGTATTAGTACTAGTATTAGTATTAGTACTAGTACTAGTATTAGTATTAGTATTAGTATTAGTGTTAGTACTAGTAGTTAGTGTTAGTATTAATATTAGTATTAGTATTAGTATTAGTATTAGTACTAGTATTCTAGAATTAGTACTGGTGTTAGTATTAGTATTAATATTACTGTTAATATTTGTATTAGTATTAATATTAATATTAGTATTAGTAATAGTATTAGTATTAATATTAGTGTTAGTACTAGTATTAGTATTAGCACTAGTAGTTAGTGTTAGTATTAGTACTAGTAGTTAGTGTTAGTATTAATATTAGTATTAGCTTTAGTGTAAGTATTAGTATTAGAGTTAGTCTTAGTATTAGAGTTAGTATAATATTAGTGTTAGTAATAGTATTAGTGTTATTATTAGTTAGTATTAATATTAGTATTAGTGTTAGTCTTAGTATTAGTATTAGAGTTAGTATTAGCTTTAGTGTTAGTATTAGTATTAGAGTTAGTATTAGTATTAGAGTTAGTATTAGTATTAGTGTTAGTCATAGTATTAGAGTTAGCATTAGTATTAGAGTTAGTATTAGTATTAGTATTAGAGTTAGCATTAGTATTAGTATTAGAGTTAGTATTAGTATTAGTATTAGTATTAGAGTTAGTATTAGTATTAGTATTAGAGTTAGTATTAGTATTAGTATTAGAGTTAGTATTAGTATTAGAGTTAGCATTAGTATTAGAGTTAGTATTAGTATTAGTATTAGTATTAGAGTTAGTATTAGTATTAGTATTAGAGTTAGTATTAGTATTAGTATTAGAGTTAGCATTAGTATTAGTATTAGAGTTAGTATTAGTATTAGTATTAGAGTTAGTATTAGTATTAGTATTAGAGTTAGTATTAGTATTAGAGTTAGCATTAGTATTAGAGTTAGTATTAGTATTAGTATTAGAGTTAGCATTAGTATTAGTATTAGAGTTAGTATTAGTGTTAGTCTTTGTATTAGTATTAGAGTTAGTATTTAGCCTGTTTTGTTCCAGTCTAGCCTTCCTTCCTTTGGTGTGTGTGTGTGTTGCTGTGTAACCTCCTGTCCTTGTGCTCTCGTCCTGCAGGGTCTATCCTCTTCATGGGCAGGGTCATGACCCCTGAAGTCATCGAGCCAAACGACCATGACTTTGATTCCATGTAATCGTGGTGCGTGGTCACTCAATCTCAGCCAATCAGATCCTGACATCATAAACGCTACCTATCCTCTATCACTCTCTTCAGCTGTGTTTTATACTCTTTATGAAAAAAAAAGATAAACAAATATTATATGGTATATTATATATTGAAATATGAAATACGACATATAATGTGATGTTTTGATACTGGAAGCTTTAAACACTTGGATACAGACATGCAGAAAGCGGAAATTGTAAATATTCTCTAGTTCAGGATTGTTTGTATATGAGAAAGAAGAACACATGATACTGTATGTAATCCATGCGCAACCCCTTTAAGTTCAGCAGCTTGATACTCACTTGCGCCCACACACAAGATGCACAAAATGTTTTCTCGCTTCTTCAAAAAAAAATATTTACTCTTTCTTACTCCTGATAAAAGATTGTGCACACTGTACGTTTCACTTTAATTATCCCTGTACATTTCACAGTGTGTTCTATATATGCTGAGTATTTATTGCAGAATAAACATGTGCAAACATTTTGTCCTCATACACTGAGTCTTAGTAATAATATCTGTTCCAGACAGTATTCGAGTCCTTTTTCTTACACTGTAGGCACATGGCTTAACTGCTGATGAACTAATATGCCTTATCACATCAGAGTGGTTGATTAAGCCCCGGCTGGGCATCTCACAGGTGAGCAGAGAGGACTGCGTAACTAAGGCGGGTTGCTATAGAGACGGACTTGAGCATGCAGGGGCATGGAGAACGATCTGCTGCACCATTTTTGGATGTATATACAGGGAGAAACAGTAACACCAGCTGTATTCAGTCTTTTACTCAATAAATACATGAATGTGTTCCCATGAAAACACGTGTCCTCGTGTGTGTGTAACGGGAATTTGACACAAAACTAAAATCTTTACAGAAAATATGCAGTTGATTGAAAGAATAATATGATAGATATGATTATTACAAATCGGTGATATGAGGTGGAAACCTTGTAAGTCCATTTTTAGTCTTTTTTTATTCAATTCTATTCTTTACTATTGGTCAGTTTTCATGGTTTTAGAAATATTTAATAAATTACAAGTGTTGAAAATGGCTTGTGACTACTTAACTCCATTCATTTATTTAATATATACATAGTTTTTCCAGTTTCCTGAAAAATTAATTTTGGACATATGAGGTTTCCACACGACAGCAACAAAATGGTTGATTCTAACTAGTTGGATAGGATGAATAAAATTGCTGGGGATCAGATTATGAAAGTCAGTCTTGTACTCGTTGCCAAGGCATCCTGGAGTAGTTTCAATGTGCAACCACACACACACACACACACACACACACAGGACCAAGGATGGAAAATATTCAACAAATCTGTGTTTTTAGATATAAAAACAACACTCGGACACACCAGATGTGCAGTGAATTCAATTTGTATGTGTCAGTGATTTTAATATTCATTGTTAATGTATTAATCTTGTTTGGAATCATTTAAACAGTATTTTTATTTATTCTGCAGTGTCATCAAAACATCCAAATCCCTTTCTTTCATTCATCTCATTTGTCATGGTGTCAAACAATAATATGAAAGTGATAATTAGGATCTGCCTGTCATAGTTGTAGTTATATTCACAGTAGCACAAAAGCTGAATTTACAAAAGATGCAAACTCGGAAATATCGCTGCTCAGTCAAGCAAAACCTCAACAACACTAGCATGAAATTTAGGAATATTCTCATGAAAGATAGAACAACCACAATTAAACACACCTTTCACAGTCAGTGCACCCCCTTCACCACACTTTTACAATAAATTATGTAATAAACCTTGATAATGACATCCACAACAGATGTTACTTGTCATTACCAGGGATTTCCAGGGTGATAAACACAAAACAATGCTTTAATGTGACAAGTGTCATCCCATCAGTGATGTTTTATGCATGTTTATTTAGTAGGATGCAACGGGTACAAAATAAAATGAGGTCTGAAAGAAAATAGTGTGTGCATGTGAATAATAAATAGTAAATGAAACACACGCTCAAGTGTTTTCTGCTTGGACTATTGTATATTTATACCACAGGAGTCAAACATGCGGCCTGGGGACCAAATCCAGCCCGCCAAAGAGTCCAGTCTAACCCTTGGGATGAATTTGTGAAATGCAAAAATGACACCAAGATGTTAGCAATCATTTTCGTTTAGGTTCCACATTCAGACCAATTCAGTGTCAGCTGGATCATAGTAACCTATAAATACTCACAACTCACAATTTTTCTCTTTGTAAATGTAAATGTTTTCATGTATTTACACTAAAACAAAGTATAATTTCGCAAAAAATATCTGAATAACCTGAACAAATATGAACAACCTGAAATGTCTTAAGAGAAGTAAGTGCAATTTTAATAATATTCCACCTGTTACTAAATGTTTTGTGTATCTGTAGATCCACTGTGATTTATAAGTTATAATGTACATGTGTAAATGATAAATTGAGGCATAATGTTGTTAAAATTACACATTTTTTTCAGCTTATTCATATTATTCACATTGTTTGAAAGGATATTTTGTAGATGCAAACCTTTTCATAATGTAATTTTACTTTTTTCACTCTAAAACATAAAGGAAAAATTTGGAGTTGACATTATTTAAATATTATTATATTATAATTTTACTGGTCCGGCCCACTTCAGATCGAATTTAGCTGAATGTGGCCCCTGAACTAAAATGAGTTTGACACCCATGACTTATACCATGTAATGTTGTAGTGCCGCATTATGTAATAATGGTGCAATATGTAATAATTCAATAATTTTTCACCTCATTATGAAATAATGCCACAATTTGTAATAACATGCCACATTTTGAAATAAAATTCTTGAATACATTTTGTAATAAAATTTGCAGCATTTTGCAATGACTTATGACATATTGCAACCGTTATTACAAAATACGGGTGTAGCACTTTTTTTTTTTAAAGAAAATTTAATAATTTGGTACATTATGTTATAAACCATCAAAAAATCATTGAAATCAATGCCTTATAGTTGTCATATTTTGCTAAACCTACTTTTATTAGTCTTTGGTTCATTTATTTGTGTATTTGGACCATAATAGTTCATAAAGTTTGAATTTGAACCATCCAGGTGCTGCAAAGCTACCTTTATATTCATTTTAGCAAAATTCGGGTGGATTTCTACAACCTGTTTTAACTCCTTAATTTGTTATGTTTTATAACTAGTTATGTCACGACATTTGCACATATAAGGTCAAGACTTCTGACTGTCATGTCTGCTCCCAGACTGTGTCTGTCTTTTCTGTTTTCTCTGTCATTTCCTGTTTTATTTTGTTAAGTTTCCCTCTTGTGTCATGTCTGGTGTTTTTACTTCCCCTCCTTGATTGTTTCACCTGCTCCTGATTACTTGACTCCTCCCTGATTATCTCCACCTGTGTCCAATTGTCTTCCCGCCCTCTTGTGTATTTAAACCCTGTGTTTTCCCCTGTTCCTTTGCCAGTTTGTGTTCTACCTTTGTGTGCTCACCTACCAGCGTTTTTGGATACCTGTCAGTCTGTCTGCCCGTTCTTGACCCATTTTTGCCTTCCGACCACCGATCCTGCCTGTTCCTTGTCTGCCTGCTCGTCTGGTTCTGACCTGGTTCGTACATCGACTTCTGATTCTGCCTATTCCCTGATTACCTCAGCCTCCAACGTGTTACCTTGTGTTTCGACCCTCGCCTGGACCTTGACCGTGAGTAGCCTTTCCCTCATGTCCCGTTGCCTCCTGAATTGCCCTCCTGTGTATGACCTGGCTTGTTTTTTGACTATCCTCTGTTTTGCCCCAGTCGGGGTGTTGACGGGAATCCTCCGGCTCGGCCGTGCTGACTATCCATATTCTCCGCTCACAGCCCGGACGAAGAGTCCAGTATCACACGCCTTCATAGACGTGTTAACAATTTTGTGCTGTGTTTTTACTACCGTGATTGTGTTTAATAAACACTCTCAATTGGTCATCTGTGTTCTGGTCTTGCATTTGGGTTCAGCCTTTGTACTAGTCCCATTACAGTACAAACTGGCCAATAAGATGAACCCAGCAGACCTAGACCAGGTCCGGGAGGCAGTTCGGTCCCAGGGGCAACGCTTAGGGGGACATGAACAGATTTTGCACTCCCTAATGGATAAGATGAATCAGCTGTCCGTTCAGTTTTCCCAGTATTCTGGTAACCAGGCTTCTGCTCCGGTCCCGCCAGTCGAGAATATTAACTCCGTCTCACCCGTTAAAGCCTTGGAGGAACCCAACATCCCACCTCCATCTAAGGACACAGGTAACCCTGATACTTGCCGTAATTTTTGTACGCAACTGCAGCTCATTTTTGATTCCCAGCCCCGCCGTTTTGCTAATGAGTCAGCTAAGGTTGCATATATTGCTAGCCTGTTGGAAGGCCCTCCTTTAAGCCTTTTCAACGCAGCCTATGAACAAAGGTCTCCCATCACTCAGTCAGCCTCGAGTTTGATGGCTGAGCTAAAAAGGATTTATGACCATCCTATCCGTGGACCACAGGCCGGTCAAAGACTCATGAGGCTGAGGCAGGGAGATCGCCCCATTAGGCAGTATATCAGTGAGTTTCGTTCGTTGGCAGCAGAATCTGAATGGAACGAGAAGTCTCTGATCTCTGCATTCCAGAGCGGTCTTAACCGCACTATCGGTCGTGAGATGGCGCTCCGGCAGGAACTCCATTCACTGGATGAGGTCATCGAGGCAGCTATTCGGGTCTCTGACCAGTCGGCGTTTTGGCAGCCAGAACCATCATGGAACCGCCAGCCTTCTGTGAGTAAGCCCCACTCAGAACCCCCTCACCCAGTACCTGAGTCCAGCGGGGGTTCGAAGGTGGAACCGATGCAAGTGGGTCGGACTCCTCTGTCAGCAGAGGAGCGTCATCGCCGTCTGGTGGCTGGTCTGTGTCTTTACTGTGGTCAGGAGGGGCACCGAGTCAGCAACTGCCCAGTGAAGCCTAGAATGACGGCAGGTGAGGACTCTCTTTTGAGCAGAACGTTCTGTGTGTCCAGCGCCTCTCGTGTTCAGCCCTTGGTCTGTGTGTGCTCTAACTCTGTGTCTCTGCAGCTTCCAGTCCTGATGGACTCTGGGTCAGACGCTAATCTTATGGACGAAGAATTAGCTAAGCAGCTCCACCTCAGTCTGCTCCCGGTTCTGAAGCCCCTGGAGGCGAGGGCTTTAGACAATCACATTATCTGTAGAGTGACTCAACGGACTCAACCAGTTACTGTCCGGTTCAAAGATGGTCACTCTGAGGAAATCAGTTTTCATATTTACCACTCTGACTCTCACCCTCTCATATTAGGTCACCCCTGGCTTTCTTTCCATAACCCCTGTATTAACTGGCAAACGGGGGAGGTCCAAGCTTGGGGAGAGAGGTGTGGTTCCTGTCGTGAGGGGGTCCGGGATCCTGACCCTCTGTCCAAGCCAGTCCAGGTCACTGTGGCTCCTGTCATTTCTCCGGAGGAGCTGGAGACGGTGTTTCCTGCTCTTAGTAAGGTACCTGAGTGTTATCACGACCTTAAAGAGGTATTTAATAAGTCACGCGCTACTGCGCTGCCCCCTCACAGACCGTATGACTGTGCCATTGATTTGCGTCCTGGTACCTGCCCCCCTAAGGGGAGGCTGTATTCTCTGTCTGGTCCGGAGACGGCCGCTATGAAAAAATATATTGATGAGTCCCTGGCGGCCGGCCTGATTTGACCATCCTCATCTCCAGCTGGGGCAGGGTTTTTCTTCGTCGACAAGAAGGATAAGACGCTACGCCCTTGTATTGACTATCGTGGCCTTAATGACATTACCATCCGTAATAGATATCCGTTACCCCTCATGTCTTCAGCCTTCGAACTATTACACGGGGCCAAAGTATTCACCAAGTTAGACCTCCGTAACGCATATCACTTGGTGAGAATCAGAGAAGGGGACGAGTGGAAGACTGCCTTTAACACCCCAAGTGGACACTATGAGTACTTAGTGATGCCGTTTGGTCTCACTAACGCCCCCGCTGTTTTTCAAGCATTAGTCAATGATGTGTTACGTGACATGCTCAATGTTTTTGTATTTGTGTATCTGGATGACATTCTTATTTTTTCTTCGGATGAGAGGTCACATGTCCAGCATGTCCGCCAGGTGCTCCAAAGACTGCTCCAGAATCAACTGTTTGTAAAAGCTGAGAAGTGTGAGTTTCACCGCCCGTCTGTTTCCTTTCTGGGTTTCATCATCGCGGAGGGGAGTGTCCAGATGGACCCAGACAAGGTCAGTGCTGTCAGGGATTGGCCCACGCCCACCAGTCGTAAGGATGTCCAGAGGTTCCTTGGATTTGCTAATTTCTACAGGAAGTTCATTAGGGGGTTCAGCAGTGTGGCTGCCCCTTTGCATGCTCTAACCTCTCCCAAGTCCGTTTTCAGATGGAATCCCGAAGCTGACGCAGCGTTTGTGAAGCTGAAGAGGGCGTTCACTTCGGCCCCCATTCTGTCGGTTCCGGATCCAGCTCGTCAGTTCGTTGTGGAGGTGGACGCCTCTGATCTGGGGGTTGGGGCAGTCATTTCGCAACGCTCCCCAAAGGACAACAGACTTCACCCGTGCGCTTTCCTCTCCAGGAGACTGTCGAAAGCGGAGAGTAATTATGACATCGGCAACAGGGAGTTGCTAGCCATCAAGGTGGCCCTGGAGGAATGGCGCCACTGGCTGGAGGGGACCGAAATACCATTCATGATCTGGACGGATCACAAAAACTTGGAGTATCTGCGGTCGGCTAAGAGACTCAACTCCCGTCAGGCCAGGTGGGCTCTGTTCTTTACACGATTCAACTTTTCACTGTCATATCGGCCTGGCTCTAAAAATGTGAAACCTGACGCTCTGTCTAGACTCTTCATGCCCGTCAACTCTGATTCTGAACCGGGACCTATCCTCCCTGAGACCTGTGTGGTGGGGGCGGTACAGTGGGAGATTGAGAAATCTGTTATTGATGCTTTACAAGACTGTGATATCCCAGCTGGCGTTCCGCCAGACCGTCTGTTTGTCCCTGATCACCTCCGCCCGCAGGTCATCCACTGGGCTCACACATCCAGGCTGACATGTCACCCGGGAGTTCAGCGGACTGTTTTCGTTATTAAACAGCGTTTCTGGTGGCCTGCTTTGGAGAAAGAAGTGGCGGAGTATGTCGCTGCCTGTCCCGTCTGTGCTGCGTGTAAGACCTCCAATAAACCTCCGGTTGGTCAATTACACCCTCTACCTGTTCCCAGTAGACCCTGGTCTAATGTGTCACTAGACTTTGTGACGGGGCTGCCCCCGTCTGATGGAAATACCACTGTGTTGACCATTGTTGACCGTTTTTCGAAGATGGCTCACTTTGTTCCACTACCTAAGCTCCCCTCTGCTAAGGAGACAGCAGAGGCGATCTTATATCATGTCTGTCGATTACATGGTTTTCCCAGAGACATTGTTTCGGACAGAGGTCCTCAGTTTGTCGCACGTTTTTGGCGTGCTTTTTGTTCCCTTATTGGGGCATCTGTTAGTCTGTCCTCGGGCTATCACCCACAGTCCAACGGTCAGACTGAGCGGCTCAATCAGGTGCTGGAGGCCGGTCTTAGAGTTTTGGCCTCCCAGAACCCTGCTTCCTGGAGCCGCCAGCTGATCTGGGTTGAATATGCCCACAACTCGCTGCCCTGTGCTTCTTCTGGTCTGTCTCCTTTTCATGTAGTTTGTGGTTATCAACCTCCTCTGTTCCCGGCCCTGGAGAAGGACGCCAGTGTCCCCTCAGCTCTGGCGCTGATAAGGAGATGCAAGAGGACCTGGATTCGCGCCAGACAAGCTCTGTTAAAGGCCTCGGGGGTCTACAAGGCAGCTGCAGACCGGCACAGGACTCCAGCCCCGGTCTACCAGCGCGACCAACGTGTGTGGCTGTCAACCCGTCATCTTCCCTTGAGGGTGGAGAGCCGCAAATTGGCACCCAGGTTCGTGGGCCCATTTCCTATCTCAAAAATTATTAATCCTGTCTCTGTCCGTCTGAAGCTACCTAGGACCATGAGGATTCATCCTACCTTCCACGTGAGTCAAGTTAAACCGGCTAAGGAGAGCCGGTTAGTTCCTCCCACCCAGCCACCACCGCCACCCCGGATCATTGATGGAGGTCCAGCCTACACTGTACGCCGGCTCCTAGCGGCCCGTCGCCGGGGAAGAGGATTTCAATACTTGGTGGATTGGGAAGGATACGGCCCTGAAGAGCGTTCCTGGGTGCCCGCCTCTTACATCCTGGACCCGGACCTGATCCGGGACTTTCATCGCCGCCACCCGGAGGTTCCTGGGCCGTCCGCTGCTGTCCCCTAGAGGGGGGGGTACTGTCATGTCTGCTCCCAGACTGTGTCTGTCTTTTCTGTTTTCTCTGTCATTTCCTGTTTTATTTTGTTAAGTTTCCCTCTTGTGTCATGTCTGGTGTTTTTACTTCCCCTCCTTGATTGTTTCACCTGCTCCTGATTACCTGACTCCTCCCTGATTATCTCCACCTGTGTCCAATTGTCTTCCCGCCCTCTTGTGTATTTAAACCCTGTGTTTTCCCCTGTTCCTTTGCCAGTTTGTGTTCTACCTTTGTGTGCTCACTTACCAGCGTTTTTGGATACCTGTCAGTCTGTCTGCCCGTTCTTGACCCATTTTTGCCTTCCGACCACCGATCCTGCCTGTTCCTTGTCTGCCTGCTCGTCTGGTTCTGACCTGGTTCGTACATCGACTTCTGATTCTGCCTATTTCCTGACTACCTCAGCCTCCAACGTGTTACCTTGTGTTTCGACCCTCGCCTGGACCTTGACCGTGAGTAGCCTTTCCCTCATGTCCCGTTGCCTCCTGAATTGCCCTCCTGTGTATGACCTGGCTTGTTTTTTGACTATCCTCTGTTTTGCCCCAGTCGGGGTGTTGACGGGAATCCTCCGGCTCGGCCGTGCTGACCATCCATATTCTCCGCTCACAGCCCGGACGAAGAGTCCAGTATCACACGCCTTCATAGACGTGTTAACAATTTTGTGCTGTGTTTTTACTACCGTGATTGTGTTTAATAAACACTCTCAATTGGTCATCTGTGTTCTGGTCTTGCATTTGGGTTCAGCCTTTGTACTAGTCCCATTACACTGACGAACATTTCTCTGAGTACGCCATAATTGTTTATCAGCAGCCGCAGTTGTAGTCCATACATTACTTAAAATGTTCAGTTGTTGGTTGAACAGGACAGAGCAGCACAGCCAACAACCTGGAGGGGGCGGGGCCTGAAGTGCCTCATTTGCATTTAAAGGGCCAGCGCTCAGAACAACTTTTCTCACGCCATTACTCAGAAATAGGGTTGAAGATGGACCTGTGGAGTTGAATTAATGAAGAATTCAGACCCAAGCAGAGCATTTACAGTTCATGTAGAGCACAGAGAAATGTTTTAAAATGCATAATTCAATTTAAAAAAGCAAAATATCCCTCCTTTAATTGGAAAAACTCTCATACCAGCAGAACAACAGTAAGCAATCCAGCTTAATTTGAATTCATTGTAAAAAAAAACTAGGAAGATGTTTCATTAATCAAACCTCATTCCAATGTGACTGTATTCATCATTATGGAGAATGTGTTTACAAGCTAGAGATAAAAGCTGCACTAGTTAAATATTACTGACAAGAAAGTTACTGGTGCACTGAAATTTTGGAAGTTATTACAAAATGCAGGTGTAGCACCTTTTTTTTTTTTTTTTTTTTTAAGAAAATATTATAAACCATCGAAGAACCATTGAAGTTGATGCCTTAAAGACATCATATTTTGCTAAACCCACTTTTATTAGTGTTTGGTTCATTTATTTGTGTATTTGGACCATAATAGTTCATAAAGTTTGAATTTGAACCCTCCAGGTGCTGCAAAGCTATCTTTATATTCATTTTGGCAACAATCTTGTGGATTTCTACTACCTGTTTGAATTCCTGCTAAAGTTGTTGTGTCTATAACTAGTTACGTCACGACATTTACACATATAAGGTCAAGACTTCTGACGAACATTTCTCTGAGTAGGACATAATTGTTTGTCAGCAGCAGCAGTTGTAGTCCATACTGAAAATATGTCCAAACTTCGAGGCAATTACCTACAATACTCAGTTGTTGGTTAAACAGGACAGAGCAGCACATCCAACAACCTGGAGGGGGCGGGGCCTGAAGTGACTCATTTGCATTTAAAGGGCCAGCACTCAAAGCAACCTTTCTGGTGTCATTACTAAGAAATAGGGTTGAAGATGGACCTGTGGAGTTGAATTAATGAAGAATTCAGACCCAAGCATAGCATTTACAGTTTATGTAGAGCACAGGGAAATGTTTTAAAATGCAGAATTCCATTTAAAAAAGCAAAATATCACTCCTTTAACTGGAAAAATCATCATACCAGCAGAACAACAGTAAGCAATCCGGCTTAATTAGAATTCATTAAAAAAAAAAAAACTCGGAGGATGTTTCATTAGTCAAATCTCAATCAAATGTGACTATTCATCATTATGGAGAATGTGTTTAGAAGCTAGAGATAAAAGCTGCACTAGTTAAATATTACTGACAAGAAAGTTACTGGTGCACTGAAATTTTGGAAGTTATTACAAAATGTGGCAAAGTTTATTACAAAATATGGTGAAGAATTTTATTACAAAATGCGCAATGTTATTACAAAATGGTGAAAAATTACATTATTACATATTCCACTGTTATTACATAATGTGGCGCTACAGATGTACAGCATTCACACTCCACTGCAGTGCATCAGTTTTCATTTTCCTCTATCAATAAAATAAAAGCTTTTCCATCTTTTCAGTGGGATTCAGTGCTGCGATAGCTTAAGCACAACAAGCCGCATTGAACAACAGCAGCCCATGGGTGTAGGAAGTTATTTGTCATCTAAATCACTTCCACCAGCTGCTTTGATAGCTGTTTCTTATGTCTTTTGCCATCGAAAATCTAAATTAATCTAATCTGTCCTCCTCAACGAAGACAGAAACAACGGGAAGCTGTTTCCTATTCTTAATGTTGTGTATCCATTTATGAAGGCTGAAGTTCTGCCTTGTTTTTCCTCTTAAAACACAACCTGTATTTGATTATAGGCAAATGTGTTTTATCTTTTCTAGTACAAAAGATAAGATTAACCCTTAAGGACCCAGTGTTACTTTTGTGGGAGTTCCAAAATATTTTTTTTCTCTATATTTAACTTTTCTTAAGTAATTTATCTCCATTTATTTATAATATTACCCTCTGTGTTTTGCCTTTTTTTCAGTGAAAATTGTATCTTATCTTGTATTTAATTTACTAATTATGCAGATGCTCATAAAAACTCAGATTAAAGTTAAGGGTTATTGTATCGAAAACAGAGAAACCTCAACAAAAAGTGACTTTTTCACTGAAGATATCATTAACTGAACATAAACCCAGCGTGTCCATCCACTGTCTTTGATCCAACTCCATGGGTTTTACTGGTGAATCAATGTTGTAGAAGATGACAGTGTTTCCATGGTAACTACGGAACCTCTGAACATCCAAATGGGTCATATCTGAGGACCATGAAAAGATGACAAACTGCATTTTACACCAATTATTTACATGTATTGATAGGATTAGTGCAGGCATGTCCAAAGTCCGGCCCGGGGGCCAATCACGGCCCGCGGTCAGATTTTATACGGCCCACAGCTTCAGTTTTAGAATGTGTTATTTATGGCCCGCTGGACTGTTGAACCGAGTACATGAATCATAAAAGGTTCAAAATGCAGTTTCTCCTTTCACCTCATGGTGGCAGCACCACTCTAACTCTATCTGGCTCTGTGACCTTACCGTGAACCCTTTTCGCTAATTTCTAACCACGGCGCCTGTAAATAAAAAAACGGAAGTTGACAGTGAGGGCCGCCGCTTCCAGGAGAGATGGGAAGTACAATTTTTTTCACTGAAAATCGAGGCAATTATGTTTGCCTAATTTGTCAACAGACTGTTGCCTTGTTTAAGGAATTCAATGTAAAGAGACAATAGCAGATAAAACATGCTAACGCATATGACAAGCTAGCAGGGAGTTTGCGCTCCGAAAAAGTGAAGCAAATTCAAGCTGCTTTAAACTCACAACAGTGACTCTTCATGTGAACCTGAGTTCAGTGAATTCACCACCAGGACAGGATACCAAGTTGCCAGGTTAGTTGCCTCTAACTGCTGGTGTTGTGTACTTGTAGATGTGACACAAATATTACTTTCTGAATAATTTTGTGAAAGACAAGAGTAAGAGTTATATGTTTTCATCTGAAATGTTAACAGACTTTGCATTACTGAGTAATATATGAGTAACGATTACTCATATAAGTCATGTTTTAAATGAATGTGGGGTTAAGATTTTTATCAACTTCTTGGATGTTTAAGATACTCCACACAGTTTGTTCTATGTTATCTGACTCCAGATGTGAAAGGAAGGCAGAATTGTTTTTTTTTAATTTGTTCACACCTGAGTGGTTCAGATTTGGTTACACTGCCATTTTAAAAAATGATATTGTGACAATGAAAATAAACTTGCTGTAGAACAGCGCGTTTATATGCAATTTTTACTGTTTAAAAAACATCCGAAGGGACCACTGGCCCCTGGCAATCTCCACATTATCAGATCTGGCCCTCTTTAAAAAAAGTTTGGACACCCCTGGATTAGTGGATCAACAGGTTTTAAACAGTTTAGATCAGTAGAGGATTTTGGTTGCCGGTGGCCTTTGGGTCTTTATGGGTTAATTGTAGAAGGAAAAACAGATTTACATACGCCTACTCTTTTTTTGATTTCTTAAAATATTATCTGGTGTAATTTGTTTCATTTGTTGCATTCATCAACATGATTAGAAGCTCTGGTTGTAGCTGTACAATTGTTAAGTTTGGCTCTTTGTGGTAAATGTCATCATTAGCACAGTGTGTGTTTTGTAACTACAGTGGATTAAAATTTCTATAGAATAATTAGGAATGTAAACATTTGTTGCTGAAATGAAATGTAATGAACCAAAACATTGTCATTTACCTTAATGAAGAAGTAATATCTTCCAAGTTAAAAAACAAAACGTTATGTTCAACACAAGTTACTGTATATTTGGGCAAAAAATTCTTCTCGGTAATGTAAAAAAATAGATAGTTTATTTGTATTTGAGTATCAATGGGAAAACTGTAATACTGTTATCATTAAAAAATATTGTTAAATGTGACAGATGGCTTGCACCTTTCTCCCCAATCTTGTGCATACCATAACCAAACCATAAAATCTATTTTAAGTAGAATATTGATCCATGCTGGCACAGTATTTTTAGAGTTTGCTGTCTGAAGGGGGGGGCTAGAGTGATTTTTTTGTTGTTGTTGTTGTTTTTTTTCAGGTTTAGTGCTGATACAGAGATGTAACAATAAATAGTTTATAAGTATTTTTGTGAATGTAAAGTAAAAGACTATCTCAACTTCATCCTTCTACATCTGACTGAAATGCATCAGGAAAATAGTCACAAAATATCCCAGTTTTTTGTGGATCTGCATCATATACAGTACTGTGTCACCCTTAACTATGTTGTTTTTACATTTTTTAAACTTATTTATTTATTTTTAGGGTCAGGACAGTGTGTATTTTCATTAGCTGCAAAGAACAAGATGCATGCACCAGCTAATTTCCATCTGTTGTCCTGGACAAACGATCAACAAAATTAAACATCACACAGATTATGAAGTACTAATACACTGAAACATGGTTGTAATGGGCATATTTTGTTATTAAAATATAACAAAAAAGATGGGACTATCATGCACAGCATCAAAAAAAAAAAGAAAAAAATCTAACCTACATGGCTTCCACAGTAAACAGTCAGTATTTAGGGTGATCTGTTCCCATAATTAAAAACTGGCCCAAACAATAACAAACACCAGACATGTGTTAAATGAAACCAGGTATAAAACATTGAGGAATAGTTCAGTAAATAATGTCCAAGGCATGTTAAGAACAAAGGTCACACTAAAACCAAAATATTGCAGTCTGTTATTTCTCTGAATTTCTTGTTTTCAATGCTGTTCTATATCCTCCTGAGACCCAGCAATGTATTTTTGTCCTCTGTAGTGGACAAGAGTTTCGCAGCTTTACTTAAAAAAAAAAAAAGAGACTGAGACGGACCATATTTAAAAAAAAAAAAAAATTAAAATGTATCTAAAAAAAACTGTTGCATCATGCTGTTTCCAATTAAGGCAATGATGTCATGTAAAATGGTGAAAATGTTTACTTACTGAGTCTGAGGAGGGTATTGCACTTGTATCTTGTTACATAGACTGAGAAATGCATACCAACAGTAGCAGGAAGAAGTTTTTTGACACCCTTAAAATTTTACACAATCTCAAATATGATCATTAAATATTTGCAGAAAGTATTTTTTTGCATTTCAAAATATGTGGCTGCATCAGACAGACACAAACAAATGCAAATTATTTGTTTGTGTATTGTTAACTAGAAAAAATACCAAAACTGAATTCTTGACAGTTTCCATATGTCATGTCCTGGACAAAAGGTGAAAACTGGAAGTTTTTTTACTGAACAGAGCATGTGAGTTTGGAGAATGGGACCATACATGACACAGTTCAATGACTTAAGAATGATTCATAATGCAATATATGACAAATGCATGGGATGTCCAAGGACTGTTCCACCACTGTACACTATAATATATGCTTATACTCTTACTGAAACAACAAACCTAGTTATAGTCTGAAACTGTTTTCCACTGTTGTACATGTAATAGGTACAGCTATGACTGTCAACTTCCAATGAAGCTTCAAGAAACCTGGTGCAAAAGTTTGTTTGTGATCCTGCAAACAGACAGACAGGCAGACAAACAGACAGACAGGTGGACAGACAGACAGACCAGCAGACAGACAGAGAGACAGACAGACAGACAGGTGGACAGACAGGCAGACAGACAGACCAGCAGACAGACAGAAACACAGACGGGCAGAAAGACAGGTGGACAGGCAGGCAGAGAGACAGGCAGACAGACAGACAGGCAGGCAGGCAGGCAGACCAGCAGACAGACAGAAACACAGACGGGCAGAAAGACAGGTGGACAGGCAGACAGACAGGCAGACAGACAGATAGACAGAAACACAGATAGACAGACAGACAGACCAGCAGACAGGCAGACAGACAGACCAGCAGACAGATAGACAGACAAGCGGACAGAGGAGATGCAACTCAGTCCTCTCTCTCTCTCTCTCTCTCTCTCTTTCTCTCTCTCTCTCCCTCTCTCTCTCTCTCTCTCTCTCTCTCTTTCTCTCTCTCTCTCTCTCTCTCTGTCCTCTCTCTCTTTGGATATACCTGAACTCTGTTGCTAGGCGACCAGCTCCAGCGCTCAGTGGATGGCCGCAGCTCCAGGAGCGTCTCACCTGGAGCTCCGGCCCACAGTGGTGTCAGTATCCCGGACCGGAGCCAGAGGACAGGACACCGAACTCATTCTCATTGAAAACCAGCAGAACCAGGCTCCATGGGTACCAGCTGCAGGACTACAGGGCTACAGCGAGCCGCTCACTATGCGTTAAAGGCCAGGAGAATTTATCCACACAAGATTGGGACATGTCAGAAAGGTAAGCCAAAACCAGCAATGACTGCCTGCATACATTAATAAGATACTCTGCTTAGTCAGGGATGTTTGCCAATTTAATTACATTATGGACCAGAATGAGCTCAAATGTAGTGTTTTACATCTGTTTTAAGATCCAAAAAGTCAGTAATATTTAGATAATTTACGGTACACATGCCTGCAATTTATACTAGTATTAGATCTATCAATTTAAACACAATATTAGAGCAAAAACATTCGTTTTCTGGTCAGTTTTATAGTATTGCAACTATTACACAACACCCTGAGTGAAAAGGAGGACAGGTATCCTCTGTATACTGCAACCTGTGACAATTATAAACTAATAGTGGCTGCTCAGGTGTCGACTGCTGTCATGGTAACAGGTCCTAATCTGCATTGTCAGGCCTAGTACACCTGTAACTCTAACCACTCAGCCGGTGGTCAGGGTTTCAGCCGCTGCAGGGCTTTCGTTACAGATAACACGGTTCAAGCAGAGACCAGACATGTATGTAGAAGTGTGACCACGTCCGTCTATCCGTCTGTCCATCCGTCTGTCCTTTTACTGTCTCATGGTCCCATCTGTCTGTCAGTTCCTCAGGTGTGAATACTCTGAGCAGCAGTTTTCCCAAGTCTCACTCGTCCCAGTACTCCGACCTTGGTGTTACATACACCCCCCTCTCCGTGGACCAGAGTCCTGATTCTGGACTTCTATCTACACCAGTGAGTAACACACACGTTAAATAAATTATATTCACCTATAGGTACGGTACACAGTTGAGGTACTTGTACTTTACTTGAATATTTGCTTTTTTATAAGATAAGATAAGATTTTGACAGTAAAGTGACAGAAAAGTAATAAAACATGAATATAAAAAGTGTATAAAAAATTAAAAAATAGTAATAAAAAGTCTACACATATACAGATATTTACAGACCACACGACCTAGAGAGATAAACATTTATATTTCTGCTCTACAACAACTCACATGCAAATATTGTACTATTTTAATCTACATAACAACATTTGTTATAAATAACCGTGCTGATAATGGATGTCGCAGATTCATATTATTAAAATTAAATATCAATCAGTGGATAAATGATGATGTTTTATTGAAGATGACGGTAAAATGAGCCAAAATGCAACATGTAACAAATAGATATACATATAGGCAAGGCAAGGCGGGTTTATTTATATAGCATATTTCATGTACAAGACAGTTCAAAGTGCTTTACATAAAACATTAAAAGCATTACAGCAGGGAAGCAATAAAAAGTATAGGCATGAGAAAAAAAACAAAACAAAAACAGAGGTAAATAGATAAACAGATAAAAATTTTAAACTTTATATATATATATATATATATATATATATATAGAGAGAGAGATAGAGAGAGAGAGAGAGAGAGAGAGAGAGAGATACAGGGTGTCCCATAAGTCTCCATACATAGGAGACATAATACATATGGTTCTAACATGTATTTCTTTATATTTCTTCTTTATAGTTCTTCAGCAGTGGAGGACACGCATTGAAATGTGTTCCCGACAAAATGGCAGTCATATAGAGAATATTATATAAATAAAAATGGTTTATGTCAAGAAACGTTTATTTTTCCTATGTATGGAGACTTATGGGACACCCTGTAGATAGATAGATAGATAGATAGATAGATAGATAGATAGATAGATAGATAGATAGATAGATAGATAGATAGATAGATAGATAGATAGATAGATAGATAGATAGATAGATAGATAGACTTTATTATGAACATAAGTAGGCAAAAGAAATTCCAGATTTAAAAGGACACTAATATATCGAAATAAATCAACCAAAAAAAACAAAAACAAAAAAAACAAAGATCACACAAATGTATAATTATTCCATTGTGGCTCTTTCACAAATCAATAACTACAGTTCTACATTTTCACTTTTAATACTTTAACTATATTTATGTACTAATACTTTACACAACTGAATATTTTTACAGTATTATTTCTACTTTCATTTAAGTAAAGTACTCCCTCCACCAATATCTACTGTAAAATGTTGCATATCACTTCAGTTTTTCTGTTTTTCTGCTGCCTCATTGCATTTATAGATAGAGTTTCTCATTTGTCCTGTAACCTTCACTCTTCCGTCCTCATACCCTGGTTTTACTCATCCTTTCACACTCATGTCCTTCAGGTTTCCCCTTTCTCACTTTACCCCTCCCTGAACTTAACACAATATTCTTCACTCTCTACTTCACCTGGACCTTACTGCCTTTAACCGCTAAGATGAATTTTTAACCCAGACAAGCAATGAAACAATGACTTATTTCAAAAGCTTTATGCTTCATTTAGAGCTGCGACTTATGGTGTATACTATACTTTAGAATAGAATAGAATAGAATAGAATAGAATAGAATAGAATAGAATAGAATAGAACTTTAGTGTTGCTGTTACAGGAACAATGAAAATCCTTTTAGCAGCTGTTTCTTTTTAGCAGCAAACACCTAAAGTGCAAAAAGACTGCATAAAATCCTCTCTGTATGAAGACTGTATAAAAGACTGCATAGACTTTATAAAAATATCCCACAGATTATACAAAAAATACTGACAATATACAAGATTTGCAAAGAAGTATACAAAAAATATATAGATAATATACAAAAAGTCAATTCCATACAACAGCTGGAAGAAATATGTACTACATATTTCATAGGATGGTGGGAGGGCTGAGCTGATTGGATCTAAAGTGGATCAGACCCTGATATATACAGATAATATAGGATATATACAAGATAACGCTGAAAACAAGGTGTGTGAGTTGTGATTATTGTACTGATGTAGGGGGAATATTGCATTGCCCCTTTAAACTGAGGGGGACACAGGGTGTATGGCATTAAGTAACATATTTAAAGAGCCTTATCCTGCATAGTCAGGGGGATAAACATCCAGATCTGTGTTTGTAATTGGAAAAGTACACAGTGAACAAAAAAAAAAAAAAAATTGATTTTAACAAAGAAACAGATTCCAGATAATTGGTTCTTTGTTTGCTGTACTGAGCATATTCTAAGTATCTTATTTTCTATCCTTTAGTGTACTCTTTATTGTTTTCAATATCCATCCATTATTGTTGTTGTTGTTTTAACTGTTACAGGTTTATTTATTGGTATAATTCACTAAAACTGTTCATTTTGAACTATTTTGCCCTCTTACTGTCATCCTTACTTCCTGTTTAATATAATGGACTGTACGTTCTATTAGATTTATTAAATTCATTTATATATACAATCATGACAAAAAGTTTGAGGAATGAGACGTTTTGTTTTTGCTGAATTTACTGCCTGTTTCTTTTTTTTTTTTTTTTTTTTTTTAGTGTTTCTGTGGTACATTTAAGAACAATTAGATATATCATTTTTAAGATATGACAAGAATTACCAACATACCTGCTGAGGTTTTGTTTCATTATCCACCTTCTCACCTTCAATCGCCGACAATGTATTTGTACTCCCATCACTATTGTAAACAGGTTTGATTTATATATTTTATTGTCTATTATAGTTAATATTTTATGGCACTTTATTTATTCATATTCTATTTTCATCCCTCTTTTTTAACAGCAAGGCAAAAGAGAAACAGCATCTCAATCCTCTGTATGCATCTAGTGAATTAACCAAAAAAAATGTTATTCTTGAATTTTATAGAAGTATTATATAGGTTGAAAATACTGTTTTGACAAATATATCATATGTAAGCAAAGAATAGATTTACTTCTTCCCTAAAACTTTTGTCCATGACCAGGGGTGCTGCCAGAGATTTGGGACCCCATGAAAAAAAATTATCACTTTGGGCTCCTTCACTTCAAAACAAACAAACAAAACAAAAACCCTAAAAACATAACACTGTGCAGACATACATTAATATTCTGCTTACAATTCGATTTATGATTTCAAGTAAGATTGGTAAGAAAGGTTCAAGCCATCTTTTTCATTTTAATAATATTTTGAATTATAATAGTATCAGACTTTTTTCCCATTGATATACAAATACAAATAAGATTTAGTTTTAGTCTTTGAATGGAAGTATATTTACTAGCATCAGCGAAGAGCTCTGACACCTGGACCAAACCATATCTGAAATATATGGTACATTGCCAAAAACCAAAGCAAAACTAATGGAAACAACAGACATGATTACACCGAGTTACAAAAAAAATGTTTGGACCATTTTGCACCGCTAAATCCAAAAATGACATCTGTTTTTCTCAATCAGGTCAGGGTTTTTTTTGCTAATTTGATTTTGAAAAATTTGATCTTCTCACAAAATTTATTACATTTTTGTGACTTTATCAGTTGATTTTTTATATAGTTCTCACCCAAAATAGGTTTTAAGAGAAAAAAAATCATTTTCTAACAGGATTCCTGTTAGGTACAATGGTGTATTCACCACAGATGTAGCAGAATACGTCAGGCTTATTTTTGCAAGATCTTCTAGTCGAAGCCATTTCATTCACCTGTAATATTAAAAAAAACCATTAATCATAAATTGGCTAAAGTATAATCTTCAGAACTCGTTTATTGCAAGAAATATGAAAGAATTTTGTATCATATGACGTGAAAATGCCCATAAATGTAAGCAAAAATGTTAAAAAGCCAATATGTAGCATAGTTCAGAAAGTTGACCTGATTGAGCAAAATTAATGTGATTTTTGGATTCAGCACACCAAAATTATCCTAAATCAGCTCAAAAAACTTAAACAATAAATTTGTTGTTGACCAGTGTTATTAATACTGTGTGAAAGCAAACATTCTTTTATGGCTGGTACGGTAGTTAAAGATTTTCATTAAAAAAAAAAATAAAAAGGACAATGTTCTTCTATTTTCTAGGGCCCCTGTAACTCATGAGGCTTCAGAATAGCCACGACTTTACCCCTTTACTCCTTTACCCCTTTTCCACCTCCTCCAACCCTCCCCCTACCCTTTTGATTTATCAACAAATATCTAAATCTGTTGTCTGTCTAGGTCTGTTAACAAGTGTTGTAATGTCTCATATCTGTAACAGTTGCATTATTTGAGTGTCTGTTTTCTACGTTGCACCTTGGTTGTTCTGCATTTGTCAAACATCACTTCTTTGCAAATAAAAAAATTTAAAAATAAAAAAGGAAGGATGTGGATGAAAACACACCTCCTATCCTTGCAAAGTCTTAAGCAAATTAGAGCGACTTCAGCTCCCTTTGCTGCACTGAGCCAACTACAGTCACGGAAAAAAATATTAGACCATCAAAAGACATTAAAAACAATGGTTATGCAATCCAGTACTAACTCCTGTGTGTATCATGTGACTAAAACAGACAGAAAAGAAAACATGGAATGCCTAAAAGCACTGTTTTTGTCAGTACAATGCCATAGATATTGATGTAAGAACAAAAGTGATTTTGGTTATTAGCAAGAAAACCATGGAAAATGGCTAAATATTAGCTCTGAAATTAAACTACTATGAGCTATTTTTGTTGTTATCATTACAAATGTAGTTGTACTAAGCATAAAAATGAACAAGAAATTGAAGAAAGCAAGGGTGTTCTAATAATTTTTTCCGTGACTGTGTGTGTTCATCAGTTCCATTTAAATATGACTTTCATTGTGCCTGTGCTCTCACAAGTTTATTAAAAAGTGACTGGTAAAAACTAAAAAAGAATAGCCACAACTGTAGTAAATGAGTTCTTATACATGTTATGTACTTTTCTATATTGTGTCTGTACCAATGTGACCAAAAAAGCTGATAAATAAGCCATGTTTAAAGACATAAATAGAATAAATAAATTGAGGAGATATAGTAAAACAATTCATCCACACTTAAGTGTCTCATAACATTTAAACTGAAGCATTTATTTGTATTATTTATTGTAATCTAATGCGTTTTTCATGTTTTGTGGGTGAGGGCCAGTGGTCAGTCTGAGTGGAGTGGGGTTATTCTGATGTCTAAAGTAACAAAGGAGAGTGTAGCATTACACAGACAATGTAAGGGTGAACAGGAAGCACACTGGGGGGTTGAAAAGGTCATACAGGGAGACAACGTTTCTGAGAAATTCACAGCAACACCCCACTAAACAACCAAAGACACTGAACTGCAAAGTTTACAATTCCATGACTTTTACATATTCATGTTATGAAACCTTTAACATTTACCAAAGGCAGAAATGAAATGCAGCAGGTAGAGCAGATTTAGTTGCTGTACCTGCAAATAGATCTCAATAGGATCATGTACAGTGTTGTGTGATACATGTAGCACAGCTTCAGCTGAACCTTATCAGTGTCTTCAGTATGAACAAGCAAAGACTCTGGTTATTTATTGATAATAGGCACCAAGGGAGTAGGTTTGATTCTGACATTGGTGGGGACACAAATGTCTGGTCTGGTTTCAACCAAGTCGATATGTAAAGCGTCATGAGATAACTTTTGTCATGATTTGGCACTATATAAATATAATTTGATTTGATTTGATTTGACACAAGTGCTCCAAGGCAGCACTCCTGAAAGTTGATGTTTTTTTGCATTTGCGATCATAATTTCACATCATGTAGAGCTGATCAAACAAGCAAACAATCATAGTCAGTCGATTCTAGCCCTTTTGGCACCCTAAGCGAGATATGAATGTGGTGCCCCCCCTTAAAAGACACACATGCACACAAACACACACACACACACACACACACATACATATGGGAGGGGGGGATGAAGAGGAGATATATGAAGCATGAGAGGAGATGCACAAAGCAGCCAGCAGCAAACCACATAGAAACATATACTGTATAAACCACGTAGAAAGATTTATAAACCAGCCAACCAACAGTAAACCAGATAGAAACATATATAAACCAGATAGAAACATGTATAACCCAGATAGAAACATGTATAACCCAGTTCATCAGCAGTAAACCACACACCTTAGCAGATCCCTCATATCTTAATCATCTACAGTTCCATTTTTACTTTGCTTCATTTGAGTTCAGCTAGCTGTTGCTAGTAACATCAAATGTTTTTTAACATTATAAAAGTTTACATCCATCCTCTTCTAAACTGTGCAGCTCAGGCCTTGGAAGGCCTTTTCATGGTGATAAACTCTCCATCCTTTACCTGGATGCTAGTTCTACACTGGTCTGTCTCTGTCACTCACACACAGTGAGCACCGGTCTGGGAGAGCTCACCTGAGAAATTACAGGGGGGGTTGTTGTTTTGTTTTTTTCCTCCCATTTCTTCATATTTAAGACAATTAATGAGAAATTCTCATGTTATCAGTTATCAGCCTATGCCCTGCACACATGGACACATATACGCACGTGCATGCAGGCAAACAGACACATGTACACATGTAAATGTAAATGACACCTCTGATATTCAAATCCGTCTAGCTGACGTGACACAGGCAGAACAAATACAAACATGTTGACGACTTACACTAAGCGGTTGGAAATACGAACTGCCTCGGTCCAACTTTTTTCTTCCTGTCCTGAGCGGATAACTGTTGCGTTTATATGTAGATGGAGTAACAGCGGGGACGGCCAATCACATGTACGATAGCAAAACCACAGAGCCAATTGGAGAGTGATAATTAGGTTAGAGGCGGGACTTCTAGCAGAGACCGACAATTAACCCTTTGTGTGCCAGAATCATTGACTAAACACTATGGACAGTGGCTGGATTGGTATAAACAACACAGTAGTGACAGGATATTGGTAGGGACGTGTCCCTAGTGTACCTACGCAATTCTATGCCCCTGATAAGTGCTAATGCATGACAGGAAGAAGGAGAAGAAGAAGGAGGAGGAGGAGGAGAAGATGAAGAAGAAGAAGGAGGAGAAAAAGAAGAAGAAGAAAAAGGAGAAGAAGACAAAGAAGGAGGAGAAGAAAAAAGGAGGAGAAAAACAAGAAGATAAAGGAGAAGAAGAAGAAAAAGGAGAAGAAAAAAAAAGAAGGAGAAGAGTACTGATTTTGTGCCCCAAAAGCTGCTGATCTATCTGTTGTTAATATTCACAGTAACCACACTGTTCCTTCTTCTGTTTTTTCTTCCGTCAGCTTCCATCCAGTCGCTTTCGCTTTGTGCCGTGGCATCGTCTGGAGCAGTGTGAGGTCACAGGTGATCAGCTGACCTGCCCCAGGGTCAGAGAAGGTCTGGGACCAGCATTAAAAACTCATTCCAGATGATCCTAATCCACTGTAGAAGCTCAAACTCAGCTGAACGGGGTTTTTTTAATCAATGTTTTAATCTTGCTGTGGCTGTTTTTCTGAAACTGTAACTTTAATACTGATAATGATGTGTTAATCTGTCATGTTCTATAATATACAGGGTGGGGAAGCAAAATTTACAATGAACATTTAGTTGTTTTTTTCTCAGCAGGCACTACGTCAATTGTTTTGAAACCAAACATATATTGATGTCATAATCATACCTAACAATATTATCCATACCTTTTCAGAAACTTTTGCCCATATGAGTAATCAGGAAAGCAAACGTCAAAGAGTGTGTGATTTGCTGAATGCACTCGTCACACCAAAGGAGATTTCAAAAATAGTTAGAGTGTCCATAAAGACTGTTTATAATGTAAAGAAGAGAATGACTATGAGCAAAACTATTACGAGAAAGTCTGGAAGATACTATTAAATTTCTTCAGAAATTTTCTGATGACTCAGCAGTTGTCGGTTGTATCAGAGGAGAGGAGGAGGGGGAGTACAGGGGCTTGGTTAAGGACTTTGTAAACTGGTGTGACCTCAACCACCTCCAACTGAACATTTCCAAGACCAAGGAAATGGTTTTGGACTTTAGAAGGAAGAGGTCCAGACTGGTGCCAGTCACCATTCATGACACAGAGGTTGAAGCTGTCTCCAGTTACAGGTACCTTGGAGTCCAACTGGACAACAAGTTGGACTGGTCCTGTCATATGGAGACTCTGCACAAGAAGGGGCAAAGTAGACTTTATTTCCTACGGAGATTAAAGTCTTTCAAGATCTCCAAGCCTCTTCTGTGCAGTTTCTACCAGACTGTGGTGGCTGGTGCCCTTTTTTTTGGTGTGGTGTGTTGGGGAGAGGGAGCTCGCATTTCTGACAGAAACAGACTGAACAAACTCATTAAGAAAGCGAGCTCCATCATTGGGACTGGACTGGAAACAGTTCAGCAGGTGGCTGGGGTGAGAATGCTCAGGAACTGGACTCTATTCTGAAGAACACATCTCACCCATTGCACCATCTTGAGGTGTTCAGAGAGAGCACCTTCAGCCACAGACTGATCCCCCCTCGGTCCAAGACTGAATGCAGTAGGAGGTCCTTCCTGCCGGCTGCTATTAGACTTTTTAATATCGCTGTGCGATAAATTATTATTGTATTCTGTGCATACTTAGGTGTGTTAGGTGTTTTCAGGTTATTGTATTATATACATTACTTGTATTGTACATATATATATAGATATATGTATCTTTTATTCTGTTTATTATTTATTTGTTCCATTGATGACTGTTTGTGGGATGTTCATGCGATGGGTCAGAGTGTTTTTCTTCTTCTTGTACTGCTGCTGTTGTAACAAAGCAATTTCCTGCAAAGGATCAATAAAGTATCTATCTATCTATCTATCTATCTATCTGTCTGTCTGTCTGTCTGTCTGTCTGTCTGTCTGTCTGTCTGTCTGTCTGTCTGTCCGTCCGTCCGTCCGTCCGTCCGTCCATCTATCTATCTATCTATCTATCTATCTATCTATCTATCTATCTATCTATCTATCTATCTATCTATCTATCTATCTATCTATCTATCTATCTATCTATCTATCTATCTATCTATCTATCTATCTATCTATCTATCTATCCATCAATTAAAGAAGAATGGGAGAAGTTGTCACCCGAATATTTGAGGAACACTTGCGCAAGTTTCAGGAAGCGTGTGAAGGCAGTTATTGAGAAAGAAGGAGGACACATAGAATAAAAACATTTTCTATTATGTAAATTTTCTTGTGGCAAATAAATTCTCATGACTTTCAATAAACTAATTGGTCATACACTGTCTTTCAATCCCTGCCCCAAAATATTGTAAATTTTGCTTCCCCACCCTGTATATGGAGGATATTTAGTTATTTAACAACCTGTATCTTTTGTTTTGCTTTTATTGTGCTGGTAAAACCAAAATCAGAAGTTTTCTATTGTTGGATGATCATGATTTGGATGTTTCACACTCTTTTTGTCATTATAAAAGGGCCATCTGATGAGGAGCTATTTCACACAGAGGAGGATGAAGTCTGTCTGGAGAGAGGGAGGAGGAGGAGGAGAGAGGACGAAGGGCAGAACTGGGAGGAGAGACTCCAAGAGAACTGGGAAAACTGTGTGGTAAGTCAGCAGACGGTGGGTTTGTCATGTTTAGATCCAGAGAGAGAAAAGAAACAGGAGACAGACGGAGTGAGACTGACTGTCGTACCCTTCGTCTGCTCTCAGGAGTTAAATCTGTCCTACCAGGATTTGGGCGACCCCTTCCAGAAGGAGAACTTCCTCAGGATCCTCCGCCGGTTGATCCGTGTGGAGAAGTTACAACTAGTTGACAACTCCCTAACCAACCTGAGTACTGTACGTCTGCCAAGGTATAGACTACATTACCCAGAATGCACCACAGGACAGCTTCCTCAAACAGTCCATTACCCCACTGTTCCAACAGATACACCTGATGTTCTATGCACTTAAAATAATAGTTCTGATTTATTTACTCTTCCCCTGTCATTAAATGTAGCAGTAACAATGTCACACAATCATCCAAGGTTTTATACTTTATGCTAAAACTAATGGTGGAAAAATGATTTTGTTAACTAAAATAAAATAAATAAAATCCAAACTATGACTAAACTAAAATGAAAAAGAATTGTAGGCGAAATCTACAGCTTCATTTTCTTATATTCCAGTGTTAACAGTTCATGGTGCACGAGAATAAAAGAGATTTACACACACACACAAAAAAAGATTTTGTTAGTTGTTAGTATTTAATGTCATCTAATTTTCCTTTTGTACTTTTTTTTTAAGATTGATTATGTTCATTTTGTTTTTTTTTTCTTATATTTGCATTGCAATTCTTTTTTTCTGACAAAGTTAGTAAGGATGAGTGTTCTACCTTGCTGCCATGTTGCTGATAAAAAGACACATGATCACACATCAAATGACGCTCTGAGGAAGACTGCAGATGGAGTCGAAACATGTCAGTGAAGTAAAACACTTGTCCTTACTGACTTTGTTGGATAAAAAGATTTGCTAATCTAGTACTTTTTTTTTAGCTTCATAAATCAGGATTTCCACATATAATACCTGAAAAAGAAACATTAAAGCTAAACTAAAGACACCTGTTTGAAAAATAAAAGTAAATCTTTTTTTTTTCCCCCACATGTAACTAAAACTAAATTGAGATAAAATAAATAAATAAGTGGTGCCAGGCACAACAAACCCCACCACTCACATGTATTGTAGCTTATTACATCTGCCAAGTGTAACGGTGGAGGTTATGTTTTCACTGGGGTTTGTCTGTTTGTCTGTTAGCAAGATAACTCAAAAAGTTATAGACAGATTTTCAGGAAATTTTCAGGAAATGTTGATGCTGGCACAAGGAACAAATTATTACATTTTGGTGGTGACGGGGGGGGCTGATCTGCCTTGTTGGAGGTCTGCGCTCTCCAAGTGCTTTTCTAGTTTTGGCATGGATCCAGCTGATGTCATCACGTCTATGCATGTGCTGATGTCAGCATATCATTTGCCTACATATATATATATATATATATATATATATATATATATATATATATATATATATTTATGCCAAGTTTGAAGTAAATAGAAACAAAATTGATGTTTTCATAGATGTGAAATTTTGCCCATTATAAATACATTGGAGAAAAAAAAAGATTTTAAAAATTCATAAAAATTTGAACTTTGACCTACTTTTCCCAAAAGGTAATGAGATCTATTCTGGGTCACTGGCAGTCTGTAAACCCTTGTTGTTTGTAAAAACTGAGGCACTCAGAGTAGGGCTGAAATTAAAAAGCCTTTATTAAAGCATGGCCATGCTTTAATAAAGGCTTTTTAATTTCAGCCCTACTCTGAGTGCCTCAGTTTTTACAAACAGCTAGTATTTGGATCCCAATGCCGATGAGCACCAGAAGCTAGGAAAGAAGACCAATGATGCCCACACTGCACTCCAGGCTTGTGTTTTTTTGATCTAAATCTGCAAACCCTATTTAGTATGAATTCAACCAATAGATTTGCTGCTAGAGTGTTAACAATCAAAGAAACAAAGAAATAAACCGAACCAAAAACCATACCCCTTGCCTCCCCTTTCACACTGTTTTTAATGTTCAGTTTGCATTAATGGAAATAAATGAGTGCTGTTCCTTGCTGATCCTGCTGTTGTCCTAATTTTTAGAGGCTTTTAAAAAAAGTTTTTGCTGTCAGACTGAACCCATCACCAGTACTGAAATATTCTATTATATACACTGTATGTCTCTTTCAGTCACTGTAACTGTCCAGAATGGTAAGCCTTTATATTTTCCTTTTTTTTTTTGGACCAGGTGCAAAATCCTAAACCTGCACCGAAACCACCTGGTGTGTTTGCGTCAGCTGCCAAAGCTCCCAGTCGTGGAGCACCTTTGTCTCTCTGAGAATGCCATTGGCTCCCTGTTGGGACTGGGAACACTGGGAAACAGCCCACTGCGCTCCCTAAACCTGACCCGCAATCCAGTGACCTTCACACAGGATTATCGTGCACGGTGAGGAGACAAGGGATAAAAATACCAACAGGCAGACGCTGCAAGGTGGTGTTGTCCTTCATCTTCTTCTCTGATTTGTTTTTTCTGTGTTATGTCTCCGTCTCCGCAGTGTTTTCTCCTGTTTGCCAAAACTAGAAGTCCTGGATGGAATCCCAAAGCTGCCACAAGACTCTGTGCCCACCAGACTACAGCTCCCAGAAACCACCACCATGTGCAATATTTTGTGATAGTTTTTCCACAGATGGATGTGAATGCAGTAACTTTTCTGAACCTGCAGCATTTACCAAAGCAAAAGCATGGGTTCAGGAACGTCGTCTACACCCTGAAATTGCACTGAAGACCTTTTCAGATTTAATGAGACCGACTGTTTTCACAGTTCAGTCTGTGCTGAGAATATCATTTCAGATATTATGATGGTAATATACTTGAAGGCCATGTAGAACACTTTTCACATAAAACAATTATTAATGTCAATATATTTTTATACGGAAATTTAAGAAATAAATAGAAATCCACATTCTTTGAGTTTGTATGTATTTTATACAGATTTGTACTGTATCATTACTGCAGTTAAGAAGAACTTGGACTGTGATGGAGGGAAATAGAGAAAGAAAACTAATCATTTTGGTACATGACTCATCTCCACAAGTCGACATCTCTCAGGATTTTGCTGAGCCAGTGCATTCACACTGCTGTCTACAAACAGGAAGAGATTTCATTGTTTTGTAAAAGAATTTCAAGAAATATGATCATTGAGGCAATACTTTTTTTAAACTTTTTTATTGGTTAATTAAACATTAAACATTTTATGGTGATAGACCAGGCTGATATTATAAGAAAATATATCAATAAAAATATGAAAATCAAATTTTAAAAAACAAAACAAACAAACAAAACAAAAAAAACACACACAAAAAAAAATACAAAACAATAGAGTGCTGTCAATTTTGTTATACAGGATATGTTGTTACATTATAAATGTTTCCAGGTGAGATAAGGCCTAGGCCAGGACAATAAAACCTTTACCATAATACATTGTAGTATCAGAACACCAGTCCCTTAAATTATTATCGGAATACCAAAGACAGCAGTCGGATCGACTCAGTTATCTACTCAAAACGTTTTTAATGATAAATTTGATACAGTTCATCCCATAGAAGTGGAAGCATCCTTATAATCAACCATAACATGCTTCTTTAATGTTTCCATGTTGTGAAGCACTAGCTGGGACAGTTTGTAGCACATCTGTAATATATGAGAAGAGAAACAGGATGTCCGCTTTCAGGGCTTATCAAACATTTAGTGTCCAGACTCCCTTGGATAATGGCCTCTTGTGTCCTCTGACTGACTGGGTAATGACCCATGAGTCACATGCAGCGGGTCACACACACACACACGCGCACACACACACACACACACACACACAGAGGCGCACAAAGAGTAATCCTCCACAGCACTGTCACTGGTGGGTTATGGATTAAATCTCATCAAAAGTGTATAATCGTGGAAAAAATTATTAGACCACCCCTTATTTTCTTCAGTTTCTTGTTCATTTTAATACCTGGTACAACTAAAGGTACATTTGTTTGGACAAATATAATGATAACAACAAAAATAGCTCATAAGAGTTTCATTTCAGAGCTGATATCTAACCATTTTCCATGTTTTTTCTTGATAATACCCAAAATGAATGAATGGTTTATTTTTGGTTTGTACAGCAATCACCACACACAGTACAGCAGCCACAATAAGCACAAAAACTGAAAAAAAGGAATAGGCCAGAAGGAGAAGCTTATTTTTTGCCTATCCTTCTCACCTGACACACCACTTACATTAATTTAAATGTGTACATCATCAAGCATTGTCATTATAACAAAAGAATCAATAACAAAAAAAACAACACATCTACCATCTCCACTTACTATTCCTGAATGATCTTATACTTAAGACATTTTTTAAACTTTTATCAGAGAAGTGAACAATTTAAATTCATCATCAAGTCCATTCCATAATTTTACACCCACAATTGAGATACATCTAGACTTCACATTTGTTCTCACTTTCATGTATTAAAAAATATAAAGACCTCTGAAATTATAGTCACTCTCTCTTAACCCTTTCATGCATGAATTATGACAACCTTATTCAAGATTTTTTTTCCTCAATGTTTTTATTCCTCTTCGGCATAAAAAAACAATGTAATTGCAATTTTTTATGAATCTATTTTTCATGGAGTTACAAAAATGTCCACTCAGCTGGACACCATGCATTTAATTTTTTAAAGCAAAGAAACATGCATTTACTGACTGAAACTATGAAATTAATTTTTTGAATGCTGTTAATCTGATATTTTCTCACATTTTTAACCTACTATAATACTACTTATTTCTGCCTCAGATAATATGCAAAAAAAAAAAAAAAAAAAAAATTGTTTTTAAAAAATGTGTTAATTACAGTCTAATAGCAATTAGCAATTTATTTACACTCAAATTTATTTACACTCAAATATGTTACTGCACATGAGGTTTATCAAGAACAGGAAAGTTATAGTAATGCTATGAATTACAGTGTATGGGATGATGTATAAGGGTCGAAACACAGTATTCAGAATCTCTCACGGGACACTTTAGAGACAATTTGACAGATTAGTGTTGCTAAATGACCCACATTTTTACTTTTAAATTAATTTTTGCTTTAGTTGGACCATAAGGGATTATCAGAAACAAGGAGCTCTCTGACAGGACATTACTGTGTTTTGACCAATAAGCGTCCACTGCGTTGGTTGATATTCAAGTAAAGCAACAAAATCCATGAATATACAAGAGAATACAGTAGTTGTCCACTGTAGTGACCAATATGCATGAAAGGGTTAATTTAAAGAACTCTTGAATGGTATTTGGAACAACATCACACTGAACAAAAATATAAACGCACCACTTTTGTTTTTGCTCCCATTTTTCATGAGCTGAACTCAAAGATCTAAAACTTTTTCTATGTACACAAAAGGCCTATTTCTCTCAAATATTGTTCATAAATTTGTCTAAATCTGTGTTAGTGAGCACTTCTCCTTTGTCCTTTGCTGAGATAATCCATCCACCTCACAGGTGTGGCATATCAAGATGTTGATTAGACAGCAGGATTATTGCACAGGTGTGCCTTAGGCTGGCCACAATAAAAGGCCACTCTAAAATGTGCACTTTTACTGTATTGGGTGGTCTAGGGGCATCAGAAAACCAGTCAGTATTTGGTGTGACCACCATTTTCCTCACACAGTCTTCTTCATGAATTCTCTGAAACAGCTTTGGAGATGGCTTATGGTAGAGAAATGAACATTCAATTCACAGGCAAAAGCTCTGGTGGAGATTCCTGAAGTCAGCATGGCGATTTCATATTCCCTCAAAACTTGTGACATCTGTGGTATTGTGCTGTGTGATAAAACTGCACATTTTAGAGTGGCCTTTTATTGTGGCCAGCCTAAGGCACACCTGTGCAAAAATCATGCTGTCTAATCAGCATCTTGATATGCCACACCTGTGAGGTGGATGGATTATCTCAGCAAAGAAGAAGTGTTCATTAACACAAATTTAGACAGATTTGTGAACAATATTTGAGAGAAATAAACCTTTTGTGTACACAGAAAAAGTTTTAGATCTTTGCGTTCAGCTCATGAAAAATGGGAGCAAAAACAAAAGTGTTGCATTTATATTTTTGTTCAGTGTATTTTTTACTTTGCAAATCATCTCTAATATTTTAATATACAGTACACAATATCCAGCAATTTTAAGGTATTAAGTTGAATATATAAATTAATAGTTGCTTCAAAATATCCTACTTTCACTTCAGTTCTTCTCAATATCTATGGCATTGTACTGTCAAAAACGATGCTTTGAGGCATTCCATGTTTTCTTTTCTGTCTGTTTTAATCACATGATACACACAGGAGTTAGTACTGGATTGCATAACCAATGTTTTTGATGACTTTTGGTGGTCTGATCATTTTTTACTGTGACTGTATCTGCTCTTACCACGGTGAAGTATCTCTTAAAAAAAAAAAAAAAACGCCTGATGTTATAAGTTCTTAAAATAGTAGCTCTGCTTTATTTACTCTTCCCCTTTCATTAAATGTAGTAACAATGTCACACAATAATCCCAGGTTTTATGCTTTATGCTAAAACTAGTGGTGGAAAAATGATTTTGTTATCTAATAAAACAAATAAAATCCAAACTACGACTAAACTAAAATGAAAAAGAATTGCAGGTAAAATCTTCAGCTTAATTTTCTTACACTCCAGTGTTAACAGTTCATGGTTCACGAGAATAATAGGGATTTACACAGAAAACAATGATTTTGTCAGTTGTTAGTATTTGATGTCATCCAATTTTTTATTTTACTTTTTTTATAGATTGATTAAAAAAAAAAAAAAAAAAAAAGCTTTCATAAATACATACACGTTCCATCACAGACTCACACACATATGGTAACGGTGCAGAGGTGACACACTCTGCCCCCTGCTGTGAGCTGGAGCTGATTTATTTATACAAGCGTATTCTCCTTTAATAATGGTTTCGTTTCCAGCCCGCACTTGAGACATAAACACACTTTGTTATCTGATATGGCAGAAGCCAAGTATGAATACTGACACACACACACATGCACTGGAGCAGGCACCCATGCATGCATACTGTATGTACCTAGTGTACACATACACAACCTTATCCATGCTGGGGCACATAGTGTAGACACACAAACACACACAAACACACTGTATACGCCTTCTCCTCCACTCACAGTGGTGCAGAGAAAGGCAGTTTAAGCAGCCAATATCTCTCTAACAAGCATACAGCCAGGCACAAACTACCAGTTACATGCCTCATTGGGATTCATTAAAGTGTGGAGGATTGTTTGTGCAATTGTGTGTTATGGCTGTGTGCAGATAGAGACAGAGCTAAGGCTCCAGCTGATGAATGAGACATCATTACTGCTGCAGATAAACAGTATAATGAGCACATTGGATCTTCGTATACTGCAAACAGGATCCAGGTCAAGAACACAAGGCGCTGTCTTTGACTAACAGTTTTATGATGTTATCAGTTATTTCTGCAGCACGTTTTAATGCTGCAATCTCTTCTGGTGTGGCAGTGAAAAAAAAAAAAAAAAAAAAAAAAAAAAGAGCTAAAGGAATTTTAGTTGATTTTCTAAACGTTGTGGGTGAAAAATAACGATTCGTAGCTTAGAGCTGCAGCTTTCAAGTAAATCTTGCAATGGCGTTAAATGGAAGGTTTGGGAATTTGTGGTAGCCGTGAGAACACGCATCATAAGATAGACTCCGGCTCTAGGCAGTTGACACTTTAAAATTATTCATGCCTGGTAATTCACCCATGAAATGATGACTGAGAGAGTGCCAGAATGTGAGGAGTGTGGAGGAGTTATCATTGCCACCATGGCTTGTCAGTGTAAAAATATATATATATATGTGTGTGTGTGTGTGTGTGTGTGTGTGTGTGTCCCCGTGGCTCACTATTAGCACAGTAATGAGACACCTGTTACTCTCGTACTCCTCCAGCATCCCGCGGTCCCTCTGGGGAGATCAACAATCTCACAACAGCATGATGACAGCAAGACAGGGAGCAGACAGAAATAGAGAGGAGAGAGACGGCAGGAGGAAGAAAAGGGAGGGATGACAAAGCACGGGATGATGACAGGAAAGAGGTGGTGGAAGAATAAAGAATGAGAGGAGGAGGGATGATGGGATTGAAAGTGTTCTGGGGACAAATGTTGTTCATTAGAGGTAATTGCTTTTCTTGGTCAACCCCCTCTTGTTTGATTTTCATTTCATCCTGATTTGTCAGTTCATTTCCTATGTGACCGAGAACACACACACACACACACACACACACATATACATATACATATACATATACATATACATATACATATACATATACACACATACACAGTCTTCACCTTCACGTCTCCATCCTGGACCCAAGAGGACAGATAAGGAACAGGAGTTGGCAGGATTTACTCTTGGGAACAGAACTTGTAGTGCAGACCATGATACGTAAACTCACCCATGAATATTTATGGTTTTCTCCTTCTGCTTGATACATATTTATGATCCACTTGTTTTCATTTGGAAACAGACTTGACAGAATTGCGATGCAGCTTATGTTGAGATACGGGCCAGCTGCCAGTTCACCATACATCCGTCTATATGTTTTATCAGTCGTGTCAGGCAACATGACAGTCTCAGCGCTGAAGCATCCCAACGCCGGCCTCTGCAGGATCATCAGGTGCTCTCAGGCAGGCGCTGCCTTCAGCATCCGCATCCGATCAGTCAGACGCAGCTCATTTCTGTGATTCATTCAGTCTCCTTTACACTCTGATGAATATTTATGGGAAAACTATGGAGTTCAAATTGCCTACTGGTCTGTCATTGTAGTTATACTTTTCAATGCAAACTTCTGGGTTATTCAGACTTTTGACTGATGGGGAAACTGAGGAGTGGTTTCACCCATAAACACCCAAACATCCACTGGTGACCAAAACCAGCTAGTGAAATAAACTGTTTATACCTGTTGATTCACTAATCTTATCAATACATGGAAATAATTGGAGTAAAATGCAGATCATCATCTTTTCATGGTCATCACATACGACCCATTTGGACATTCAGAGGCTCTGTAGTGAACATGGAAACACTGTCATCTTCTACAACATTGATTCACCAGTGAAACCAATAAAGTTGGATCAGTGACAGTGGATGAAGATGTATGTTTTAATGAATTTATGCTATAATAACACTGGGTTACAAAAAAATGTTTTTTGCAAGTTGTCTAGGTTTTTTCAACTGAATTAGGACCATTTTGCACCGCTAAATCCAAAAATGACATCTGTTTTTCTCAATCAGGTCAGGTTTTTTTGTTAATTTGATTTTGAAAAATTTGATCTTCTCACAAAATACCGGTATAATAATTAATGCCAAAATAAGATTGGTAAGCACACTTTATGAAACCTGTAACTTGATTCCTGTTAGGTACAATGGTGTATTCACCGCAGATGTAGCAGAATACGTCAGGCTTATTTTTGCAAGATCTTCTAGACGAAGCCATTTCATTCACCTGTAATATTAAAAAAAACATTAATCATAAATTGGCAAAAGTAAAATCTTCAGAACTTGTTTATTGCAAGAAATAAGAAAGAATTTTGTATCATATGATGTGAAAATGCCCATAAATGTAAGCAAAAATGTTAAAAAGCCAATATGTAGCATAGTTCAGAAAGTTGACCTGATTGAGCAAAATTAATGTGATTTTTGGATTCAGCACACCAAAATTATCCTAAATCAGCTCAAAAAACTTAAACAATAAATTTGTTGTTGACCAGTGTAATCATTGAATTTATGGAGTTTTCATGATCAGTGAATTAAATATAGGGAAAAATACATGATTTATGCTGAAAAATGCAAAATACAGAGGATAATATTGTAATAAATGGTGATAAATCATGTAAGAAAAGTTATATATAGAGAAAAATTTATTTGGGAGCTGTCACAAAAGTAGTACTGGGTCTTTATGGGTTGAATATTCTATTCATGACTACTAGACATTAATAGAATGCCAAGAAAACAGCCTTTGCAGGTATAAAAACACTGCATAATTTGGAATCTTTTGCATTTCTGTTAACATATCCAGGTTTGTTGCTCTGCAGAAAGTTTGATTTTTACATTTCATGTCTCTGAAAACAAAATAAGGAAATCTGTTGGGTTTATTTTTCAAAGTGGATTAAACTACATTTTGGTCTTTGATCAACCTTGATCAAGTATGCATGCGGCTTCACAAAACTTCAATGTTTTAACAATGGCTTTCACATTGTTTTTAAGTTTCAGCCTTTGTCCAGTGTCACTCATCGAGGTATGCAGAGATATTTGTGAAAGACGCGGTCGTCATTCTTACTCCATAGTGCAGAGGTCATCGACCCCGGTCCTTGAGATCTCCTGTCCTGCATGGTTTAGATGTATCCCTCTTCTAACATGCCTGATTCAAATAAGCCTATCATCAAGCTCTGCAGAAGCCTGAAAACAACCAACAGGTGGACTGGAAGAGGGAAACATCTAAAACATGCAGGATAGTAGATCTCCAGGACCAGGGTTGGTGATCCCCGCCATAGTGCATCCAGAGATGGGTTTCTCACCTCAAATCAACATACAAGACCATTAAATATCCTTCCTCACCTTTATTACACACACAATTCCAGTAACAAACATGGTTCAACGCAAATGAAATCCCACTTCTTTTGTATCAAATATAACTGTTGGAAAAATGTACATATTTTCAGCATTTCTTTTACTATACATTGTACAGTAGACTACAGAGGTTGGCAGAAAATTGCATTAGGTTTTGTGAATTTAATTCACACAAGCAGACCTGTGACCGGCCTCCATTTAAGGCTACACTTATAGTACTTACTTAGCAATATGCAAGAGGCTCAGCACTTAACAGACTTACTCTGTTCTATTGAAATGAACTGAAAGGACTACGACCCAGAGGAGGTTTCTGAAAATAGAATGAAATGTCAGGCAGACTCTCACACAGAACGGCTTTGCCACACATTTTCTGATTGGCATTTCCAGAAATATCCAGTGAGAATGGTGCATACTTTAAAAAGTTAAAAAAAAAAACTAAAAAGTCATGATGACACAAACTACTTCAAGTCATGAGAAAGATTAGTGTTGCACCTTTTCCGATTGTCAGAGTTGTAACAATCAACAATAAATAAGATAAAAGACTTGATTGATTGGAATGCACGATTTAAGTTAAAGTCGAGCACTACGTAGAAAACAAAAGTCAGACTGAAACATTAGGACAACGTGAGGCTAACATAATTTATCTTTGCTTGTTTTCTTTTTTTTTTTTTTTTTCAAACAAATACTCAAAGACAACAAAAAATAGAAATACATTCGCTGCCTGTCTGCGTTTTGGAAAACTGAACCAGACAAGCTATCAGGCAGACGTGCGTGGAGACAGAAAAGCAAATTAATTAAACACATTACAATATATATAGATCCTATTTTCTCTGTATAAATTCTGTCCATTTCCACAGTGTACGCAGATCAGTCCCAACCCCCAGTGTTTGGTAAAAGTCTCCCATCTTCGGGCAGAAATACCCCAGTTTTCCTACGTAGAATTCTGAGTGGATGGCTGATTTTATTCCTTTGGGAAACAAGGAAAAAAGAAGGACCTGATAGGCTTCATGGGCAGCCGGAAAGGCACTGTAACTGGTCAACGTCCACTTCTGCTACATCTCCGCTCTCCGATTGGTTCGTCTGTCTTGACCAGCAGTATCCTCCTCTACCTCCTCTTCATAATTTTCTTCCTCATTATTCCTGTGATCCTGCTCTTTTCTTGGGCCTTCCTCATTTTTTTCTTCATCCTGAAGCAAATCACAAAATAAAACTAATGAATACCCACTAAATGTACTAGTAAACCAGTCAGTTACAACATCACTGAAATGGTCATTGAACATGTTTACACTGACACTGTTGGGACAGTTTGAGGAAATGAGGTGTCTGCCTTAAGTTAGAATAGAATAGAATAGAATAGAATAGATCTTTATTGTCACTGTAACAGGAACAATGAAAATCAGTTTAGCAGCTCTGTTTTGTTTAGCAGCAAAAACATTTAGTGCAAACAGGACTGTATACAAATATCACACAAAATACTTCGAAAAATTGTAGGCATGTGCAAAAAACTCCAGAATAAAATATTAAATACACATATGCTACTAAAGTACAACTAGAACTACTGAAATTTATAAAAGCTAACTCTATACCACAGATGGGATATACAGTATGAACAACAAATAAGGATATACACAGGGAATATAGGATAGTATATGAACTGTTGCACTGAATAAACCACAACAGGTGATGTACACAGAACCCAGTGTGGATGAATGAAGCCCAACGGTACCAGAAACTCCACTAAACTCAAATTACCAAGTATGGTCACTCATTAGGTGACAAGCACATTATAAAATACAAGTCAGAGAGGGTAAGAGGGCCTTACAGATACACCAATGTATTGTACTGACTGTATGAAAACATCTTAAACGTATCCTTGTCTACTTGTGAGAAATGAAAAGGAACTCAACTCTGTGAAAAACGGTGTTTTTGTACCATAAAAAGACTCTGAAATGATCAGTGAGGTCCTGTTGCCTTTGTTTTCCTCTACTGTCCTAAATGTAATGCATGTGATTTTGATGGTTTCTGCTGGAGGACGTGTAGACAAACCCGTTTTATCTTGAACACTGAACAGTGCCAGTGGCATAAAGAGTAGATTAGAAATAGATTCAGTCAGAGTCAGTAACAAAACTGCAAAAAGCAGCACATGTTGTTCAAACATACTTTAGTTTATTCTAACAGTTGTCATCTACTAGACTCTGCACTACTTCTAAAAAAACACAGTAACAGTTAAACATTATATAATTAAGTATAACATATGTCATAATGGATTTTGTACATTTAGTGATTGTTTTAGGTTGAATTGACCTCACTGAACCCTGGTGGTCACCTGACACCATGAGAGACCACCTGATCTCCTTCATTTCCCAACACACACTGACCAGAGTTAGGTTACAAGAGCCTAACACTGACACACACGCCCAGTAAAACTAAAAGGATTCTCTAAATATGTAATCTTCACTGATCTCCAAAGCTTCAACATGCTACAGGAGTTCCTCCCTGAGTACAAATGCAAGCTTCAAACATTGTTGTTTATTCTCCATCTGTTTGGTGACATATCTTATCTTTCTCATATTATCGCAAATCAACTTAATGCCCTTCTGAGCATCTTAAAATAAAATCAGAATGGCCTTTGTGAAATTACAGTAACCTATTTGGCCTGTGGTCTATTGCATGTGGAGGAAAAGATAAACTCACCTGATCTATGTTCTCCTCATTATATGGATCTTCTCCTTCCTCCTCCACCTCCTCCTCCTCCTGTCTCTTCTGCCCACCGGCTATGTCCTCCTGGGCCTTCAGGACACCAGCAACAAGGTACAAACACACACACACACACACACACACACACACACACACACACACATTTACACAGATTAGTTTACAGTCTAGTAGTGTTGTGGCTTTACAGTAATGTGTGTGTGTGTGTGATCAGTATTGAGGTCCATGTTTGACAACATGTGCCACACACACCTCATCCTCTCCTTCCTCCTGGTACTGGTCGTCCAGTGTGTCTTCCTGTTGGTCGGGGTTTCCAGCCATCTGAACATAAACAGAGTGCAGATTATTTGAGTCGTCATCCATCTATATCATTAACTTCATTCTTCTCTCCTTCTTCCTTAGACCCTTACTCACCACTAGTTCCTCCTCCACAGCAGGCTGTTCGGGTCCTTGGTGTGTATCTATGTGCTGGGCGTGTCCTGCTGGCTCTTCTTCCTCCTCCACCACCTCCTCAGCGACCCTGTGATGCACCTGCTCATCTTCAGCCTCCTCAAACTCATCCTCTCCCTGGTTGTTGGGGTCATCCTCAGGGTCCGGTTCTCCGTCTAATGCAGCCTAAAGTAGACAGTGACACAGTGGAAAATAAGAATAAAGACATTAGGAATATAGCGATAAAAGTGGATTGTTTGTCCTAAACGGATGAGAAACACAATACACCAGTGTCCATTTAATGGTTAAACTAGAAAAGCACTCTGAGAGCGCAGACCTCCGCCAAGGCAGATCAGTGCCCCCCCCCCCCCCCCCCCCCCCAATCACCACCAAAATTTAATCATTTGTTGCTTGTGCCAGTATCAATATTTCCTGAAATTTTCATCCAAATCTGTCCATAACTTTTTGAAAGATCCGGATCAGTCTTTGCCATTTGATAGAACACCCCATTGTAAATCCCTGAGTCAAATTGCATGAGATTTGCACAATTCCCCCATATTGTGATTTCCACCATAAATATTAGTCCCATATTTATTTTACCTATATTTTAAGATTCCTTGACCATGAAAACATACATTTAGCAACTGGATTCATAATTATATCCTTATTAGTTCAGTAGTTATTCACGAAAATCACATTTCTCGTAATGGCGGCTTTCTTCTGGATCTAGCTCCTAAGTATTAAAGCTACATGAAATCCGGTGGCATACTCCTGATGCGGAACTGACTGAGCTACACGATGGCGCTTGTCAGAAATTTCTACCTTTAATATTAAAGGCACAGTAGGCCAAAAAGTAAGGGCACCCCCATTTTTTATATAAATTGAGATAAAATCCGCCTCCTGGATCAGATCCGGATCAGCCTTTGAAATGTGATAGAGGACCCCGTTGTCAATTCCTGAGTTAAATTTCATGAGTTTTGGTCAATAATTAAGCAAGATATTGGGAAACGAAAATTTTGGCCCCATTTACCACAATGTTAATGAAAATTTCAAAGTGATCCAGAATCCAGGATTTCTTCCGGATCACCCCCAAAAGTTAATCATTTTTTCCTTATCCCATTTCCAACAAACCCTGAAAATTTCATCAAAATCTGTCCATAACTTTTTGAGTTATGTTGCACACTAACGGACAGACAAACAGACAGACAAACAAACCCTGGCAAAAACATAACCTCCTTGGCGGAGGTAATGAAGAGCTGCTTAAGACACATGTAAACAGGTGAGGACAGACAGATGGACAGACCTGCTGATGTGGTGGGACTCTGTGATCCCCTTCTTGCTCCTCATCTTCATGTAACATATGATCATCTCTCTCTGTTAAAACACACAACACAAACTAAGAAACAGCCGCTACTTGAGTTCTTTAAATACTGAAAAGGACCTAGAAACTGAGATTCTCTGATTGAAGTGATTTTATCTTTCGGTCTCACCTTCTTCATCGTCATTGTGATGGTCCTCTTCTCCTTGGACGATATCACTGTCCATGTTCTCATATTCAGACCTTTTCCTAATAACAACAACAACAGAGCAGGTCAGCCATATAAATGTCAACAAATATGTAGAAACACTCATGGGTCTGGCCAAGCAAAAGTAAACATTAGGGTCAATTTCTTTTTTCTCTAAAACAATACTTTTGATTACTCAGCATGAAAGACATATTTCTCTAGTTTCTAAAACTGTGTTTATTTAATTTGTACCTGAATGACAACTGGATATATAAGAAAATATATGAGAATACAGTGTAAATTAACAACAGTAAAGGTTGTAAATGAATGTATACAGCATAAATTCAAAATGGAAATAGCAATGTGTAAATAAATATGTTCAGAATATATACCTGTCTAATCTTATATTTCATAATAATCAAATACATCCTGATTTTGACGGTTATTTATTATAAAAAAAAACAAAACAAAACAGTAGAAAGATGTGTATTAAATATAGTAATGAAACCTATGTCGCCAAAGACTGAAAATTTTATCAGTATCTTAATCAAATCTTGATTATTATTATTCTGGTGGATCACACTGAACAAACACCTCACTCCATTCCTTTTTTAGATTCTCACTCCGTTACCATGAATTAATGTTTTTTAAAACTAAAATAAAAATGACACCAGTTTCATTTTTGGATATAATTTACTCTCATATATTAAGAAAAGTGTGGTATGCTAAATATTTGCACTTTCCTTGGGGAACAGTACTTTTTGGCATTTTTTCCAAACCTTGAATAACTGTTGTATATTTTTCCTCAGTTATTTTATCAATGATGACAAATTCATGTTTTTATTAAATATTTGGTTATTATTCCTTAATGGCATGTTAAAGTACTTTCTTAGACCTACAATTTGAGCTATTATGGCTGCTGCTAAATCAATTTTTAAAAACAGATATGGAATAATTAGTATTGCTGCACAGCGCTTTCTCACTCCACTACTCGCTTGGCCAGGCCCTAGTGTGGCTCAGAGGGCATCATATGCTAATAATGCTGCCAATGGGCAACTATTTCAGTGTGCGCAGTCTTCAATAAAGCTGTGTTTTACAGTTTGTTCCCTTGTTTCAATAAAGTTGAATGTCTGCACTGAAACTACACACCGAAAAAGACAAATTTGTCAAGATACATATCTGTTTATGTGACTTTTTGGCAGGGATTTAGTCATTTATACGCCATGACTCGCTTCTCCTCATGCAAATTTTACGTGAAGACCATTTGGGAAACGCACTGTCACAAGTGTAATTTGTCTGAAGAACTATGAGAAGAGCAAACACTGCAGAGTGTTTATTCCTATTTCCATAATGTTTGTGGACAGTGCCTGCTGTATCACAACTGGTACAGCACTGAGAGCAGTGTGAGAAATGATCTGGCTAAATGAGACTAAATAAATACCATTAAGTGTTTATAAACGTCTTAACTCACAACAGTTAAATGTACAATATGTAACATTTATCATGTGCTTGTATGTGTTGGAGTCTGAATAATGAGGAGGGCGTCTTGGATGATCCAGATCATCCTCTTCACTGCATTTTAACAAACCAGTAAAGCAACTGCAGAAGACTCACATCACTATAATGAAGAACTGAACACTACAGAACATCCTTCATCTCCATCAGATGGTGGATAGCTGATGACTGATAGACTGATGATTACTTATTTAATTTTTTTTAAATTTAACTTTCCATGAGCTGATGGAAACTGAACATCCTCCTGGGGATAAATAAACTTTATCTGTATCTGTCTGGTAGAAAAAAGTTTCTGTACGCCCTATGCATTTGTGATATATTATACTAAGATTCACTCTTAAGTTGTTGTGCGCCAAATATTGCACCGTCCTTGAAACCCACATGCTCCTTCTGCACGTGCTCTGTTCCATCAAAGTCAAAACTGGATGTTTCAGCAACATAATAAGACACATCCATAGCATGACATGTTGAAACCGTCAAGAATTTAGTTTTGCTCATTGGCTAAAAGCCCTTCTCGAGAAGATCTATCTGAAGTGGTCAATCAGTATTAATAATGCTAAGCTTAGAACATTGGAGATGTGGAAAAAAGCTGCAGATGATGTTAAGAAACTGTTGTCATGACTTTTGAGACTTTCATCTATGGTAACTTTATATGTCCAGTTTGTAATTCTGATTAATACTCTGTTTATTCAGTTATTTTGATTTTTACTTTGTTTGTCAGATGCTCAATACCAGATTGTGTGTCCCACAAGGAGGGTAATAAGGGTGGGGGGCAGAGGGGTATGTTCTGTGTGTAATGTAGGTGTTGTGTACACGTTTTGTTGCGTAATGTTGAGTTTGTTTGTTTATTCTTGTAAACTGAAATTTAAAATGAATAAAAACAGTTGATTACAAAAAAAAGAATTTAGTTTTGCTATTTTTTCTTGTTATCAATAAGCAAAAAAATCATTTGCATTTGTTTGTGTCAATTACACCTTTAGAAACACAAAAAAGCTTTTTCAGCAAATATTCCATGACAATATTTGAGAAAATTTTAAAGATGCGCAAAAACTTTTTTCCCACTACTATAATAGCGGACTCCATTTCTAAGCTCATAGGCAGTGCTGAAGAGCAGGAAACACAGAGACACCTACATCCTCTGCACAGACATTCAGACAGACAGTCAACAGTTGTTTATTAGGGAGGTAACTAACTCAGTTTGGGAGGAGCCCCATTATTGTCCAGTCACATATTGATCCTTTAAGTGATGTCCGCTCTGATCTTGACGTTAATGATATCTGACCTTTGGTGCTCCTCTCTCAGCAGCTGCTCCCGTCTGTCGGCCTCCCTGTGCTGTTGCTCCTCCCTCTCCTTCTCCTCCCTTAGCTTCTGCTCCCTCTCCTTCAGTATCCTCTCTCTCTCGGCTTGCAGAGCCCCCTGTCGCATCTGGATGTGTTTGCGCTCCTCAGCCCTTTGAGCCTCCAAGCGCTGCTGCTCCTGCTGCTGCTCATAGGCGGACTTCACTCGCTCCACCTGGGCATGTCCCGCATGTAGCAGCTGGGCGTCCAAATGGGGACTCTGAACAAGACAAAAACAACAACATGTTGAGCATGAGAAGGAAATAAAGGGACTAAAAATGCATAGTTGAAGTTTTGAGACATAAACATAGTCAAGGATGGCATTAACACTTCAAAAAGTTGAGAAGATTAACATAAGCACAATACGTACAACACAAGCTCTAATTCAAACTAATGAACACAGAGGAAAGGGTGTCATTTATCACAGTTTCGCTGACATTGAAGATAAAGGATGAGCAATTCAACTCAAGTAGCAGATCTGACCTTGATTTGAGGACACATTTAACCAATACCATTATACCAAACAATTTAAAGTGACCAATTCTACACCTGTGGATAGGGGTGTTTTTAACGCTACAATTACAAAAAAGTGTTTTTATTATTAGAATTATTACTATTATTAATTCCTCTTCTCTTTCTTCTTCCTTCTGTATCAGCAGTTTATTCATACTTTTACCTATTATTTACCAGTTATGATTTGCTTAACAGTTTATTAGTTTAATCCTTTTTATCTCTCTATTAGCTTAAACTAGCAATGTGAAATATTTCTACATTACATTTAGATAACCATTTTCACATCTCTGCTTGCCAGCTAACTAGTTTTTCTGTACTGAACTGGAATAAGTGGTTTATAATCCTATTTGGTATTTTCCCTCATATTATGTGGGATACACATACTTGAACTGTGCAATGACAAGTGTCTCAAACGTCCTCTAAATGAGTTGTGACCTGTTGAGGCTGATGTCTCTGGTGGTCCAAGGCATTCTTGTCTGGCTGTTCCTGCTCTGGCTCCTCCTCCTCCTCTTGCTGCTGCTCATCCTGTTGTTGATCTGGATCCTCCTCCTCCAGCTTCTGGGGTTGTCCCGCCTGCGCCATCTCCTCCTCTGCAAGCTCCCTCCTCCTCTCTGCCTCTCCTTCTCTGTCCTCTTCTTTGTCTGACGTGGTGGGGTGCGACTTGACCTCAGTGTGGGCGTGAACCTCCTCCATTTGGTGCTCCAACTGACAAATAGCAACACACTCATTTAAGCTCAGTGTACATGTAGATATGTCGACTCTACAAACAGCAAAAAACATCCGTCTCTGACATTACCCTGGACTCTGTGTCATGGTGATCTTCATCGACATGCTCTTCTTTGTGTGTCAAAGGCGGGTGTTCATGGGTTTCATGTGTGACGACCGCTGCCTGCTGATGGGCAGCAGCGTTCTGCTCAGGCTGTCTCTGACTCTGCATCCTGTCCATGGACTCTTTGAGCTTCTTGTACTCATCAACTTGGAGCTATAAGGAAGCAACATTAAGGATTTCTTCTGGGGCTGGGTGATAGAACAATTTAATTCAGGTCAGAATTATAAAAATCCTCATTAGTGCTTCATCGTCCCTCAGTCAAGCACCAGGAGTTAATCATCACCATAGTTAATACAGTAACTTCAGACTTCACCGTTTTCCTCTGAGCTTTGCTGATAAACAACAAATCTGAGTAACAGCAGCCATAGCCTAAGACAACCAAATAATATGACAGATAGACAGGTAGTGATTATTTTACCAACAATTCACAATTACATTGTTACAATAATGCACACTGACAATGTCTCAGCTGCAGCTTTAGGTTATTGCTGTTTGTTGCATGTTACTTCTATACAACAAACTAAAGGTGACAGAGCCTTTTCTGTGGCAGGTTCGAGGCTCTGGAACACTCTGCCCCAACAAATCACATGTGCACAGTCCACTGAGCAGTTTAAATGTTTTAGTGTGTGACTTGTAGTGGGATTTATTTTATCTACTGGTTGTGTTTTAGATGTTCTATCCTATTTATTTTGTTTCCGTTCTTATCTGTTTTAGTATGTTGTATTCTTACTAGTTAACTACATCATGCATTTTACTTGTCTCTAATTGTTTCAAATGTGTTATATAAATAAACTTGACCTTGACTTTGACCTCTAAGGCCTATGGTTTTAATAAAGAAAACTTTTTATGATTCACATTTTTGTCTCAAGTTCATGTAGACCACAAAAAAGAACAAGTGAGAATGTGAAATATCCATAAAAACATCATCCATGAAAAAAACTAATCTGAGATTAAATTCTTTTGGCCCCATTTCTCTGCCCTTATGTTGCATAGTACCAAAAAACCCTGAAAGTTTCAGTAAAGCACCAATGCAAAATGATGCAAATTTTTTGATATCTTATTTTACAAAGCTCTGATACACTATATGATAAGAAAATATTGGGATACCGTTAATTCAGGTATCTCTACAAAACTATCATGATAATGTCATCTACTCTTACCAAATATTTCAGATATTGTTTTTACTTAATGTTACCCCATAATGAATTTTTTTTTCTCATTATATTTGTTTAAAATATTCTACCTCCATATTTCTAAAATATTTGTCACATTCTGACCATAAATAATCATTTTACACCACATGTAACTGTCTGGTTTATTCAATTCTCAAAGTCAGCCAAAGGAAACATTGATTTTACATTTATTATGATAATTAATGACAACAATTAAGTATTAACAACTGACATAACTATTTCCATCATGATAATAATTCAAACCAACAGTGATGGGAACTCCCACCTGTAGGTGTATTATATATTTTTGTTCATATTGTGTATAATATGTGCTGAACATGATTGTTGAAAATGTTTCCTATAAACAGAAAAGAAAGCTTTTGCAAAAACAAACCTAGATTCAAGAACTATATTAAATATACTCTTGCATCCATATACACTACAAATATATAACTTACAAATATTATGTGAACTGGAAAAGGATAACCTTTACTTTTCAACTTGACTGTTAAAAGTCAGTGTGTGTGATGAAAATAATCCTTCACACACACGTACTTTCTAACCAGGCCCTCGCTCCAGTCTCTCCATTATATGTTTCTGGCTGATTGGCTACAATGTGCTTTAGATGCACTGCTCTGACAGCTCAGACTAGAACAAACCCCCTGGAGTGAAGGAAAGATGTGTGTGTGTGTTTCTGGAATATGTGTGAGTCTGTGAGTCTGAGCACTGATGGAAAACAGGGCAGGCTTTAAAACAAATTAGCAAATACAGACGGACACAGTGGTAGACAGAGAAGGACTCTCAAAAGAGTCAAAGCAAATATCCATCAGTCCAGACGGGGGGAAGGAAAGGATTTTAGTGGAGTATTAAATACTCAATAATCCACTGAGGCAATCCTAAAGTCACTCACAAGGAGAAATGACAACATTGGATCTAAAAACCAAATAACGCCTTGAGCTTTCTTTTGTCAGTTTCAGAAGGCTTATACACTTAAAATAAAAGTTCAGGTACATCAGAGAGAAAAGAGGAGCTGAATGTTTCTGTTCTGAAGCACTAACTTATAATCACTCAAAAAACTAAACATGCCTTTAAAAAATATAGGCAGTGAAATATGCAAAAGCCAATGTAAGTCAAATATTTTGGAAACAAAAGTCTGTCTGGGTGTGAAAATGCCTTAAAATGCATCTTCACTGTCTTTTGAGGCCGGGATAAACTTTGTGGGATTAAAATAAAACCTGAAAATAGTCCAGTCTTCTACCCCCACCACCACAAGATGGCCTCCAGACAAAAGAAGCCACTGAGGAAACCCTTTGATTGTGATGCTTTCAGGTAAAACTGTAAGCTGTAAAAAGGTAAAATTTATCATCCCTGTTCTCATCAGTTACTAACAACAGAGCAGTGACCATGTCAGGAAAACTAGATATAAAAAGCACATTATTCCTGCTTCTGTGCATCCCAAATACTGCACAGCCTTCTAAAGGAGAGAAATGTTGCTGTGCAGATAATGGATTTTACCCTCAGAGACTTATTTCGACTTATTACCTTTTCGACTTAACACATTGGAGAAAACAACGGGCTAAACAACACTGGACTTGTCTCTAAAAGACTATGGAAGAAAACATCTATTTCAATTATCCAGGACCCTTCACAAACACTGAAACAGCAAATAAAAAAACAGCTTGATGAGGATTAATCACAGAGTTGATTTTGCTTTAGTTCTGGCGTATGGTTCGCTGACTCTGTGTACATGACCGTGCTCTGTTAGTTTTATGACACTTATTACAAAGGGACAGATACTTTTCCAGTGTGGGTGATAATTGGTCAGTGTTGGTGTGTTATTTACTGCTCATGTTTAGCTGCAGTGTGAAGGCTAATGGCTAACGCTAATGAGCTAGTCAATGTAGAGCTGGATGAAGCGTAAAAAGGGAATATAGCTATACGTGTATGCATTTATATTTATGAGTTTGCACAATAGCTTTATGTCAACAGGGTTCCTACAGGTTTGTACAAGTTAAATTTAAGACTTTTTAACACTACTTTGAACAGAATTTAATGCCCATTTCACAGCCTATTTCACCGCTATACTCCTGGAATTGATGACTCCTAGAATTCAGAAAAATGTATGTATTAACATCAGCAGAGATTAACTATTATATAAATACTGTACACAGGCATGAATTTTCTGTGATTATTTCTCACAAGGGGCTGAACACTTAGCAATAATTGGTTCCTAATTTCAATATAAATTGTCGGGTTGGAACGGGTGGAACTGAGTAGAATAACGTTACTTTCTTTGCAGTTTGGACATTTTACAGACACATTTAAACACAACACAGCGAACAAGTTTATGGCAACATAACTTAAGACCGACCACATCAAATTTAATACCATATAAATACTTTTTAATAGCTTGACCAGCCATCTGTCTTTCTAAATGAGAAATCTGTCTGGAATCACGGGGCTTGAATCCAAATATGAAGGCGGGACTAACAGGCCCAGAGTAAACCAATCACAGATAAGACAGATGTGATGCTTTTGTCAGAGAAACTTGAGAATACAGGATGTGATCTGTAATTAAATCCTTATTTTTGAATCAAGTAAACAACCGACAACAATTGTAAAAAGATTTGTGGACTTGGAACTGACTTTGACTCACAACAAAAAGATGTAGTTGCATATGACGCACTATGAAACACCTGCCCCTGCTGACTTGTGATTGGTTCGGTATAGAATAGATTGTGCATATTTCACAGCGACTGGCCCAATTCCAGACTGTTTTCTCAGTACTGAATATACTGAGAAAACCAGATGACTGGCCAGGCTAACTTTTTTAAAGTATTAAATGCAGATTTGTAAAATCAAGAATTTTAAGATTTTTTTAAGACCCTATGGGAAACCTGGTCTAAATCTGATCCTCGCCACCTTGTGAATTGATCTGTGTTTAGCCACTTATAATGTCTGCTGATAAAAAGCGGGCGGTTAAATATAATATGAGCCATTTGTGGAACAGACGCAGAGAAACGCCCAGAAAGGTGAAGAAAAATCAAATCTGCACTCTGTTTTGTCTCTACCATTACACAAGTGTTTTATATACACATTAAAATAGTACAGATATAATTAAAGCTGCAAGCAGCATTGGGCGGGACCTCGCACTGGGCGATCCGCCTCCCGCGTGATCCGCCTCCCCCGCCATCCACCTCCTGTGACCGTCGAAACCTCAGCTCCACTCACACCTCTCCGTCCCTATACCATTCCCACCCTTTAGTGTCTGTCCTCCTTACATCTCTACAGAACACCAGCGACCCTCTGCTGAAACCACCATCACCTTTAAAATGAGACTTTTATTTTGGAAACCGTACATTGTGTATGTGCATTTGTTTTGTATGTGAGAGAAAGAATCAGTTTGAAAAATGAATTGAAATTGTATGAATAATTGAGCATTAAAGTGATGATTTACCACATTTAAGGCTTTTATTTTGGAAAAACCCTATTGTGTGAGCATGTGTGTCTGTGAGAAAGAGTACTTTTGAATGAAGAAACATTGTACAAACAGTTGAGTGTTTGGTCATAAAAATGAAAAGAAGTTATGTAATAGAAATGTTGTATTATTGGTAACTGGGGTTTTATTTTGAAAAAATGTACTCCGTGTACTTTTGAATGTGTGCAAAATTTCCAATATCCACAATACAATGCAGTAAAACCTGTTTTAAAATGGAGAAAGAAAAAAAAAAAAAAAAAAAAAAAAATTTGGATTGTCTGGGACTTGAACCCCAGTCCTTTTGTTCCATAGGCAGCTACATGAGCCACTGCACTACAGACATACACTTACAAATCTGCACCAGGAAGAGTTTTATAGGGACTTTATCATTGTTAAAAGTGAAAGTAAACATAGTCTTCAAAAAATCGCCATTATTCCATAACCGTAGGTCGTATCTGAAAAACTCTTTCACTTTTGGATTCTGCAGACTTGTGGGAATTTAATGAGGTATAACTTTTTATTCAAAAGTCTGAAATGAATAAGCAGTAATTGCAGAAACGTAGAGTAACTTTCAAAGGCAGATTGCCAACTTCCTGTTGGAGTTAGCTCATGAGTGTCAGTGTATGATTTGTCGGGCTCAATCAGACCAACATTTTGGCATTTGTTTCATGTTTCTGTGACATTCCTACTGGCTGCTTGGGCAGATTTTGTGTGTTTTTTAGTACATAGGTGGCGCTACAGAGTCCATTTTGCCATGCAAGGGGTTAATTTTGATATTGTATGAAAGTGTTCACCAGCCATGACATACATGGCAAATTTGGTGAGTTTTGGAGCATGTTAAGGGGGTCAAATGGCAGTCTAAAGTGGAAAAAGTATGAAAACAAACAAATTGTTATAAATCAATAATCGTACATCCTATCTCAAAAATTTTTGGATGTTAGAGTTGTGCTGAGTCCCGTGAACACGTAGATATGTCACATGTGGGGAAAAACTCCAAAGTGAAAAATGAGTTCCAACCATCGCAACTTTGCGGGCTTGTAAAAAAAAAAACTAAGACAGTTATGGAAAAGTTGTGAAATCGTTTTATTAAGGACGTTTCACTGTATCTTTTGGCGCTATTTAGAAGTCAATACAACAAACGGTGTCATCGGAGTTAGTTTTGAAAATTTTATTTTGAAAGGCATATTGCAAACTTCCTGTTGGAGATAGGTCATGAGTGTCAGTGGATGATTTGTAGAGCATGATCCAACAAAAATTTTGGCAGTGGTTTCATGTCTGTGCGACATTCCTACTGGCCACTAGGGCAGTTACCGTTTTTTTCACATAGGTGGCGCTAGAGAGGCCATTTTGGCACCTATGGGGTTAATTTTTTCATTTTATCAAATTTTTCGCCAGGCCTGACAAGTGTGCCAAATTTGGTGAGTTTTTGAGCATGTTTAGGGGGTCAAAATCAAGGTCAAAGTGGTGTGTGAATAATAATAATAATATCATAACGAATGAAAAACAATAGGGCCTTGCTTGCAGGCAAGGCCTCTCACTGTGTGAGAGGGCCTTACCTTTCGGCTCGGTCCCTAACTATAAGTGTTGAGATATAGGACCTTTAAGACGAAGCGTTTAGTGAATGCAGTACAGAGTCAGACTGCATCCTCATGCTACTGTCCTACCTGAGCTGCAGCCAGCGCACTCTTGTGGTCTTCTAGTGTAAGTGCGAGGTGGTCGTGGGCTGCCTTCAGGTCCTGATGCTGAATCTGAGCACACACACAAAACCAATGACAAGGAATGAACCCTTACTCACCAAATGTGTAGTTCAAAGTAACACTCCAGACTGGACTGATGATTCTAAAATAAGGATAAAACATCTAAAACAGGCAAGTGGAAATAAGATGATACTCTGTAAATGAAGCAGTCTAACATGTATAGCAATGAGGAGAAAACTGTATAAATAAAGTGGCTCCCTTCTCACCTGTGCATCTTGCAGCTGTGTGTGAATGTCATGGTGAGCTTTCCTCAGTTGTTTATTTTCCTCTCTTAGGTTATATGCATTTTCTAAAATTACAGACAGAAAACATATTCAGAGAAAACATAACATCTTGAGATCTAAAAACATGTACCTGAAAAAAAATAGACATGCAGTATTTTATCATGTCAGAAGATGGAGACAAAGCAAGAGCAATGATGACGCCACGTGAACAATAGCTCTCAAAAGTAGATGCACCCTTTGCAACTGTCAAATTATTTTTCTGCAACAGTATGAGCTGCACTGGCATGTTGTGAAAGGCTGTACTCACTTGAGGTGTACTCTGTTGCCACTGTTAGCAAAATACTCCATTATATGAAGTTTGTGCAAATAAATCATATAGTATCTGCCTCATGCTAGTGCCTCTAATGCAGCTGCTTGAAAAGTTACTGTGTCTCTTCATCTATGCACATATGCAGAATTTACATCCAGACTGACATCCACACAACCAATCCAAGAGCACAAAAAGCAGAAGATAACTGGTACAAAATAAATGTTAGTTGAGTAGGATCAAACTGTCCATAGCTACCTTTAAGTTGGGAGATTTCCACTTCTTTGGCTTGGTGCAGTTTGTCATAGCGCTCCCTGTGTTCATCCAGGAGCCGGCTATGGTCCTCACCCTCCATTTGGTGCTTCTCCTGCAGATCGTAATACTGCTTCTTCAGGTCCTCGTGCTGGTTCTGACATAAAGACCCATGTTATTATACTGTATGCTATTTTACACATTGTAATATCAACAATTGCACAGTGCAAGACTGAAAAACGCCTTTCAACACACATGATCTGACGATAAAGTAGAAGAATGTGGGGTGGTAAGGGGAGCTAAGAGGGGTAATATGAGGATGTTTATGTCGAACTCCATACCTTCAGCATCTGGTGTTGCACTTGTAGAGAATTGAATCTGCTGTTGGAGTCTTGCTGTTTGAGAATGAACACAAATGATGAGAAAAAAGCCAATAAAACCAGAAACACTGATATAGTAAGTACTGAAGTGAAAAAAAAACCTACCTTCTCCTTGTTCATTGACTGTTGTGCTTCAAGTTTATAAACCAGATAATCTAGAAAACACATAGATCATATAAAGATCAAAATGTTGTAAGACATTTATGAGGTTTTAATAAGATACAGCTTGACAGTTAGTATTTTTCTCACCTTCTTTGGCTTTTTTATGTTCTAACCTTTCCTTCTGAAGAGACTTTTCCAACCTGGAGCGATGCTCATATACCACTGAATACGTAAAAACAGACATGATAGAGAGAGAGGAAGCAGAGGGTTAGTGTCTGGACTCAGTCATGGTTAAGTAGAAGCAAAGCTAAACAGAGGAAAAACTAACACAAAGATTTACGTGAGCGTGAATTAACTCTTCAAAGGTCACTGAACAAAAGCAGACAAGGGAACAATGTGCATCTGATGGTTGATATGAGGTGATATTTATTCAGTCAATCACAGCTCCACACCTCGACACATTGCTGAGGTATTCCTCACCACACTGACATCCAAAGAGAGTGTATTTACAAAAAAACCTTTACAGACCTCACAGATGTTCCTGCTGAGCTGTGTACTGCACTTTTCCTTGACTTAACATCTTAAATGGTAAATAATTTTCAGATACAACAGTGAAAAAAGCCTTTTCATGCCCTGAAAGCTCCTGTTTACATTTTCATTTTGACTCCTGAGATCCTGTGTTCTGCCCTCACACAGTTCCCTCCATTTATCACTTTGATCAGATTTAAGATTAAATGAAACGACAATAATCCCTGTGGGAAATAACGATCATTGTAGCAGCAGGACAGAGGACAGAGATAAAAGAGCGGCGGATAGTGAGGCTGATAACCCACGTCGTAACAACAGAAACAAACACATTCAAGCAACAAATGATGGATGACGTGTAGATTAGATGAATGTGCGTAATTAACAAGAGTTCAAATTAAAAGCAATGATTTAAAAGGGAAATAACAACAATGTTTTTTTCAGTAGTTTAACTGATAAACAAAAAAAATGCTCTGGGAATTGTTGCAGAAGATGGAAAATCTAATTAATTACTTTATTATTACATTTACTCTAAGACACTTAAAGAAGTAGAATTAATCTAAAAATCATTAACAAGAAAAACAAACAAGAGCACAAATAAAATCAATCATGAGTGGACTGATTTGTAAATATAGTTTTAAAATGAGTCACAGATACAACAGCGTTGTAATATATTTCAAGTGTGTGCAGAATAAAAACTAAGTCTATGTTCACACTGTAGGCAAAAGTGGTAAAAATCAGATTTTTTTGGCCCATTTCTGATGTTTTATGATGATCTGAACAGCAAAAATCTAATTTTTCAAGGTTGTAGTCGGTTACTTGAATGTGTCAAATACACTCGTAGGCTTACACTGAGAATTTTTAAAGGGAGACAGACTGGAGAAGAGAAAAAAGGAGCGATTTTGGCTGACCCCTATGATGGAAAAAAACATGTGACTGTAAGAAAGTGGATAATTATAAAAGTGGACATGAAAGTCAAAGCAATAAATATTTAAATAAATAAATCTGAACATCAAACTCTAAGTAATTTATTAATCTGGGGATCTGCAGGTTTGCAGAAGCTGAATTTATTACTTTTTGAGACATTTTTCAAGGGATGATCCTTGACCTCATGACAAGAACAGCACAATCAGTTATAAACATCTGACGTGTTGAATGAAACCTGGTATAAAGCAACAGGAAATTAATGCAATAAACCTCATATTGTCTAAACAAAAGACATGTTAAGGTCACACTAAAAACTACCATTTTGGTTACAAGTTTTTTTTTCCCTGAAACTTGTGTTTTTACTACTGTACACACTTAACATATTTCAGATTGGATCTAAACACAGAGAGTGAGAAATGCATGTGTGTACATTAGAACGTTACTAAACTAACTTTACAAACCTAATGTTGGCCTATGACTTTTGCACAGTACTGTATATGCAGCTAATTCACTCACGCATTTTTGCGTTTCATAATACATGTAAAATTTCTACTACACGCTTTCACATAAACATGTTGCTCATAAATACAGATTCTTTTTCACTTGGTCCAAAATTACAAAACTCTGAGGAAACTCAAACCTGCTACTGGTTTTAACTTTCAGTCTCAGCTGGTTTACGTCTCTTGTCGTGGTCTGAGCCAGCCTGTGTCTCACCTATCTTAAAAAAAAAAAAAAAAACTGGACTGTGAATAATAAGTCTTCTCTTCTCACTTTTTCCTCACTCTGAATTTCCTGCCTTGTGGGGGGGGGGTTGGGCAGTCAAACTGATGATGTGGCTATTCTTCCTGAGAGCCAACTCATCAGATTCCTGGGTTCAGTGTTGGCTATACAATCTTGTAATAATTTCACAGGAACAACAAAAGTGAGAAGAAGGAGAGAGTGCAAGAAGAGAGTAGAGGGGGGGCAGATTGAGTCACACAGCGACACAAGAGGAACTGAGGAAAGTGAACACAGATGAGACTTAAAGAGGTGACAAAACATTTATGACACCAGTCTGGGAGTGTGGAAGTGGGTTACAGATATGATCAGGAAACTAACAGGCATCTCTGGAGTGAACCTACATGTTACACTAGGAGTCTACAGGTGTCTTTAATGTTTATGTGATCATTTCAAGACAAAAGTTTAATCAAATGTAAGACAAAATATTATTTTTCTTATCTGACTGCTGCAGGTACAGTACATATGAAGTTAAGTTCAGGGGGGCTGTGCAGGTGGATTTTATGTAGGAATATAATTAGTACAAAGAGTCAGGGATAGAAAATTCATCTAGTATTTGACAACTATTGTGGTAATTGATCACCAGTTTGAGTGATTTCTAAAGATATAAAGTCAGTATTTTCTGTCTTCTGGTCTATTTCATGAAAAAACTTTTGGAAAAGTACATTTTAAGACATCCTTCTATTTTATAAATTACACATTTTAATCAATACAAGAGTAAACAGCCTACAAGAAATTAATTAACAATAAAAATAATAGTAGCAGCTATGTAGTGAGAGGTTGATCAACATATTGCTAGCAGCTGACAGTTGGCAAAAAGACAATATGGACAGATGAAAAACCTCACTAATTAACTTCTAATGCTTATTTATTAACTGAATGTAAAGTGATACTAAACACTAAAATAAAGTACTGCGCAAAAGTCCTGGGCCAACATTAGGTTTGTTGGTTCAGTGAAGTTCTAATGACCACACAAAAGTATTTCTCAGTCTCTGTATTAAGATACAATCTGGATATATGGGAAGTACAGCATTAAAAAGGAGGGTTTCAAGGAAAAAAAAAAACAGCTTCAATAAACCAAAGACATAGTATTTAGTGTGACCTCCATTTGTACTGAACATGCTTTAAACTGTTTTTTTTCCATTCTATATGAGGTTTATTGCTTTCATTTTCTGATGTTTTATACCAGGTTTCATTCAACACATGTCAGATGATTCTGTCTCTGTTGCTTCTTGTCACGGGGTCAGAGGTCACACTAAATAGTCAGTTTAACCTTTGGAACATATTTAGTTTTTTGTCTGTCTTTTAAGGCTGTACACATATCTTTGTGTATTTTCATGATGTATCTGAAGGAAACAGAATGAGATAATAAATATTTATGCTGAAATAAATATTTATCCTGCAAAAACAACAAAGCTAGAGGTGACCTAAGGCTTTTGCACAGTATTGTATGTCTTTGAGCTGTAAACAAGAGGGATGAAACACATTTACATATTTACATAGTGATTGCACATATATATGATGTGATGTGGGGGTGGTGGAGGGTCACTGTGTACTGTCATTCTTAATGTAACTAATGTAAACAACTTTACATTGTGAAATGTGTACTAGTGATTTTAAGGTAGGCTTTTCTCTTGTAGTAAAATCAGTACAAACCTCACTCTAATTCTTTCAGGGCCTCATCTGGTTCTGTACAAGTGTCCTGTGATTCTCTGTCCCTGAACTACTCCTGTTTCACATCCACACCCGGACATTCACACACTAAACACCACACTCTCAGCATGTTTCTGACTGTAGTTACTTTCAGGATCATGCAGTGGGTGGAGCTCGACTCAGAGCAGGGGTAAAGTTACATTTCAAGACATTTCATGACTTTTTATGGTCTTGCAGACAGGGTTAATGTCACAAATCAAATTGGAAATCTATGCTGATGAATGTGAGTTTAATTTAACCATTTGTGTTGTAAATGTGAGGTTCAGTCATGAGTTTTCTTAAACGAACAGTGGTAGTACGAGGTTCACAGTCACAGTCTGACTTTCGCAAAAACGGTTTTACCTGGTGGTGTTACTACATATAGCCCTATTTCCAGTTTACTGCACTAGATCACGCACCAGTTTTCCAAAGTCTACTAATTTTAATCTGCTAGTATTTGATATGATCTACATTGAATGCACACTGTGTAGAAAACATGTTTACAGACCAGGTACTGTATTAAAATTTTATTCATATTACATCTTAGAGATGTGCAGTCAAAAATGTTATGTTTTTATGTATCCGGACATGAGTCAGGACAGGTGCTGAAACTAGTATATACACATAACCAGTTGCACCCTGTCATTGTTTATTTAACAAAAATGAAGCCAAAATGTAGAAGCAGTTTGTGAAAAAATTAAGTACACCCTTACCGTTTCCATAGGAAGTGGCTAGGTAAATATCATGTAGGTGCTGCTAAGCACACAAATTCAAGTTATGCATTTTCACTTCAAAGAAGTAGGTGTTAGTAAAGAATACAAAACCACAGACAGGGAAACAAATTAAATAGATTTCTCTTTGTTTTCACACAGCTGGAAAACTTTGATAGAATACACTCAATATGCCAACCAAATTTATACCTCAGGCCTTATTTAAATATTTCAAGCAGAAAATATACAGATTATAATTTTAATAGGTCACATAAGTTTTTCCAGCCAGTGTTGCACAATTTCATGTGATTTATGTGAAACTAAACTAATCTCTGACCTGGCTGTTTACCAGATCAGAGATTAGCGATTAATGTGCTTCATTAGAAACCATCCTCAGTATTTCTGAGTTAACTTGTTTATTTTAAATACAGCTATGTGTGGTTAAACATTTGTAATCATATGACAGTTAAACATACACTCAGCAAACTTCAGACACCTAAGAATAATAAATGATTTACATGAGCTTCATATTTATACTATTTGCAGGAATTTGTTAAGTCAATTATGGGTGGACCAGATGGACGCCAGGATGCATGACATGACGTAGTGAATAGTAGCCAAAGATAAGGTCATGTTGCTCTTTTCTGCTCAGTTCAGCTCAGGCCACGCCACACACACCCCGTCTCCTGGGGACTTGACATGGACACGGAGGGCGACGGCTACAAGTGAGTTTCAGTCTGAGAAGGATGGCATATGAATGTGCTTTAGGGTAATTATGACGCACTAATGATGACTTAACATGTTCTGGTCGTTATTTACATAGTACATTTCTACTCAAAACAAATGTTCCTTCCATACACATCTAAACTCTTTTACCTCTACAAAAGTACAACTTGAGCTCAGCAATAAAATTTTACATGATAATTGTCATTATAATCAAACATTTTTCTTTTGTCATTAAAGTTTATTCACATTTTCCACTAAAACACAAAAATTTTAATGTTTACATTCTTTTTTAATTTTACTCTTCATATTTTGTTGTATAACAAGTTTTTTTTTTTTTTTTAATCTTTGTTAAGGTTTTGGATGTTCTACCTCTACTTTCTCTATTAAGTGTTAACTAACATCTATTCTGCAACTTTCATTTTGATGAATAAGGACCCAGACTCCAGTAATTGTCTTTATTTTGATTTAATGCAAAGTAGAGTAAGGCACAGAAAAAGTCAATAAAAACAATTTAATACATGTAGCTATAAAAACTAGTGCTGTCAAACGATTAAATTTTAATCAGATTCATCACAGGGTTGCTGTGGATTAATTTCGCTTAAATATCATTCATTTTTAATCTATACTAATCGCGTTTCATTTTGCATGAGCAAACAGACTCAAGAAAGAAGGGAATATATTTGCACTTAACGTGTTAAACACCTTCAAAAGTTTCAACAAAACAACTTGAAACAAATATTCTGGTTTGTTTTTTTTTGTCCTCATATTTCCATCCAGAGGGCCAACGTGCTGTTTAGTGTCTTCTGTCTTTATGGGTTGGTTCTGCTGCCTGTCACTACTAGATCAACTGCCCATTTGTTCATACACAACAGTGACTCTACTTGGACAAACTGCCCGAAATGCATTGCCAGAGACTGCAGTGAGTCACCACAGGTGCTAGCAATATAATGCTAAACTAAACACCTAAAAAATATATGATATTGTTCTAAGGAGACAAAAGCAAGCATAGACTCCCCCTCAAGCCTCCAAACACAGACTGAATCCCCTTACACCTGCCCTTATTTCATTTATACTCCACTTAGCACAGGAAGGATCATTTATTGTCTGAGGTTCTCCCTTCAGACTGATAAAACATCTTTTTAACAGTGTGGTTGAAGTGCATTAACAGTGAGAACAACGGGACTCTCTATGGCAGTGACCTTTACTGGCTGAGTGTGGATTGCTTAGAGCTGGTTTATGTTGTGTTCTCCAAAAAACATCAATCACAGCAAGAAATGGGCTCCGGGAGTTTTCCTCTGGTTTTGTGTGGTGTTCAGAGTTTCTCAATTAAATACAAATGACATCCGGTTAATGTTTGCCGCTAAGCCAAAAATCATTTAAGACTGAATATTAATGCCTGATGTGTTTTTTTTCTTAGAGCAGCTTGATTTTCCTCTGAATACACTGAGTCTTGGTGGTGTGACTTTGTGAATCTGAGATGTCTTTGTGTAACTGTGATTTAGAAGATCTGAGAAACGTCACATAAATGAAAAGAGCGACTATCCTCCTCATCAGCTACATAATGAACTTCAAGATGATTTTCGTTATTTGTTTACCCAAGACACCACAGACACATATGATAATCTCCATGAAAAACACATTCTGAGACTAAATAATTAAATAACAGAAGCTTCTTGTCTCCATTCTGGATGTTGACAGAAGTGTTATGGCTCTGACATTTTTTTCTGTTTGTTTTCTTGGTGCTTAAAAGTTAAATTGAAAAGAATGCAAGTCATAAAATCCCACCTTTCCATTACTTCTATCCATAAAAAATGAAGAAAGACCATTTCCAAATCAAACTCCACAATTATTTATTTACTTCATATGCTGTAGATAAAAATATCAGTGAACAACAGCACCAGGGAACAATATCCCAACAGTCATTTAGAGGCCACTGCAATTATTCAGCTTGATTAATGTTTGGCAAGTTGCATATAAACAATAGTGAGTGAGTCAGTGGACGGGTGTTATATCACAGGGACACATTTGTCACATAACAAAAACAACCGCAAGTGTCAGTTAATCCTTTTAAATGACTGACAAGCACCAGCCTGTGGTTTTGGTTTGTAACAGTGAATCAATATGGCTGGCTTCAAACCCCCCAAGGCTGTATAGCCCACCTCTAAATATAGGACGCAAAAAACAGCAATCTACCATCAGTGTGGGATATCAAGTGAACGAGACTTGTGATTGGCTCAACAAAGCATTGCTTTACAATGAAAGTATGGGTGTGGTTAAGTGGTATATGTTTCCCACTGAGTGTCACATTATACCGCCATCCCCCTCCTCCTCCTCTCAAAATGTCAACTTGACTGCAGATTCTCTGAACAGATATAAGACTTTATGTGAAACGCTGACCCAAAAATGACTTGGAGAGATCCTGCACAGCCACTCCCTCCTATACAATAATAAACACACAACAATAACAGTGACACTTTGTTGAATGTGCACATTTCCCATAATATGCCTGTCTACTTGAAGGTCCAAAGTGTGACCTTTAAAAGCTCATGGACTCCGATTTCTTTAACAAAACCAAGTTGTTGCAGCGGACCTGGTAGTAAAGCCAACACATGCTGTGTGTGTGAATGAATGTGTACAGTTTTAACACGTGATCAGAGCAGGAGGACAGCTTTGTGGTGGGTCTGCTGGACTGAGCAGTGGATGACGGGGAGAGATGACAACCACTTAGGTGGGAGGTTTGTTGAATTAAAGGCTGAACAAAATTATCAGGTCCATAGTTTGGGCTAAGACTTTGACTCACTGACTCCCTGATGTGGCCGCGAGTCTTGTTTTGAATAGATGAAGCGTGGTCTCTCCGCCCAGCTGTTAATTTTAAATGCCACTCATATTATAAAGGCATGGCACAAAACCTCACATCCTGTCAGCACAGTGGAGGGTTTAACTGTGTTTACAAGGCCTGTGTAAATCAGTAAGGTCACTGCAGGACATCAATGCTTAATCTGTTTTAAAGGCTTGGTATGGACAGTGTCCCTGAAGTTATTTTATTAATAGAAACACAATACTGTAGTACAGATACCTATACATGCAGATCTTATAATGTGAACACTAAGACACCATGTTAATATACTTTCCCTGAGAGAGATGTACAGTTAGGGGAACAATGTAATTAATAAAGAGGATTAAAAAAAAACATATCAAACAGCTGTGTTTCCATAAAATGTCAAGCAAATTTTAACTGGAAAAAAGTGAATGATGTACTTACTTATGCACAAACTGATCTGGGGTGAATATGCTGGGTTGAAATATGTCACTAGCAGAAGATGCTGTATACTATATCATGCAGAGCTTTAATAAATAGAATTGTCCCTCAGTCAATAATACCTGTTGTTACTACCAGACATGTTTTCTCATTTAATCAGAATAACTGGGAAGACAGTGAATAGTTAAGCTGTCAGATAATCAGTGAAATGAGTTAAATGTTCACTAGATTATATTTGAAAAAGGTGTTTCTATTTCCTCTCCATACATTTACTCCTCAAATGAAAACTTTCACTAAATCTGTTAATGGAAACACACATAATATATATCATTAAGTAGTATTAAAAGTCTGTAAACAATATAGCAGAGACTCTTGGGTCATGCCGAGGTGCAAAAAACACAGTATTAGGGTGACAATGCATTTAAAATGAGCTAAAAATAAATATGAATATGTCCTTCTCAAACCTTTACTTAAACTCAAGATGACTGTGTTTAACTTTTTGCCTCTGTTTGACTGAGCCCTGGCTGCCTGCAGCAGATGTTGTAGTTGACCTTACGACTTGAAGGTGCACTCATTTGAAGACTGTCGAGTTGAGCCTGCAGACACACTGACTGTAAACAGGTGTTTGTGAGTGTGTGTGTGATGCTGCCTCCAGTCGACGATAAAACACACTTTCTGGGAATGTGGGGTCTAATTTCATACCTACTGTAGTCCTAAAAGACAAGAGTTGCCCTGGTTAATAAACTCAAGTCTGATCTGCTCAGATTTTAAACTGTTTTATCATTATATCAAAGTTCAAAGGTCATACACTGGTCACTGGTAAATTATGGCTTGGCTTCAGTTAATGGACTGTAATCATGCAGACAGCAGACACCTCAAATGAACTCTATTTCATTCTCACATCAGACATTGGCCAGTGTGCAGCTGCTTATTGGATACCATTGCAGTGACCTGCTGGGGTTCACACTGTATGCTTCTACTTTATATTCAGATGGAGAGAGGCGGAATAAGAAGAGCTGGATTCAATTTAGTTTTAGTCATATAGTGCCAAGTGACAACAAGAAAAATCATCTCAAGGCATTTAACACAGTAACATTGTCTGTAAAGTTATAGGAAAATATCAGTACTTCACACTTCAATATCTACATTTCAGATGCTATTATGTGTGATATTGAAATGATTTCTCAAAATCACTATTGATTTTTATAACAGTTTATGTACATTATGTATTATATGTATCAGATTTGTGGCAGTTTTGGTTTATTTTATGACGTCTTTAAATGTCCAACATTATAACTATCATCAGCAGCTTTACCTAATATATCTTTATACGACACTGTTTTCCTTTAGTCATTATTTTTTAAACATCACAATATGTACATGACAGTGAATGACAGTGACAGTGAATGTTAACGCCAGTACAATGACATGCATCGGCATTTCCTCTGTAATTTTAATGCAGCTGTGGTGCTTCTTGTTTTGTCTCATATCATTTCCTGTTTTTTTGTTTCAAATGATTACAAAATCAACCTCTGACACATTAACCATCCACTTAGTTTAGTGATAAAAACATTCAATCTTATTTAAATAGTTATATATGGTTCCTTAACTTGCACTCTTGTTTGACTCTTTCCTGATCTGTGTCAACTTTTATGTATTTTGTCAACCTTTAGTCTTTGTTGACTTTAATGTTATTCTGTCGTACTTTTTTAGTTTTAGTGTTGTTCATCAAAAGCCTAACCAGGGACATGGTCTGCATATTGTGGCACTATGGCACCTATATACATTACATCTGTTGCATACTTTTAATGTGACAATGCCTGTATGCATTGTCCCTGTCAAAACTTAAAGAAATAAAAGCATCTATATATGTATTTGCAGTTATGGTAAGTTCATGTTGTGGTGAATGAATGAATGAATGAATAGAGGAAGACTTTGCAAATCTTCAGACTGTTACCAACACACAGCCTTAGTAATGAGGTCACGACCTAAAAATATTATAGAGAAAGAAAACAACTTCACTTGACAAGTTTTGACATGTTGCTGACAGTAGTTTTACCTGCAGAGTAAACTGAACCAGGGTTCATAATCAGTCTTTAAGTTGGGGTGTCAAACATACAGCAGTGGGCCAAAACTAGCCAGCCAAAGGGTCCAATCTGGCCCGTGAGATGAATTTGTGAAATGCAAAACTTACACTGAGATACAGACAATGGTGTCATTTTAGTTCTAGGGCCACATACGACCTATTTTGATCTCAAGTGGGCCATATTAGTAAAATACTATCAAAATAATGACAACTCCAAATTTTTCTCTTAATTTTAGCGTAAAAAAAAAAAAAAAGTAAAATTACATTATATTCCACAGAAAAATGTAAATAACCTGAACAAATATGAACAACCTGAAATGCCTTAAAGGGGTCATATTTTGCTAAGCCCACTTTTATTAGTCTTTGGTTCATTTATTTGTGTATTTGGACTCTAATAGTCCAAAAAAGTTTGAATTTGAACCCTCCAGGCACTGCAAAGCTATCTTTATATTCATTTTGGCAAAAATGGAGTGGATTTCTACAACCCATTTTAATTCTACAACCTGTTTTAACTCCTTAATTTGTTATGTTTTATAACTAGCTACGTCACGACATTTGCACATATAAGGTCAAGACTTCCGACAAACATTTCTCCGAGTACGCCATAATTGTTTGTCAGCAGCAGCTGTTGTAGTCCATACTGAAAATATGTTCAAACTTCGAGCTGATTACCTAAAATGTTCAGTTGTTGGTTGGACGGGACAGATCACCACTGTCAACAACCTGGAGGGGGCAGGGCATGAAGTGATTCATTTGCATTTAAAGGGCCCGCACTCAAAACAACCTTTCTGGTATCATTAGTCAGACATAGGGTTGAAGATGGACCTGTGGAGTTGAATTAATGAAGAATTCAGACCCAAGTACAGAATTTACAGTTTATGTAGACCACAGGAAAATGTTTTAAAATGCATAGTTCCATTTTAACCCTTTCATGCATTGCGGTCACTACAGTAGACAGTTATTCTACAGCTGTTCCCTTATATATTCATGGGTTTTGTGGTTTAAGTTGCATATCCGCCAACACAGTGGACACTTATGCATAATCTCATACACTGCAAAAAGTTACTGTCACTTTGCTGTTCTTAATAAACCTGATCTGCAGTAACATGTTTGAGAATAAATCAACTGCTAGTTGTTATTAGACTGTAATTAACAGTCTTCTTAATTTTTTTTTTTTTTGCATATTATCTCCATGAAGTGAGTAATAACTAGTATTAGAGTATGCTAAAATGTGAAAAAACAACAGATTAGCTGCATTAAAAATGTTTTTATTTCATAGATTTCATACAGTATATCACTTTCTGATATTGCGTTTTAAATACATGTTTCTTTGCTTCAAAAATTAAATGCATGGTGTCCAGTTGAGTGGACATTTTTGTAATGCCACAAAAAATAGGTTAATTAAAAAAATGTCAATCACATTGTTTTTTTTTTATGCCTAAAGAGAAATAAATACAGAGGAAAAAAATCTTGACTAAGGTTTTGATAATTCATGCATCAAAGGGTTAAAAAAGCAAAATATCACTCCTTTACAAGAAAAGGTGCAATTTAAAAATGTTATGCCTGTTTTGTGCCTTTGTAGAACTACTGTGATTTTAGTCTTTCCACTCTAAAGCAGAGACAATATGGAGTAGACATTATATATAGGTTATTATTTATTATTTTACTGGGCCATATTAGTCTGTATGTGGCACCTGAACTAACATGAGCTTGATTAAGTGTAGAACAAACATAAAAAGCCAGTGCATCTCTGTCAGATGGGTACATCTGTGGAATAATCTGGAGCAAAATTTAAAAATGTCTTCTTCAATCTGTGCATTTAAAAGGATGTATAAATCAACAATAATAACAAAATATAGAACATTATAGAAGTACGCATAAAATAAGATATTATTTGTAGTTAATTGGTTATCATGATAAGAAGATACTATCATATTTATTGATCATTGTATTTGGAATAAATATTCAAAGTGCATATAAATATTAGAGTTTATATAAAAACCGGTTGATTATGCAAATTTGATTGTGTGAGAGGTGACTAAAAAAGTGTATATGAATGGTTTGTATGGATGTTTTGTGTTATTGTAAAAAATATACAGAGGAAAATGTGTTAAAGTAAAGGAAGCGAATCTAGTTTGATTATTAGTTCGTAAAAAGGGGGTGGGAGTCAATAACTTATACTTCTTCCCACTCCTTTTTGAGTGCAAAAAATTGTATTTATTTATTTGTTTTGACCATGTTGTGTGATTCTTTGTTATCTGATGATTCTATGTGCTCGAAATAAACTACTACTACTACTACTACTACTACAAGCTGCTTTAAGTGATATTACAGGTTGTTACAAGCAGTTTAACCCTTTCATGCATAGTGGTCACTACAGTGGACAGTTATTCTACAGTTGTTCTCTTGTATATTCATAGGTTTGGTTGTTTAAGTTCCATATCAGCCTACACAGTGGACGCTTATGCATCATCTTAAACACTGCGATTCATACCATAACTGTAACTTTATTGTTCTTGATAAACCTGATCTGCAGTAACATGTTTTTGTTTCCTATTTTTATTGAAGTGTGTGCAAGAGAAACAAAGGTACTTACATATACCAGGGCACACTGATGTCAGCATTAACCATGTTTATATACACCATTAGGTTTAGAATTGCATATTCATAAGAACAAATAACAATGAAACCTGACAAACAATACAATGAAAAGACTACTAAGACATAATCTGAATAAAATTATTAAACTAGTGACATCAACAGAAAAATAAATAAATAAATAAATAAATCCATGAAAGGTTGCCATTTGTAGAATTTGTTGAAGTTTCCCTGTTTTGAATATCTAATTTTTTCTACTTTTAAAAAGGACATAACCTCATTAATCTATTGTGTGCAGTGACATGTTTGAGTGTAAATCAATTGCTAGTTGTTACTAGACTGTAATTAACAGTTTTCGTAAACAAAGGTTTTTTTTTTTTTTTTTTTTTTTTTGTTTTTTTTTTTGTTTTTTTCATATTATCTCTATGAAGTGAATAATAACTAGTATTAGAGTATGTTAAAATGTGAAAAAACATCAGATTAGCTACATTAAAATGTTTTTTTTTTGTTTTTTTTTTGCATCGTTTTCACACAGTTTACCCCTTTCTGATATTGCGTTTTAAATACATGTTTCTTTGCTACAAAAATTAAACACATGTTGTCCAGCTGAGTGGACATTTTTGCAACTCCATAAAAATTAGGCTCATTAAAAAAAAAAAAATCAGTCACATTGTTTTTTTCATGCCTAAAAAGGAATAAAAACAGTCAGGAAAAAAAAAAAATGTGACTAAGGTTCTCATAATTCATGCATGAAAGGGTTAAGCACACAACTGTAGTTTTCAGTGGAGTTTGGCATTTTCCTTTATTAGAGGAGATCTGATGCCAGCCTCTTGTCAGTTGTGTTGAAACAGACACAGCCTAATAACACTTTTGTTTACCTTGGAGCTGCGCCGACAGTGACTCCTGATGTTGCTGGTACTTCAGAGCCATCGCCTCGGTCCTCTTCAGCTGTTTGTGCATCTCATAGGATATCATGCCCCCGTACATCATCCCGCACACCACCGTGACCAGCAGGAGACACTGGAAGATCCTCCGCTGTCTCCGGGAGCACACCCCGTTTCCCATGTTGGACCCGCACCCCTCCCCTCCGTCTGCGCGAGGAAGCCCCGTCTCTGCCGTTGGAAAGTTCCGACTCAAGTTTTCTACCCCCTCGGTGAAGACTGAGGAAGCCCGCTGCCCCTCACTCCCCGAGCATTTCCACGAAGAGAAAACGACTTATATGCGAAGATTTACATGAGGTTGACATTATTTTACCGAAGCCACTTTCCCTCTGCTCTCTCCTGTTACTTCAAAGTCGCCGCTCAGATTTACTTCAGTTTAAAGTCCTGCTCAAACGCACCGAACACCGACGCACTCCGCTTCTTCCTCCTTTTCGTGTCCCGCTGGCAGACTTTTCTCTTTCCGCCGCAGAACGTGATAACTACATACATGTAAAAGTCTATGCTCAAGTCCCTGTCGAGGCCTTTTGAGCACCTTTAACTTCAGTTACGTGTCAGCCCAGCAGCTGCACTGCCATCCATCTGAACCTCTACCGGAAGTCCCGCCCATATGGAGTTACACATTACCCTACTCCCGCCCTCAGATGAATATCACTCAGTGATTGGCCATCAGACAAGTCAATCAAACGGAAGACGAATAAGAGGGTGTGGATTTGATTTCCTGATTACATGGAGATGGAATCTTGTCATAACATTTGTACAGATATCATCATCACATAACTTATTTATTATGTTTATTTATTCAAAAAAAAAAAAAAAAAGAAAAATAGCGGTAATTTTATCTACTACACTTTCTTTATGGTCAAAAGACCTTCTATGGACATCATTACATCAATTTTGCTATGTAAAAAAAATATATGAAAATAGAATTCCTGCAGGAAAAAAATGAAAACATTAAACATGTTATATACAAAAACTGGCAAATCAGAAAATGACAAATTTTATTTCAATACTTTTCCTTAGTTGTAATGTTGGTTTAATTTGTTTCATTTGCTGTATACATCAACATGGCTGGAAACTCTTCTATTGTTGTGTATTTGTTAAGTTTGGCTCGTTGTGCTGAATGTCATCACTAATACAGTTTATGCTTTTGTAACTGCAATGGATTAAAATTTTAACTGAATCGGTTGTAACATGTATTCATGTAAATGAACCAAAACACTGTCATTCACCTTAATAAAGTTTGCCCAATTTAAAAATGACGCATATTTTATTCAATAACTGGCAAATGGGAAAATTGGCATTTTTACACTGATATGTTTGATTAGTTGTAATGTTGCATCAAGTAGTTCTAGGTATTTGAATAGCACTGAATTCATGTTTTGTATTTATGTGTTACTTATTGGGTCTGTTTTTTCACTGTGTTTGGGACATTTCTTAAGTTGCAGCTCGTAACAACTTTATAGGATATGTAGATATTTTATTGTAATGTCTGAATTTTGGGTAAATGAGCATAGAGGCACAACAATTGAAATAAACCCACAGACAGTGCTGAACAAATGTATTAGACCACCATTCAGTGTAAGGTTTATGTCACAGTTGTCCTAACTTAACAGTGTTGGTAATTGGCCAGACACATTTCTTTGTTTCTGTAATGGTTAATACACCAGTATATGGAAGCTCTTTAACCAAAACTATATTTTAAATACTAAAATATAATACTTATTTTTCTCCATTAATTTTCAAATTTACTGTTTTACAAAAGAACAGAAAAAAAATAATAAAGCACATTATTTCTTGATGAAGATGCTAAGTTATATTTATTTATATGCATTCCCGGACAGAAAAATTACATTTAGAGGTTGAATATAATGCTTGATTATTTACTGACTACTCAGAGCAGCTCAGTGAGCTCAAATGTGGGTATAAAAGGGTGAATTCAGTCTTAAATTCCTCATTCCTGTTGAATGTTGAGAGTTCAATGACACTGAAAGAATCCACAGTAAAGAGCCTCATGATGCTGGATGGTCTCAGACAAATACACTGTATGTTCACTGTTCTGTTTAATTTTAAGTAAATTAAGTGAAATATTAAATTCATCCATGCCTAAAACATCACATTATTGCATCATCTGACAAAGAAAAGGCATTACAACCTGTTATTTGCAAAGCAAACTGTTTCTAATGTGTTTTACATACGACTACATACGACACGTGAATATAAAACAGAAAGTGACTTCTGCTTTCACTTCATAGGTCTTTATTTGAATGTCAGAGTTCCAGTCTCCATTGTTGTTCATTTGGGCATGTGGGCACTTGTCGTGTAGGACAGATCATCCGGAGTTCATGACACTTGCTTGAACTGAACAATGACTCGACTTCTGCTTGGATTTTAGCAGCGACTCACCTTGATTTTCACCACAGAAATGATTTCCTTAAGACTTGTTGCTGGCACAAATGATTTATCCCAGCTTTGATATTCACACTGAACAGACAATGCTTTCCCTCCTGATGCTGCAGAATTGCGCAGTTTATTCAGATTTACAAATTATACAGTTTTTTATGTGTTTTACATACAGTGACAATATAAGACAGTTGACATAGTGTATGCATAGACCATAGAATTAAAGTAGAACAGCTCATGCATGATTACAAACATCTCCAATAAAAAAGTAAATATTCAAATATTTTTCTAAGAGAATAAATAAATCTTAACAACTCAGCTGGACAATTCAATGTAAAAAAACTACAAATCTATAAATACTACAGTTACATGTTCTAAAATATATACAATACAGCTGAACATCTTTTGGGCTAATCTTGAAATATATACGCCTCAATTAAAAAGGAATTACTAAAAGATCAAAATATCGATTTTACATTGTAAAAATCATTTATTAAAAAAACAAAAAAAACAATTCTTGAAGAAAATGCTATTCTAACTGCATATATTCACTGTTCTATTTATTTTTAAGTAAATTAAGTCACATATTAAATTCATCCATGTCTAAAATATCACATTATTGCATCACTTGACTAACAAAAAAAAAGGAAAGACAGCCTGTTATTGTGCAAATTATGATTGAGGCTGTGTTCACACTGAAGGCAAAAGTGGCTCAAATCTGATTTTTGTCCATATCAGATTTTTTTTTATGATAGTCTGAACAGCACAAATCCATTTTTTTTAAATAAATCAGACTCAGGCCATTTTCTTATTTGGTCCATAATCAGAAATATATCTGATGTTTAGTAATGTGACTTCAGTCTGAGCGGTCATGTCATATTTCATCCGACTTTTACATCACTGAAATGCGACAGACGCCATAATTCTACACTGGAGGAGGCAGAACCAGGAAACATCCATACTGACTTCAGTAAACACAGTGTGCTGCACCTTCTTCTGTGGATGTGGGTCACTTCAGGACCATAGACTGTTCATGCGAGTGATGGCAGTCACATTTAAATTATAATGTGAACCACACTAAAAAAAGATTTCAGCAAAAAAACAGAATTGAGCATTAAAACCTGCGGTGTGAATATAGCCTAAGCATTATCAGTTTTGTGTTTTAAACATTACTATTTTTACCAGTCACAAATAATTTAGGTTTACTATCAATACTCACATATTGAAAAGTCCAGTGTATTCCATTCACTTGCTTGAATGAAAATGTATTTTTGACCCAATAACAAACCAGCTTTTCACTTATATCTGAATGAATAAATGTGCACAAACTATAATGAGGTAGAGTGATCTGCAGATGTCTGCAAATACAGCGCTGAACAAGTTTCAAACTGACAAAATACTAAGAAAAAATAATAATGCACATCAACAAAATTTGGCACAAAAGAGGCAAGCAGCTCATTCTAAGCTCTTCTATTAAATATCAAAGTATTAAATGTTTTTTCTCAGATGCTAAAAGGTACAAAGTGTTAAAAAAATAAATCAGTTTTAATAAGAGCATCCTATCCACTTTAAGTCAAATGGAAAAACAGAAATACATCAAACAGATGCAACTCAACCTAAGGGAACCTGAATTCTTGGAAAAACGCTTCAAAAACATCCTACGAACAGTCTTATAATTAAATCAGCCTGAAAAACCTTTGTCCTCTCTAACAGACATTGTTGAATGTCATACAGATGTTACAAACCAGCTGATAATGATGAAGGAACAGGAAAAAGCTGTTGAATAAAGATGTCTTAAATGTGCCGACAGCTAAAATATTAAATAAAAATACTTTTATTTTGTCCTGGGCAATATTAAACAGTGCAAATTAACCTTTTTTAGTTTAGAAAAGGCACAAATCAAATATTTCTTCTGGTTCAAAGAAGAAGAAAACAGGTTTCCTCCCTTTTAGAGGCTGCAGTGGTTCCCTATGCAGAACCTTCACACCACACCACTCAGTCAGGTTAACTGTGTAGCAAAAGCAGGCCAGGGTTTCATTTCTAAAAGCTTGCATTTGTGAAAAGACATCTGGATTAAAGCTACCTCCCCTGCATGTGGATACTCCCTAACGGCAAATAAAAATACTGCACTTCCATCCAAAACCAAACCAAGGCATCCCAGCAGGATAATCAATCACAGCTGATTGGTAATATGTTTTAGAGCTGCTGACAGGCTTTGTCACGGAGAAACAGTGAGAAATGTTTCTTAATAACCCTTTAAATTAAATTATGACTCAGTGTTTGACCTGTTAGATGTCGGAAATTACGCTAAGATTGAAGTAAAATGCATTATGGTAACCTGCTACTTCCATTTTCTCAGTTTCTGCAGTAAAATCAATCAGAAAACTGGAGACTTTTGGTGTTTGGTTAAATGGTCCACTCCGGTGTCTATTACAACATCGACTGTTCCTCATCCTCACACAGAAGAGGCTCCACCTCTGGGACGCTGGTTAGTGTGCTGCTTATCGCTGAGTTGTTCTTCCTGTAGATGATGAACTGAGCAGTGACCTTATAAAGTTAAGGCTTGTAAATAAACATGCAATTGAAAAAAAAAAAAAAGAAAGAAAAACATGCACAAGTTTGACAAGATGTCTTAAAAAATCCACTACTGATGCCTTTTCTAAAGCTCTCCGTGATCTGAAGATTTCACTTTTTTTTTTTATCTATGACAGTGGTTAACAAACTTTTTCAGATTGCAACCAGGAAAAAAAAAAAATCAATGCGATGGACTCAAATTTACAAAAATACATCATGAATAACCATAATGTCTACATGTTACTGACTATTTTACCATCCTCCACATTATTTTCTTCTTTAATGTTTCATTACGACATTTTCCTATTTTCTTTTTTTTCCTGTTTTTTTGCATTTTTTACATTATTTTCATCTAATTGTGTCTCTTTTGTCTAGTTACATGTCTTAAATATCCATTACATTTCACATGCCTTTACTGAAGTCAACTTTTATATACTCTTCCAGAACACTCTCCTATTTTAATCTGAAAAATGAATACTCACATATTATTGTCTTTTAGTTTAATAGTTAGCGACCAAATAAAAACAGTTCATCCCATTTTGCATCCTGACCCCAAACTTGGGCAGATCTACAAAGACAAGCCAAAAAAAAAAAAAGCTCAACACTAGTATTTCATTGGATCTTCTTTAGTTTTGAATGTGGAATGTATTTGTGGTGTATGCATTGTCACCACATTTATTTCTGCTTTGTTTTGACACATAACATTGCTGAACCAACTGAATCAACCCCAGATCATAACACTGCCCCCACTGGCTTGTACTGTAGGCACTAGGCATGATGGGTAATCACTTCATCTGCCTCTCTTCTCACCCTGATGCACCCATCTGTCTGGAACAGGATCAATCTGGAGTCATCAGACCACATGATCCTTTTCTACTGAAGTCCATTGAGTCTGTATGCATCTTTATTTTCATTTTTTCTTCATGTTATGCATTTTTAGTTTTATTTATTTTACATCATTGGTTCGTATGTATCTTTAGGGTCAGGACTCATACAATGTAAGGTAAATTAATTCCCTCAAAAACATGTAGCATCAAAAAAAGGAAAGAAACATAGTCAAACTGAATCACTGCAGTAACTAGCTAATGGAAGAATCGGAACATTAAGAAAACTGAATTTAACTTTTCTGGTGAAGCTATCTGGCTATTCCTAATTGAGCCATTCTCTTAAGGAGTACATTTATTTCTATCTCAGTGAAACTACAGGTTGTGTTTTATTTAACATTCTCAAATTCAAGGACATTACCTGCAATGGGAGTAAAAGAATAAGACTGACTGTATCAAGGGGGAAATTTAAAATGAATGACATTAAAATGTGTAACCCAGCTGTTATCATACACGATGTTAAAATGCTGTACATCTGAGCTGTACCTGGACTTGTTTAAAGGATACAAACAGGTCGAGTATGAGGACTCCCAGGCTGCCGATGAGCCAGGCCAGATGGTTGATGATGAAGGTCTGTTTGGAACCCCTCAGTGCAGGTAGGACCACTACGACGCTAAGGCCGTATGTACCATTTCCCATCATGGCGAGGGCAAACAACAGGTAAGAGGTTCCCTCTGTGGACTGTCGCTGGAACTACAAAATAACAGAAAAAAAAACATTAATAGAGCTAACATACAGCATTATTATACAGAACAGGGTGTCCATAAAGTCTCTTCACAATTTAACAAATTTATTGCAAATGAATAGACAAATATGTGGAAATTATTACAAAATGAAAAGTAGATATTGAAGTTTTTGGGGTTTTTTGCCTCATTTAATACACCTCTAGGCTATGTGGACACTGTTCGTTGCAAGAGGCATATTCAGACGGTACTGGATTTCTTGCCATGCTGGCTGTATCATAGCCTCATCAATGGTATCAATCATCAGTGATCTTTGGCTTCAGGTCCTTGATGTCCTATATCTTTGTTCAATACACGATATCTTTAACATAATCCCATTGAAAGAAATCCAGGCCAGTGATATCTGGTGAACGAAGTGTCTACGGAATTGGACCCTTCCTTCCAATCCAACAGTTTGGAAATGTTTGATTGAGGAACCCACCAACATGCAGAACCCAGTGTGGTGGTGCACCATATACGGGGAAAATGATGGTTGGTTGAAGGTCATCCAGTTGCGGTGACACATATTCACCCAAAAGGTCAAGGTAAACATGCAGTAATTGATCTCTCATTGACTAAAAAGGACCAATAATGTGACTGCACATGATCCCACAATCAGATTAAAAACTTTGATAACTACTGAGTGCATAGAATAAATCTGATTAACATATCTCATCAATTGCTTTTGCAATAAATGTTTTAAATTGCAATAAGACTTTGTGTACATTATGCATATATGGGACTATTATAGCTCACAAAACCTAGGACTAAAAATGATCATTTAAACAATGAAATGTACAGACTCACTTTATTCATCCACAGGGAAAATTAACTTTTTAATCGGCAAAACAAAAGCAGAGAAATCCAAACACAACTTTTTGTTTCATTTTTTAAAAAAGTTATTACTAAAGCACTTTGGGTCTTGAATAAAGTGGTTTTGTACAAGATGGAGGCTTTAAAACAGTGTACGACTTTCATCACATTTTTTTTTCAGCTTTGTAAAACTCCAGGGATAGCCTAATTATCACTAATCCACTAGTCTTTCTGTGCTTCTGCACCTGAACCACCTCCCTCACAGTGAACAGTTTCGAAGATGACTCCATCATAAACACAGTCCGCTTCTTTACATAACAAACCGAAATTTCACTCGGGCCTGTTTGGAAAAGTTGCAAAGTGAATTGTGGGAAGTGAAAGCAGTTTCTCAAAGATTCGGCAAGAAAACGAGCCACATCGCTACAATGTAAAATTATACAGTCCACCAGAGTTGTTTTAAAGAATGAGTATAAATGGAGGTAAAGGTGACATTTGGGTTCAGCAATCACCAAGAGACAGTGAAATTGCTGCTGCGTGGAATTCCCATTCCCACAATACACTTCACGACAAAATTTCTGAAAATGCCCGAGTAACGTTTCTGTTTGTTATGTAAATAAGCGCACTGTGTTTAGGATGGAGTCATCTTTGAAGTTGTTCACCATGAGGGAAGTGTTTCTGGGGTTTTACGAATTTGAAAAAAACAAAAATTGAGATGAAAGTCATACGATGCTTTAATAATACCTTTAACAATAATAGTTTTTATAATGTTAATGATTTACAAAATCAGATCTACCATTTTCTGCTTCAATAAAAAAAACTTTCTTCATAGTAACGAAAAACCTCAAACTTTACACTAGAACTGATTCAAAACTAAACAAAAGCAAGTACATTCACAGAAATAAAAATAAGATTACTTAAAGTATATACTCATAAAACTAAAGTACATATTCAGACATACTAAATAAACTAAATATCTACAATAACTGATCACTTTTTGCAGCTCTGAAGCTTCATCTTCTCCTCTTTACATCAGTGAAAGGTTTCTGTTTGACTAATAACAACAGCGACCGGTCAGTTTACCTTTAATCCTGATGGAACTCATCACTGCCTTCCAAAATAAGTCACCTTGGAAAAAGATCATCTGAACAGAAGTACACACCTGTCCTTTTTTTTACGGTTTCACCAAACTGGATTTACCACTTGAATTATATCACCATAAATGTTCAGAGGCTTTAAACTGAAACGCTGAACATGTTTTTACTTGCAGAAAATATCCACAGCACAAATCTGATTTAAGTGATTTAGGATAGTCACTAAATGTTTGTGCCAAGATGTTTCTTTGGCCCTGGCAGCTTACAGGGACCATCCCCTCTGGTGAATAATAGCTGCAGTGGAGCCAGGATGTTCCTTCAACACAACAGCCCCATTGTTTTCAATGCCTGTTTCTCATTTCTCAATGGACCCTGTATATACCAACACACAAATCCCATCTCCCTCGTTAAAAAAACACATGCATGCCTATATTTAAAAAGTTACATTTGAAACGTTCTGGCTCTTTGAAAGTTAAAATCTGTACTCATGATGCTCACACATAAACGGTGCACTTACATTTTTGTAGAGCTGTGGAAAGCGAGAGGAGAGGTAGAAGACAGATGCCAGATACCCACATATGTAGCCAGTAATCTTCACTGATTTAGAGGTAGATGGACTCTGACAGAGGAAGAGAGATAATGTAAAACTGTTATATGACAAAAGACTAAAGCTAGAAATAAGACCAGTGGCCCTGTAGCTCACCAACATGTTCTATCATGTATCAATAACAACTTAAATTGTCTGGTTCTACCGCTATGTTCGAGTCCTGTGGTCTGGATGCAGGAGATCAATTGCCCAAATAAAAGTGGGTGGAACTTTCACTGGAGGAGAACTCAACTAATTAAATGAAAGGCCATATATGCCTTCCTATCAGTGCTCAATAGTAACTATATTATATACATTATATAACTATATCCCAGTGTCACTCACACTAGTGTATGAATGCGTGTGAATGTTTGGTGGTGGTCGGAGGGGCTGTTTGATGCGAGTTGGCAGCTATGCCTCCATCAGCCTGCCCCAGGGTAGCTATGGCTACAAACGTAGTTTACCATCACCAGAGTGAGAATGTGAGAGCAAATGAATAATGGATCAATAATATAAAGAGCTTTGCGTGCCTTGAAAAGTGCTATAGAAATCAAATCCATTATTCATTTATTATCATATTGATATCTGTAACCATTTCCATGTTATAAGCCACCAAAATATGGCCCATTATAAGTGAAGGCAAATGTTTCAGTTTCAAAAATTCATCAGAGATTCAAAAATAAATATTTTTCAAAACTGTGATGCAACTTTGTAGACATTGTCCCAAGGAAGCTACATAACAGATTTGAAATGAATCTATCAAGTAGTTTCAGAGAAGAAGACAGTTCAAATATAGACCTTGGTGTCCTTGAGTTTGACCCTTCACGGTCAATCAAGGTCAAAGGTCGTGGACCCAAATGAAAGTCAGCGCTAAATAGTAACTATATTAATATATGTAACCATTCCCATGTTATAAGCCATCAAAATGTGACCCATTATAAGTAAAGGCAAATTCGTAATATAGGCTAATTCAGAAATCATGGCCTATTGGCTGGTGAGCTAAAGATCTGACTTCTGAATACTTAAGTGTAACACCTGCACATGCACACACAATATATAATCTACCTACCTGGGTGTCTATGGTCGTGCTGTCGTCTATGATGAGTTTGGGCAGAGTGAGGAGGACTAGTGTCGCAGCACCACACCACACGAAGCACAACCACTTCAGCATAGGACTCTCTGAGTGTAGAACACACAAACACACACAAACAACAGCTGAACACGTAACCCTCTGCATGAAGGTCTTGATGACACTTAAGTGTTTGCATTAGCTGATATTTTCCTCCTGCAAAAATGAGCTTCATGATCACTGACGTACATAAACACAGAGTTAACTCATACACGCAGCTCTGTTGTAACTCAATAGCAGTAATCATGATGGAGCTTACTTCTGCTGGAGTTGTTCTTGATCTTATAGTAGAGAAACTGTGAGATAAGGATCAAGTCTGTGAAGATGTAGAAAATCACTGTGATAACCTAAGACAGAAAGAGACAAAAAATAAGTTATTGTAAAAATGTGTTTTTTGACAGGTGAGTATAAACTTCACCCTATGTAGTTTGTTGAACTGTAGCTATAGTCTATACTTACACTGTTAAAACATATGATAAATTATTATTGTATAAAATATTTTTAAAAATTACATATGATGTCACACAACCATCTGATCTAAGAAGTTAAAGTTAACCATGCAAAGCTAAAGTATGATGTGTGTTGTGAGTTAAACCTGAATAGGAAGCTGGTTTGTGAGGTAGCAGCCCGCAAAGCTGGTCACATCTCCACTGAAGAGGAAGAAGAGGAAGCCAAAAGACATGGCCTCCTCCACTTTGCCATTCCGATAGGCCACATATACCTGACTAGATAGAGAGAGAGAGAGAGGGAGAGAGGGAGAGAGAGAGAGAGAGAGGTAGCAAGGTTATTATCCTTAACGAAAACAAAGTGACAAAAACTACAATTAAAAAAACATTTTCGTTAACTGAAACAAATAAAAACTAGAATTAAAAGAAAAAATAACTAACTGAAACTGTATTGTGTGCTTACAAAACTAATTAAAACATAAAAATTATGGATAAAATTCCCTTCGTTTTCTAGCAATTTTAGCTGGTGGTACCATACAGCACTTCACTTCTCGTCACTTGTCGTTTAGAGTCGGCTTCTCGTCCTGACTCTAACTGGAAACATAGAGACTAAAGTTGGGGCAAAGCAGCCGAGTCCTGAACGGAATTTATTTGAATACGATGGAGAAGAAGATAAAAGATATAAAAAAAAAACCCTAAAACTAAAACTAAGCATTTAGAAAAAAAACTAAAACTAATAAAAACTAGCAAACCTGCTCTAAAAACTAACTAAAACTAATGGAATGAAAAAAAAAAGTCAAAACTAAATAAAACTAATCCATAATGAAAAATCCAAAACTATTATAACCTTCGTAGGTAGATAAGTAGATAACTGACAAATGTTTTGCATCATATTGCAAGATATTTTCAAGTAATAATTCAAGAAAACTGTTGAATTGTTGAGTCTGTTTGTATGACTGTACTGCTGTGAACATATTGTTGTGTATAATTCAATTACTGCATGATGTATTTGTTGTGGTTTGATGCTAAAATTAGGAAAAATGTATTGTTTGATTGTTGTAATAAGTTAGTGATAAAGGTGTAAAAGCACTTGAGAGGTAGCATTAAATAAGTTTATACTTCTTCCTACTCCTTTTTGACCATGCAAAATTCAGACCTGTATGTACTGGAAGATAGATTCTGTTCATTTAAATATTATTTTGTTTTTGTCTTAATTTGCTTCGTTACGTTTTATTCAGTTTCTTTGCATGTTCTAAACAAATAAATAAAATATTAAAATGATAAAGATTTACTCCTGTACTTACGGCAGAGTGGACAGCAGGAAACAGAACATGGATATGAGTCCTATCACCACGCTGCAGTACTCCCACACATTATCCACACACTCCTCCAGCAGGTACAGGATCCACGGTGTCCCATTAATACACAGGGGTCTACCCAGGGCTGGACCAGTCCAATTCAGAGCAGCCCCGTCTGAAGTCTTTCCAGGGAAGCGTGCAGATGCCATGGTCCTCCTTAATGATGCTGCTTTAACTGAACAGGTCTGACACAGATACCTGCCTCATAAAATGGATGCGTGCAGATGTGTTGGGTCATTTGGTGAATCTAGACAAAAAAAGCAGTGATTAGTATAACAACGTGTGGATATGTCACTTAAAGTAAGAACAGTCCTTAAAGGTTTGTGACTGTTTAATTAATGGCTTGGATTCAGACTGACTTTAAAGGGGTTATATGTAGTATTAACATTCCAAACTGTCAACATCTGGGGGGTGACATGTACAAGAACATACTCAGGGCCAATAAAACCACCACTGAATCAACACAATGCATCCACAGACTGTACCACTCACTGAATAAAGTACAAAGCTCATTGTTTATTATGGTATCATCAAGTTTTAGTCTTCAAACATAAACTCATGGCCTGTTATTTTGTCGCTTTTCCACTGACCCTCAAATTGTGCGACTATAAAATGTACCTAATGGAAAAACGACAATTTCGCCAAAACTCTCATTTTTCGATTAAAAGTTTTTACGCTGGGAAGAGGTGGTTTTTTTGGGTGCTGCACAATTGGTATATCACACAAAACTGCAATGGAAAGACCTTTTCCCACAACTAGAGTCATGTGAATAAAAAAAACCAAAACAATGTTGACAGATGTTACAACAAGCGAGGAAGGAGAATTTTAAAAGAAACATGGTGTGGTATGCGTGGACACAGCAGGAAACAGAATCCTTTTTTAATTTAGTATGTAATAGACGGGTAATATAAAATAATAATGAATATATCTGTAAATCAACATAATATTTATGTTTATCGTCATGCTTATGGAATGACTTCTCGTGTCATCTCACGTTAATAAATAAATAAATCATCGCATTTGTGATTTAATGGAAAAACCGACATTATAGATTACATTTAGTAAATATCGTAAAGTTTTGCGCATATGTCCAATGGAAAAGCGACAAGTGACCTCTGTTTTCTGTATGGTTTGGGTTGTCAATAGCTCCACTTAAGATCTGTTAATTATTCAAAGAAGGTCAGAACTGTCACAGTGATAAATGTACACATGTATACCTTCATAAGCCTCCAAATCAAAGTCATTCATGTTGAAGAAACTCCATTCTTATTATTTAGAGTGATGTCCAGTGGTAAAAACAACATTGTCGATTTTATCATTCTGAGACTTTCTTTGACTCTAAAAGTTATTTCTTAGTGGTTCTCATCCCATCTTGTCATTTCCTGACACTTTTAGTCAAAGGTGTTACATTTCTTCACTATGGGAAATTAGCAAAATGACTCACTACTCCCTCTAGTGGCCACATAAATCCCCCAGACCATTGGTAAACAGATAAACAGATTCTGTCTCTCTTCAGTCCAATACATTGACGTCTTTGGAATAAATTCATAGCTCTATAATCCAAACCAGTGGTTCCCAACCTTTTGTGGCTCGGGACCCCATTTTAACATCACAAATTTTCTGGTGACTCCAGACATTCAAAACAGAGACATTTTTTTCGCTAAAACTAATTTGTTTTTGATCATGTAGTAGTTTGCTATACTATGCTGCTAATAGACAATAATAAATAATGCTAATGATAATAAATAATTAATTTTAGACCACATTTAGTCTATATAATGTATATTATTATGGATGGAGGCAGTAAAGCCAGGTGTAGATTACTGCCCACAGTGAGAATCCAGCTTGTTTTTACAAGGCTGACAATTAATACTGAACAAACAATAACTCAAACTATGAATTATGAAAGAGCTGCAGCATCTGAAACTGATCACAATGAACATTTGACAGATAAACAGTACTACAGTGCTTCAATTTCAGCTTCAGAGTTTGTCATGTCGTTTATTGGATTGTCTCTCTCAACTCACCATATATTTTTCATTAGTAAGTTGTTGTTGTTTTTTTAAGTGTAGAAATATTACATATAACCACTTTAAAGATCCATGTTGAACACATATCAAGCAAATCCAAGACAAAAAACATGATGCAATCTACAATCCTGCCTACACTTGGTTGTGGTGATGTTAAAAGTAATTTTTTCCCTCTAACCCAGTAGTTTCCAACCTTTTTTGTCTCCTGACCCCATTTTAACATCACAAATTTCTGGCGACCCCAAACATTCAAAACAGAGACTTTTTTTTTGGCTAAAATGTATTTGTTTTTGGTCATGTAATAGTTTGCATTACTATGTTGCAAATAAACATTAATTTTACACGACATTAAGTCTATATAATGTATATTACTGTGGACGGAGGCAGAAAAGCCAGGTTGAGATTGCTACACAAAGTGAAAATTTTGTACAGTCAGTCCAAAGGCTGCAAACTGATACTGAAAAAACAATAACTCAAACTATGAATTATGAAAGAGCTGCAGCATCTGAAACCAACCACAATTAACATTTGAAAGAAACAATACCACAGTGTTTCAGTTTCAGCTTCAGAGTTTGTCATGTCTTTTATGTAATCTGATTGTCTCTCTCAACTCACCATATATGTTTTATTTGTAATTTTTTTTTTTTTTTAAGTGTAGAAATATTACATATAACCACTTTAAAGATCCACGTTGAACACATATCAAGCAAATCCAAGACAAAAACCATGATGCAATCTCCAATCCTTCCTACACTTGGTTGTAGTGATGTTAAAAGTAATTTTTTCCCTCTAACCCAGTGGTTTCCAACCTTTTTTGTCTCCTGACCCCATTTTAACATCACAAATTTCTGGCGACCCCAGACATTCACAACGGAGCGTTTTTTGTTTTGTTTTTTTTGCTAAAATTTATTTGTTTTTGATCATGTAATAGTTTGCTATGCTATGTTGCAAATAAACATTAATTTTACACGACATTAAGTCTATATAATGTATATTACTGTGGACGGAGGCAGAAAAGCCAGGTTGAGATTGCTGCACAAAGTGAGAATTTTGTACAGTCAGTCCAAAGGCTGCAAACTGATACTGAAAAAACAATAACTCAAACTATGAATTATGAAAGAGCTGCAGCATCTTAAACCAGCCACAATTAACATTTGAAAGAAACAGTACCACAGTGTTTCAGTTTCAGCTTCACAGTTTGTCATGTCTTTTATGTAATCTGATTGTCTCTCTCAACTCACCATATATTTTTTATTAGTAAGTTTCTATCTTAGTTTTATCAATTACAAGAAATTTCAGGTGGCCCCATTTGAATTCCAGGCGACCCCACATGTGGTCCAGACCCCATGGTTGAAAAACACTGCTCTAACCTATACTTAACCCTTTCATGCATGAATTATGAGAACCTTAATCAAGATTTTTTTTCCCAAGTGTTTTTATTCCTCTTTAGGCATGAAAAAAACCCAATGTTATTTATTTATTTATTTATTTAAAATCTACCTGTTTTTCATGGAGTTACAAAAATGTCCACTCAGCTACACCATGAATTTTATTCTTGAAGCAAAGAAACATGTATTTAAAACCCAATATCATAAAGTGATATGAAAACAGTGAAATGAAACCATGTTTAATGCAGCTAATCTGATGTTTTCTCACATTTTAAAATATTCTAATACTAGTTATTACTCACTTCATGGAGATAATATGCAAAAAATGAATATTAACAATTGATTTCCACTCAATAACCAACCAAGAACAGCAAAGTTACAATAATGGTATGAATTGCAGTTTATGAGATGATGCATAAGTGTCCACTGTGATGGTTGATATGGAACTAAAACAACAAAACCCATGAATATACAAGAGTAAAGCTGTAGAGTAACTGTCCACTGTAGTGACCACTATGTATGAAAGGGTTAAGCACATGGGGTGATTATATTTATAAGGCTTTTCCACAAAAAATAAAATTCTTGATACCTATGTTCTGTTATTATTATTCAACAAAACACTTATGTCATTTTACACAGATAAAGTGGATGCAAATAAGTCTACAAACCATGAAACTCCACTGCTGTACTGTATTGGATTTTTGCACACAAATGTTTTGAACTAACAGATTAAATGTGTAAATTAAATGATTTTGAAAATCATTCCAATGGATCCTGCACTTTTTGTTTAAGGACTTTACCCAAAAGGTCATAAATAAAACAAAAGTGAACAAATATTAATACATATGTGTCTTTTACATGCCAAAAGATCCATTGCAATGTTTTGGAAAAAGACCAGCAGGCCAGGTATTGCATACTGGGTGAAGCAAATGTTGACAACTTTTCCTTTAGAGCAGGGGTGTCAAACTCATTTTAGTTCAGGGGCCACATTCAGCCTAATATGATCTAAAGTGGGCCGGACCAGTAGAATAATAGCCATAAATAATAGGTGAAAAACTTATAAATAATGTCAACTCCGAACAAATGAGAACAACCTGAAAATTCTTAAGAAAAATAAGTGCAATTTTAACAATATTACGCCTTTAGTTTATCATTTATACATGTGCATCTCAACTGGATCACAGTGGATCTACAAATACCCAAAATATTTAGTAACAGACAGAATATTAGTAAAATTCTACATACGTCTCTTGAGAAATTTCATATTGTTCATATTTGTTCAGGTTATTCACATTTTTTGCAAAAGGATAGCCTATAAATATAAACATTTTTGTGAAATTTTACTTTCTTTACTCAAAAAAAAGACAAAAATTTGCGTTTTTCATTATTTATAGGTTGTTATGATTGTATTTTACTAGTCTGACCCATTTCAGACTGAATTGACCTAAAATGATTTTCACATCCTTGATTGTTAATATTTTCATTATAATTTTTGCATTTCACAAATTCATCCCAGGGGCCGAATTGGACCCTTTGGCGGGCCAGATTTGGCCCCCGGGCCGTATGTTTGACACCTATGCTTTAGAGAGACTGACATACATACAAAAAGGTAGGCAAGGTATGTTTGAAAAAAATATGGGAACCTTTAAAGATATTTGTTAAAAATGTTGATTTAGTAAATGACTGTGAGGAGGAATAAATATTCAGTTGTGTAAACCTTACAACAGGGTTAATGAGTTCAAATACCTGTAATTGTAACAGAGCATTAAATTATGTACAAATGTTTATGACTGAGAAGTTTATGATGTATATGTGTATTGTTTATTTGTAATTTTTTTTTTTTTTTGTATGTGTGTATTTACTTGTAACACTTGTAATGTTGCAGGTGCCTTTGTTTGTAAGGTACAGGTCTATATGTGTTTATATTTACAAGTGTATATGTGTGTATATAAAAAAGTGTTAATAAATATATTGTTAAAAAAAAAAGTGTAAATTAATGAAAGGTTGCATTAACACACACAGTGACACTGTCCTGATTCATTCACTTCATGCTACATTTACAATATTTGCTTTTTCCAAACAGTGATGTAAACTGTGGCTGAATCACCGCCAGTTTTGCATCAGCTCAGTTTCCTTGTCCCAGTGCATTTGGATAGTCTGTCAGAGCTGATGCAAACAAAGCTGGGTGGACTTTAGCTCCACTAAACCCCCCTTTACCTGACACACTGGACCGGCGGCAGGCTGGGGGCTGTCCGGGGGTCTGTGGCCGACGAACACACATCCTCACCGGCTTCCCAAACAGAGGACACATTGTTAAAAACATTGTCGATTTGCTGCCGACGTTTCCATCACCGGTGGTCCCTGGGATAAATAGATAGAAGTATGACGTCACTTCCGGTTGGGGTTTTTCAAAAGAAGAGTCAAAAAGATAAGCACTAGTAAGAGATCAGAAGAGGAATGCATATTAGGAGTGTCATGTTTAGTTAAGGGACCACATTCAGCCCAATATGATCTCACGTGGTCAGACCAGTTAAATAATAACATTAAAAAAAAGTCAAATCCAAGTTCATGTTTAATATGTTTTAGAGAGAAAAAAATAAAATTACATAATGAAAATGTTTACATCTACAAACTATCCCTTAAAAATTGTAAATAATATTAAAAAACATGACTCAAGTGGTCAGACCAGTAAAATAACAAAAAACAAAACAAAACAAAACAATACTATAAATAATGTCAAATCCAAATTTTTTTCTATGTTTTAGAGAGAAAAAATGTAAAATTAGATTATGGAAATACTTACATCTACAAATTATCCTTTAAAAAATTGTGAATAACATAAAAAAAAAAAAAACATGACTCAAGGGGTCAGACCAATAAAATAATAACATGAAAAAAAGTCAAATCCAAGTTCATGTTTAATATGTTTTAGAGAGAAAAAAATAAAATTACATAATGAAAGTGTTTACAAACTATCCCTTAAAAAATTGTAAATAATATAAAAAAACATGACTCAAGTGGTCAGACCAATAAAATAACAATAAATAAATAAATAAATAAATTATATATATATATATATATATATATATATATATATATATATATATATATATATATATATATATATAGTTATAGTTATAGTTATAGTTATAGATAGATAGATAGATAGATAGATAGATAGATAGATACTGTCAAATCCAAATTTTTTCTACGTTTCAGAGAAAAAAATGTACAATTAGATTATGGAAATACTTATATCTACAAATTATCCTTCCAAAAATTGTAAATAGCAGAAAAAAAAACATGACTCAAGTGGTCAGACCAATAAAATAACAAAAAAAACCCCCCAAAAAACTATAAATAATATCAAATCCAAATTTTTTCTACGTTTTAAAGAGAGAAATGTAAAATTAGATTATGGAAATACTTATATCTACAAATTATCCTTTAAAAAATTGTGAATAACAGAAAAAACATGATTCAAGGGGTCAGACCAATAAAATAATAACATATAAACCTATAAACAATGTCAAAATTTTTTCCTACATTTTGGAGAAAAAACATAGTAAAAAACATAATGAAAATGTTTACAACTATAAACTATCCCTTAAAAAAATTGTAAATAACATAAAAAAAAAAACATGACTCAAGTGGTTAGACCAATAAAATAACATAAAGACCTACAAATAATGTCAAATCCAAGTTCATGTTTAATATGTTTTAGAGAGAAAAAAAATAAAATTACATAATGAAAATGTTTACAAACTATCCCTTAAAAAATTGTAAATAATATAAAAAAAAAACATGACTCAAGTGGTCAGACCAATAAAATAACAATAAATAAATAAATTTTATATATATATATATATATATATATATATATATATATATATATATATATATATATATATATATATATATATAGTTATAGATAGATAGATAGATAGATAGATAGATAGATAGATAGATAGATAGATAGATAGATAATGTCAAATCCAAATTTTTTCTACGTTTCAGAGAGAAAAATGTACAATTAGATTATGGAAATACTTATATCTACAAATTATCCTTTCAAAAATTGTGAATAACAGAAAAAAAACATTACTCAAGTGGTCAGACCAATAAAATAACAAAAAAAAACTATAAATAATATCAAATCCAAATTTTTTCTACATTTTAAAGAGAGAAATGTAAAATTAGATTATGGAAATACTTATATCTACAAATTATCCTTTAAAAAATTGTGAATAACAGAAAAAAACATGATTCAAGGGGTCAGACCAATAAAATAATAACATATAAACCTATAAACAATGTCAAAATTTTTTCCTACGTTTTGGAGAAAAAACAAAGTAAAAAACATAATGAAAATGTTTACAACTCTAAACTATCCCTTAAAAAAATTGTAAACAACATTAAAAAAAATATAACATGACTCAAGTGGTTAGACCAATAAAATAACATAAAAACCTACAAATAATGTCAAATCCAAATTTTTTTCCTACATTTTAGAGAGAAAAATGTAAAATCACATTATGGAAATACTTACATCTACAAATTATTCTTTAAAAAATTGTGAATAACATTTAAAAAAAAAAACATGACTCAAGGGGTCAGACTAATAAAATAATAACATATAAACCTATAAACAATGTCAAAAATTTTTCCTGTTTTAGAGAGAAAAAAGTAAAATTACATTATGAAAATGTTTACATCTACTAACTATCCTTTAAAAAAATGTACATAACATTAAAAAAAGCATGAAAAACCTGAAATTTCTTTAGAAAAATAAGTGCAATTTTAACAATATTTTGTTTTATCATTTATACTAGATCTACAGAGGCACAAAGCATTTAGTAACAGGCATAATATTGTTAAAATTGCACTTACTGCTCATAATAAATTTCAAGTTGTTCATATTGGTTCTGATTATTCATATTTTTTGGGAAAGGATAGTTTGTAAATGTAAACATTTTCATTTTAATGTAATTTAACTTTTTACATCAGAACTACGAGGAAAATTTAAGGTTGTGATTATTTAGAGGTTATTACATACACACAGAATTATATGTTTACAGCTTGTGTAGGCCATTATAAGTGTTGTGTGATTTCCTACAGCAGTACCACAAACATTGCTGTACCTTATCATATAATAACATTTATCCTCTTTATTGCTATGTACATATTACAACAGACTGTAATATCTGGAATCATCATAGAATATACTGTTGTTATATTGTTATTTTATAGATGTAAATTGTTGGTTAATCTGATTATTCAACAAACTCAGAACTTCTTAAAGGAGCTACTGTGTTTGTTTTTATTTTGAAACTTAAAACATCTCTATATTTTCACTTACAGGAAACAGCTAAACTACTTCTACCTCCACTTCCGCTAAAGGGTATGCATGGAAATGTCAGATTCATGGGAAATACCACCACCTACTGACCTCTGGTGACCGACAATCACCATCAGTGCAGAGTTGACCAAATAAACTGATAAATAACTCCATTGCACTGGTTTAACACCCTGAACTCTATTGAAAAATCTGCTGCATGTTTTCTAAATTGCATAATTTAATTCTCCCAGAAAAATGGAGCTTGTTGAATCATAAAGTTAACTAAGCAATAAAAAGAGAAAGAGGTGCAAATGATCACAGGATGGAAAGAGTCAGACCTACCTGTTACTATTCCATGCTTTTAACACAAATAAACTACTAAACCTTACTGTGATGCATGTTACTTTTATTAACTTTACATATGTGAGGTGGCATTAATTGCCTCGTATCTTCTGTTATTATTTTTATTCATTTTATTTTCGTAGCTTTTATTTTGTGATCTGGTGTTGCTTTTTTTCTGCTTTTACTGTTTTAAGTAAATTAACATATTAATTTCACTGGTATTTTCAGCTTCTCACTTTTATATCTTTCCCTTTTCTGTATGTTGTTCTTATTTGCAACGTTATATAGTTTATTGTGTGACCTTTCTACTACATTATCATCTATTATCTCAGTTTCCTGTATCTATTATTATTATTATTATTATTATTATTATTATTATTATTATTATTATTATTATTATTATTACTGTTAGTAGTAGTAGTTGCATTTAACCCTTTCATGCATGAATTATGAAAAAAAGCATCTAGATTTTATTACCCAAAATTTGGCTACAGTTGAAATGTATTTTGATTTTTTTTAATATATGGTTTTATTAAGAAAATTTTTAACCTCCTGAGACCCAGGAAAGTACAAGATTTGGCTTTTTTAATTAAATAATTCCCTATATTGGAAACATCATGATGCAACAGTTTTTTCAGATACATTTTTTTTTAATTATTATTTTTATAGAATGTCCTTTATGATGGACAGTTTTGTTTTTTTATTTTTTTTTATTTTTTGGATTGTGTAAAGCTGTGAAACTCATTATAGCTGGGTCTTATGAGGTTAACTTTATGAGATTAGAGCATTCCAAATTCTAAAACTAAGATGATCCTTTTTTTCATTGTATTGCTGAGGGTCTATAGGGACTGCTTCCATGTGGTCTGGAGAATATTGCCTTTATAACTCTTTGGAAAGTGAGTTAAACTGTGTGTCCACAAATATGGACATCATGCATGAAAGGGTTAAAATTACATAAATCATGTTGTTAAGTGTGTCTTTTATGTTTGACTATCATATTTAGTTGTTTTTGTTTTTTTTTAAACACTCAAAATAGCTGGAAACTGCAATTGTCTTAATTCTAACCACAAATATCTCTCAGGACAACCAGTCAAAAAAGCCTCTGTGCGCCGCTTTGACAGGTAACAAATGCCATTATGATACTTGGAACACCTTCAACAGTCTGTATAGATGCATTCCCATGTCTCTTTTTTTTCAACTTCATTAACATTTGAGTATACAGTACAACATTTTAAACAAACAACAAGATGTCAAAAGGGAAAATGCATTTGAACATATAAGTTTCAGAAAATAATGCATAGATTTAAAAATACAAAGCATAATATATAAATAATAGTAAAAAAAAAAAAGTAAATAAATAAAAAATAATAATTCTGACAAATATAAATAAATAGATAAACACAACAGAGAGTTCAGTTAGTATTAAAAAATTGTTTATAAATAGCCAAGGTGTCTGTGCTTTTTTTTTTTTTTTCTATTATAAATGACTTCTAAAGATTTAATATAATTTCCAAATTCTAACTGGAAGATTTCAAAATTTGGGAGTGTTTTAGTATATTTGTTTTTATGTATATGAAATTTTCCAAATAATATGAACAAATTTACAATAAATTCTAGATTGTTAGTATCATGTTTAAAATAAGTAATTACATTTAGGGATGTTATATTTATTTTATTGTTACTTTTAGATATGATATAATTTTCCATTTTGGACCACAAATTAGAAGAATGTTCACATAAAAAGAATAAGTGTAGAGTAGTTTCAGATTCAGATTGACAAAAGTTACATATTTCTTCCATATCAGAAAATTGACACAAAATAGCGTTGGAGGGATATATGTTATGTAAAATTTTGAGATGTAAAATTCTAATTTTCTTTGTAATACAGTATTTATATGGTAATATTCATGCTTTTGACCACTCAATTTTAGAAAAAGTTGAATTCCATACTGCTTTACCTCTGGGAGAAATTTTCCTCTTTTCATTCAGTGCATTGCGTATATCTCTGTTATTACAGCTCAAACTAAAAATATTAATGCCATTAATCAGTAAACAAGGTTTATTTGTCTGTGATGTTAGGTAACTAAGATGATTTTTCATAAGTGAGACAATACCATTAGGGATCGCTTTGAATATGTAGTTATATTCTTTATTTGGAATTGGAAATTAATTTATTGTCATGAATTGTTCATATCTTAATAAGTTCCCATCTTTATCAAAGAGGTCATTAATGAAAATAATGTCTTTGTCAATCCAGCTCTGTAAAAAAAATTGATTTCTTTCTAACAATAATGTTTTCATTATTCCATATAATAGCTTTGTGTGGAGAAAAATTGTGTGTATAGCAAAGTTTCCAGACTGTAAGCCCGGATAAGTAGAGTTTACTCAAAAAATTTGAGGCAAGTGATTGCGCTTAAATGATCTGAGTAATGATCGACTAATCAACTGGTTTAAGTAGGTTCAACTTTAATGCTAAAAGTATTGAACTTAAACTATTAAGTAGAAAACACTAAAAGCCAAGTTATTCATAATTTAAATCTGCTGTAAAATCAACCCCGCTATCCAACCATTCAACTCAGCATTTTAGGTTACACTGACTAATTTTCTCAATTGCCGTCAGATTATTTTATCAATGATTAAACATCTTTTCTTAAGATAATCAACTTCACAATCCTATTCCTGACTGAAACAGTTACGAAATTGTACAATTTAATATAATGTGGCATGGATCGAAATTTGCTTGATATCATTTGCCAGTTCAGGAAATGCATACAGTTTACCTCATCATTAAATTTTGTAATTCACAATGATATTTTGGATGAACAGGAAAGCCATTGTTCTTCCTATGACTCTGACTCATGGTGCACCTCTACAAAAACACAAAAACAAACACAAAAAGGCCAATAAACACTGGCATACACACATTAAATCCAAATTAACACTAACACCACAACCCCGCTGAACCCCTGCACATAAAAATAACACATTTTCAACAACATGCCCAATACCCACAATGCAATGCGAAGATAAAAAGGTGTGGTCATGACTAAAACTTTGTGATTTAATTCCATTCAATTTAAACTTTTTCGTACTTTCAACTATGTCTACAAATTAGTAGAATATACTGAACATTTTATAGTAACATCACAAAACTTAAATCATTTAAGTGCATTGTAATTAAAGCATTTTAGTAAATACACATTCCGGGCTTAGAGTACAAGAAAGTAGAGCTTGTTGATAGAATTTAGAAAGTTTCAAAGAGAGTGTGGTGATGTTGTATCCCCGTGTTTCTTCTTCTCTTTTCTACGCACCTGTTGCGCTGCGCTCTACGGTCCGCCGCACGATGGCGCACTTTCCAGCGGTGTCTGACGAAGATGAATCGGCTGTGAGTCCTCGCTCTGTGGGGGAACTTGAAGCTGTGCAGGGGTAATTATTAGTGTTGATATGTGTCGCTTTGGAACGAGGTTTGGAGATACTGCACGAAGCGCCGCATCCAGTGTCCGTGCGTCCTGGTCCTGCACGGAACAGGTAAGCGGTCCGACACTGGCGCCGGGGTTAAAACCTGCTTTTGCTTTTCTCGCGTGTAATTCTGTCATTACAAACAGAAACGCGTTGCCCGAGGAAATGCATGAATGCCATCCACATTCCTTGGATGTGGGGAAAGTTGAATGGATTAGGTGGCCGACGCACCGATGTGCCACAGACAGTGCGTCTTGGAGGTTTTATTCAGTAAATGCGTAAAGGTAAACACGGAGGAGCGCGCAGGTGGACTGGACAAGCGGAGGACTACAATACAGGGTTAAGAATGTGTAAATAAAAGGCATTTGGGTGTTTTTGGCGTTATGATCTTATAGGTGTTGGATTAAAAGTGATGCAAATGGCGCATTTTGGTGCTGCAAACATGTTGGTATCCTGGAGTGTGTTGAGGCACTTCCACCTGCTGTAGTTGCATGTTCTGTTCTGTCTGTCTGTCTCTCTCTCTCCCTCTGTGGCTCTCTCTCTCTCCTGGTGTTTCGGTGTAAATACAGTGGAATGTGTTCTGAGAGCTTGAAAGGCGAGTTCAGTCGCATTACTCACATTTAGTCTGTGCATTTCTCTCGAAATCTACTGTTGCTCCACTTGGATGAAAACAGACTCCTCAAGGTCATTGACTTCTGAGACAGACAGATGGTGATGTCCCGGCATGAAAGGACACTGTTGCTGTGGCGTGAAAATATTAAGTGTTTATTTATGCGACAAGGATAATAAGACCGACACTTTATTCTTTTTTTCCCTCCATGTTTTAAAGACGTAAACCCTTTCATGCATAGTGGTCACTCCTGTGGACAGTTCTTCTCCAGCTGTTCTCTTGTATATTCATGGGTTTTGTTGTTTTTGTTCCATATCAGCCAAAATAATGGACTCTTATGCATCATCCCAAACACTGCAGTTCATACAATTATTGTAACGTTGCTGCTCTTGATAAACCTGATCTATAGTAACATGTTTTAGTGTAAATCAATTGCTAATTGTTATTAGACTGTAATTAACAGTTTTCTGAAAGAATACGTTTTTTTTTTGCATATCCTCCTGAAACCCAACAATGCATTTTGTCCTCTGTAGGGGACAAAAGTTTGACAGTTTTACTTTAAAAATGCTGTGCATTGCAAAGGACATTCCATTAAAAATTCAATAAAAAAAATAAATAAATAAAAAAAAAAAAATTAAAATTGTATCTGAAAAAACTGTTGCATTATGCAGTTTCCAATCAAGACAATTTTTTAATATAAAAAAACTGTAAAAAACTGTCAGTTTCCTGGGTCTCAGGAGGATATTATCTCCATGAAATGAGTAATTACTAATATTAGAGTAGGATAAAATGTGAGAAAACAGTAGCAATTCAGTAATTAGCGGCATTAAAAATGTTTTTTTTCATAGTTTTCACACAATATATCACTTTCTGATGATGATTTTTAAATAAATGTTTGTTTGCTTCACAACTTAAATGCATGGTGTCCAGCTGAGTGGACATTTTCAGATCACAGTGGATCTACAAATGCACAAAACATTTAGAAACAGACAAAATTTTGTTAAAATTACACATACTTTTCTTAAGGGATTTCATGTTGTTCTTATTTGTTAATGTTTTTGTGAAAGGATAGTTTGTAAACTTAAACATTTTCATGTAATTTTACTTTTTCTACTCTAAAACAAACAGAAACATTTGGAGTTATCATTATTTCTAGGTTATTATGATAGTATTTTACTGATCTGATCCACTTGAGAAATTATTTTGACACCCTTTATGGTAGGGCTGCATGATTAATTGATTTTAAATCGAAATCAGATTATTTAATCAGGATGATGTTTAAAAAAGGGTAATCGTCAAATTAAATTTCATCTCTCTTGTGTCTCTGGGCCGTGTGCCTCCGGGCTACCGTAGGCTCCTCCTCCCAACAGTGAGAGCAGTCTCCACAGTCTTTGGTCTCCACACACCAGTACAAAAATGCTGTTTGCTAAGGAGAGTGAGAAGTTTGTGGCTAAAAATAGAAAGAGTAAGTCGGTTGAGTGGAATTGGTGCAGCCTCGAAGTTTCCGATGAATACCAAACCCTTCCTCGCCGCAAACTCAGCCTGAAGGCGGGATCAGTCAAAGACAGCAGCACAACCAACTGATTTCAGCACCTCAAACATCATCCCATGCCAGAGTTAAGTGGGAGCAGTACATTGCATTGTGGGCTGCACACGGAAATGACATGTCCGCTAAAACACCACCACCTGCACAAATCGTGTTTTTAGAGGACAAAATCTGCATTTTATTTTTGGACAAAATCGTGCAGCCCTGCTTTATGGTTAACATCGTCAGTGTGATATTTGCATCTCTCATATTCATCCCATGATTAGACGCTTTCCTGGGCTGGTTTTGGCCCACGGACCGTATGTTTGACACTAGGGGTGTGTATTGGCAAGAATCTGGCGATACGATACAAATCACAATACTAGGATCATGATACAATATATCTGTTAAAAAGGCAATTTTTTGTTTATTTCTTTGTTAAAATGATTATTTCCTTGAAGATTTGAATTACACTAGACATATGCACAAATATTAAACACATTTTTATTTGATCAGAACAGAATCTAATGCTATATCACAAAATTTTCCTGTGTCAAAACTTAAATTATGTTTTACAGACATTACAGTTTAAGATCCTGTTCAAATGTTCATATTCTATTAGTTCATAACTAACATCATAACATTATTTTTGTGCATTCCCAACAATTTAATAAAATAATATATAATTAATAATTAATATGTTAAATAATAATAAACAAGATATAAACAATAAAGAAAAATAAAAACAAAAATGAACCTCCATCATATCTGCATTTGAATAAACGTATAAAAAATATCGATACAGTACTTTTTATATCAATACAGTATTGAGAAATGAAATATCGTGATATATTGCTGAACCGATATTTTCTAACATTCCTATTTTACACCCCTGTCCTGTAGTACATTTTACAGTTTTGTTACTTTTATGCCTTATTTGTTCATCTCAGGTGCAGAAACTGATCTAATGTTGATACTAGGGCTGCACGATATTGGAAAAAAATAACATTGCGATTTTTTTTTTTTACCCTGCGATCTGAAAAAATACTCAGGAGGATATAATAGCTGTGTGGTGCTTACGTAAATGGTCAAACTAGTTAGTTATGTTACCTGTACTTGTGGCAGCAGGTGCAAGGCACTGTTGACACAGAACAGGTGTTTCAGTATCATCCTTCTTGTAACTGAAATAATTCCAGATAACTGACGCTGCTTTTCTTTTTGGCACCAAGTCTTCATTTATGGTGATTTTCTCTTGTTCGTTGCTCAAATGATATATTGTGCAGCTCTTGTTGATACAGTATCCAGTCATTATTATTATTATTATTATTATTATTATTATTATTATTATTATTATTTTTTTTTTTTACTTATGTGTTGGGACTTACACGGTCACAGCTAGGGATGTAATGATATGGAAATTTCATATCACGGTTATTGTGACCAAAATTATCTCGGTTATCATTATTATCACGGTATTGTTGAAATTGTGCTCAAAATGTTCAAAAAGTACTAATACACACACTGAAATAATTTAACCAAGTTGTATTTTGAAAAACAAAAAACAAAAAAACAAATAAAATAATTGGCACAATGTACTTTCTGTTGCAGAAACATTCAAATATTAACCCTTAGTGGTCCGAGCCTATTTTGTCCGTTTTTCAGTACTTCTGATTTTGCCTTTATATACTGTATAAACAAATGTTTACTATACCCATGTTTGGGATCTGTTTTTTTTTTTCAGCACAACTTCATCTATATCATCTGCCTATTATTTTTTCACTTTAACCTACTATAAAAACACAAAAGGACAAAAAACACAAAAAAAATATAATCCAATTTGAAAAATGTATATAATTTATTGCATAAATAACACACAGATGCTTAACGAACCTTTTTAAAGACTTTAAAAGTAAATATTAGTTCCAAATATTAGGTATATAAAATCAAAATTGTAATAAATTAAAACTATACTCAAATATTTGACATAAAAGCAGATCTTTACATAGGCGTTTTCTCCGGAAAAGTGCGGCAATCAAACACGGTTCTCATGATAATTAGAATTTAAACGGTAATACTAACCGTCTGCAATTTTACCGCGGTTTATCGTTATACCGGTAATTGTTACATCCCTAGTCACAACATAAATATTTAGATGAAGTTACTGAAACTATAATTGGATTTTTTCAGCCACAAATCCTGTCTCTCTCTCCTGGTAAGGAAAGACCTAATTTCTGCAACTTTCTTACCTTTGCTTGGTTACACTGATCTGCTCTTCATGAATGCACCTAAACAGCACCTAGATCAGTTGGATAGGGTTTAGGTTTTATTACTGGTTGTGGAAATCATGTTCACCCCTGTGCACTCTGTGCTGTTGTAAACCTCTGTCTGTGCAGATTCTCACATAGGTTGGCACTTACCTATAAATCTCTCCTTTGCTGCTTCCATTTCATCTTGTACATACAGTACATGTGTGAAACCCAAATAGAATATGGTCTGCACTCTCAGTACATCCTATAAACGGTGTTGGTGTGGGACCTTCTTCATGGAATGATTTACAGAAGGACCTGAAACTGTCAGAATGTAAGTGTATTTTCAAGGACAGAGAAAATAATAATGTTGGACCATGTGATTGCTTCTAAATTTACACCGACATTACTCTTTAACTTGTACTTTATTTTTGTTGGTTCTTTTTTTAGTGTTTTAATTTTTTTGTAGTATATGAAAGTGTTTGTTGTATGTTGATTTGTGGTCACTATGTTTTTGCTGCTCTCTTAGCGACTGTTGGATAACATCTGGATAACCTGGTTAAAGAAAAGATACAGTACTGTACAAAAGTCTAAGGCTACATCAAGGTTTGTCGTTTTCACAGGGTCAAAATGAACACACATATTTATTTCTCATTCTATTTTATTCAGATACAACACAGAAATACAGGGAATATGTGCACAGCCTCAAAAGACACGCAAAAAGATGAACTAAATGTGATATAAAGGTTAAAGTCACTATTAATTGTCACTCCTGATCCCATTACAGGAAGCAGCACTAACAAAAATATCTGACATGTGTTGAAAGAAACTTCATATTAAACATCAGGAACTTAATGCAATAAATCTCATATTGTCTGAACAAAAGACTTAAAGGCATGTTAAGTGTAAAGGGAGGTGACAGTAAATACTATCACTTTGGTTTATAGAAGCTGTTTTTTCCCCTAAACGTGTGTTTTTCCTGCTGTACATACTTCACATATATCCAGATTGGATCTTAATACAAAGACTGAGAAATGCACATGTGTGGTCACTAGAACTTTACTAAAACAACAAACTTGATGATGGCTTAAGACTGTTGCACAGTACTCTATGTATCCAGTTAGGGCTGGGCGATATGGGAAAAAATCATGTCACGATTTTTTTTTTGTTTTTCATATCAGACGATATCGATACGTATCATAATATAAATCAAATCACTATTTTTTGTCAAGCTTAAATTTTCTGTTACTCATAAGTTAGTTGAGAAGACATCAGAAGGTTATTTTTTTTAATTTAAATATGATTTATTTTCTGTCAGAGGTTGAACATGACAGATGTGCTGAAGAACATTATACAACTGTTCAGATAAATAAAACAAGTACATATATTTAAAACTAAACTAAAAGTCTGACCAGCAGGAAAAAGCTTTCCAGTTTTAAAAGAGAATACAAACAAAACAGACCATTAAATTTGTCGGTCAACTCCAAATAAATAAAATCTTCATCCAAAAAAGTTTGTGTGAAAAAGCAAGTGTTTGCGTTCTTCACATCGGCTACATGTATTTGTTCAGTACATCTCCATATTATACTGAAGGTCCCGAACCGAAACAGATCGGTACAAACGAGTGCACCGTTACACCACTATTTTTCAGTAACCCAGTCGCCCGAGTTCTTGGTCAGATTTTCTCCTGAGGGAACACCCATTACCTCCTGCTGCAGCCCAAACATTAGTGTGTTGCTGCGACTGCTCTTTCGCTTGTGCTGTGTGCCCTCAGCCAAACTTGCAATGGCTCTAGCGTGATTGGTTTCGGTGCGGCGCTACTTAATTATGAATGTACGGTGGCCGACAAGGGCCAAACACATTGCAATGGTCCAATGTGTCTTAGAGAATTCAGCTGCAAGTACAGAAACGATGCAAATTCACACACTCAAACACAAGTCTAAAGGAGGTACAAAAAGAGGAACGTGGTGCAAATGAAAAAATGCGCAAGACACAAAAACGCATGCATAATCATCAAATGCTCTGCAAATAAAGAAACAATGCAAACCAAGAAGACATCTGCAAACGAAAAATGCTGCATAACCAGTCAGTACAACAGAAGTGCTCCACACCTGCAGGGGGTGCTGTCAGTAGAACAGCTCACTGCAGAGACACACAGGATGGAGAGAGAGACGGAGAACAGCTGACTGTCAGTGTTTCAAACTATACTGAAGTTACGGCATTGCGCGGTACTGTGACTTTTATTTGGTTTTATTTGACACTAGTCTGTTGTCTATAAATGCTGCCCCCTGCAGGTTTGGAGCACTTCTGTTGTAGTGATGGTTATGCAGCATTTTTCGTTTGCATTGTTTCTTTATTTGCAGAGCATTTGATGATTATGCATTTGTTTTTCTTTCTTGCAGCGCATTTTTTCATTTGCACCCCATTCCTCTTTTTGTACCTTGTTTAGACTTGTGTTTGAGTTTGTGAATTTGCATTGTTTCTGTACTTGCAGCTGAATTCTCTAACTGAGACGCATTGGGCTGTTGCAATGTGTTTGGCTCTTGTCGGCCACCATACGATTGGCTGTTCTTATGTCTGTTAAAACATGGACGAATGAATTCTATCGAAATTGTATGGAGCATGTCTCATATTTTTATTGAGGAAAAGTTATTTTGTGATATATATTGTTTCGTTTTATCACCCAGCCCTATATCCAGTATACTGGTTTAAGTCATTGCATAATATTATGTTTTTAAAATTTTTTTTTTTTTTTGTTATTTTTTTATTGACGTCCATACAAGAAAACAAAAGGTACATGTCAACACCATGGCACACTGATGTCAACATTAACCAGGTTTGTAAACACCATTAGTTTCAGATTTGCATATATATATATATATATATATATATATATATATATATATGTATATATATATATATATATATATATATATATATATATATATATATATATATATATATATATTTTTTTTTTTTTTTTTTTTTTTTTTAAATTTTTTTTTAGTAACAAATAACAATGAAACCAGACAAACATTACAATGAAAAGAATACTATAAGACATAGTCTGAATAAAATAATTAAACTGGTGACATAAACATAAGAAAATACATAAATAAGTAAGTAATAAAGAAAGAGGAAAAAAAAAAGGGGAGGGGGAAGGGAATTACACTGTCTCAAAAAAAATCCATAAACGGTTACCATTTATTGTAGAATTTGTTCAAGTTTCCTCGCTTCGAATATCTAATTTTCTCTACTTTTAAAAAAGACATTATCTCATTAATCCATTGTGTACTGGAAGGGGCTATTGTTGATTTCCAGTTAAGGAGGAGGTGGCGTTTAGCAATCAGGGAGGTAAAAGCTATTAATATTATGTTTAACTCAATCAAAAAAGAGCTCTAAAACAGGCATATCTCAAAAAGATAAAAAAAAAAGTAAAGTATATAATGGTTAGGAATGCAGGTTTTGTACGGTAGTCAACAACCAAACTGTGATCCATCTGTTCGATATAATAGGGCATACACCTGGGAAAAACAAACTGTACAGAATAGGATGATGCAAGATGTGAAAACATGTCCATCCTCCTCATTTTTCATGCACTAAATTCCTTGCGTTAAGCTCACACTCCTGGATCAGACCTCTTCATCAAAACCTGAACATACTTCCGTTCAGCTCTTAGTGCGGGACTCAGAGTTTGGGCTACGGAAGGCAGCAGGGAGTAATGAATAATGAATGGTTTATAAAATAGCGAACGTAAGTTGGCTGTTGAGTGTGGCAGTATAAGGCACTATTCCACCAGCACTTTTACCGCTGTGCTTTGGAAATCCTCTCAGCAGTTATGAGTCTCAAAGCACAGCAGAACCAAACCTGTGAGAGGAAGAGAAGGTCCCTCCAATCTTTAGCTTCATTCCCTGCTGTTTCACACAGTTGTGCTTTTAGAAATAAGATACACACACTATAAACAGCTACAGCTTTGAACAGCTAAATGTAAAGAGGAAAATGGATGTAAGTGTAAATAAGTCTGTTCTTTTTATTTGGAGGAAGTGTCTCAGTTACAACAATTCAACCAAGAAATACAGTTAGAATGGTCATGGTTGAGATTTTAGAATTTTATAAAGATATTGCTGTTTTAGGAGAGAATTTTTGTCTGAATGGAAGTATTATATATGTGCTTTATTTGATCAAATATAACATTTCAGTGTAGCAACAATATCATGCTTTTTGATGTATTATAAAGTGGTTTATGTGCCACTATGTAGTCAAAAACACCCACTTTCCATTCCTTAAATTGCTTGGTTCATTAAAATACGTAATAAAATCAAAAACTCCATTATAAAAGACAGAAGTCCCCCACAATAAAAAGCAGCATTAGATAGATGACAGGTATTATTTTAGAGGACAAAAGACCACACGTAAAGTAGAGCAGATTGCAGTCCTGGACCATATTTTTGCTATTTATAACAATTCTGCATTAGCCACAGGGACGTCCATATGTGTCACTTTACGATTGGGTTGTCTCCTCTCTCTAAAAGAAACTGAAATACTCATTCCCTTCCCACTATTTTTCTTTCTCGCCACATTTCCCTCTCTGTCTGTCTTTATCTCTCGGTGGCTTCAGTATGTTTTACAGTAGCTATTTTCTTCCAGCTCCTGTCATACTGTAATTCCCAATTGTTGCTCCACAGCTGTATAACTGCAGGGTATAAATAATGAAGAACTTTCACATTCTCGCACACAACACACACACACACATACAATACAATGCACTTCCTTGCTGTTATATTTCAAGACGCCTTAAATGAGTTCTCTGAGGCAGCAGGGGCCTGTTTCAGAAGAAGTCTTCAGGGAGTCTCATCTTTGTGACTTATTCATCTCACATATTAATGAATTCATGGCATCGGTTACATAACTGATTGGCCCAGATATAGGGAATAACTTATGACTTAACCAGCCTTTCATCATACAGTGCCTATAAAAACTATTCACCCCCTTGGATATTTCCTACTTTTAATGCTTTAAGAATGGAATCATAGTCAATATAATTTGGCTTTTTTTTTAACATAAACTTTTTAATATCAAAGTGAAAGTAAATTTCTGTGTAATATCAATTAATTTAATAAGGGCGGAACAGTGGTGCAGTTTTTAGCACTGCTGCCTCATAGCAAGAAGGTTAGCGTGGGTCTTTCTGAGTGGAGTTCTGAGTGGGTCACAGACACAGAAAAACCCACACAGACAAGTGGGTCTCCAGTGATTAGGTTAAGTGGTCAATCTAAGGATATGTTCAGACAGCAGGTCTTAAAGGGATGATATTTTGCTTTTTTAAATGAAATTATGCATTTTAAAACATTCCCTGTGGTCTACATAAACTGTAAATGCTGTACTTGGGTCTGAATTCTTCATTAATTCAACTCCACGGGTCCATCTTCAACCCTATTTCTGAGTATTGACACCAGAAAGGTCGTTTTGAGCGCTGGCCCTTTAAATGAAAATGAGCCACTTCATGCCCCGCCCCCTCCAGGTTGTTGGCTGTGCTACTCTGTCCCTTTCAACCAATAGCTGAACATTTTAAGTAATTGGCTCGAAGTTTGGACATATTTTCAGTATGGACTACAACCACTGCTGCTGACAAAGAATTAGGTCATACCCTGAGAAATGTTTGTCAGAAGTCTTGACCTTATATGTTTAAATGTCATGATGTAGCTAGTTATAGACGTAGCAAATTAAGCAGGAATTAAAACAGGTTGTAGAAATCCACTCAATTTTTGTCAGAATGAATATAAAGATAGCTTTGCAGCACCTATTAGGGTTCAAATACACAAATAAATGTGCCAAAGACTAATAAAAGTGGGTTTAGCAAAATATAACCCCTTTAATGCACAATTTGGATATTTTGGTGAAATCCAATTTTTTTATGTGCTTGTTCATATTACACATTACACACACGCGACTTCTATCAGTTTTGAGTATGAACTGAATGCGACCCTGAAGTGACCCGCATGCACACAAGAGGTCCTGACATAATACAAGACCACACAGGCACGCACTGTGTTTACAGAAGTAACTGTGTTTTTCCCACTGCTTCTTCTCCTGGGACACAAAATTGTGATGTTTGTCGCATTTCAATGACGTAACGGTCGCATAAATGCAACCTGGCCATTCAAACTGAAGTCGCATTGCAAAATATTGGATACGTATTGGATTTAGGACCACATATGAAAGTGGCCTGGGTGGGATTTGAAAAAATCGCATTTGTGCTGTTGAAACTGTCTTTAACAGATCGGATACAGGCCACATGTGGGCAAAAAAATTGGATTTGGGCCACATTTGCCTGCAGTCTGAATGTAGCCTAAATCACTCATAGGTGTGAATGTATGAGTGAATGGTGTCTGTATATATCAGTCCTGTGTTAAACCCTGTTAGTAGCTGGGATAGGCTCCACTATCATGGATGGATGGAAAATAAGTGTTTGCATAACTTTTCATTTTTGTCAAGTTAGTGTTTTGTAAATTCCACAGTCCCAGCTGTGGGTCTGTGTGTACTGTAGGTCCCAGTCAGGCCTCCACATGTGGACACTGCGGTTTAACTCCATTCCTTCTTTGCAAAACTGCTTAATCTTTCTCAGGTTGTACGGGGACTGGACATGAATGGTCTTTTCAAGTCCACCTATGAATTCTCTATTGGAATAGATCGAGGTCTGTTCTTTTCACTCCAGAACATTCTCCTTGTTATCATAAAACCATTTCTCTGTTGCTTTCACCTTATGCTTTGGGTCATTGTCTCTCTGGAAAATAAATCTTCTCCCATGTCATAGTTCTCTTGCAGACAGAATCAGATTATCCTCTGGGATTTCTCTATATTTTACTGTCTTCATTCTGTTCTTTACCATTACATGCCCTCCAGGTTCTGCTGCTGAGAAGCATGATGCTAACTCCACCATGCTTCACATCTGTGGAACAGTTTGTTTTCATATGCAACTCTGGGTCTCTCATAGTGTCTAGTCCGATGGGGAAAAAGTTCAATGTTGGTCTCATCAACTGATAGAACCGACCTCAGGTTCTCCATTTGTCTTTAAGTGAACTCTAGTTGAGATTTCTTCATTAGTGGGTTCTTTGACTGGTGGAGAAAGTGGATGGTAGTTGTTGTCTGCATGGTCTCTCCCATCTGAGCTGCTGAGGCTTTAACTCCTGTCCTGGTGGACTTCTGTCTTAGTGGATTTCTGTCTTGGTGGACTCTTGTCTTGGTGGACTTTTGTCTTGGTGGACTCCTGTCTTAGTGGACTCTTGTCTTGGTGGACTCCTGTCTTGGTGGACTTCTGTCTTGGTGGACTCTTGTCTTGGTGGACTCCTGTCTTGGTGGACTCCTGTCTTGGTGGACTTCTGTCTTGGTGGACTCCTGTCTTGGTGGACTTCTGTCTTGGTGGACTCTTGTCTTGGTGGACTCTTGTCTTGGTGGACTCCTGTCTTGGTGGACTCCTGTCTTGGTGGACTCCTGTCTTGGTGGACTTCTGTCTTGGTGGACTCCTGTCTTGGTGGACTCTTGTCTTGGTGGACTCCTGTCTTGGTGGACTTCTGCCTTGGTGGACTTCTGCCTTGGTTGACTTCTGTCTTGGTGGACTTCTGCCTTGGTTGACTTCTGTCTTGGTGGACTTCTGCCTTGGTTGACTTCTGTCTTGGTGGACTTCTGTCTTGGTTGACTTCTGTCTTGGTGGACTTCTGTCTTGGTGGACTCCTTCACTACTCTCCTTCTGTATCTAAAGCAGTTCACATGCACCATATTCTTTCCATTTCTTATTGTTGGATTCAGTCGATCTCTCAGGGATGTGCAGTGACTTTGAAATGTTTTTGTAACCACCCCTGTCTTGTGCTTTTCAATAACCTTCTCTCTGAGCTATTTTGAGTGTTTAAGTGCTGAATATTGAAACCAGTTACTAGACCTTCCAGATCAGGTGTCTTTATACCGCAGTCACATGGGACACATTCACTGCACTCAGGACATTTCCATTTCACTAGTTAAGAGACTATTACCACCAGTTGGATGGATCTCTGTTTAAGTTACTTTAATGAGGTGGAATATTTATGCAGTCACTTATTTTTCACTGAATAACTGATACTATAGAAATTAGTTTTCTACTCTGCTGTTAAAGGCTTTGGTTTTTTGCGTAAACTCTTGTCAATACAGCCAGATTATACTGACCACACTTCCATTTACGCAAGCAATAAAATGGGAAAATAACCACAGGATGAAGCTTTTTATAGACATTGTATCATTAATAAATGGAAGGTGGGTTTTATTTTGGAAACAACCACTAAGTATGTAAAGTCTAAAACAGGTATTTGGATCTTTTGAGACTTATTTGGGGACATCAGAGTGGATTGAGATATTTAACTGTTTTTTTGTAGTAGGCCAGATTGAGCGTAATCTACCCATAAACCCCCTCCTCCACATGAGTAATTCATCACACTCCCACTGTATATGATTATTTCTCTCCCCATTTGCCTGTGCTGACACCTACTTTTGTGATCACTTGAGGTATTTGTGTGAAAATCTGTGTTCATTAATAGAGACGGACTGATTTACCACCAATGATGAGGAATTTTCACAAAGTACAATTATTAGCATAATATTGGGAAAACTGGCTTCACTGAAATCACTCCCATTAGATTTTTTTTTTTACACATTTATTAATTGCATTGACTATTATGTACAGGGATATGGATTTATTTGTTTAGGTTTCTTTTTTTAAAACTCTCACATAGATATTAATTTGAGCAGTTATCAGATTTGTAGTGAGTGGAATAGACAATTAATTTCATACATATTCAATGTCAATATTCGCTGGCATAAAGATGGGGATGATGTTGTCTGATAAATCGGAGATAAATTACCTTCTCCAGACCACTGTTATTTTGTTAAATGCTATTGGTTGATGTGTATTATTAGGAAGCAAAACATCTTGTTGAATCCATAAACTTAGACACATACTTCACGAGGGATGTAATGATAAACCGTGGTAAAATTGCAGACGGTTAGTATTACCATTTAAATTCTAATTATCATGATAACCGTGTTTGATTACCGCACTTTTGGGGAAAAAAACCCCATGTAAAACTATGCTTTTATGTCAAATATTTGAGTATAGTTTTAATTTATTACAATTTAGATTTTTCTATACCTAATATTTGGAACCAATGTTCACTTTTAAAGTCTCTGTAAAGGTTCGTTAAGCATCTATGTGTTATTTATGCGATAAATTAAATACATTTTTCAAATCAGATTTTATATTTTTTGTGTGTTTTTTGTCCGTCTGTGTTGATATAGTAGGTTAAGGTGAAAAAATAATAGGCAGATGAGATAGATGAAGTTGTGCTGAAAAAAAAGATACCAAGCATGGGTATTGTAAACATTTCTTTATATAGTATATAAAGGCAAAATCAAAAGTACTGAAAAACAGACAAAATTGGCTCAGACCTCTAAGGGTTAATATTTGAATGTTTCTGTCAATGGAAAGTACATCGTGCCAATTATTTTATTTTATTTTATTTTTTTAAATACAACTTGGTTAAATTATTTCAGTGTGTGTATTAGTACTTTTTGAACATTTTGTACACAATTTCAATAATACCGCAATAATAATGATAACCGTGATAATTTTGGTCACAGTAACCGTGATATGAAATTTTCATATCGTTACATCCCTACAGTTTACATAGATTTAACACAAATTTGCAGACTACCCTGCTGTTTCTGAGGAATAATTGTGATGAATGACTTTTGCTCTGTAACCCTTTATCACACAAGTGACTATTTTTGGTAATTTCTGTACACATTACACGACATTGACAGCAACAGTTACAGTGAGGACAGTGAGTTAACAATCTCAGGTCCAATGTGGTCTACAGGGTCTGTAAGGTCCACCTCTGCATGAACAGTGGGTGTACCTGCTTTGTTAGGTACCATGAAGTAATGGTACTAATGTAAGGAATGATGTTCAGAGGGAGAACGTGGATGTGGACAGGGGTCTGGATCAGCACTTATGTTGTAACGTTCTAAAAGTGATGTTCCAATGTTCTAAAATACATGTTCCTTTCACATTACATGCATTTTTCTTGTATTATATATACACAAGGTGCCCCCCCCCAAAAAAAAATTGGCATCATTTCATCACTTAATAATTTGTTTGCTGTTTACTGCAACAGAAAAGGTTTTCTGTGTAGAAGTACGCCCAAACTCAGTCAAATGTGAATGCGCAACGTGAATTTGTTAGAACCCTGCACTAAGGGTAACCTAACCCTAACCTGGCAGCGAGTGTGGCAGGAACTCCACTACCGGCTTCATGTGTGGACAAACGGCACACACATTGAACATTTGTAGTAACTTTAGAACATCATAAAATTATCATCCCCCATATTTTTTCATTTAAAATTTGTAGAATAAAACATTTTATATCCAAAACATTAAGTATCATTTCTCTTGACCATGTAGTCACTCCAATATGAACATCTCAAATGATGTATGTATACTTCTTGGATTATTTTTTATTTTTTTTTTGCCACTTATGGGTAAAGAACCAAATATGGTAGCTTCATTAACCTTGATTTTCTACATTAAAAAAAGTCTTGTTAAGTCCCCCAATAACACACTAAGGTTGAAAATTTTGAATTTTAGAGTATTTCTGAGTGCCCTATAAAGGGTTAAAGTTAATTTTATTGTTCTGTCTTTAATGCATTTCATTTAGTGCTGATGCTGATTTGCAGCCTTTACTCACCATGTCAGCTCTTACAGTTGTATAAATCAGTAAAGTTGGATCTGTGACTGCAGTCGAGCCTAATTAACTTCGTCTTAATGTCTGAGCTGAGGAACTTCACACTTATTTTTGTAAAGCAGCTTCCAACAGGGTTCAGACTGCCTCTAGACAACCCCCCCAACCCACTCCTCACTCACAAATCCACATAATTATTATGTGCATAAATAAGAACTGAAAGAAAGACACGGACAGAGGGAGAGAGAGAGAGAGAGAGAGAGAGAAAAAGAGAGAGAGAGACAGACAGACTGGGAGGTTCTGTGGTTCTTGAGTTTGGCAGAAAAATAAAAGACACCAAGCAGATGAGAGAGATATTTCATTCACATGCTGCGTCTTAATTCATTCTCGGTCGGATGCGAAGTAGTAAAGTGGGGATAACTGAGGCGCAGACAGAGGAATGTTGTCTGTCCATTGCTAAAGCGTCTGTGTGCGTGTGCTGTCTTGCAGGCTGAGCAGGTGCACATTACACAGAAAGACAGGGCTGAGTGAGCAGAGAGAGAGAGAAAGAGAGACAGGGGGAAAGAGGGAGGGAGGGGGTCTGTCTTATAGGTCATACAAAAGAGCCAGTGTTTTCTCTCGCTCTCTCTCTTAGGGAACCGAGTAAAGACAGTAATGGCAGTGGAGGAGAGAGCACGCAGCCCCTCGGTCACATTGTCCTTACATAGCCTCTAAACCTTGCGTCGGCCCCCCAGCATGCACCCCCGTCACCCCTCACCCAGTGGCCCACTCCCAGCCCTGCTGCAGCACAGGGGAGCAAACATAATGAAATACCACCAAGAGAACATATAGCAATACACAGATCAACAGGTGGAAAGTGTTTGTAAATGTTAAGATAAAGGCATTTATGTTCAAATATATATAAGAAAAAAAAGTCTAGTGTGTACGTGTGTGTGTAAAGGCTGCATTCCTGAGCTCGCTGAGCCGTAGCTGGGTGATTAATAGTAACTAGCTGATTGTTTAAGAACTGAAATTCCTCAGGAGCATTTTTTCCGTTGCTTTTACACCCAAACACCCACACACACACACACACACATGCGCACACACACACACACACACAACAAAGTGAGAGCAGTAAAAGATACAGCAGATAAACACAATAGTACAGGGAGAAGAGGCGATGAAGCGTGTAAACTTTATACATTATGTTATAGATTCTGTGTCTGTGTGCAGTTGTGTGTGTGTTTGCGTGCGTGCGTGTGTGTGTGTGTGTGTGTGTGTGTGTGAGGCATTCAGGTAGAATAATGGAAGCTCAGTATGCCAGTGGTCTGCAGGTTACACAGGGAATTCAGGACACTGAAACATTATCCACCTCTGGCTTTCTCCGTCTCTGTGGTTCTGTCTGCGTCTGTCGCCTTCCTCGTTCACTCTGTGTATCTGCATCCAACTCTGTGTCGACATCGTCTCCTGGATGGATTTCTCTTTTCTTACTGTTTTTCAGTTCTTTCCGTTTGATCGTCACCAACTCAACTTTTTAATTTTTCTTTTTTTTTTTTAAACTTTTTCATACACTTTTATTATTTTGGTTTGTCTATAGATGCTCAGATATGTAGTGGGTAATAATTGAAAAATAACAAATAGGCCTGGCTGTGATGTATTTTTGTCTCAAAATACATATCATTATTGTGACATTTTTATATATTCATTTGTTTTTAGAGTGTACTTACATCGTCAGCTTTAGCACTATTCTGCACCTCCTTTTGCGTTGTTTTACTTAACTATATTTTGACGTTGGACAAACATTTTGATTAAGATTATTATTAAAATCATAAAAATTGAATATTAAGGTTCTAAATACTTGAAATGTTTTGCTTTTTGATTAATGTTGTTGTCATCTTATATGTCATTTTTGTGTTGTTGCATCTGTTTCACTGTATATGCGTCGTTGTTGTGTTACATCTTTTTCGTATTGTTGCAGTTTTTCCTCATTTTCCTGTTGTTTACATGTCTTTTATGTTGTTTCCATACTTTTACATTTTTGTTTTGAAGTTTTTATGTTGTTACACCTTTTGCATCACTGTTATGTTGTTACCTCTTTTTTCATTGTTTTCCTCCTGTTGTGTTTTTTAGGTTGTTTTTGTCATATTACATCAATTACAAATAATTATTTAAAAAAAAAAAAAAATCACAAATAACTGTTCTAGTTTCCTCAACTTTGTTGGCCTGGTTTATTTGCAAAGAAGACAGCATTTTACTGATGGTAAAGGCTGATATTTATCTGTTGTGTGTTATTGAAGATTATTGAAGTTGTATTATTGAATTTGTTCTCATTCAAAGATAATGTAATGAAGCCTTGTTGTGTTTTTACATTATGAAGATTTCAATATTTCTTTGACACAAAAGGAGAGTAAGTTTAACCACTGTGTAGTTGTAATAGTCATATATTCCACCAAATCCATTTTTCATGTACATATTTTATTGTAATCTTTGTATGAGCTTTTATTGTGATAACCTGTGTTTAGGTTGAGTGACCTCTGACCTTTCAGTCTCAACATTTCTTGTAGATTGACATTGTCCTCCTCACTTGTGGGGTTCACATGGGAAGAGGTGCTGGCAATTTGTGGAAAACTGGTCATGAGAATTTTCTGTAGTGATATTTCATACATTTTACACATAATAAATAAATAAATGAATGAATGAATGAGTGAATAAATACCCCCGTTGACATGGCAGTAGCTGTCCTTGTCTCATTCTCCACTGTCCACAAACACAATGCAGAGTTAAGGCTTATTTATGTTCTATGTTAAAGATGCAGACAGATACGGACGGAGCGTTACGTATGTCCTCTGCGTACATTCTGTCCGTAAATATGTCCGTTTTCTGGGAGCTAACGGATGTATACGCAGACAGAGAATACGGACTAGTACCACCGGAAATTGTGGGGGCAGTGTTGAGATTTGAAGAGAATAAGTTCCAGAAATAGCAGAACTGTTCAGAGCGGCTGTGTGAATTAGTGAAAAACTTTTGACATACATTCGTGGAAAAAATTATCAGACCACCCCTTGTTTTCTTCAATTTCTTGTTCATTTTAATGCCTGGTACAACTAAAGGTACATTTGTTTGGATGAATATAATGATAACAACAAAACTAGCTTGTAAGAGTTTAATTTCAGAGCTGATATCTAGCCATTTTCCATGTTTTCCTGATAAAAACCAAAATCACTTAATTTCTTACATCAATATCTATAGCACTGTACTGCCAAAAACAGTGATTTTAGGCATTCTGTGTTTTCTTTTCTGTCTGTTTTAGTCACATGATACACACAAGAGTTAGTACTGGATTGCATAACCATTGTTTCTGATGACTTTTGATGGTCTAATAATACTGGCCAACAACAAATTTATTGTTTTAGGTTTTTGAGCTGATTTAGGATAATTTTGGTGTGCTGAATCCAAAAATCACATGAATTTTGCTCAATCAGGTCAACTTTCTGAACTATGCTACATATTGGCTTTTTAACATTTTTGCTTACATTTATGGGAATTTTCACATCATATGATACAAAATTCTTTCATATTTCTTGCAATAAACGAGTTCTGAAGATTATACTTTAGCCAATTTATGATTAATGTTTTTTTTTAATATTACAGGTGAATGAAATGGCTTCGACTAGAAGATCTTTCAAAAATAAGCCTGACATATTCTGCTACATCTGCAGTGAATACATAATAAATAATAAATACATCCTGTTAGAAAATGATTTTTTTTCTCTTAAAACCTATTTTGGGTGAGAACTATATAAAAAATCAACTGATAAAGTCACAAAAATGTAATCAATTTTGTGAGAAGATCAAATTTTTCAAAATCAAATTAGCAAAAAAACCTGACCTGATTGAGAAAAACAGATGTCATTTTTTGATTTAGCGGTGCAAAATGGTCCTAATTCAGTTGAAAAAACCTAGACAACTTGCAAAAAACATTTTTTTGTAACCCAGTGTAATTTTTTCCGCAAATGTATTTGTAGCAACTTCCCTTCTCAATATCAACATTAATATCCACATTAGTAAAACCTCCTCTGTCAAGGCCATGCTTGTTATTGTTGACTTTCTTCTTCTTCTCAAAATTTTTTACTCTTCTTCATGGTATTTGGCCAGGATGGTAATTACAGGTGGCACCCTCTGGTGGATTAATTGAGAAATGCTCATTCCAACACATTGGACACATGGAAGTATAAAGGCAGTGATGCATGACAACATTAGAAACAAACGTTCCTACTTACATATGTAAAGCAAATATAAATGAGCCTCTAGAAGCAACAGAGTGTCAGCTCAGCAAACACTGGCTACCCAACCAAAAAACACAAAAATAAAGTAACATCACCTTCAGCTATCCCACAAATTGTTATATTAAACATTGGTATCATTACTGGCCCATAACTTCACAACCAGACCATCCTAGTGCCATCACATAACAATACCAGATCTGTGCAAACTCACTGGAGATAAGTGCTGACTGATGCACAGACTGAACCCTGCAGAGAAATATCCCAGATCGTTGCTCTGTACAGCCTGGATAATAGGTGTGTGTAACTGTGCGTAGCAAATCTCTTTACTCAGTGTTTATGGTTGTTTTGTTGTTTTGATCCCAGAAGCCTGGCTTGGACCAAAAAGCATTCCTGATGTGGTATCCTGGCAATGGGTCACTGGCTTGGCAGGAGAGATAACGGTCTCCCCAGTGCTCTGCTTTGTGCCTTCCTTTGGCCTGGCTTGGGCTCAGACCAGTGTGTCGAACACAGACACGGCGTGAGGATGAGATGACGTCTGATAGTACGAGAGCGCAGCAGCACAGTGCACACAATGGCACAGATAGATGCTGAGCCACTCATCCTCTGAAAGGATACAGAGTTCAGCTCAGAGCAAAACTGTGAAAATCGCAGGCAGCAGGCAGGTGTTTGTCTACTTCTGCAGAATACGTCTATGAAAAACACAGGAACGTGTCATGCATTAAAGTTTATTATGTGGGAGGTGCAGGTGATTTTATGAAATAGTTCCCCAGGCAGCATATAGTGAAAGTTTTAAACATACTAATAAATAGTTTAAAACACACTGTGTAATTATATCTATATAATAAGTAGGGGTGTAACGGTACAGAAAAATTTTGGTTCTGTATGTTTTCGGTACAGAGGTCTTCAGTTGGATACATTTTTGACAGGTTTTCAGTTCAGTGAAAGAGACCGGTGTGGGGTGTGTGTGTGTGTGTGTGTGTGTGTGTGTGTGTGTGCTACGTAACTACCGAAAACTGAAAGTAAAACTTAACACGCTTTGAATGCCTGACCTAGCTTTTGTACCTCTGTTATACTCTCTGTTGTCATGTAGGGGTGTAAGAAAATATCAGTTCTGCAATATATCGCAATATTTCATTTCACAATACTGTATCGATATTAAAAAGTACTGTATCAATATTTTTAGGTATTTATTCAAATGCAGATATGACAGAGGTTCATTTTTGTTTTTTGTTTTTCTTTTTTTTTTATATTTTATTTATTATTATTTAACACCACTTTATTAAATAATGGTTATTTGAAGCCTCCTAAAAGCACTTTCTACTGTCTGAGAGGCAGATGTTAGTTCCTTTGGAAACTAAGAGAATTAGAAAAATTTTGTGATATAGCATTAGATCCTGTTCTGATCAAATAAAAATGTGTTTAGTATTTGTGCATATTTCTGGCGTAATTCAGTTCTTCCAGGAAATAATCTTTAAAAAAAAAAAAGCTTTTTTAACAGTATCATGATATATAGTGATATATCATATTGCGATCCTAGTATTGTGATTTGTATTGTATCGCCAGATTCTTGCCAATACACAGCCCTATTGTCATGTTTACCCCCCTTATCGGTGCCCCAGCCTCTGAATAAAGTGTTGTTTTTTGGGTTTTTTTTTTTGCAACAGCGCTGAGAATTCAGCACAATGTATATAGGGGAAACCCTGCACATGGGTTCTGCTTGCGGCCACTCCGCTTCCTGACTGTTTGCGTTCTCCACATAGGCTACATGTATTTGTTCAGTACACCCCCATATTGTATCGAAGGCCCCAAACCGAAATGGTTTGGTACAAATGAGTGCACCGTTACACCCCTAATAATAAGTGTTGATTAATGTTTGTGCCTCTGGTGTTGAGGATTAGAATTACATATAATTGAACAGCTTGCATGTCGTTCGGCTATATTCATACATACACATATATACACATGTATATGCGCACACACACACACGCACGCATGCACACACACACACACACACACACACACACACACACACACACACACACATATATATATATATATATATATATATATTATTATATATATATATATTATTATATATATATAGGATTCTGTTGGGTTTCTGTAAATTGACTTAGAGTCTGGTTTTGACCAACTCTATATATAAAATGTCAAGAGATAACTTTTTTGTGATCTGGCGCTATATAAATAAAATTTGATTGATTGAGTGATTTAATTGGTTTTCCCCTGTAAGTCGCTTTGGAAAAAAGCATCTGCCAAATGTGTAAACATAAACATAAACATATATATATATATATATATATATATATATATATATATATATATATATATATATATATATATATATATATATATATATGCATTCAAAGAGTTACCTTCAGTGAGCCATAGTTGTCATCACGGTGCTGTGTCCATCATTGTTGTCATTGTCGTCATTGTTGTCATGGTGATTTTCTTTGTTAGCAATTTCTTCAAACATGTTCTCCATTGAAACCACTGTATCAGATTTATTTCAAATTTGATCTGTAGCTTCTTTGTCTACAATGTTTGTTCACAGTTTTGAGAATTTTTGAAGTATTTAAAATTTGCCTTTACTTATAATGGGCCATATTTTAATGGACTATAACATGTACATGGTTACAGATGTCAATATTGTTACTATTGAGCACTGATAAGAAGTCATAGATGGACTTTCATTTAATTTGTGGTGTTCTCCTCCAGTGAAAGTTCCACCCACTTCTATTGGCAGATTGATCTCCTGCATCATGACCACAGGACTCTAACATAGCAGCAGAATCTGAAAACCAAGTTAGTGATTTTTGATAGAACATTCTGGTGAGCTACAGGGCCACTGGTCCTATTTTTAGACGTTAGGTCTGGGTGATATCACAATTTTAGATGATAGTTGATGTAAATTTGTTGTATGATCTACTTTTCAGATGGACTGCACAGATTGTGTCATTTAAAAAATAAACACTAGAACCTGTAAAAACCTGCTCCTATTAAATAGCTCTTTTACTAGTGTATAACAGTGATTTACTGTTGCTAGCGTAAGTTTCTAACTCCAGTCCAAGACTTTAGCCTCTAATGGCACTGAAGTGTTCTGTGTTCAGTCTGCATTAACTCTCAGTGTTTGGCTAATGTGTTGTTTTACTGCCCCTGAAGAAATAATGATGATGGATTACTCTAACTCTGTGAGCTGTGGGTTCACTTATTCCAGGAATATGTTTAGGACATGTTTGTCTAGATATTGTCAAAATATTTTAATAATTTCAGTCCAAAATGATGTGAAAATCTCCAGTCAGACATCAACAACAAAAAGCCATCACACTCAGCCTCCAGGAACTTAAGGAAACAAGAGGAGAACTTGCTATTATTTGTTCATAACTCATCTACATTTTATAAAAGGTGAGAAACTTGTAATTCAGATCCTTCATCAGGATTCTACCCAAAAAAATTGTTATCTGACCTTTTGGCCTAAAACCCAGAGAAGCTATGTGGTGTGTTCATTTTCAAATTATGGCGCTTCTGATTCCCCCTCCTATTTATTTATTTGTGTATGGATGGATGCATGTATGTATTTTGCTACAGCACATACAATTCTGAGCAATAAAAGGAAAGGAATGTTATTTTCGGTTTACCATGGCTTCTGTTCAGTAATTCAACCCCCTTTGACCAGCTCTGCCCCTTTTTCTTCTCTTTCATTGCGATAGTCAGGCAGCTGTTACTCACTTGACTCTGACTCGTCTAAAACGGTGCAAGTGAAGACTTCTTTAGTTGTAGAAATGGTACAAGTCAGATGTTTCAGTATTGACAAGTGAAACAAAACACCCAGTCCAGTTCTCTGGTGGGAAAATGAGCAGGATTCAGTAGAGTTCTTCTGAAGAGTGACTCAGCTGCACACCTCTGAAGATTTAAATTAGTGCTGGGCAATGATTAAAATTTTTAATCAGGATTAATCGCATAGTTATATGCGGGGGGGGGGGGGGGTTGCCGGCATCAACAGCATGTATTGCCTTTAAGTGATATTTCAGACTGGAAGTACTCGGTGATAAAAAATAATTCCACATTGCAGTGCTTCCAAACAACTTTGTCCTTCTCAACTCCACCATCTGAAGACATTTAAAATGAAAATGTCCATATAAAACAGTGGTACTTTTCTCCATGTTTATGTCCCCACCAGTTTATTTCCGGTTGTGAGTGATTGACAGGAGTCTTAAGCCCACTAATTAGTACTAATACTAATAAACCCAATAATATGTGATGTTCAGTTGTTCAAAGCAAGCAAAGGGGGCCCTCTAGTGGTCGGAATAAGTTGCAGTAACGTATGTTTTGTCCTTTCAGTGTACCCGTAGTCAGTTCGAACATAAGAAGGAACTAGCAGACACGTTTCTTCCACTCTGTTTGTATGACCCCAAAAACGTTTGCCTGTGAGTATTTTATGTTCAGCTGTTGTAAGAATGAATAGTATAAAATATCTCTGATGTGAACCTTTGTTGCTGGATAAAAAAGACGTTGTAAAACTTAAATTAATTTGTAAATGCTAATCGTTAGCATCTCTATGGATTTTCCCATTCAAGTTAGCATTGAGCTAGCGATCTTTTTCCCATTCATTTAAATGTATAATGACATGTAAATGTACTAAGGCAGTGAACATAACTGAGACATATTCTGTATGTATGTTGCACTTTTACGGTGAGTCTCAAGTTAAAGATTTGGAGAGAAGTGTTCGGCATCCGGCTTTTCTTGGGAAACCTGTCGTCTATCTGCCGAGCTAATCGCTACACACACACAAGCAGAGGCAGAAGAATAGGAGTTAGAATAGAACGGCAGTAATGTGAGATAAAAAAAAATCATCTGCGTTATTTAATGAATGCATTAATGTGTTAATAACGTGTTAACTTGCCCAGCCCTAGTTTAAATATAATCTTTTTTTTTTTGTTGTACAAATATCATGGAATTGTTGACTCTGTCAGCATCGGAAGTCCAAGATGGCTGAAAGGCAGGAAATGGTGTGATGAGCCCTTTTCATCCATAAAATACTGATTTGATGTGAATTAAAGCTAAAAAAATGTGTTAGTGTTTAGTTCATTTTTTTATATTATGGAGATTTCATTGGGAGTAACTGTAGGCAATACGTTTAATAGATTTATATTTCACCATATCCCTTTTTCATGTTTGTTTGTATTTTGTTTTGTTTTTATATTTGGTTACATTTATTTGTGTGTTATTTTTGGGAGGCTCTTTTGGTTACTTGTCTTTACTGTATGTTGAGTGACCTCTGACCTTTTAGTCGCAGTATTTTCTGTAGATTTGTCCACTCTCTTTGGTTTCCAGACCCTGTGAGGGTAAGTGTGCTTGTGGAAAACTCGTCATGAGAAGAGCAGTAAAAGATGCTTACTTACCTGAGTAGCACTTGAAAGTCAACTGAATGACTTTCTAAATAGTTTTAATTAATACAACTACAACTTTCTCTGTACACAGCAAATATGGGAGTGTTAAAATTTCACGGACAGTGTTAAATAGAGAGTGTTGGTGTTGTATTAACACCAGATTGCTATAAAATGACATTGCCTCTGTAACCTTTGACAAATAAAAGTTGTCAAATCAGAGTGTTGTTAACATTGATGTTAGATTTTACCCTGATTGGGGTCGATCAAGCCACGCCCTCATGTAACGGTTCCACACCCACACCAGAATGACCAAGGCCACACATATTGACTCATAATGTTTCAAAATGACCGTTTCAAGAACAGGTGATCTGGCTGATTACACCTTCAACCACATTGGTGGAAGAGATTAAACACACCTGTGGAGACTGATTACTCTGGGAAATTTAAAGGAAGGAACCGTGGCAGAAGGGAAGGGTTGAGAATTTCTATGGATCTAAGAACAGGTCTACAGGTTACCTTTGCTTGACTTTTTCAAGGAGAGAAAGAAATTAAAATGCAAAGCTTCAAAGGCTTACAGCATGGGAGAGAAGTGTTACTTTTGACACTGTAACTCAACATCAACACTAGTGTCGTGTGGTGCTGCTTTTTAACAGTGAAGAGTGCTGAACTGACTAAAACTGGGTGTTCATTTTCTGACATTTTCAGAAGTGTTATCTTGACACTGTACAGTGTGGACACAGACATTTTGTGAGTGTTTATTTCAATACTGTGGGTGTTAAATTAACACTGGTATTTTTGCAGTGTAGCGTTCTGTAATTCATCATCTTCTGGTTCCAAGTTTCCAGAATTTCACGTTTTTATTGCAGTGTTTCTCCAGCTACTGTAAGCATCTCCACATTTGGGGGTGTTGTAAAAAAAACACTAACCTAAAACTGGCTATGAATGGATGGAGAGGAAATGGGAGGGGCTGTAAGCACAGGCTGTTTAGTGTGTGAATGTGTGTGTGTCCGCCCTTTGGTGCCCTGCAAAGTGTTAATGTTTTAATGTTTGATTGAGGTCCACAGGAACAGCGATAATGGCAGGTAAATGGTTAACATCTGACATTTGAATTTCCTCAACACTACCTCCATTCATCATACATGATGGCTGTGGACTTTGCGTAGTTGTCGAATCATTAGATTTATTTCAGTTCTTAATAACTCGTGCAGTTTTAGTGCTTCAGTGCATCGTTTATCCAAAGACAATCAGACAGTTTTAGTTTCACCCAAAATGTCACAGTTGAAACAAACATCTCAGTTACCCACAAACTGTGGTCACACATTCCCAAAAGACCCACATCCACGTGTGTGTGTGTGTGTGTGTGTGTGTGTGTGTGTGTGCATGCGCGTGTGTATTTTGGTAAGTCTATAGAATTTTGCTGCAGATGTGTCACACATTTACAAGAAGTTATTTACATCATCACATATTAACTCACTGCACCAACACAAGGAGACAGTAGAGAAAATACTCAAGTAGGAAACATGACTATGTAGGAAACAGAAGGTGAATTGGAGACTATGTGGACCTGTTCAAGTACATTTCTAAACTACTTGCTTCTTGATGGGGCTTTTTTTGTCTTAAATGATGATAAATGAACTTGTGTTTTTCACTCTTGGTTAATTTGGAGACACTCAAGAAAATTTGTCATGACTTTATCAGTAAAGTTTGTCAGTGACTAAATTATTAGCAACAGCAGCCCATTCATTATGTGCACTATAAAGTCTGATTGTACAAACACAAAAATAGGACCACTTTAGCACCTATTCACGTCTCCTTTTTAATCTGAGTTTAGATAAAATCCCAACTGAATTCCTAACTACATCTCTAAGAGTATGACTCTGTAAACAGTCCACGTGTTTTGTCATCCCAGCGTTTGCTGTTGTGTTTAGTTAATTGAATCTTCCTCCCTCTCTTCCCCCTCTCTCCTTCAGGACTCTGCTGTGGATAGGCCGCCTTCTCCAGAATATGCCCTGTCTCCATGGTAACAGGCCTTTGGCAGACCCAGAAAAAACTGTGGGACAAACTGGCCCACTCTCATCTAACATACCTGATCCTGGACTGCACTGAGCGCAGACTTTTGTTCACATATGGTCATAGTATCAGACAGACCGAGTGCAGGACATTGAACAGAATGTCTAAATTAGTGTTTAAATACATAGTTTTATTTGACTGGATCAAACTGGGAAGGAGTCTGTAAATATCAGAGATGTTGAACATAATTCAACAAAATTTTGTTATTTCGCTTTATTATGTCAGGGATTTACTCATATTCAATTAAGAGATCTCAGGTCCAGTAGCACCAGTCGTAAACTGGTCTAAAAGGATTCTGAAGCGGGCCCAGGATGCACCAGCTGTTCAGCCAGGTGTTGGGCCAGAGGGATCTGTCCAGAGCAGGGGATCTGTTCTCGCTGGAGGATGCAGAAATCGAGGACTGTCTGTCTCAGGCTCTGGACCAGATTAAAACCATCTCCTGCTCACCAGTCAGTAGATATTTATCCATACTATTACAGATCATTTAGCCCCTTTTTTATATGATTTTTTTTTGTTCTTCATCCATCATTAACTTATCCTTAATTTTCCAACTTCTTACTGACAGGATTATCTGACGAATGACAACGACCAGGCGGTGGTGGAGATCTGCATAACACGCATCACCACGGCCATAAGGGAGACCGGCTCCATCGAAAGACACAGCACAGCGCTGGTGGGTCTGTGGGAGTCGTGTCTGGAACATAACCTCACCCCTCAAGGTGAAAACACAGAGGACACGCCGCACGCCAAGATTGCCTCTGACATCACCAGCTGTATCCTACAGGTACACACATGACGGCAGGTCAGGCCGACGCACACACAGGGATCGTGTTGAGGGAGAAAAATAGTAGTGTGTGTGTTTTACCTGAAGCACAAAGGGCACATACCATCAGTATACCCGTCGACACCTGAGCCACTGCGCTCACTCACATGGTATTTGCACTTTTGTCGTGTGTTTGTTGGTGTCAATGAAAGCACAATGATGAACAGCTTAAAGTGATGTTTTCACCTAAAGCAGTGAATCTCTTATTTTGTGAATCCACTATATCAGTGGTTCCCAACCTTTTTTGTCTTGTGACCCCATTTTAACATCACAAATTTCTGGCAACCCCAGACATTCAAAACGGAGATATTATTTTTTTTGCTCAAATTAATTTGTTTTTGATCATGTAATAGTTTGCTATAATATGTTGCAAATAAACATTCATTTTACACGACATTTAGGTTATATAATGTAAATTTTTATTAGTAAGTTTTAATTTTTAAAAATTTTTAATCAATTACTAGAAATTTTAGGAGATCCCATTTGAATTCCAGGCAATTCTATATGGGGTCCTGACCCTAAGGTTAAAAAACACATTGCATTAACTGCTCCCAATCCCCTTTTTAAGTTGTTTGGTACAGTCTGTTCTTTCTCAAACTGATAAAATCTTGCACCACAAACATCTGAAACCAGTGTTCAAGGGGTTAAACTGAAATGAGGAGGAAAAAGGATCTTATTTAGAGGCTCACCTGGGGTATATATCCACCAGCAGCACCAAAGTTTGCATTGTAATAACGTCGATCATTTTACAGTGAAATCTTGCCACTTCAGTAAGTATTTTTCTTTTTTTTTTTTTTTTTTTTTTTTTTTTTTTTTTTATCAATTACTAGAAATTTCAGGCAACCCCATTTGAATTCCAGATGACCCCACGTGGGGTCCCGACCCCAAGGTTGAAAAACACTGAACTATATGGACAAAAAACAGTGGGACTTGAAATATGATGATAAAAAATTTCAATGTCAGTTGTTTTCAATGATTATCACTGTAAATGTCAAATCCATATTGCTTTTGATTTTAAAGGTAGTTTTTTCTTTCTGATTGAGAGTTGAGGAAACCAGATTGTAACTTAACTATGGTTTGAAATCATTACTTTTGTTTAGATAATGATAAATATTTCAGAAATCTAAGGGTACAACATTTAAGACGATTACACTGGTCTACAAGGAAAATGCTTCCAGAATAAAAGTAATGAAATTTTACCACATGAGAGTCAATGATAAAGAAAAATCAAGTAAAAAATGCTGGTTGGCTGAACTTTCCAAGATACAGCCTTGGGTCAAAATGTGAAATTCAAGAATTAATGAGAGAATGGGTTTGACTCAAAAGGAATATTTGTCTCAGAGCTACAAGATCTACTTCAAAACACTGTCTGCACATTAGAATACATTCACTTTACAGGTTCTATTTAGTGGAAGATTTATAAAACTATTATATAAATGTACATAAACCAATATATATGTGTAATAACACTTAATCATATACCTTGAAAACATCAGCAAACTGGCATTTTTGGCATTTATTTTCCAATTAATCTTATTAAAATACGTAACATTTAGCACATTTAATCTCTGAAGCAAATCATTTCTAAAAAAAATTGTAGAGCAGTGTTATAATCAGAATCAGAATGAACTTTATTGCCAAGTATTTTCACGTAAGAAGATTTGGTCTTGGTGTATCAGAGACAAACAATATCGACAACACCAAACATGCATTTAAAAAATAGAAAAATCTAAAAAATAAATGATAAATAAGTAAAAAATAATAAAATAAATGATTAAGAATGATTAGAAAAGCCAGAGTTGAGTAAAAATCTGAAGCATATTATAAACATAGAAGACACTGTAAACAAAATTAACCCTAAAGATGAAAAAAAAAAAAATCAACTTATATTGTAATTGTATTTATTGCAATATAAATTTATATGACAGCATTTATCATTTTGGTTTTGTCCAGACTCATGTTTTCAATGAAACTCCTGAATGTCATGTGTCTCAGTGCTTTTGTTCATGTAGCACAATTGGGTTTGTCTGCTGGGGCACAAAACAACACATAAAAACAGCATTTATTAAGGAATTAGATGTTCAGTTCATCAGTTACTCAGTCTTGAATACTCCATGATGGTTCATTTCAGCTTTAATTTTGTTATTTTATTGGTCTATAAAAATCCACTCTTGGTCAACCTCTATTGTTAAGTATGAAATGCACTGTCAGCTACAAAAAAGGGTGTGAAACAGAAACATATAGATGCATATGAAAGTCCTTTTTAATATTACGAGTACCACATATACATAAACCAGGTGTCACATCCTAAAAAATAAAAATAGACACATCATCGCTCTGGCATTGCAGGAAAGTATAGCCGCATAATGTGGTCTCATCCTTTAAGTGTGTCTAATTTTTTGGCCATATTTACACAGTTTAATATGACTTAAATCCAAAAAAGCATATGAAGGGGGTGGGGAGCATCTAAAGAATTATGTACATATGAATCCGTTAAATGAAGCGACTGTTGTTTTCAGTTCACAGTAAACATTTTAAGGGATTGTGGGTATTCTGCAGAAGAGGTAAATGTGGGTACACAAGTTTAAAGTACAACATGTCAATAGAAACAGAAAAGCAGGAGTGTATTCAGAGGTGGATTTTGCTTTAAGTGCAAATATATTTTTATGTAATCCAGCGGTCTTTCAAATGTAAATCTAAACCTTGCCTACTTTTCCCATCAGACCTCCACAGCTAAAAGGCTTAAAAGCAGAGGGACTCCGTCTGTTCCACCTTCTCTCTTTCTATTTCGGGTCAGAACGGGAATGTGCTTAATACCTCTGTAATGAGACTGATTCTGTAGCAAAGGCACGTACACACACACGTACATGCAGAAGCAGAGGTGAGACTAAAACTTTTGACAGCTCCTGCCTCTGATGTCCTAACTCCACCAGTTTGCATGGGAACACTTACTTCAAGGTTGTCAAACATACGGCTCATGGGCCAAAACGGGCCCACCAAAGGGTCCAATCTAGACCGTGGAATGAATCTGTGAAAAAGTTACACTGTAGATACTAACAGTCACAGGTGTCAAAATCATTTTAGTTTATGTTCCACATACAGACCAATTTGATCTCAAGTGGATCAGACCAGTAAAATACTATCATAATAACATGTAAATAATGATAACCCCAAATGTTTCTCTTGATGTAAAAAAGTTAAATTACATGAAAATACTTATATTGTGTTTAGTTTTGTAAATTTTTGTATCATATCCTCCCGAAAGTTTTGCCTTTTTATAGTAACCCTTTCATGCATGAATTATGAGAGCCTTAATCAAGATTTTTTTTTCCCTGAGTGTTTTTATTCCTCTTTAGGCATTAAAAAGAACAATGCGACTGAATTTTTTTTTTTTATGAACTTGTTTTTCATGGAGTTGCAAAAATGTCCACTCAGCTGGACACCATGCGTTTAGTTTTTGAAGCAAAGAAACATGTATTAACTGATATACTGTGTGAAATCTATGAAATAAAAATGTCTTTAATGCTGCTAATCTGATGTTTTCTCACATTTTAACATACTCTTATACTAGTTATTTCTCACTCCATGAAGATAATATGCAATATGTTAATTACAGTCTAATAACAATAACAAGCAATTGATTTACATTTACATTACATTTACATTTATGCATTTGGCAGATGCTTTTTTCCAAAGCGACTTACAGGGGAAAACCAAAATAATAAAAATGAATAAATAAAATAAAATAAAGAATAACATAAAATATAAGAATAGATTAAAGACATAAAGCAGCTGTACAATTAAAAACTGTCATACAGAAGAATAAAAAAGCAAAATGATAGACTAAAATACAAAAATAGATTAAGAAGACATAAAAATAGCTGTACAATTAAAACTGTGAAATAAAAATACCAAGTAAAACAACACTCAAACATGTTACTGTAGATCAAATTTATCAAGAACAGCAAATTTACAGTAATGGTATGAATGTCAGTGTATGGGATGGTGCATAAGTGTCCACTGTGTCGGCTGATATGGAACTAAAACAACAAAACCCATGAATATACAGGAGAACAGCTGGAGAAGAACTGTCCACTGGAGGGACCACTATGCATGAAAGGGTTAAATAATTGCCTTGATTGGAAACAGTATGATGCAACAATTTTTTCACATTTTTTATTTTGACTTTTTACGGAATGTCCTTTGCTGTGAAGTATTTCTTTTTTTTTTTTTTTTAAGTAAAGCTGTGAAACGCTTGTCTCTTATAGAGGACAAAAATGCATTCCAAAGGGTCCAATCTGGACTGTGGGATGAATCTGCGAAATGCAAAAGTTACACTGTAGATACTAACAGTCACAGGTGTCAAAATCATTTTAGTTCATGTTCCACATACAGACCAATTTGATCTCAAGTGGATCGGACCAGGAAAATACTACCATAATAACATATAAATAATGATAACTGCAAATTTTTCTCTTAGTGTAAAAAAATTAAATTACATGAAAATACTTATATTGTGTTAAGTTTTGTAAGTTTTTGTATCATATCCTCCTGTTTTGCCTTTTTATGTTAAATGATTGCCTTGATTGGAAACAGTACGATGCAACAGTTTTTTCACATATATTTTTTAAATTTGACTTTTTATGGAATGTCCTTTGCTGTGGACAGTTTTCTTTTTTTTTTTTTTTTTTTTTAAGTAAAGCTGTGAAACGCCTGTCCCCTACAGAGGACAAAAATGCATTCCTTGGTTTCAGGAGGATATTTACAAACTATCCTTAACCCTTTATCATCCACTCATTGAAATACTCTGAAATTCAAATTTTCAGCCTTTGTATGTTATTGGACGTCATCATCTCCCTCTTCTTGGCATAAAACATCTGAACAGCACTTGCTAAAAAACAAAGACATGCAAGAAAACAACTGTTATAAGGTCATAAACTGACAAAAATCACTCATATTCACTATTTATAGCTTCAAAATGTCTGTAAAATCTCTCTGAATCACTGTATAATGTCATAAAAAACAACATGCTTCTTGACCTCACTGAGGTACGGGATTGGCCCCATATTTAATGTTTGTGGAAATTACCAAAAATAGTCACTTGCCTGATATAGGGTTAAAAAAATAAAGTAAAATACAAATAACCTGAACAAATATGAACAACACGAAATGTCTTAAGGGAAGTAAGAGCAATTTTACTAATATTATGCCTGTTTTATGTCTTTTTAGATCCACTGTGGTCTATAAGTTGTAATGCACACGTGTAAATGATAAATTGAGGCATAATATTGATTAAAAAGCACTTATTTTTTTAAGAGATTTCACGTTGTTTGTGGTTGTTCATGTTATTCACATTTTAAAGGATACTTTGTTGATGTGTAGATAGATATGTAAACATTTTTTGTTAATAGTTTACTGGTCTAGCTCACTTCAGATCATATTGGGCTGAATTTGGCCCCTGAGCTTAAGTGGGTTTGACACCAAGGTTATAATAGTTTTGGATTTTTCATTATAGTTTAGTTTTATTTAGATTTGACTTTTTTTTTTCTCTAATTCGGTTAGTTTTAATTTGTTTTTAGAGCAGGTTTGCTACTTTTTATTAGTTTTTGTTATTTTCTAAATGCTTAGTTTTAGTTTAGTTTTAGTTTTTTCATATCTTTACTCTTCTTCTCCGTCGTATTCAAATAAATCCCAGACAGGACTCTGCTGTTTTCTCCCAACTTTAGTCTCCATGTTTCCAGGTAGAGTGGGGACCAGAAGACGACTGTAAACCACAAGTGACGAGAAGTAACGGACCGTTAAATATCGCTTGAGGGAAATAAATCGATTTTGTATCAATCCGACATTGACAAAGATGAAAACGAAGGGAATTTTATCCGTAATTTTTAACGTTTTAGTTAGTTTTGTATGCACACAAAACAGTTTCAGTTAGTTTTTTTTTCTTTTAATTCTAGTTTTTACTTATTTCAGTTAACGAAAATGTTTTTACAATTCTAGTTTTCATCATTTCGTTAGTTTTCGTTAACGATAATAACCTTGTTTGACACCTCTGATTTACTCTGTTTCTCTATCTGTCTCCTTCAATCTGTTTTGTCCCCTTTAGCTGATATTCTGAAACATGTTCTAGCTTGTGATTTGTTTGTCTGAGCCTCCAACTATCTTCATCTCCTGTCTCTGTCTTTTTATCCTTGTCATGTTGAATCTACAAATGCACAAATGCTTTCCTTACCCTTCCACTGAAACTCCCACAGAGACGAGTGAAGACGTACACAAGAACACACTGTAGGGGGGAAGTGGCTTGTTTACCACCCGTATATGTGCACATAGGATTCTGGCTCTTGAAGGCATCTTGAGTGTTTTTTTCCAGGCTGTTAGATCTGAGCTAAATCTGACATTAAAGCAATTTGACCTAATAAGATAAAAAAGACAGATGGTACAGATGAATAAATCTGTACAGTTTTACATGAGGAACCCGCTTTGGAGGTTAAAATGATGGGGACAGTCAGCACTGGCCACAATGTATTTATTATCATTTAACCAAAGCAGTCAGATACAGATAAATGAGAGATTTAGTAATATATGTTTGTTTGTTTTTTTTCAAATTTTTATTTAGAAATATTGAGAAAAGTTCAACATGCATTTAAATTACATTGAGGTCACGTAACAAGTCTGTGACTAATGACCAATCTTTCCATTCTCAACATTTCAGTTTTTCTTTTTTTTTTTTTTTTTGTGTTAATAAACAAAACAATTGAACAGTGAACAATGGATGCATTGTTACATAAAGAAAACACATACGAAAGACCAAGAGACTTTGACCTCCTCTTTCTAAAGAAAAAAAGGAAAATAAAAAATAAATAAAATATGAAAAGCAGAATTAATTAATTACACAAAAAACAAGACAATTCCAGATACATTGTCATTTCTTGTACATTTAGAGTTCCAACAGATTGTGTTTGGTAAGTGTAAACAAAAAATATCCACTTTGACCATAGATCTGAAAATTTGTTCATTTGTAATCGAAGGGAGAAGGTTAGTCTTTCCATCTGGTAAATTTCCTTCACAATATCTACCCATTTTTCCAGATTAGGTGATTCAGGTTGGAGCCAGTGGCTGGTCACAGCCTTTTTGCCAGCAGTTATTAAAATTAGTAATATATGTTTTTATTTACACAAATTAGCAGTATCAGATACATGTAACTGCACTGTACTGTAGATGAATAGATGGATCGCCTACAGAATGATGAAGATGCTTTGTCTACATCGCCATCATGTGGCTGAATGTGGTGTGTGTTTGTGTGACAGTGGTGTAAATAGTCAATAAAAGTACTAGTAACATTTGGAGAATGTACTACAGTAAGTAAAAGTTCTATTTTTAACACCTGAATCAAGAATTTAAGTATTATCAGCAAAATTGTCTTGTTTATTTACAGTAATTTTGCCACTTTAAGAGACTGTGTGAAATAACTAAGCAAACAAGGGAAGAGAAAAACAAAATAGGAGATGATAAACAATCAATAACATCATCATATGACAGTCAAATATGTAAGAAAGAAAGAAGTAAGAAATTAAGAAAATATTTCAATATCAATATTAATAATAGTGATAGTAAACAGAACTAAAAAAAAACAATAATGGGAAAATAAATAAGTCAAGACAATGACAAAATTCCCGATTTATATTATTATATAAAATAATAAATTGATAAATTAATGTATTATGACCATTGAGAAAATCAGGAAAATCTTCAAACTCATAAAAATAAAAATATATGTACTTACATACCAATAAAAAAGTATTGATAAAATACTAAACTACTACTATAATAATAATAATAATATTAATAATCTCACAATGTTGTATAACTCTCCAACCACAAGCATGCTCTGTGTCATTAAAAGGCTTAGATTCTCTATATTTTTGCCATTTTAGGTATTTTTATGGAACACGTGGCAATACATCCCTAAAGGACAAGCCATCATATGCATTGAAGATTATTTATGTTCCTTCAGTCCAGGGGTCATCCATTATGATTTAAGGAGGTCTAGATAGAGAAAATGTCCTTGTGTAGAGGGCAGCAGTATCGACATGTTTAAGTTGCATTATAATTTAGTTATACATTAATTAATGTATTTAATAGCATTGTCATTCTGTCAACATCTACACTGTGTGAAGTCAAGGACTCCAATCAAGCAAAGAAAGCTATAATTCAATGCCATTTCAGCAATATTTTTATATCTGTAGTGCAACTCTGGACTCAGATAGGTTAACAGACGAAATTATATGGACATTTTATGGATTTTGTGAAATTCTCATTGTTCAGTTATTGTTGGCACTGTTGCATGTTTTACACACTATCTCTTCCATTGTCAGTCCATTGTCACAAAATCCAAGAGATTGCATCTACTGTTTTCTGTTTCTGCAGTAAATCAACCTGAATGTGGAGCTTCAAACTGCAGAAGTTTGTGATGGTGTAATTGCATGAGCTGATATTGTGATAATGATTGTGTTTCTGTTCACTGTGCAGACTATTATTATGCACACAGGCTGACAGTGCAGGTTTATGTTGAAACACAGTTGTTTTAGACTGTCCTGTTGAGGGTGCTAGTGCATTTCTAATCTCTATTCTCCTCATTTCTAGTTGTGGCTTAGGTTAAAAAAAACAAAAAAAAAAAACAAGCATCACTTCACCTGAGTTAAAAAGTCAGTGCCAACAAATCGTAGTTTAACTCAATTAATATTTAACCCAAAACATAGATGTTCAGCAAAAAAAAGAAACCCTTTTAGCCACAAGGCCTGAGACTTTTGTCTTCATTTTGCATTCTTTGTGTCCTCTCAGAACTACAGTTGTCCGTCGGTCATGGTGCTCGCCGTCCCGGTCGCCGTGCGTTTCCTGCAAAGAGGGAACAGGGAGCTGAGCAGGAACATGTCCAGTTACCTCTCACTGGCTGCGATAGCCAAGGCCGACCTGCTGGCTGAACACACCGAGGCCATAACACTCAGTGTGCTTGGAGGTAGGACATACAAACACAGTCACACACATAAACAAACACATGCATGTAACATTTAACATATAAACTCTGTTTCAGATTAAGACAGATCTCAACTAAGTGTGTGTGTGAGGGTGTGGATTTCATAGATTGCAAACAGTATAGAAAAATATTTGCTGATGTTTTTTTTAGTTGTTCATTTGAGGCCTCGGAGCAGACCTGTAACAATGGGATAAACTGTTTTACTAGAGTGGAAAAAGGAATGACTGTTGTAATCAGTAGTTGTAGTAGAAAACCACATTCTTAGCCTATAATGGCCCACTGTAAATAATGCGGTAATGACGGCTTTCGGAGGATTATAACGATAGTAAATACCAGCTGCAATAAATCATTTATTCCCTCATACAGCAGGGAAACTTGCTGTAAGTTCTAACAATTTGGGAGACAATTGGCTTTTTGTTTTGTGCACTTGTTTTCAAGCTCTTTCCTTGAATTTTTTTTCTGCCCTTTTAACCTTAACAGGAGCTGTTGAAGCTCATTAGTATTGTGTGGTTTCCTGAGGGGTTAGCAATGCCTGATGGTGATATGTTTACCCCGCAGGCTTACACACACACACACACACACACACACACACACACACACACACACACACATAGCCATGAACAGGTTGCATTAATCTGGGGGGATGGTATGAAGGTGTTCAGTTCAGAGTGCAGGAATTTACTTTCTTCACTAATAAATCAGGCCCAAACACTTGAGTCTTAAGATGTTTTTTCTTGCAGGTGTGTGTTATATGAACCGATCCAAACCATTATCAACATGTTTAACTAACACTTCACTCATGCTACCACGTGGAATTAATCACCTCACGCAGCACCGGTGTGATGCACCCACCGTGGGGACGTTCTATGAGCTCAGCACATGAAACAGCTTAGCTCTGCGCTGTCTGCTTCATTTTACAAGTCAGGTTTCTCCAGAAGTGTCAGTGAGATGAAAAACCAGTGGGTGAAAATAGAGACTAGTGTCCCAGCTAATGAGAGAATGGACTTGGGCATTTTTCTATTTAGAGTAGATGAGCAAAAAGACAATTGGAGTTGTGTGGAGGATAAGGTGGCATGTAGAAATAGAAACTACTCATTTACACCCTAATTTTTGTCCATGTGTGTTTTCTTAGAGTTAGAGTAGAAGCCATGATGCTCTAAATGCACATTTTACAGTTGCAGTGAGGCTGTTCTTTATAGTTATTCTGTTGCAGCTGCCTTCTGGGCCTTTCACCCTTAGGGCTCTAGGATAAAGGGGCCTGTGGTGATTTATTGTATTTATTTGGGTAATATAATATCTCAGTACATATTTTACAACTGCAGGGAGGCACTACATTTTTGTTATTTTGTGCTAGTTGGATTTTGAGGGTTTGACCCTATGAGGGCTCAGGGATAAAGTTGCCTCTGGCAATTTTTCTTTTTTATTTGGGTAATGTAATATGTCAGCATTTAATATTCTGGATATCATTTTCATCATGTTTTTCTTGTGCTTTGTGACAAAGTCAAACTCAGTACATTTGATCAAGTGGAGAGGGTAATAAAGAAGTCCCACTTTGCTTGTATCAGTATGTCAATTTAATGTGTTTCATTTTAACATTTACACGTTTTAGTCCACAGTAATTATTGGCTGGTCTGCTGTGCAGGGGCAGTGTTGTGTTTCAACGTGTTTTGGAGAGATTTCATTGACTTAAGTTATGGTTAGTGCAGGGGTTAGACTCAGGTCTCCAGGAAATTACTTTAACTTTAACCTTAAAATAACTATTAACCCTCAAAGTAATGATTTACATCAAGAGGACATGGACTTCCCCATAAATGACTGGGTAAATAGATTTGCACCATCATAATGTAAGAAACTCAGTCCACAAAGCTCAGTGGAGGAGTTTATACTAGTATGTTTAGATTTATTTTTCCTCAGGCAGCTTTTTAATGTTTTAACGCGGTATCAAATTGTTCTCCCTCTGGAGGCTAATCCTCAGTTTCACCCTCATGTTGCTTTTTAACAAGCCCGGACCCTGTGGTCCTATGAAAACACAGCATAAACACAACAGAACATAAACATGAGAAGACAAACACACATATGCATGCCAAAACACGCAGACACACACATGCAGCTCAGAGGACCAATAACAGATTAGCTTTTTTTTCCTCCCAGCAACCCTCTGTTCAGGAAGTGAGGTGATGTAATGGGGGTTTTGTTGGAGTTGATGATGGGGTTCTTATGAGTTGGCAACACAAGAAAGACAAATGGATGGGCTGTATACATGTGTGTTTTTAAAGGTTATATCTGTTATGTCACTTTGAGCTTTTTGCATTCTGTCAGGTTATAGCTGTTTTTTTTTTTTTTATTCATTTGGAAGTTAGGAATGTTTTCAATCACCTATGTATCAGTTCATTGATATGAGGTTTACAAGGCTGCCTGTGTGTGATTACAGGAAGCTAACAGCAGGACTCAGTGTGAATGTTTTACAGCCTGCTACAGTCAGTCACAACAGAGCGCGCTCATTATCAGACATCACACACAGGTTAATACACATACTTACAAACATGTGGCACTGCTGCGACCACATATGGAGCCCCTTCCTTTGAGTAAAACCTGATCTGAAGGTAATCATAACGTTTGGAATGCGTAATCTGTCAAATGTACAGTATCCCTTTATGTCCTGCTGTGCAACATCTGTAGTTACTGTACTCTGCTTTGCAAGATAGTGCAAGAAGAGTTTGGGGTGGGTTGCTGGCTGGATGGGAGGGGGTGTGAAAGGTGTTTGTTTCCATTTCGTAACAGGTCACAGCTACAGAAAAAGTCCAGACCATGCAGAAGTTGTTGCTGCAGGTGGAACCTGTTATGTTTCACTGATGGGCCTCATACCTGGATGTGTCCCCTCTCTATGCAGACCACATAGTTTAGAAGGTTTACTCTGAGTGTGTACAGCAGTCTGATGAAGATACAAACTCTGCACTTGTGATTGCTGCAGAATTTTAACATTTCCTGAGTCACATGTTATAGCAGTGATAACTTAATTGGATTGTTGTGCAAAAATACCTGAATTTTAGTGGCAATTCCAGAATTATTATAGTTAACATGAGAAAACAAAGCTGTGCCACATGGGCAAAAATGTTATCAGTTTATATTTCTAATTGAGAGTGAATGGTTGTTTGTTTTTATATGTCAGCGCTGATGATCTGGTGACATGGCCAGGGTGTACCCCATCTTCACCTGTTGTTTCTAGGATTGGCTCCATCGTGAATGAACGAATGATATACGCCAAATTATTATCCAAACTTTAAAAAAAAAGGTGAAAAAAGCAATGAGAAGGAAAAGGACAAATCCAAATGCAGACAGACTTTTAGGTTAATATTTTGAAATTTTATTCATAACTCACTCACCACTCAACCAGTCATGCTATGCACAATACATTTATGTACAAAATACATTCAGTTCATCAACAAGAACAACAAAATCCATTTACAGTACAATACAAGACAACTTAGTTCATAAAAGTTGGGTTGTGTAAACATTGTCCTCAGTTTCTTTTATCAAATTCCAAACACACTTTCCATCTCACATGAAAAAAAGAACATATTCATTCTTAATACTTATCAAAAACAAAGACACACATTTATTATCATACAATTAAAACAGAACTACTGAAAAATACCAAAGCAGACATGAAATAAAATAGCTCATGTCAATGTAAACACTTGGAAGAATACAAGAAAATATAGGAAGAGAAATGCTTTAAAAGCCTTTCCAATTTCAACAAATGTGTTAAAATAATAAGTTGTTTTTATCATTTATACAACATTTGAAGCTTTTAAAGAAGTTCCTATTCGGCTTTAAAGGAAGAAGTACAGCAGTTTTCAGTCCAACATGTGTTTGAAACATTATATTGTGTGTTGTACATTACATTACAACACACTAACAAAAAACGAACATTACTTCACTGGTACCCTCAGTATCTACAGTATTTCAATATGGATAGGTTAAACATTTTTGTTAGAATAACTGTAACAATTCCATCGGTTTTCACCATTCAAAATGCAAAGGGGCCATTTACAAGTTGATAAAGACAGAGGAAAAAGGTATTACTATGCCAAAAAACCCTCTTCGGTACAAGATAATTCCTTGTAATTGTCTGTGACCACGTTTTTTTTTTCCTTTCCCGCATGGCTGGCCAGTGATTACTCCTGTTTACTGGCTCAGAACCCACTTTAACAATAGACGCTCTGTTTTTCTTGAAGTCTAATTAAGTGCATGCAGCACGTTCTGTGCCACAATACAACTTCTCTAGTCTGATTATGAGTGCGCATGAGTTTTATGGCATCAATTCAATAGAAATTATTACAAAAATAAACTTGAGTCTCTCACAGCATTGACTTCCTCTCATTTGTGTGCATCATTTCCAGCAGAGTTCACTGCACTGTTAGTGTTCACGATGAGCAATGAAGGTGATGAAGGAAATGACACTAATTAGAATATTGAATTGTAGGAGACAGGACGATATATCGGTAATGATGTTTTCTTCAGGTTTAGCATGGAAGCTTATTACGATGTTGCTGATATTCGTGATGACGATGACTATGATGGTGCCGATGAAAATTTCCACCTTGAAGATTGTGTTAGTTGATGAACTGAGCGCCTCCATGTGGCAACATCTCCGTCAGGCCCCACGCCACCATGTTCCCCCTCTGCTCACAGCCCTGGCCGTCCTGCAAAGCAAGCTGGGACATCTCATCCTCGGACAGCACCCTGTTCCACATGTTCACACCTGTCATCTTCCCCGCAAATGCCAGCTTATGATCGAAGCTCGCCTCGAACCCTGGCATCCCACGGCCGCTACTGGGACTCTGAGGGCAGCAGCCGTTCCTCTCCTGTCCCAGCTGGAGCGAGCCTCCATCAGGTATGATGTGTCCCTCAGCCACGCCGGGTGTGATGGCGACCTGTTTACCACCAGCCCACAAGCTCGCCAGGCCGTGCTCGGAGTTCCAGGCTCCGCATAAGTGGATCCATTTCGATGGACCCCTAGGATTCACCACATTTCGCGCCTCCACCAGGTGAGCCTCTCCTCCGATGGTGAACAGGGCTGAGGTTTGGCCGAGCAGCAGCTGGATCTCGTACGGGTTCCGGCGATTTCCATATGAGAAGAGTACAGTTTTGTTGGAGACAACGGTCGGCTTCACCCACATACAGACAGTGAAGGAGGTCAGCGATAGAGGAACGTCTGGGATGACAGAGGTGTAGATTCGACTGGAACGCATGGGGAAGAGAAGGGCCATCTCACAGCCTGTGAACAATAAGACCAAAGAACAGTCAAAACTTTTAAAGGAGTGATATTTTGCTTTTTTTTTTAATGGAATGATGCATTGTAAAACATTTCCCTGTGGTCTACATAAACTGTAAATGCTATGCTTGGGTCTGAATTCTTCATTAATTCAACTCCACAGGTCCATCTTCAACCCTATTTCTGAGTAATGACATGACAAAGGTAATTTTGAGAGCTGGCCCTTTAAATGCAAATGAGCCACTTCACGCCCCACCCCCTCGAGGTTGTTGGCTGTGCTGCTCTGTCCTGTTCAACCAACAACTGAACATTTTTGGTAATTGGCTTGAACTTTGGACATATTCACCTCCGCCAAGGAGGTTATGTTTTTGCTGGTGTTGGTTTGTCTGTCTGTCTGTCCTCGTGCAAGATAACTCAAAAAGTTCTGGGTAGATTTGGATGAAAATTTCAGGAAATGTTGATACTGCAACAAGGAACAAATGATTACATTTTGGTGGTGATGGGGGGGTGACTGATCTGTCTTGGCGGAGGTCTGTGCTCTCGGAGTGCTTTTCTAGTTTTAGTATGGACTACAACCGCTGCTGCTGATAAACAATTATGGCGTACTCGGAGAAATGTTCACTGGAAGTCGTGACCTTATATGTGCAAATGTTGTGACACAACTAGTTACAGACTTAACAAATTAAGCAGAAATTGAAACAGGTCGTAGCAATCCACTCCATTTTTGCCAAAATGAATATAAAGATAGCTTTGCAGTGCCTGGAGGGTTCAAATTCAAACTTTTTTGGACTATTAGAGTCCAAATACACGAAAGACTAATAAAAGTGGGTTTAGCAAAATATGACCCCTTTAATATCAAACTGGTGATGTTTTTTTTTGTGCATTTTAGATGTAGAGATGAAAACATGATACTACACTCACATGAACAAAATAATGATCAGGATGCACTCATTCTGTGATACTTGATCATTTTTAGAACTCTCATTACTGTAAGTCATAATATTATTAAAAAGGTGTAAAAGCAGGAGTTCCATATCATTAGCCACGTAGCATAATTGCCAAAGTCATATTTCTGGCTATATTGTGATACCTGTGTAACTGTACTCTCCTAACACTGCTAATTAATTTTTCATCATTGGCTTTGACCTGAAAAAATATACGACGTAGGCAATTATGCTATGAAGCTAATGATATTTATTCACTGCATTGTGATGTTAGATGAAGCAAGCAAATGAGTCTTGACTCCATTCCAAGTACCAGTCTTGATACGCACTATTTGCATTCAAAGTTTGTTCAAGTGAAAAGTGAATGTGATTTACTTATTTTAGCTCATTCTTTCACCCCAAAGTCACCCAAGTAAAAACTGGACCCATTCTTTACATTTCTGACATTAAAAGGATGTTTCTCAGAATCACAGATCAGGAGAAAATGGACTTTGTTTGAGGTCTACCTGTGTCTTATTAACACAAATCCCCTCTGAAGGAGGCAAAAACAATCAAGAAAATAAAGCAAATAATGAATATAGTAAAATGCTGTTAATTACCTGTATTATTATTATTGTTTATACCTTTATAATGTGGTTTTATCCATCTACATGACATTCTCAAACCTTCTAGAGAAGCGCACAGTGCATCAACATTTTAAACAGAGGGTTTTTTCCCATGTTCTATAGCCACATATGCCATTGGTTTCAATAAAAATATCAAAATTGTGTATCTTAGTATTGATATCATTAGTTTGCCAGATGTCCTTACAAACAAACAATTGTGCAGTGTTTCTGTATATGACGCATAAGACGGTGCTCACAAAGGAAGGAAATCTGGAGATCATCTTGCTCTGCTTGTAGTTCAGTCTCCTCTCGATGACCACAGTGAACGCTGTTTTGTAAAGAGAGTCTTTTGGTAGCAGAGGCCTTTAACTCTTTCATCTGGTTCTGCTTTCTCTGGGTGCTTTGGTGTGTTTTTGTGGTGAACTGCTAATAATTACATTTCCCTCTGCTCTGTTTTCTACGTACTGTGCCAGCTTTAGATTTCTGGACTAAAGTCAAATAAGACTAATGTTAGTATGTTAACCGGAAAAGTGGAAGTTGTTATTAGAGTAAGGTGAGTAGGTTAACACACATGGGGACAGACACAGGAAGTGGAAAAAGGTATTTAGGACAAATACCATCTATGTGATTAGTTGTTGTTCAAAAGCAAAGCTCAACAGAGGGGGGTTCACTTAACTAGAGGGAGTGTGACCTGGAAATGTCAATACAGCAAAAAATGTGGATGAACTGAAGACAGAAGATGTTTGGGGGTAAACACTGAAGAGAGGTGAAGAAAGAATGGAAAGGAGCAGGTAAAGACAGACACGAGGGTGAGCCATGGGTGAGAAGAAGATGACAAGATAGATATCTGACCTGCAGGTAGACTTCTTTGCTTGGATGACCTCAGCACCTCCTCAAGCTCCACCTTCGTCTGCTGCAGGGCCACCAGCGCTGCCTCTAAAGCCACCTCTTGGGATGCCACCTCTTGTTCTTGGTGTCCCCCCGGAAGCTGGAATCCCGTCTTTGAATGCACCCCTACCCCAGTTGCTGGACTGCTGAAGCAGCTGGTCTCCAGTTTAGCGAGTCGGGACGCTTGTGTTTGTGCTGCAGAGAGGAGCTGCTGGAGCATCGCCTCCAAGTGGATCCCAGCAGAATTCCAGGTTGGATCTCCTTGAGGTCTGAAGCGATCCAGGGCTTCTCTGAGACGAGCCTCCAACTGCAAGACCATCTTTCTTCCTGTTGTCTCCACGGCAACCCCACAGGACCCTCCATACTTCGCCACAAACCTAATTGAATCGATACAATGGATGTTTTTGTTTAAGATGTAAAAGACGTAACAACAGTGTATATGGGCCAGGACTCATCATCATGTATCGTCAAATCCATTTTAACCCATAAAGACCCAGTGCTACTTCTGTGGCACATGTTCATAAAAGCTCAGATTAAAGTTGAGGGATATGTCATCAGAAACAGAAAACTGAGGAAGAAGTGACTTTTTCAGCAAAGATATCACTAACTGAACATAAAACAAGTGTCTCCATTCACAGTCATGGCTAAAAGTTTTGGGAATTACATAAATGGACTCTTTGTTTTAACCCATAAAGACCCAGTGCTACTTCCAAATGAATTTTTCTCCATATTTAACATTTCTTAAGTGATTTAGCACCATTTATTGTAATATAATCTTCTTTATTTGGTGTTTTTTTTCAGTGAGAATCAGATATTGTCCTATATTTAATTTACAAATTATATAGATGTTCATTAAAGCTCAGATTAAAGATGAGGGTTATTATATTAAAAACTGAGAAAACTGAACAAAAAGTGACTTTATCAGTGAAATCTATCATTAACTGAACATAAACCCAGTGATTCCATCCACTGTCATCGATCCAACTCCATGGGTTTTAGTGGTGAATTAATGTTGTAGAAGATGATAGTATTTTTGTGGTGACTTCCAAATTAATTTTACTCTCTATTTAACCTTTCTTGACTGATTTCTCACCATTTATTATGATATTACCCTCTGTATTTTGCATTATTTTCATTGACAATTATGTATTTTTCTATATTTAATTTACTGATCATGTAGATGTTCATAAAAGTTCAGATTAAAGTTGAGGGTTATTTTATCAGAAACAGAGAAAACTGAGGAAGAAGTGACTTTTTCAATGAAGATATCACTAACTGAACATAAAACAAGTGTCTCCATTCACAGTCATGGCTAAAAATTTTGGGAATGACATAAATGGACTCTTTGTTTTAACCCATAAAGACCCAGTGCTACTTCCAAATGGATTTTTCTCCATATTTAACATTTCTTAAGTGATGTAGCACCATTTATTGTAACATTATCTTCTTTATTTGGTGTTTTTTTTCAGTGAGAATCAGATATTTTCCTATATTTAATTTACAAATTATATAGATGTTCATTAAAGCTCAGATTAAAGATGAGGGTTATTATATTAAAAACTGAGAAAACTGAACAAAAAGTGACTTTATCAGTGAAATCTATCATTAACTGAACATAAACCCAGTGATTCCATCCACTGTCATCGATCCAACTCCATGGGTTTTAGTGGTGAATTAATGTTGTAGAAGATGATAGTATCTTTGTGGTGACTTCCAAATTAATTTTACTCTCTATTTAACCTTTCTTGACTGATTTCTCACCATTTATTATGATATTACCCTCTGTATTTTGCATTATTTTCATTGACAATTATGTATTTTTCTATATTTAATTTAGTGATCATGTAGATGTTCATAAAAATTCAGATTAAAGTTGAGGGTTATTTTATCAGAAACAGAGAGAAGTGAGGAAGAAGTGACTTTTTCAGCAAATATATCAATAACTGAACATATATATATAAGTGTCTCCATCCACTGTCATTTATCAAACTTCATGAATTTTACTGGTGAATCCATGTTGTAGAAGATGACAGTGTTTCCACGGTAACTACCAAGCCTCTGAATGTCCAATTGGGTCATATCTGATGACCATGAAAAGATGACAAACTGTATTTTACACTAATTATTTACATGCATTGATAGGATTAGTGGATCAACAGGTATTAAACAGTTTAGGTCAGTAGATGGTTTTGGTTAATGGTGGCTGTTTATGGGTCATGATGAGAGTTATTCTGGATTGTCTCAATTATTTTTTGTTTTCATTTTTTTTTTTATCAGTGGGCACAGACCAGAATGCCTCTGAATGAAACCAACCTAGAATCAGTCACAACAATGTGTGATGGAGAAGCTTTTTGGTAAATTTGCTCAGTAATTCCTGTAGGAAATACAGCAAACACTACTTTCTTATGAGCAGGAGTTTTAAGTGTAGTTGTTTTTTCTTCAACTTAGATAAAGAATTTAAAATTGAAACACTAGTGGATTAGACAGACATTAGCGGCAGCCATTGTGGTTGTTTAGATAAGTGTCTCAGTGGTTTTTACCCCTCGGCCAACTTTGGGCTGAAGGGATATTGTAATTGTTTTGTCGTCTGTCCGTCTGTCTGTCCATTCAACAAGGTAATCACATTATCTGAAGAATGCATTAACGTATCTCCACCAAATTTATACTATGGATGCATCTTAGCGTGGAGCAGAAGCCTATTTAAAATAGATTACCTTGACCTACTTGTTCAAGGTCAAAAGGCAACATGTCTTTTCAACAACATAATCGCATTATCGGAAGAATGCGTTGAGATTTCAGCTCCAAATTTACTCAAAGACAATCTAATCTAAATAGTAGGACAGTAACTTTCAATAGAATCTTGCACTATGTTTGGCTTAGGGGTATTTTTTTTTCACAATATTTTTATTGATATTTAAGTTTTATGTTGAAAGGTACACAAAGCAAGTGATATACATAACAAACTTGAATCAAAACAACATAAACACTCGTACACACACCCATTCACACCACATAGACTTGCACCAAATGATATATAGATTTATATATAAATAACATACATATATTCTTATGAGCATGTGTACATATATGTAAAAAATAAATAAACAAATAAATAATAATAGTAATAATGATCAAAATATTAAAATACAGCAGTCGTGATAATAAAAAAAATTAAATAAAATTAGACAATGATAATTTGTATGATATGACCCTATTTTCCAGATACCATAATGTTCATATAAGGTTCCCATAATTGTACAAATTGGCTGAGGGGTGTTAAAAGTGAGCAGCACGTTATGTTCTATCATTGTATCAAACAGCCCCATACTAAGTTAAAGGTTGGTTGTATGTACCAAGTGGAAAGCGGCTTTAGGGGGACCAGATGGAGCGAATGAAATATTAGGTATCAGGAAGAGGCATCAGGTTCCCAGGAAACCAAAAACTGGCAAAAACAAAAACAAACATCTCAGGAATAATTATGGAATTCTGAGCTTCAGCTGCTGTGAATGACCAGATTATGAACGGTTATAACCTCCAGTCCACCCCACTAACCTGAGCATTTCACTTCGTAGAGACTCCATCTCCCCCTTCATGATGTCATCGGCGAACTGAAGAAGCATGTTCTCCCTCATCTGACTGTTCTCCAGCATTGAGAAGAGTTTGTCCCATTTACTCAGGTCTGGAGAGCTACAGGGGGCTTGGCTCGGTGTCGCTGCAAAAAAGGAAGTGTACATAGAAAAAGAAAAGTTACACAGGAAGTCAGGCTTTTGGGGACGGAGATAACAACAATGGGAAAGATACAAATCTGAGATAATGAGAGAAAAGCAAATAACAATCCTCTCTGAATTCGGACGCCTTGGCTAGTGCGTTTCCGGTGAGATCTTCAAGGTGTTATGAATGGGACGAAACTGAGAAGGAAAAGGAAGTAGAAGTCCTGAGAGAGAAAACAGGAATAGACAGAGACATAAAAAAGAGGAAGGGATAAAGCTAAGGCAGGGGGTAGAACAGCCCAGGAGTGAGAATATCTGTCAGACACACTGTTCTTATTAACATTTGAGCCTCTTAAACTCTGTTTATACCTGGTTTATTCTAGAGGGGCACTATCAGAGGCCAACAGGATTTGTTTTGGCTACCTGTCCTTAAGGTTTCAAATAAATTAGACAGGAGGTTCATGCACTCTGTTTCCTTTTGCCTTGGAGTAATTTATAAACGGACCTACTAATCTCAAGATCTGACCGAGGTTTAGACATTATTCTACAGTATCTGAAAGCTGTTTGAAATGTCCGTTAGTGATAATCCATGATCGTTCAGTACAGTATCTGCTTCTGCACTTACACTTCTGGGTACTGGCTTTACCTTCCTTTTGCCTGGGATGCACTGGGAAATTAAACCTTAACATATGGCTTCACTTTTCTCTGCTACACGCTAGTCATTCATCTGTAAATGAGCTGTCTTTTGACCTCATTCAACTCGCCTGAATTCAAATCATGAGTAAGATTCCTCTCCTATGAGCAGGTCAGATGCAGTGATCCTTCAGGTTTGGACTTCCATTCCTAAATCGCATACCTGCACACATCTACTGCACCTAATCGCAGTACATTTCCTCCACTACCTTAAAAACTCACGCGTGCCTCTTGTATTTCATTATTTCCTCCCATTATGTCATATTAAGATGAAATCCATGTGCTTATATTTTGCCTTGTCTGACATTCATTCTTTGTGCAGAACAGGCCGTGTCTAGAGCCAAGTTCCTTCCTCTTTACTGTTGTTGTTGTTGCAATTAAACTAACAAACAAATGTAAAATGCAATCTCCGCAGGGCCTGTTTGAACACCCACATCCACTCACTTTCTCACACATTAGCCCTTTATTCTTTCTCTCTTAATAAACTCATGTGTACACAGAAAAACAGTGATGCTTTCCAATCAAGCTCAGACAAGAATTTTATAATGATACGGTGTTTGTGTTATTGCAAACCAGTCATTCATGCTGTAATATGTGTTGGTCCTAGCAGGCAGCTGGAAGAGCACCCTGCTTTTTCTGGCTCAGCATATTCTTTGATGCTGCTCGATTCATGCACTGACTGTGTGTCTGCCTGCAAAAACTGTACTATATAAGCACCGGTATCGCTCCTCTATGCTTTTGTGCTATATAAATCATAACGCACTCAATAAAGTTGTCAAACTAAACCAAATATGAGGCAACAATCATTAAATCAAAGCAGGCAAATCAGACACAGTTCTCTAGTTTTATCACCTTTTTATCAGTTTGTTATGTTAATGTCAATATGACTCAGTTTTACAGTCTCTGCTCATGCATTTACACCTGATCTAATACATTATTTTCAGTTAGATCCCTGCACGCAAAGCAGTGTCATTGTCTTAACTAATGATGTCGTCTAAGGTCACAAAAGGTAACACAAAAACGTGCAAGATTTCACACTTGATAATATAATTAAGTGACAACCACGGCCGTCTGAGAGCAGATGATTTCAATTAAACTTCTGTTTCAGTACACAAACACTGACTTACGTTCTGGTGTGTCTCCATCTGTGATTTCATTGTAGTAGGTGTCGGCGTAGTTGACCTCAATATCATCGTCATAGGTGAAGGCCAGACACGCACAGACTGACAGCACACACACTGCCTGGGGGAACCTCTGCCAAAACATGCTGCTGCTGCTGCTGCTGCTGACGGAGTGTGTTATGAGAGATAACACCACAGAAATGTACAGTGTGTGTGAGGATGATGTGCGGCCCAGTGTGTATGTTTGAAGTCAGTCTGGCTGTGTGTTCTCTTTGTCTGTCCCACTTCGTACAGCTCTGCAGGTTCACTGCTCGCTCTCTTTTTCAACCCCTCACTCTCTAATATAGTACTTGTCCCTCCTCCCCATTGACTCTCCTCCTCTCTCTCTCTCTCTCTCTCTCTCTCTCTCTCTCTCTTCCTCTCTTTCATTCTTTCTTGTTAAATTCTGAGCAATCCTTTGGCAGGAAGCCCGGCTATGTAGAGTACTCTCTACTGCAATGTCAAAGTTTTTTTCTGAAACGCTTCATTCATTTTACTGAATTGTTTCATAATATCATAATTAGAGATGCACCAATTAATCACTTTATGAATGGTACTGGTACTAATGATGACTAATATTATGCTCCTAAACTGAAAATACTGATATTGAGAGATAACAGTGCAAAAGATTATAATCACTTCCATCTAGATTTTTTTTTTTTTTTTTTTTATGTTCACGCATTGATTCATTTAGTTTGATGCCACTATTTGATTTTATTTATTACTTTGACTTAGATGTTCGCTTCAGCAGTTACCTGGTCTGTAATAAAGTGAAAGATCGTTAATATAAGACATGTGTTATGCATTTTCAGTGTCAGATTAGTTTAAAGGAAGGGCGTAACCACTGGATCATCATTTGGAAATTATTCTGCTCCTGTTCTAAACCTTTAGAAGATTACGATCAGTCTACCTTTTCATTCATTCGTTTCAAACAATAAACCTGTTAAATGCATGTTTCTGGATGGTGGGAGGAAGCTGGAGTACCTTGAGAGAACCCACACAAACAGAAGGGGAGAATATGTCAGATCCACTCAGAAAGGCCCCCAGTGGCTGACACTGGGGTCAAACCCCTTGCTGTTAGGCGACAGAGCTAACCACTGCACCATCATGGCACATCTGTAATGTTTTTTTTAGTCATGATGTGTAGTTTAGGTGAGGAGGCAGCACTTTTTTAATCAGGTTTTGTCTTTACTTCTTGATTGAACAATTGATTCGAATCATAAAACGCCAATAACATTGAAAATTTTAATCTTGTGTTTATGTAATCCACCTAACTGATCACTGTTATTGTGTGAACAACTGCTGCTATACTCTGCACACTGTAGCCTGTATTATATTTATGTATTTTAATTTCTAATACCAAATGGCTTATCACAAGGCACTACACTAAAGCTCAACAATGACCACGCTGATGGTGATGTCACATCATTTTCATACCATATTGCTATGACAACCAGCAACATTGTATGGAAGTTCAATCAGCAGTGGAAGATGAATAAAGTAACAAAAGTGAGTCAGGTTGAGTCATTATCATGAAGTGGAAAAGTGCCCTCAAGTTAAACTTTTAAAAATTTCGGTCACTAATGATTAACCCATTAACCCATGCTACTTTTGTAAGACTTCATATATTAATTTTTCTCTCTATTTAATCTTTTCTTATGTCATTTAGCACTATTTATCACAATATTGTCCTCTTCATTTTACATTTATTTCAGTGAAAATCAGGTATTTTCCTATATTTATTTGACTGATTATGTACTTTAATCATCATGCTGAGAGTACATTTGAGGGTTATCATACCAAAAACAGAAAAAAACTTGAGAAAAAGTGACTTTATCAGTAAAATCTATCATTATCTGATCATAAACCAAGTGTCTCCATCCACTGTCATTGATCCAACTCCATGTGTTTTACTGGTGAATCAATGTTGTAGAAGATGACGGCGTTTCCGTGTTCATTACAGACCCTTTGAACATCCAAATGGGTCATATCTGATGACCAAACTGTATTTTACACCAGTTATTTATATGTATTGATAGGAGTAATAGCTCTAAAGTTATTAAACATTTTAGATCAGTAGATGCTTTTGGACATTGGTGTATATTTGGGTCTTTATGGGTTAAAGTCTACAACTCAAAGTATATGCTGATATCTATGACCACAATTTAATTCTGATTCAGTGTTCATGTTTATTATGGTTGACCATTTATGAAGTGCTCTCTATAACATCAGCACTTTAACCATTTCTGACTGATAAAAAATAATAACCAGGCCTGTGAAAATAAGAAAAAAGTACTGGAATTATTTCTAATCAATACCTAATCCTACCCCAAGCACCAAGCTGTCATCTGAAACTAATCCTAATTATAACATTAACCCTAAAACTGTCATTCACTGAACCCTAGTGCGGACGTGCCCTTAGAAGGAAATTACGAAATGGTTAAAAATTTCCCTAAATTTCTGCCCTTGTGAAAAACATTTGGCTCTCACAAGTAGAAATATACGAGCGGTGCCTCAGCCTGTAAGTGAGGCGGTGAGTAATGCGTCGTTGGAGGTAGCCTGTGTCGTAATCAGATATAACTGCAGCTCCCGCAAATCACACAGAGACGGAGAGCTGGAGAAAGAGAGTGGGGGAAGAGGTAATAGAAGGGGGGAGGAAGCAGAGAACACAAACTTTCCTGATTTTTGCCCCATGCAGAGACTATGTGTGTGTGTGTGTGTGTGTGTGTGTGTGTGTGTGTGTGTGTGTGTGTGTGTGGGGTGAGGGAAACTTGAATGGAACCCAGATGTCAAAAGTTTCTAAATAGCTTTATTGTTCTCCTGCTTCACTGTTTATTTATTTATTTGTCAGCTTCACCATACGCCTGTGTATTTGTAGGTATACTCTCTGTAGTGTGTGTGTGTGTGTGTGTGTGTGTGTGTGTGTGTGTGTGTGTGTGTGATGACTGTGAACTCCATATATTCCTCTGTGCATGCGTTTGTGTACATTTTCAGGGGGATGGAAATAATGACTTCCTCATGGGATTTTAGGATTTGCCCCCTCCTCCCACTCGTCCCCCTCCCTCGGTCGCACTCTGCTGTTTCATCTCCGTCCCTCTGTGTATCTGTTGAAACATACACTTATCTGGGCGGAACAGCAGTTTCACTCAGACGGCTGCACAATGTGAGCGAGCCGAGACTGTGCGAAAAAAAATAGGAGAGTGCTGCTCTGGTTATCAGCGGCGTTTGTCTTGTACTCCTAACACCACCTGTTAGCGCGCAACACTGAGCTAACCTGTTGGTACTTCAGAAAGCATCTTCACTGCCAGGCAACAAAGAAGAAGTTTATTTACACAGAGCATTTCATAAACAAAACCAATATGATGGGATGTACATGAATGAAAGAAATAAAACTTAAGGTGCTTAAGCAATATGGAGATCCAAATATTAAGAACTATAATTATGGCGAAGTATGTACAAAGACATAAAGACAAAAAGAACATACAGAACTCAACACAATACAGTAAGAATCAATTAAAGCAAATTTCTAAGACTTTTTATACTCATCTACAGTCTACATTTCTCAGCAGCTGCAGTGATTTTGCATATCTATTCACTTGTTAGGATTCACATCAAAAACAGCCCCTCGCAAGTAAATAATGACAAAGATCATCGTTTTACAAATATACAAGTGAAAAATCGTTAAAAAGTTTCATATGAAGTCACATACAGGGTGGGGAAGCAAAATTTACAATATTTTGAGGCAGGGATTGAAAGACAGTGTATGACCAATTAGTTTATTGAAAGTCATGAGAATTTATTTGCCACAAGAAAATTTACATAATAGAAAATGTTTTTATTCTGTGTCCTCCTTCTTTCTCAATAACTGCCTTCACATACTTCCTGAAACTTGTGCAAGTGTTCCTCAAATATTCGGGTGCCAACTTCTCCCATTCTTCTTTAATAGTATCTTCCAGACTTTCTCGTAATAGTTTTGCTCATAGTCATTCTCTTCTTTCCATTATAAACAGTCTTTATGGACACTCCAACTATTTTTGAAATCTCCTTTGGTGTGACAAGTGCATTCAGCAAATCACACACTCTTTGACGTTTGCTTTCCTGATTACTCATATGGGCAAAAGTTTCTGTAAAGGTATGGATAATAGTGTTAGGTATGATTATGACATCAATATATGTTTGGTTTCAAAACAATTGACGTAGTGCCTGCTGAGAAAAAACAACTAAATGTTCATTGTAAATTTTGCTTCCCCACCCTGTATGTGTCCTAAATACTCTGACAGCTACTAAAACCACCAACGAAACAAGTCTCCACAGATTATATCACCCAAGTCTTAAGCTCATTGTTTATTAAATAATGTTAAATAATAGTGTCTCATCTTCACATGTTGCATTACATTAGTTTACATTATAGCTCTGTTAGCTTAGCTTTGTTTTTAGACAGAAAACAACCACAGTAAAACCAATCACCGCCATTTTCTGTACAGCTTGTATCATCAGTAGCTGCATTAAAGTTCTGTTTGGAACCGAGTCAGAACGGTTATAGTTTAATCTGATAAACAAATGGAGAATGTAATAATGGAACATAGTAAATTAATATCTTAACTTTCATAATCAAATTTATCTGTGTGCAGTTGTGACCAAAAGTTTTTAGGAATGACACAAGTTCTGTTTTCTCAAAATGTACTTTTTAAAAAAGAAAATTCTACATATTTCGAAGGTACACGGGTGACCAAAAGCATCTACTGATCTAAAATGTTTAATACCTGCTGATCCATTAATCCTACCAGTAAATAATTGGTGTAAAATACAGTTATTCATCTTTTCATGGTCATCAGATATGACCTATTTGGACGTTCAGTGGCTCCGTAGTGAACGTGGAAACACCGTCATCTTCTACAACATTGATTCACCAGTAAATCCCATGGAGTTGGATCAGTGACAGTGGACTGGGTTTATGTTCAGTTAATGATAGATTTGACTGAAAAATTCACTTTTTCTTCAGTTTTCTCTGTTTTTAATATAATAACCCTTAACTTTAATCTGAGCTTTAATGAACATCTATTTGATATGTAAATTAAATATTGGAAAATACCTGATTTCCACTGGAAAAATGCCAAATAAAGAAGATAATATTACAATAAATGGTGATAAATGACTTAAGAAATGTTGAATATGGAGATAAATCCATTAGGGAACTTCCACAAAAGTAGCACTGGGTCTTTATGGGTTAAAACAAAGAATCCATTCGTGTTATTCCCAAAACTTTTTTTTTTTTTTTAATTTAGATCTGTGTCCAGTGGTCAAAACAATCACAGTTCTACTTTTTTATGAGTTTGTCACTGTCTTTGACTCTGAACATTATTTCTTATGGTTCTCATCCTCAGTTTATCCTTCGTGTTAGTTTTCGATGCCATTGGAGGCCATTAGTGACTCACTGCTCCCTCTAGTGGTCACATCCATTCACAATGGCACATTGACCCATGGCTGTGAACAAATTCAGCTCATATATCTGCAAAATGATACGCTTATGTATTTGATTTGATGTTCTGACGTCATTATCACACTATAGTGATGCTTACAGGTCATTTTTTAATTCTAAATCCTGTTGTCACGTCAAAAGTGTTTATATCTTCACTTCTACTTTGCTTTTTCTTCTCATGCAAAATCTACAAATGATGGATATTGTAATTTTTTTCAGCAGCTATAGTTGTTGACCTTGAGCATTTATTTGTTGGGATTCACATTAAAACCAGCTGCTCAAGAACAACAAAGTTTATGGTTTGAGGTGAGTCCATTTCTGCTAAAACACCTAACACAGCAGACAAAACCAACGATTTAACCTCCACCTTATTTTACACAACAATCATTGTGTCAATTTGTACACTTTGCCTGTGCAACATTAGTTAACTCTTCTCTTAAATAAGGTTTTGACTGAAGTTGTGAGAACGTGAAGTAAAGAAGTAGCATATGCCTATAACTCAAAACACAGACACAAGCATCAAAACTGGATGAAAGAATGGATTTGAATCATTCAATTGATACCACATTGAAGCTTGTACATCAAATACTAACCAAGTTATTGTTATTATTATCATTATTCCTGGAATTTTGGCCAAAAAATCTATGAAAAATCTTGTGTCACCCAAGGGAAAACACCACTGTCTAATCTTTACCATATTTGATGAGTGTTTGACTTAAAGAATAAGAAAAGATGTGCTGATTTAAGACTTTCAGCATATTTCTGTGATATATTTGTCGATGTCTTTGTGGAAGAAAGGGATAAACTAGGCCTTAAGCAGAAACATACATTTGGAAAATAGGAAACTGAGGCTATTAACGTATAACAAATGTCAGTGATGTTAAAACATAAGTTGTATATTTAATCAATTAGTATGTCCAGTCTATTTAACCCTCAAAGATATAAACACCCATCAATGATCTAAAGCATCTACTGATCTAAAATGTTTAATAAATTTTCAACCACTAATCCTATCAATCCATGTAAGTAATTCAAGTAAAATGCAGTTTGTCCGCTTTTCATCGTCATCAGATGTGACCCATTTGGACATTCAGAGGCTCCATAGTGAACATAGAAACACTGTCATCTTCTACAACATTGATTCACCAGTAAAACTCATGGAGTTTGACAAATGACAGTGGATAGAGACACTTGTTTTATGTTCAGTTAATGATATATTTTGCTGAAAAAGTCACTTTTACTCCAGTTTTCTTTGTTGTGATATCGTAACTTTTGAATTTACTCTGAACTTTTATGAACATCTACATGATCAGAAAATTAAATATACGAAAATACCTGATTTTTATTGAAAATTTTTAAATGCAGAGGATGGAATTATAATAATGGGGATTAATCGCATAGAAAAGGTTAAATCTAAAGAAAAGTTAATTTGGAAGTCACCACAAAAACAAAGCTAGGTCTTTAAGGGTTAGGACCTCATCGAAACTGTACAGGAAACTAAAATTAAGAAAGCTGTCTTAAAAGCTGCAATGCCACATTATATAAATAAATTATTTGCAAAGACATTAATAGATATATGAAAAGAATTTGTATGTGTGGAGATGTTTGTTTTCTAATGTCAGAGTCCGAATAGAAACACATCATGCATGTTTCACTGAAAACAACAGTGAACAAATCATATCTAGTCTGCACATGTCCTTCATATTTGCATTTTTGTCTCATGTCAGTGATGTAAAAATGTGCTACATGTGACTTATTCTAAAGTAATACTGACAAAATATGATTCCCCAGAGAAAATATGTTTACAGGGACCTCAGCCATTTTAAAACATTTGCTGAATGATGACAAATGTGTTGCAAATCTGCAAGACTTCAAATCGTCACATATCTATATTTAATCAGAGAAGTGTGATTTCTCTGCTCCACTCTCGTTTAACTATGCAGGCAGTCATTTTGTTTGAGTGTACAGTAATTAGTTGACTTTAATGAGCCTTAGGGGGTCCTATCTTTAACCCTTTGATGCATAAATTTCCCTGAGTGTTTTTATTCCTCTTTAGGCATGAAAAAAACTATGTGATTGAATTTTTTTTAATAAACCTATTTTCATGGAGTTACAAAAATGTCCACTCAGCTGGACACCATGTGGTTAATTTTTGAAGCAAAGAAGCATGTATTTAAAAAAAAAAAAAAAAAAAAAACAATCTCAGAAGGTGATAGATATACTGTGTGAAAACTATGAAATAAAAACATTTTTAATGCAGTTAATCTGATGTTTTCTCACATTTTAACATACTCTAATACCAGTTATCCCTCACTTCATGGAGATAATATGCAAAAAACAAAAATTGTTTAAAGGTATGGTAGGAGATCCTGGAAAAATGGACAGATGGCAGTTGAGTTTGACAAACATATCACCATTCAATCATTTCAATGGTCCGGTTAAAATGATTGAATGGTGTTTTTTCAGTCCTGTCCGTTCCACAGGTGACTAAAATTTTTTTTAATTTTTGTGTTAAAGCATTTAATTAATTGGTTGCAATCAGGGTGTGAAGGGGATTTTAAGCAATATAATAAAAAATGTTCCAGGAAAACATCTCCTACCCTACCTTTAAGAAAACTGTTAATTACAGTCTAATAACAACTAGTAACTGATATACACTCAGACATGTTACTGCAGATCAGGTTTATCAAGAACAACAAAGTTATAGTAATTGTATGAATTGCAGTTTATGGGATGATGCACAAGCATCCACTGTGTCAGTTGATATGCAACTAAAACAACAAAACCCATGAATCTACAAGAGAGCAGGTGTAGAATATCTGTCCACTGTACATCGTCTTCATGGGACTAAAACAAGACTATGTAAAGTTAAGATGGATCTTGACCTGACATGTGACAAATGTTGACCAGGACCTTCTTTTCTTTCTTTTTTTTCTTTTATTTATTTATTTTGAACATGCAAAGAAACAAAACAAAATAAAACAAAAATAAAACATTTAAATGGACAGAATCTATTTCCAAGCACATACAAGTCTGAATTTTTCTACCCTGGTTCACATGTTCTGGACATTTCCAAAACTGAACAGCTTTTGGGAAGATATTTTTTTGATTATTTGACAACATCCTGTAACACCTCATTAAAGCCATGCCCCTTTATGGCCCTGTTTGGAGTGACCCCAAGAGACGTCAGCCTGACTAAACTACAAGCCAACATGATAGCCTTCTGTACTCTAATAGCTAGAAGGATGATATTGCTAAAATGGAAGAAACCAAAGCCACCTGTGTACGGTCACTGGATGAAAGAGGTCATGTACTATGTCCAACTGGAAAAGATTCTCTATACTCTGAAAGGATCAGCTCAGAAGTTGTCTGATGCCTGGCAACCTTTCTTTGCTCACTTTGAAACTATAAACGCAGATGAGATTAATTTGTAGAGTGTAGTGTACAAGTATATGTGTATATGTAATATGTATTTGTGTATGTATATGTATGTTTCTCTCTAACTTTCTGGCTGTTTTTTTTTTTTTTTTTGTGTTCATTTTTCCTCTGGAATATGCAATGTCTTGGGGGGTCAAAACTATAAACACAGATTAGATTAATTTGTAGAGTGTAGTGTACAAGTATATGTGTATATCTAATATGTATTTGTGTATGTGTATGTATATGTATATTTCTCTCTAACTTTCTTGCTTTTTTTTTTTTGTTGTTCATTTTTCCTGTGGAATTTGTAATTTTTTTTTTTTTTTTTTGGAGGGAGGGTCAAAAAGGAAAAATGCTTTTATAGTAAATGTAACTGCATACTTTTCAAAATTTTAATAAAAAGACTGATCAAAAAAGAATAGCTGTCCACTGTAGTTTACACTATGCACAAAAGGGTTAAACAATAGTTGTTTACAAATGACCATAAAATGCTTCTCAGTCTTTTCAGTTTACTGATAAATGACCAATGGGAGTATACAATATCACATGTGCAGATGCGTCATTCAGATTTCCAGCTGTACTTGATTCCAGCTGACTCTGCAGTTTCTGTAAGAGTTGCTGATTAATGTGTCTGGATTGGACTTTTCAGAGTCTATTGACATCACTAAGTTGCGTTGCATTGTTTGGTAACCCTATAGGATAAAGGGGGAAGATCAGATAAGGAAGTATGTAATGGAAATGTCATGTTGTCACGGTGACAGATGTGTGAAGGGTTAAAGTTTTCTAGGTGAAAGGGGAAGACGGTCATTGAGTCTAAACTTTGCAGGAGACGTGTGTGTGGATATAATTACACATAAGTACATCTGTTATGGTGTACACTTTATGATTTAGATATAAAATATTTTTTGGATGAAAGATTTGGAATCACATCTTTGCATGTCTTTGTGAAATGGAGCCTCTGCTGAAAACCATACAGTCATGTCTCTTACGGGCCTGAATACTTTAAATTATTTTTACTGCACTACAGGGGGGGGGGCGGGTGTCCTCACCCAACAAAAATGCACAGAATTCTAAAGATATGAGCTTTTGGGGAGAGGTTTGTCTCCTGTCTTGTGTGTTTTGATTTGACAGTTTCTCCCCACCTGAGGTTATTTGAGCTGCGTGATAAACGACTTGCGGGACGTGTATCCGTTAAATGAGCGTTGGAAGCAGCAGAAAACATGTTTTAGCTGTAAAGTTATCCAGAAACATCCCTTTGGATACGAATTCTGCTGAGCTCTGCATTTTTTGTCCATTGGGTTTATTGTTTTAGAGTTTATTCTGGCAACTTGAGCTTTTGAACATCACTTGATATGACTAAGTGATGTCCCGGACTTTATTTAGCATATTTTCACTGTAGAGACAAAAATCTATAGGTTTTAAATAACTGCTTCCTGATTGGCTTTACTTAATGGTTTTCATTTAAGTAAATAGTGGCAGGTTTTAAAAGAATGTGATAAAATCATAGTCGCGTGTTTTTTCTTATCTTAGTTTTAAAAGTTGAAATCCTATAAAGGTCAGTAAAGCTACACATCCACATGTAAATCTTCAGTTGAAGTCGATAAGTCGCCAAAGGTCAGAAAAACCTTTGGCTTTGGGTTTTGTCATTGCTATAGGTTGTAGTGGCTTTTCTCTCCATCCCTGACTCTATTATTCATTCATTTTCCCATGACTCACTCTGTGCAAATGCTCTCTTGGGTACTTTATTAAAGTATTCTCTGCAAACTTTTAATATAGCAGGGACAAAGAAAGTATATTAATATAGCCAATAGCTTTATGAAATCCATTTTCATTCATTTTTTGTCTCTCCAGGGTTGGTTGATGTTTTTTTATTCCATCTTGGGACTCTAATCTGACATTTGAAAAGAAAAAAAAACCATAACAGCAGCAAAAGGAAACCATAGTGTCATTTTTACTCTTCACACAAAGTTTTCTTTTCTCGGAAAATGTCTTTCACAAAGCCGCCTTTATGTGTTACACAAATAAAGGTCATTACAGGATATTTTACAGAGATTTGCAAGTCACAGTGATGGTTGGGTGTAAGCTGGAATGAAGGAATGAAGGTCAGATACGATTCACAAAAACACAGAGGACGATGTGGAGAGGCGTTTGATCTGATAAATATTCATGTATTTGGCACCAGTTTAGATTGAGCAAAGGATTTATATGGCATTACTTAAGTTTAAGTTATTGACATGACATTTGTCATTCATCAATTTAAGCTCAATATGTGATAAAATCAAGTTATTGCTGCTGTATTTTAGCTACTCTGATAAATCTGAGCTCATCCTGATTGTTTAATACAGGGGTGTCAAACTCATTTTTTTTCAGGGGCCACATACAGCCCAATTTGATCTTAAGTGGGCTGGACCATAAAAGAATAGCATAATAGTCTATAAATAATAGCAACTCAACCTGAAAAAACTGGAATTTTTTCAGAAAAATAAGTGCAATTTTAACAATATTATGTCTCAACTTATCATTTATATCAGGGGTGCCCAACCCTGGTCCTCGAGGGCTACTATCCTGCATGTTTTAGATGTATCCCTCTTCCAACCCACCTGATTCAAATGATAGGCCTATCATCAGGCTCTGCAGAAGCCTGATAATGACCGTCAGGTGTGCTGGGAGAGGGATACATCTAAAACATGCAGGATAGTAGCCCTCAAGGACCAGGGTTGGGCACCCCTGATTTATATCATAAGCTTTTTGGAGTTATTCTGGTTATTTTCCAAGGTAAATATGAATAGACATGCAGAATATTGATTACATTCCAATAGTTTTGTGCATTTGACGATGAAGCTAAACAGAGACTACAAAAGGAACTTTTACTGTCAATTCTGTACAAGTCAAAAAATTAGTTGCTCAGTACACTACCAACAGGTTGACTTAAACAAACACACAGCACCTTGTGCCAGAAACTATTTAAAGATAAGATCATCATCATCATCATTATATATAGAGCTCTTCAGAAAAAAAAAAAAGTAAGAGAAGATATAATAAGATAAATGATCAGCCTACACCTTTTCACTCAGTTGTAAACTTGTGCTTGATTTATTATTTAATTAAGCAACTTACATGAATGAAATTACTGATTTTAATCATCAAAATCCCAGTAAATCACATGAGTCTCAGTTTGAAACAAACTCTCTGGAGTTATTTTAATCTCCGTCCTCAGAAGCTCTACCCGTCCAAATCTTCCCATTGTGACTTACCAAAACTACACATTATATCCGGATCACTGGTGCAGTAGTGAAAAGACAATGATATTAAATGAATGATTTAAAATTCAGTGGAAGGAGAGAAACATTTTTCCCTGGAAGAGCAGAGCCTTTGTTGATCCAGACCAGTATCATCAGTCCAGATAATGAGCAGGAACTCATCATTCACTTGTTACAGTAATGCTTTTGTTGATTATTATTAGTCACCATATTGCTCTCACTGCTCAGTCACTTCATACCTTCAGCTTTCGTTATTTTTCTCTTTATATTTTATTTTGTACTCGTTTGTGGTCATTTGTGGCTTTTTTTCTTCATTTGCTTGTTGTGTCACTGCTTTTAACTTTCTAATTTTCCCATGGTAAAATAAATAAAGTCTTATCTTATCCTATCTTATCTCATCTCATCTCATCTCATCTCATCTTATCTTATCTTATCCACCTGTGACCCCTCTAAGCATGATCATTCATGTCATTCATCAATTTAAGCTCAATATGTGATAAAATCAAGTTATTGCTGCTGTATTTTAGCTACTCTGATAAATCTGAGCTCATCCTGATTGTTTAATACAGGGGTGTCAAACTCATTTTCTTTCAGGGGCCACATACAGCCCAATTTGATCTCAAGTGGGCTGGACCATAAAAGAATAGCATAATAGTCTATAAATAATTACAACTCAACCTGAAAAAACTGGAATTTCTTCAGAAAAATAAGTGCAATTTTAACAATATTATGTCTCAACTCATTTATATCATAAGCTTTTTGGAGTTATTCTGGTTATTTTCCAAGTTAAATGTGAGTAGACATGCAGAATATTGAATACATTCTAATAGTTTTGTGCATTTGATGATGAAGCCAAACAGAGACTACAAAAGGAACTTTTACTGTCAATTCTGTACAAGTCAAAAAATTTGTTGCTCAGGTCACATTAAAAAAACACAATACTAAGATAGGAGAAACAGGACCAAGGGTCTTCTAGTCCAACGGCATATTTAAAGACATTAATTGACTCTCGTTTGACCTTTCAGGGTCACTCAAGGTCAAAGGTCATGGCACCAAATGAAAGGCCATATGTGACTTCCTATCTGTTGTCAGTAGTAATTATATCAATATCTTCAACTGTTTTCAAGTTACAACACTTGGAAATGTGTCCCATTATAAACTAATGGGGAGTTTTAAAATTTCAAAAATTTCTAGAAAAATTCAAAAATTAACATTTCCCAATTCTTTGAACAAACTTCGTAGACCTTATCCCTAAGGTGTTCCACAACAAGTATCAAGTCATTCTGACTGACGGTTTCAGAGAAGAAGATTCTTGGAAAATTGTTGATGAATGGATGATGGACGACAACTGATACTGATACCAATCGTCCATCAGACCTTCAGGCTGTTCGATTAAAAATAGACAATGAAATACGTAAAAATAACCTGATAAATAAAGTGTAAATGCTTCTGATAGATACAAAGGAACCAAATAGAGATGTGTGTTGTCTCTTAAAACAGTGTATTCATGATTTATAAAGTGTTTACAACCAGTTTTTTCTTGTTGTAAAGTGGAAAGGAAAAATTTAATTTGTGAATTAATAATTGATATAGTATAATTACACATGGTGTGTGTGTAGATGTGTGTGCCTGAAGGTAGAGTATAAAGTCAGTGTTAGGTTCTCTCTATAAATATTTCACAGTGTGTTCCTGTCCAGAACGACGGCTCCTCCTGCCTTTTAACATTCCTCTGAACAAACCTGTAAAACCTACGACCTGCACTTTATGGTTATTACCAGCTCCCTCTTTGTGAACCTTTTCTGTATCTGTCTGCTTTTATGATGATTTGTGTCGTAAATATAGAGGAGGGTGTGCGTGTGATGTTGTGCGTTATAATATATGACTGTATGTCTGTAGCGACGGTGGTTATCCGTTAGATATAGTATGTGAATCCTGGATTTGAACTCATCAGAACAGAACATTCAGTCCATTTTCCAGCACAGAGCACATGGTTAACGTGAATTACAGCTGTGGATCACCTGTGTAAAACTATGTGAAGTATTATCAAATATGATGAGTACACCATGTGCTGAAATGTTCGTATAGAGGCAACAAATAACTGGAGTGAAAGGAAAGACTGTTATCTTATTGATTTAAACATTTTTATAGTTTATATATATGTATTTAACTCATAAAAACCTAGTGGTAGTTAGGCATTTCCCAAATGAATTTTCTCTATATTTAACCATTGTTAAGTAATATATCACCATTTATTGTAATTATATCCTCTGTATTTTTGCATGTTTCACTGTGAATCATATTTTCTTATTGTTCATTTCCTATATTTAATTTAGATGTTCATGAAAAGTCAAAGAATATCCAAAGGTTATTATATCAACACAGAGAAAACTGACAAAAAAGGAACTTTTTCAGCAAAGATATCAAAAACTGAATGCAAAAACAAGTGTCTCCAGCCAGCCATTTTTCAAAATCCATGGGTTTTACTGGTGAATCAATGTTGTAGAAGATGATGGCATTTCCGTGTTCATTACAGAGCCTCTGAACGTCCAAACGGGTCATAGCTGATAACCAAACTGTATTTTACACCAATTATTTATAGGTATTGATAGGAGTAATAGCTTTAAAGTTATTAAACATTTTAGATCAGTAGATGCTTTTGGACATTGGTGTATATTTGGGTCTTTATGGGTTGAAGTCTACAACTCAAAGTAAATGCTGATATCTATGACCACAACTTAATTCTGATTCAGTGTTCATATTTATTATGGTTGACCATTTATTAAGTGCTTCTATGTTGTAGAAGATGACAGTGTTTCCACCTTCACTATGGAGCCTCTGAACGTCCAAATGGGTCTTATCTGATGACCGTGAAAAGATGAGAAACTGTATTTTACACCAATTATTTACATGTATTGATAGGATTAATGGATCAACAGTTATTACACATTTTAGATCAGTAAATGCTTTTGGTCGATGGTAGATGTTTAGGTCTTTATGGGTTAAGGATGGAAAATATAGTAATAATTTGAACTAGATGTTGGGAAGACACTTAAAGATGGAGATTTAGCATCTCAGACATTTTAGCAAATATGTTTTTTTTTTTTTTTTTTTTTAAGGGATTGACTTTGACACCAATTTACCTCCTTGGTTTCTTATCATTGGAGTCTGTTACTCTTGGCTCATGTAAACACCTAAGTGAAACCACATGTGTTCAGATGAGGTTCAACACCTCTTTTACTTCAAACTAGTTCAGCGTTTGAGCTTTGGTTAAATCAGATTTATCAGTTCCATTTTCTCATAAAAGTCTGTCCTTCTGTCCTTCTCGGTTCTGTCTGTTTCACAGATACTTAAATCTGTTTACAGAGAACCCCATCATCCTCATTACATAAAATCTATACTATAGTTAAAACTGCACCTTTTTTCTTTATCGTCGCTTCATGTCTTTTTTTTTTGTTTTTTTATTGGAAAACACAAAAGCCATTGTTTGAAATGTCACTAATAATGAACCGAGCAGTTGATAACAAGCGTCTTTGTTCTGTGACTTGAATTAGTTAAAGATGTTTCATGTGAAAGTCAGAGGTTGTTGAGTAACACCGTGGCTTTTGTCGGGCTTTGAATGCCTTTATATCCACTCATGCATCAGCGCTGACTTTCTGTTTTTCCCGCATCAGCATCATTGAAGATTCATTCTTTTGCTCTGAGCACAGATGTCAAATCATGACTTATTTCTAACAGAAATAAGCTGCAGGAAAGAATTATACTATCACAGCTAGACAAAGTGCAATTTATCATTTTTATTAATTTTAGTTCGTTGCTATCCAGCTGTCTGCCATCAGTTTTTGTTTTTCTTCCTGTAGCATAACTTTTCTACCATTCATCTCTTAGGCTGGATGATACCTTTTACTCTTTATTCTGTTGGATGTCCATGATGTCCATTATTTCACTGGAGCCAAACTTGAAGTTCCACAATAGTACATAAATGGTATAATTATCACCCACTACAAGTACACAGATGTACCTTCTCTGTTTTTTTATTTAGAGGCCTAATATTGCGTACCGGCTGCTATCGATGCCACCTTTTTACTGATACCGCTTTATTAGCTCTGATTAATTAGTATGTCTCTATGACACCTGGAACACAATGAATAAGAAAGTTATTTTGCAGTCACATTTTGTATTCGTTCCATTTGACCAGTCAGGTGGTTGTCAGATTAGATGCAATACTAACTAATGTTATACCACACAGGTGTCAAACATGCGGCCCGGGGGCCAAATCCGGCCCGCCAAAGGGTCCAATCTGGCCCACAGGATGAATTTGTGAAAAACTGCAAATATTACACTGAAGAAATTAACAATCAATGGTGTCAAAATCATTTTAATTCAGGCTCCACATACAAACACATATAAACCAATTAGATTTCAAGTGGGTCAGACCAGTAAAATATCATCCTAATAACCTATAAATAATGACAACCCCAAATTTTCTCTTTGTTTTTTGGTGTAAAAAAGTGAAATTACATGAAAATGTTTACATTACCAAACTATACATTTACAAAAAATGTGAATAACCTAAACAAATATGAACAAACAGAAATGTCTTAAAAAAAGTAAATGCAATTTTACCAATATTCTGCTTGTTACTAAATGTTTTGTGCGATTGTAACGCACATGTGTAAATGATAAACTGATAAACCGAGGCATAAAATTGTTGAAATTGCACTTGTTTTTCTTAAGACAATTCAAGTTGTTCATGCTATTCAGATTTTTAAGGAAACTTAATAGATGTAAACCTGATCATAATAGAATTTTACTTTTTTTACTGTTATTATTTTACTGGTTCGGCCCACTGGAGATCGAGTTAGGCTGAATGTGGCCCCCGAACTAAAATGAGTTTGACACCCCTGTTCTACCACATTACATATTTTCCTCATTCCATAAAGACCTGGTGTTAGTGGTTTGTAATGTTTTCATGCTTCATTCTACAAGACAAATAATCACCAGGTGTGTTTCGGATCACAGTAATTGTTTTACAAGTTTTAGATCAGATCAGACCTTAGTATAACCATTTCTGTTTTCCGACAGGTAACCACATGCTGTTACGAGTCTTACCATCAGTCTACCCAAGACAACCGGATATCATCCACCGTCACCTAGGCAACCTTACCATGATGATGTCACAGCTGGAATCACCAGAGCAACAACATCTGTTAAGACTCATTCAGATGGTCGCAGAACAACATCCACTGGTAAGCATTTGTGTAGTTTTACCCCTATGTAACACACACCACATCTAGACTGTGAGGTTGTAAATGAAGTTATAAAATACATCCCAAACTATTTCTGAGTTTTTGTACCTTTCAAATATGTGGAGTATGTGTGGTTTTCCTTCTATGACTCAAGCTTAGTCACACCTTTTATTGTTCAATATAGTTATTTCCTGTTATAAGATCATTTCAAAAAGTAGAAAAACCCACTGAAACACAGAATTCAGGAAATGGAGCAGTGCACATGGAGCACACGTTTCTCAGTAGGAATTCCCTTAATCCTGCATATTTCAGGGCAGAGCCACCGATGCTCATCATGAGGGAAAGTACCACATACCAGTAAACAGAGACACGGTGGTAAAACATGGATAGTCATACTCGTATGTTAAGTCCTGGAGAGACAAAACCAGCCATCTGGAGTTATTTTAATCTCTACCCCCAACAGCTCAACCAGTCCAAATATTTCCATTGTGACTTACCAAAACTGCACATTATATTCGGATCAGTGATGCAGTACTGAGAAGACAGTAATATTAAAATGAACGGCCTAAAATGAAGTGGGAAAAGACAAATATTTTCCCATGAAGAGCAGATTATTCACTGAGTGACTCATAAAGAAGCAGCAGGAGAGCCTTTATTAATCCAGTCCAGTCTAGTGTAGCCCGGTATCATCAGTCCAGCTAATGAGGAAGACCTCTTCATCATGGTCCAGTCAGTCTTATATAGTAAAGCTATTGTTGATTATTATCGGTCATCACATTAATATCTGCTGGGTCACTTCTCAGCCTGGACCTTTAACACACACCAGCCTGTTTGTTTATCACTGATATTCTTTGTCATTTCTGTTATTGTTCCATTATATCTTTCTTCTTCCTGTGATCTCATCTGTACAGATGTTGAGCCCTCAGGTGCCTGTGCTGTTCGGTTACCTTGGTGACCAGTCTTTAACCGAGGCCTTACTGGGAGCACTGGTGGATGTGTCTCAGGCCAGTCCTTCGTCGCTTGTCAATTTTCTGCCAACGCTGAGGATTATGGGACAACAATATCCTACTCTCTTGGGTCATGTGGCCAAAATCCATGGTGCTGTGGGCATCATCAGTGAGGTACAAGCACCAGCACAGACTTTTAATACACAGTAAAAAGTACCATTCACAGCATACAGTCATGATCTTCATGGTAAAGTTGAATAAACATTAGTAGAACGAAAGGAACAAACTGATCACATTAGGGCTGAAGAATAATTATTATGTAGTTTCATATTCTACTGTCATGTTTACTTCACAAATCACACTCTTCATGGCATTAATAATAATAATAATAATAATAATAATAATAATAATAATAATTTTATTTGTAAGAGTCTTTCACAAAACCCAAGGACGCTGTACTGCAAAGGATAAGACAATAAAAAAAATACAACAACGCTTTACATTTTGCACAGAACACAGGCAGGCAAGAAATGTGCATGATGATAACACAAACAAACACAAAAGACAGAGAATATGATACAGAAGGAGGTCATTCTGAACACATTTCTAAGAACCTTTTTATATTTTATTTATTTTTTACATTTTGTAGCATTCTGGACTTAAATTTTGCTCAAATGTACAAAAAGAGAGAAAAATAATGGTATAAAAACCTTTTATTTGTAAAGGATGTAAAAAAAAGTGTATTAACAAAGCAAAGGAAGCCGAATTAATGAAATTATTAGTTTATAAAAAAGGGGTGGGAGTCTGTAAGTTATAATTCTTCCCAATCCTTTTCGAGTGCCAAAAATTTAGTTTGACCATGTCTTATGGTTCTTAGTTATCTGATGATTTTATGTGCTTCAAATAAAACTAAACTAACTAACTATTTAACCAGAAATAGACCATTCCATGTGGCGACTTTGTACAATATAGCACATTTTCTATAACTCTAACAGTTTTGTGCTGAATTTACAGAAAATATAACATATTGGGATATACTGCATCATGAATATAAAATGACGTACACCGACAAAGAAGCAAAGTCCCACCGTTACACTCTGCTCCACTGGACCTGACATCAAAATAATAAGAATGATATTCAACAGTGAGAGATCTCATGTGAATTGTGCCATCAGATGTACTTATGATGTAAAATTGCTGACGTCTTTTATGTGAAAATACATAATTATAAAGACTACACACCCAAATGTTAAAAGTGACATCATCCTGACTTTCTCTTCACAGTCTGTTCAGAGCTGCTCTAGTTGTCTCTGCTACTTCAACCAGACTTCAACCTTTTTAAAAAAATATATATACAGGGTGGGGAAGCAAAATTTACAATGAACATTTAGTTGTTTTTTCTCAGCAGGCACTACGTCAATTGTTTTGAAACCAAACATATATTGATGTCATAATCATACCTAACACTATTATCCATACCTTTTCAGAAACTTTTGCCCATATGAGTAATCAGGAAAGCAAACGTCAAAGAGTGTGTGATTTGCTGAATGCACTCGTCACACCAAAGGAGATTTCAAAAATAGTTGGAGTGTCCATAAAGACTGTTTATAATGTAAAGAAGAGAATGACTATGAGCAAAACTATTACGAGAAAGTCTGGAAGTGGAGGAAGCAACAAAAAACGTACCGAAGCTTTTATTAAAGCTCTCAAATCCAAAATCCTAAAGGATGCAACCAAATCCATGAGAAAAATGGCAATTGAACTTGAGGTAGACAACAACACCATTAGAAATGCAGTAAAATATGATTTGAAGTTAAAATCTTACACAAGAACACCAAAACACTTGTTGACAACAGCAACAAATCCAACTTTAGCAATTTTTGGGAATCATGTTTATGGCCGCCTTCTAGCCCAGATCTAAACCCTCTGGATTCTGCTATTTGGGGTGTTTTAGAACATGCTACCAATAGAACATCACACAGCAATGTCGACTTTCTTAAAGATACTATTAAAGAAGAATGGGAGAAGTTGTCACCCGAATATTTGAGGAACACTTGCGCAAGTTTCAGGAAGCGTGTGAAGGCAGTTATTGAGAAAGAAGGAGGACACATAGAATAAAAACATTTTCTATTATGTCAATTTTCTTGTGGCAAATAAATTCTCATGACTTTCAATAAACTAATTGGTCATACACTGTCTTTCAATCCCTGCCTCAAAATATTGTAAATTTTGCTTCCCCACCCTGTATATTTTTGATTTAATTTTTGAGTAACAGGGCAAGATGTGCTGAGGTATTATATCAGACATATGAAGGGGAGAGAACAGCTGTTTTGGTATTGGTGACATATTTGACAGTTTGACACAAAAATATATATTAGACCATAACATCAACATTTTATATCGTTACAGCAAACTGTATTTTTCTTGACAAGTAAATTGTCTGAAAAATAGATATAATACAAAAAAAGTTAAAATCCAAAAGCATTTATGTCTCTCACCACTGATGGCCATTCTTTGTCTTTATATTGCACAATTATGAATAAAATTTTGCAGTTATCCAAACTCCAGATAAGAATAAACAATGAACATACAGTCTGATAGAATAAATAATAACATCTTTTGTTTTGACTGTTGGTATCAAATAAATACAGACCGAAAAAAAACTCCAGTGCTCAAATTGAAAATAAAAATAGTTCAATATGTATGAATATTATGACACCTAAATCTGTTGAGCAGTGGGTATTCCAACACACACACATTAAAACAAGCAGGAGTGATTACAGAGGAAAGCTCTACTCTCACATGACTTGTTCTCTGTTGTCTTGCCAAGTAGAAAACACACACTCACACACGGATCTGGAGGCTTATACTGCTGTCTGACACTTACACTACCAACAGGTTGACTTAAACAAACACACAGCACCTTATGTCAGAAACTGTTTAAAGATAAGATCATCATCATCATCATTTTATATAGAGATCTTCAGAAAAAAAAAAAAAGTAAGAGAAGATATAATAAGATAAATGATCAGCCTACACCTTTTCACTCAGTTGTGTACTTGTGCTTGATTTATTATTTAATTAAGCAACTTACATGAATGAAATTACTGATTTTAATCATCAAAATCCCAGTATATCACATGAGTCTCAGTTTGTTATTTTAATCTCCGTCCTCAGAAGCTCTACCCGTCCAAATCTTCCCATTGTGACTTACCAAAACTACACATTATATCCGGATCAGTGGTGCAGTAGTGAAAAGACAATGATATTAAATGAATGATTTAAAATTCAGTGGAAGGAGAGAAACATTTTTCCCTGGAAGAGCAGAGCCTTTGTTGATCCAGACCAGTATCATCAGTCCAGATAATGAGCGGGAACTCATCATTCACTTGTTACAGTAATGCTTTTGTTGATTATTACACTGGGTTACAAAAAAATGTTTTTTGCAAGTTGTCTAGGTTTTTTCAACTGAATTAGGACCATTTTGCACTGCTAAATCCAAAAATGACATCTGTTTTTCTCAATCAGGTCAGGTTTTTTTGCTAATTCGATTTTGAAAAATTTGATCCTCTCACAATCTGCGCCCAAACTTTATCTTGGTCACAAAGTTTAATACCAAAATAAGATTGGTAAGCACACTTTATGAAACTTGTGACTTGATTCCTGTTAGGTACAAGGGTGTATTCACCGCAGATGTAGCAGAATACGTCAGGCTTATTTTTGCAAGATCTTCTAGTTGAAGACATTTCATTCATGTCATATTATAAAAACCATTAATCATAAATTGGCAAAAGTAAAATCTTCAGAACTCGTTTACTGCAAGAAATGTGAAAGAATTTTGTATCATATGACATGAAAATGCCCATAAATGTAAGCAAAAATGTTAAAAAGCCAATATGTAGCATAGTTCAGAAAGTTGACCTGATTGAGCAAAATTAATGTGATTTTTGGATTCAACACACCAAAATTATCCCAAATCAGCTCAAAAAACTTAAACAATAAATTTGCTGTTGACCAGTGTTATTAGTCACCATATTGATCTCACTGCTCAGTCACTTCACACCTTCAGCTTCCATTATTTTTCTCTTTATATTTTATTTTGTACTCGTTTGTGGTCATTTGTGGCTTTTTTTCTTCACTTGCTTGATGTGTCACTGCTTTTAACCTTCTAATTTTCCCATGGTGAAATAAATAAAGTCTTATCTTATCTTATCTTATCTTGTCTTATCCACCTGTGACCCCTCTAAGCATGATCATAGACCCCCCCCCAAAACAATGTTCATTAAATCATTAACTTGTGCCAATACAGACATGTTACGTATCATTAGAAGGCTTAGATTCTCCATATTTTTGCTATTTGAGTTTTTTAATGGAAATCATAAGCACTAAAGAACAATTCATCATAAAGTCAAGATGTGTGTGGAGGATTATTCATGTTCCTTTAGTCTGAGGACAGTCCATCATGATTAAAGGAGGTCCAGATAGAGAACATTTCTTCACATACATATCCAAAGCATCATTATTTATTTATTTTTATTGCAACTCTGGACTCTAGAGGATTAAACACATATTAGGAGGTTTGTACAGGGTGAGTCAGAAAAAACACTCTTTCCATTTAAAGAAATTGTACTGCTAAAACGGAAACACTGATTTTTCTTTTGACCATACAGTCATATTGATGTGGTTATTGAGCATGTCTGGTGATGTAGTCATAAATTTATTGCATTGCATAAGAGAGAGAAGGTCCATTGTTTATTGGGCACTGAAATACCTGCCAACACAATGTATGCCACAGTGAACAAACTTGAAATTGACAACAATTACAGGAGTCGGGGCTTTGCTTTCACACTCAGGACATAGGCCTACATGACAGTGTCCCAGGGAGTTTTCATCATGGCAAGACCACAGCGATTGCAGGCATTATTTCCTCATCGAGTTGTCTGTTTGGGTCAGGAGAGAGAGTGGCCACCTAGATCCCCGGACTTGACCCCCCTTGATTTTTTCTTGTGGGGGTATCTTAAAAACCGTGTGTATCAGACTGTTCCACAAACTCTTCAGGAACTCCGAAATCGCATCACGGCTGAAATCCAAGCCCTACGACGAACACGAATGGCGAGAAGAGCTGTGTTAGAGATGCGACAACGAGCACAGATTTGCATCAATCTAAATGGTAGCCAGGTTGAAGGTCGTGCCGGACGACTTCGTTGAGACAAAACATTTTGATGGCGAGTAAACATGCTGTAATGGTTGACAATTTCAATTTCATTCACGGTGGCATAAACTGTGTTGGCAGATATTTCGGTGCACAATAAACAATGGACATTCCCTATGTTATGCTATGCCATAAATCAATGATTCAATCGCCAGACATGCTCAATGACCACATCAACATGACTGTATAATCAAAAGAAAAATAAGCATTTCCATTTCAGTGGTACAATTTCTTTAAATGAAAAGAGCGTTTTCTCTGACTCACCCTGTACATTTTACATTTTGTGTATTTTTTTTTATTTAGACCATATTTAGACACTTTACAGGAAGTGAAAACACAAAGAAAATACAACAACAATGAAAAAAGACTCATAGAAGCAGAATGTAAAATCCACACTATCAAGATAAGATGAGATAAGATTTGACATTTATACACATTCAGATACATATGAATTTTGCAGACGTCTCTAAGAGTACAGTATAAAACATTAAATGACACAATCAGAATTCATATGTCAAAGATATAAGCAGTATAAAAGTATAAAAGCGATGTGGCAACAATTAAAAGACAGTGACTTGTAATAAATAAAAAAATAAATACTATCCACAAATTGCACATGAGAACATTGCACATCCCCTAACACAATATAAACATAAAAATACAATTAGATTCACAAGACACTCGAAATCAGTCACACATTCCACTCTGGCTACTTGTCTCGCCAGATATTGAGCTCTTGGATACCTGCATTGATTAGATTTTGTGCATCGTGGGACATTAAGATGATCAACATGCTAAAGACGTCCCATGAGTGTCATTTTCAACATCTTATGGGTAAAATGTTTGGCTGCCCTGCAGAATTGGACAGTTATTCTCCCGAACCACTTTGTGTGATTGAAGCCCTCAGCTGAAACACTTGAGCTCCCGGCGGCAGGTTAATTTAAACAACCAACACAAACTGCAGGATGACAGTGATGCTGTGAGGAAAGAGGAGGAGGAGGAAGATGAGGACTGTAGCGTCTTACACACAAATGTTTTATCAGCTGTCTGGCTCTTTGAAAGGACATGAAGAAGTGGAACTGAGGCCTTATTCATTTTTCACCTGAAGGTTTGAATTATCACCCTAATACTTGTGTTTATGTTATAGTTATTTCCCATCTGAAAGTGATTCATAGATCCTTCTGTCGGCCAGGCTGTAAAAAAACACACAGTCTGTGTCACACAGCAACACAAAGGCCTGTACGTGTGTGTTATAGACCCGGTATTGAACTGGGCGTGGTCACAGTGTGAGTGTGTGTGATGAAGGTGACAGCAAGACAGGTCTGCTCTCCTCTGGGTCCATTTAAGGACAATTTTGGCAAATTAACGAAAGGGGAAAATACTGCGTGACTGTCTGTAGATGAAGCGCAGCCCTTCCTTTTGCACACACACACACATAGATACAAATACACAGATTGATAGACATATGGACACAGAGAGATCAAGAAGGTGGGACCTGTGAAAAAGTTTTGTATTACTCCAGGGCAACCTTCCCTCCAAAAGCCCCTTTCCTCCTCAATCATCTTGTCAAAAAACCTGCCAACCTCATCTTCTATGCACACCAACACACACAAACACACATGTACACACACATACCCACGCGTACACACACAGTTGGTTGGATCTCAGTGTCCTGTCTTTCTTCACATTGGAACCATTTGGAAAATAACCCACGGTTTTCTGGGAAATGCCTCTGCAGAGGCCTCCTGGTGATGGCAGTGGAGAGTGTCTCCTGTGGGTTTTGTTTTTTGTGCCCTTCTCACACGAGCACACATACAAACAAACCTTCTCACTGGGATGCATTTATAGCTGATTGGCGCTGGATTGCGCAACAAGGTTCGGCTTTTTTTTTTTTTTTTTTTTTTTTACCTCCTTTAAGTTATTCAGTCTATATTGTGTTTCTGGATCGTTGGACTTCCGGTTAGATCGGAATATATCACCATGTTAATTGAATTTCAGTTTAAATTGGGCTTCATTGACCAGTGTTGGCTTAAATGTATGTTTTTCAGCCTTGCCAAGTTAAAACAGAAGTACTTTAATTAAGGAGCTGAAACAGCTCATCACATCAGATAACTTGTAATCTGGAACCGATTACATTTCAGAAGTACCATTCCCAGCACTTTCTATATATAAACTTATTGCCACACAGAAAAACACACACATCCACACAGCAGTATGGTCATGGGAGTTGTTAGGGAGGGCTGCCAGAATGCAGAGTTCCAAAAGAAGCAGAGATCAGTCACTGATGGACAATGTAGGGAAACTAAGCAACAGAGCAAACAAGGATACAGGAAAAAAAATAACAGGTTTGTGAACAGAGAGGAGATTTGGCCAGTTGGACCACAGTAGTGCTTTTTTTTTTCTTTTTTCTTTTTTTTTTTTTTACAAACTTTGAATCATTCATTATGTAAATTAAGTATTATTTTCAATATCCATAAAAACATGCTCACACACAGGCCACTGCCGGAGGAGATTGGCTCTCCTCGCCGGTAATAGAGTGTCGATAATTATGATAATGAAGTGATTGAAATGAATACGCCAAGTTTGTAAATATGAGTCAGACTGAGCTGGTTTCATTTTCCAGATCTATATCTGTTCAGTCTGATCTGCACTTACCTCTGCCATAATTTTATGGAGAACATAACAATTGTAATTAAATAAATCCTCTGTTCACTTGTCTGCTTGTTGTTAAAACTGTTTTTTCTTGGCTTTTTTTTTTTTTCAAATTTCCTGTTTTACATAAGAAATTGGTTATGTTCAATCAGTGATGTGGTTTGGACATTGAATCAAGGCCAAGTGGTTTTTCCAAACAATTATACATGATCTGCTACACTGGATGAGCAACAAGGACTCAGTATAACCTGGCAGGCTTTAATAGTTTTACTGTAAAATGTCTCACTTGGAAACTTTAAATGGTGCATGTTCAGACCTTAAATAGTCAAATATTTTCAATGATAAAACCCAGTGAAATAGAGCAGAAAAAGAACATGTACCGGTAACACACAGGCGTTCTGTGCACACTATACACTCTCTTCTTTCATTTATGTGTTTGGACTTCAGAAATTCCCTGTAACTGTTGGCAGGTTGTTACAGTAAAAAGTCAAGTTCTGCCTTTTCCGGCAGTTGCAGCATCCACATATGAATTTAGTATTCTATAGAGAGTGCTTGTGAAACACGCTCAAACCGTGCTGTAACTGCATTCTTCTCTCCTCGTTACAAGGTGTGCTTGAGTCCTGTGCACATGGTTTGGCCTTGTCTGTTTTTCTGTCCCTCCATCAATCAATCATGCTTTGTCTCAGTGGGAGGTGGAGGAGGCAGCTCTTTTAGGTCCCCCCTTTCTTCAGTCCAAAAGGTTTTTGTTTTTTTTTTAACAAGCGTAGAGACTGAAGAAAAATCCTGTTTTTATTTTGTTCACAGATGGGGGTTTAGTTGGCTTTTGTTCTGCTTTAAAACACTGCAAGAGAGCTGTTGAATCATGCTACCTTTCTTCATCTGTTGTCACAATGATTTCTGTGTTGACTGTGTTTCTACCACTTTAAATAAAGGCTGTTTTTATTAAACATCGGGACAGTGTCCAGTACAGAGATGAGTCAGTCACTTGCTGTATATAAAAAGTGATTCAGTGAAAGTTCATGGATTATTTACAGAGTAACTGGATGATACAGAATGTAAACAATAGAGTCTGTATTGTTATTTGTTGGTTATTGTGCCTTGATAATATGCAAACCTAGCTAATATTTTCTCTGTGCGAGCTGTGCATGCTGAGAAAGATTCGAAGTATGTGTTTTAGTAAAAGCCACTGGGAGGAAGTTTATAATTGTTACCTTTGCCAAGGGCAAACTGCATGTGTTTGTGTTTATTATTGTTAGTCATGACTTTGAAACAAAGCAAGTTCCCACACCACCCATACTGCCTGGACATGCAAATCAATGTGTATTGAATTAAATAAAATACACACATATTTTCATGAAAACACGTGTAGGGGACGTGTAAACCTTGCTATAAAACAACAATAGTTACTTTGTGAATATATGTTATAAACCAGATACTTTAGAAACAAGCGGTATAGTTTCATACATCCTTACGCATGTTTTTCAGGTCACTTTGTTTGTCTTAGTTGAATTATGAGCAGCATGTCACAACACCAGATTCTAAAATTTGAACCTGTTTTTCTGTTTCCGTTCTCCAGTCACTCGCTCACAGCTCGCTGGTCTACCTGGTGTCCCTTCTGGGCAGCATGGACCACAGCTTCCACCACACGCTGCTTCTGGAGATCAGAGCTCTGACTGACCGTTACCCGTCGTTACTGGGCAGCTGCGGTAAAGACATCTACAGGATGAGCAACTCGTTCGCCGCCATCGCCAGACTGCTGGGAAGGCGACTGGAGGAGAGCGCAGCGTTACACTGCAGGTCAGAGGAAAAAGGCAGACGGACAAGCACTGTTAGTTCTGTTAGACACACATAAGACTTTTGTTTACGGATTAAATTAACAAGAAGTAATGTTGATTGAACATGAGAAAAGAGAATCCAGAAGATTCCAACCCCTGACATTTAAAACCAGCGATTTCAGTGTAATTTATTCTAAAGCCTCATGTTGTTGTGTACTTACACTGCAAAACATGACCACATTTGGTATTTTCTAACCTCTAGTGATTTATTATCATTGTTTGCTAGTGTCATTTCTCAATATTTCTCATAAAAGCTCTGATGTTCCTGTATCACAGTGGTTTTTTCTTATATGTAAACTACACAATATAGCATCAACTGAAGCCTGAACCCTGGTTTTGTTTCTTTCTTTTTCTTCCAATCATCTGGGGGCTGATAAATGATAACTAACCAGTAAAATCCCCAACTGGGAAGTGAAACACATGAAGATGAAATCAGAAAATGTTTTTCTTTGTAATTCTTTGCAACCGATTTTGCCTCCAGTAACAGATATGACAGGATATTTTATAATAAAATACACAAAATATAAATTAATTCAAACTGTGCATACAAGAACATGCTTTTTTGCATCAGTTTGCATGTTAATGTGCATAAGTGAACATCTGGCTGTGGTGTGGGAGAGACATGCAGAGTTTTCTCAGAAATAGGAACACTGTGTGCAGGGTTGGAGCCTTTCAAAGGCTTTGCTTGGGGTCTTCTGGAAGAAAGATAGAGTCAGCAAGGGATTGAATGAAGCAGGAGAGCTTATTAGTAAAAGAACAGGGGGTGAAGACAGAAGAAGATGAACAACAGGCCATTGGAAGTCCTCCCTCTGCAAACAAGTGGCATGTTTGATGAAGTTAAAGACCAGTCATGGAAAAAGATGCAGGGATAGAAAGAGATGGAGCGAGGGAACAAACCGTTTATTAGAGAGCATGGAGAAGAGATATGCACCAAAGCGAGGAACAGAACAGCAGGGAAGAAGGTACAACTGCCAACAGAGGAGAAGACAAGGGGTGTACAACTGGGGGAAGAGAAAAAGAGAGAGAGAAAAGGAGGTAGTTCTTGCGACAAAGTAAAAGGTATAGAAAAACTGATCAGAAAAATGTAAGGAAGGAGAATCCAGCCTCTATAGTCCATCCAAATATGTCTGATCACTTTCATGTCATGAACCCATAACCTGCACCTCACCTGTGTGTGTCCACTTGTGTGTGTGTTCACCTGTGTGTGTACACCTGTGTGTGTGTTCACCTGTGTGTGTACACTTGTGTGTGTGTCCACCTGTGTGTGTCCACCTGTGTGTTCACCTGTGTGTGTGTGTGTGTTCACCTGTGTGGGTTCACCTGTGTGTATACACCTGTGTGTATACACCTGTGTGTGTACACCTGTGTGTGTACACCTGTGTGTGTGTTCACCTGTGTGTGTCCACCTGTGTGTTCACCTGTGTGTGTGTACACCTGTGTGTGTACACCTGTGTGTGTGTATACCTGTGTGTGTTCATCTGTGTGTGTACACTTGTGTATGTGTACACCTGTGTGTGTACACCTGTGTGTGTTCATCTGTGTGTGTGTGTGTGTGTGTACACTTGTGTATGTTCACCTGTGTGTGTTCACCTGTGTGTGTACACCTGTGTGTGTTCACTTGTGTGTGTGTGTGTGTGTGTGTGTATATACACTTGTGTGTGTTCACCTGTGTGTGTTCACCTGTGTGTGTACACCTGTGTGTGTTCACCTGTGTGTGTACACTTGTGTGTGTTCACCTGTGTGTGTGTGTGTGTGTTCACCTGTGTGTCTTCATCTGTGTGTGTTCACCTGTGTGTGTACACCTGTGTGTGTTCACCTGTGTGTGTGTGTGTTCACCTGTGTGTGTGTGTTCGTCTGTGTGTGTTCACCTGTGTGTGTACACCTGTGTGTGTTCACCTGTGTGTGTGTGTGTGTGTGTGTTCACCTGTGTGTGTGTATGTGTTCACCTGTGTGTGTGTGTTCGTCTGTGTGTGTTCACCTGTGTGTTCATCTCTGTTTCAGGATAAACAAGGAATGTCCCCCATCACCCTGTGCATCTCTCCCAGAAGGAGGAGGAGCAGGAGCAGGGGGAGGAGGAGGAGGAGGAGGAGGAGGAGGAGGAGGAGGAGGAGGAGGAGGAGGAGGGTCAGACCAGCGACTGCAGATGAAGATCCAGGCCTTTGAGGAGAAAATGGGAGAGGAGGGTGGAGAGGAGGAGGTGGAGGAGGACACGCCTGCCCCCCAGCGACGCTACAGCCTGAGCCAAGCTGTGAGAGAGGAGAGACGAGAGATGAGATTCAACAGGTGGGTTCAGAACGGAACTCCACATGGTTCTGCACTGTCTAAAATATACTGAAACAAAACTTATGTAGGTCTTTTAATCACAGCATACTTTAAATTGGTTATTTAATAAGTCATAATATAGCTTACAAGTGATTGTGCCAGACATCTAATCTGTAACTCTATAACAAAAGTCGACCACATTCAAAAACAACTACATATTTTAACCAAAAACTAATTTTCATCTGGGTCTTTTAAAACAAATCCTCATGTAGCTGTATGAGGTAACAGAATATTAATTAAATCCTACCTCAGTAACAACAAGATCACAGAAATGACACAAAAGTGATCATTAATGTCATTACATCTGCCTTATTCAGCAATCAGTGGTAAAGTATCAGCTCTTAAGCCTCTCACATTTTCCCTATAGATAATTATTTTTTAATAAAAAGTGCACCTCAAAGAAGGCAAATTACTGCAGGTAAATTCTGCTGAACAAGGATAATAATGTGCACAATCCCATTTAAGTCCAGTTCTGTCTTGGCTCCCATGTCGTATTTCCTTTGACAGCTCTTTTTGCAGCAACAAAACAACTCTGGAGTCCAATCTGGAAAGCGTTACCTTCCTCAAAAATGAACTAAAACTGGGCCTGTCATTAATTTTATAGTTTTGCCAGAGTAATAATTTTCTTTTATTCATTTCAATTCCTAGAACCCCTCGATTCTGACAATACTTTAATTCACTACTGTCAAAATCATGTGCTCTTTCTGAACTATTAATCTCCTTTTATTATGGAATAAACCCAAAATACTTAAAATTTTAATAAATGTTTATCTGTACAAAAACACGTCATCCACATTGTATTTATTTTATGTTTTATTGTATGTCATCCAAAATCAAGTCAAAGTCAGCTTTATTTTTCAATTTGCCATATGCACGGCACATACAGAAAAACTGAAATTACAACACTACAAGGAACATACTAGAAAAAAAAAGAAAAATAGAAAAAACTAGAAAATAGAATATAACTATAAACATACAATATAACTATAAACATCTAATATGACTATATCCATCTACAATAAAACACTAAAATTGATATTTTCAGTTTTCAGTCCTTTATTTAAAGTGCAAAATATGTAGAAATGTTATATAATTATATACAATAAAAAAACAGCCAGTACTGAAACTATTTCTACTCAATCGTACATACTTATATGTACATAGAACACACTCCAAAAGTCGGAAATCAACAAAAGAAGCAAACGTGTTTTATCACTCTGTTTTATTCTCTCCAAAGAGGATAAGTTAAATAGAATAAATCTAAAGAAAAAGATAAATATAAATATATGCCATTTCTGTCTGTTCTTATCATCCACCTCTAGTCCATGAGTCTCTGGGGAAATGTTAAGTCTACTATTGAGAATACTTGACACATATATCTGTATCCACGTCTTTGTACATGTTGCATCCATCCTTACTATCTTGACCATAAATCACCTTTTTTTTTTACCCTTTCATGCATGAATTATGAGAACCTTAATGGGTCCAAACACAGTACTGTCCCATCAGAGAGCGAACTTGAATTGATTTCCATTCCAACATTTATTTCACTATAAAGTAGCTCCTTGTTTTGGATAATCCCTTATGGTCTAACTAAAGCAAAAATGAATTTAAAAGTAAAAATGTGGCTCAAATTGTCTCTAAAATGTCCTGTCAGAGAGATTTTGAATACCGTTTTTTGACCCTAATCAAGTTATTTTTCCTGAGTGTTTTTATTCCTCTTTAGGCCTGAAAAAAACAATGCGATTGAAAAAATTTTTATGAACCTATTTTTCATGGAGTTGCAAAAATATCCACTCAGCTGGACATCATGTATTCAATTTTTGAAGCAAAGAAACATGTATTTACCGATATACTGAGTGAAAAGTATGAAATCAATTTTTTAAATGCTGCTAATCTGATGTTTTGTCACATTTTAACAAACTCTAATATTAGTTATTACTCACTTTATGGAGATAATATGCAAAAAAAAACCCAAAAAACTACATTCTAATAACAATAACAAGCAACTGATTTACACTCAAGCATGTTAGTGCAGATCAGGTTTATGAAGAACAGCAAAGTTACAGTAATGGTCTGAATGTCAGTGTATTATTATGGGATGGTGCGTTAGTGTCCACTGTGTTGGCTGACACGGAACTAAAACAACCAAACCCATGAATATACAAGAGAACAGCTGGAGAAGAACTGTCCACTGGAGTGACCACTGTGCATGAAAGGGTTAAATAACTTTGACCTACTATGACAAACAGCAAATATATCACAAATAAAACGGTCCACTTATTTCACCCAAATATTAACATTTAGTTAAACTCTTAAATTATAAAACTCCTCTTCATTTCACTGTGTCTCTCAGGTCCAAGAGCCTCGCCCTCCACGCCGTCCGCTCACGTTCCATCAACTCAGACGGCGGAGAGGATGGGGAGGGGGTGGAGCTAAACCCAGACAACGCCTACTCCAACACGATGCACTCAGAACAGGAAGCTCCGCCTACTGAGATGAAGCTGATAGCCGATGGCCCCCTGGTGCCGGACAAAGCCATCAGAGAAGCAGAGAAAGGTCAAAGCAGAGCGAAGGATGGAGCGAAGGAGGATCAGGAAGAAGCGGACAGACTCTTTATGCATCTAAGAGACAATATGGAGACGATCAGACAGTTCTGTAAAGACACAGTGCAGCAGATCCCCATTCCAGAGCAGTGTCTGATAGAAGGTAATGCCAACATGATGAACATCTTTTTTTATTTTTATTTTTAAAATTTTTTTCGCTTTATCTAATATTTAGAGTCATATTTATGAATTACTTTGATGTTACATTATATAGATATATACATGTTTTTTTTTGGGGGGGGGGGTTTACTTAATTTTTATTTAGTTTTGCTTATACAAATATACAAGGCATTTTACATAATAATAATAATAATAATAATAATAATAATAATAATAATATTTTATTTGTAATGGACTTTACATTTTTATCTAAAAATCTCAAAGTGTTACAGGGAATAAATAACAGAGAATAAAAATAGAAAATAAGTAAGCCAGATAAAACAGTTTAAAAATAAAAACAACAGTTAAAAATGAACACAAACATATCTAATCAAACATCCCTATATGGCATATCCTCCTGAGACCCAGCAATGCATTTTTGTCCTCTGTAGGGGACAAGAGTTTCACAGTTTTATTGGAGAAAAAAAATAAATAAATAAACGCTATCCGCTGCAAAGGACATCCTGTAAAAATTTTTAAAATGCATCTGAAAAAACTGTTGCATCGTGCTGTTTCCAATAAAGGCAATTATTTAATGTAAAAAAGCCTAAACTTGTACTTTTCTGGGTCTTAGGAGGATATATGAAAAAAAAAATGAATATCTGCCATAGATATTGATTACAATTACAGTCACAAATGAAACATGAATGACACTATAAAGAAAACAAAATTGCAAATAAAATAAGGGGAGGGAAAAAAAACAAAACAAAACCAACAACATACACATAAATGACCACTTCTGAGTGCTTATTGCATTAAAGGGTTAATCATTTGACTCCATCTCTTCATAAATAGCTCTCCCTGAATTCTAAATATATAAGTAATTTGCTCCATCTGATAGATTTCCCTCACTTTCTCAATCCAAATGTTATATGTGGGGGATTCAGGTTTCAACCACAGAAGAGTGATGCATTTAATGGCTGCCGTTAGTAAAATTCGCAAAAGGTATTTTCAGTTATTTCCCTCTAAACTTTATGGGATTATGAAGATCTTTTAAGCTCATGCTGTTTCCACAAATAAACATACCGGTACATTTATTGAAAAACGTACGAAGACAGTAGTAGGACAGTTGGGAATAGCAGAGTATTCACAATATGAAAACATGTATTACATAACATTGCCCTCTAGTTCCCAGGAGGTGCAGCACAGTGGTGTAGTGTTGTCTTTCCCCTAAAATTTACACGGTTCAAGGGGTCTAGGGGCCGAGGGGCAAGGACCTTGACCCTGCAGATATTTCTTACAGACATTTGACTGACTCCCATAGATGTGAACTTATTATTATTATTAACTTGTCTCTAAAAATATTAAGTTTATTTATTTATTTTTCCTCAGAGTCACCCTGGTTTCACATATTTTATTTGAACTCTCTAATTAGTGTTCTCTTGGTCCATCTTTATTTTTTTTTTCTCTGTTATTAAGATATCAGGGCGAAAAGATGGGCTTCATAAAATGCTGTTTTTCCTTCCATGCATCTCAGCTGAACTTGGAGCTAAAAACTTACACTAACAAAAGACTTCACATTACTTTCTTTAGTGGTGCTTGATGAATTTGACAATTTTACCACATCAGTAGGATAGCATGAATGAATGAATGAATGTTTTTATTATTGTGTCTTGCATACAGACATGCCCAGCCCTTCCATGGGCTTATAAGACACCATAAATACAAACCAAAGATCAAATACCATACAATAGGCACAGTATATAAACAGAACAAAATACTGACCTATTTAAACAAACATATCCGCCACTTTTTCCAGGCTTTACAGGGTGGGGAAGCAAAATTTACAATATTTTGAGGCAGGGATTGAAAGACAGTGTATGACCAATTAGTTTATTGAAAGTCATGAGAATTTAAATCTTCAAATCATATTTTACTGCATTTCTAACAGTCTTGTTGTCTACCTCAAGTTCAATTGCCATTTTTCTCATGGATTTGGTTGGGTCCTTTAGGATTTTGGATTTGAGAGCTTTAATAAAAGCTTTGGTACGTTTTTTGTTGCTTCCTCCACTTCCAGACTTTCTCGTAATAGTTTTGCTCATAGTCATTCTCTTCTTTCCATTATAAACAGTCTTTATGGACACTCCAACTATTTTTGAAATCTCCTTTGGTGTGACGAGTGCATTCAGCAAATCACACACTCTTTGACGTTTGCTTTCCTGATTACTCATATGAGCAAAAGTTTCTGAAAAGGTATGGATAATAGTGTTAGGTATGATTATGACATCAGTATATGTTTGGTTTCAAAACAATTGACGTAGTGCCTGCTGAGAAAAAACAACTAAATGTTCATTGTAAATTTTGCTTCCCCACCCTGTACAAACAAATAATGCTAATTTAAATACATTTGAACTAAACAACCATTTCATCTTGTCATCATCAGTGCTCCAGAGCAGATCAGGATTTCAGATAAAAATATTATCAAACAAAGAGGCTCTTAGTTTATCATATAGAGGACAATACAAAAGAAAATGTGATTCATTTTGTCATGTTTACCATATAACATTTATAGCATTTAGCATTAGCTTACCCATAACCCCTCACCGATGGCTCACACTGCTACGACTCCGCCCCTTTTGTTCAAATATGGTCACTTCCCTCTCCATAAGGCTAATGTGTTGACGGACAAATCTCAAACCGCTGTCCTTAAAACAGCATTTCAGAAACCAGTGGGTGACGTCATGGTTCTTCTGTTCATTAACTATATGCTTGGGCACCGATAAGGGGGTGTAAACATGACAAATTCATGGGGCCCAGCATTTGTGGGGGGCCAGTGGATACAGGTTAGAAGTTGTGAAAATTTCGTTTAAGATCAGCTGTATAATAGAGGAGTCAGGAGTTGGACGTTGAAAGCATGGGAAGTTTCAGTTTCGTTTTCACGCTAGCATCGCTCCAACAGATCAACAAGATACTGAATTTTATGAAATGGCCCACAATGTTTACCTTTCACGGGGCCTAAAATCGGTAGCGGCTCACCTGATTATATAAATTCAGTGGTTCAAGACCTGTATCCGCATTGGTTTGTTCTGGAATTCTACAAAAATCTTTCGTAACATTAATTTCCTTGGTTTCACATGATATGACAGCTGAGATAAAATATAAAATCTGGAAAAACAAATTGAATAGGAGTCTTTTGAGACCTGCAACCTGTAAATTTTGATGAAAATATCAATATTAAGCAGCAGTGAATTGTAAAAGGAAGTCATATATAATACGGAACAATGTACGCGTGTATTTCCCATTTCTAATTTGTGCTATACAGTAGGAGAGATTTCATTGGAAAGCACACAGAGCGAGGTATAGAGAGGATCAGTGTAACTAGAATGAGATTACAATCAGATGTGGTGTCTGAGAATGATTAATGATGTGATATGAAAACACCTCCTGCTCCCAGCCCTCCTTCTTATTTTTCAGTTTCCCATACACACATATTGACCATGGTAAATGCTTGCAGTAGGGGTTGATTTGTGCTTCTTAATCTCCAATCTACATATATTTCTCTAGGGGCTGGCTGATTTGGGGCATGAGTATCCAGAGGGCATAGTCTCTGATTACACTCCTCCTCCTCCTGTATTAATTTATGACACTAAATATCTACTTTTCCTTGACCTTTTATGTTGTAGTGCATGTGTTTTCTGTTATGGTTCGTCGGGCGGTGAACGTGATTTTTATGTTAAATATCTGTTGTGAACCACCTCCTGATATTTGGCATCGGTTAAAGATCTGTCCAGATAAAGAGCAGTTTATTTACCAGAGGATGCAGCATGTTTGATAAACGCCCCCAGGCTCTTAGAGGGGCTTTAGTGAGGTCAGATTTGGCCATAAAAGTTAGAGGGTAATGTTAATGCATTCGAGGAGGTACACACATACAACAATATGACTGATGGAAGCCTTTAGTACAATAATCATTGTTTTTGTCCCCTGTTGAGTCCATCTGTGGGTTTTATAGTTAAGGTTCAGTCTTTACAATATCAAGATTTCATTAACTGAAGGATGGAGTTTTAAGAAGCAGATACACCAGACTGTAATTCAACAGCAGATTTTGCAGAACCTGCTATTGTTCCCAGTTTGTAAGTAAATGAACATATCTAAAATAATATGTAATGTTTTTTTGTTTTCTTTTTACATAAATTACTTTTTTTTTTTTTGCCTAAATAATCAAATATTCAGTTTCTGTTCAATCCTTTTATAGGGTACTCATAGAAATATTCTGAAATTCAAAATTTTAACCTTAATGTGTTATTGGAGGACATAACAAGACTTTATTACTTTTGTGAAATTTTTCACTTTTTTTATTGTTATGTAGAAAATCAAGGCCAGTGAAGTTATCATATTTGGTGCCTTACCCATATAAGTGGCAAAAATAAATAAATAGATAAATAAAAAATCCGAGAAGTAAATATAACAAATACAAAAAACACATGCAAGGTGAAAGGAACATGTATTTTAGAACATTAGAACATCCCTTTTAGAGCATTATAACATCCTCAGTGCTGATCCAGACCCCTGTCCACATCCACATTATCCCTTTGAACATCATTCCTTACATTAGTACCATCACGTCATGGTACCTAACGAAGCAGGTACACTCACTGTTCATGCAGAGGTGGACCTTACAGACACTGTAGACCACATTGGACCTGCGATTGTTGACTCACTGTCCTCACTGGAACTCTTGCTGTCACTGTCTTCAATCAATCAATCAATCAGTCAAATTTTATTTATATAGCACCAAATGATAACAAAAGTTATCTCATGTCACTTTACATATAGAGCTGGTCAAAACCAGATTGTCTGTCTTGTAATGTATGTGGAAATAGTCACTTTCCCTATAAAGGGCTCAGTTTTACATGTTTCCTGAAAAATCTGGAAAATATGACTTAGGCACTTATTTATATTTACAATATTAGAATCTAAAAATGTTGTCCTATAGCTAATTTGAAAATTAATCATGATAAAAAGGTCAGAGAATGATTTTGATGTGGGTAATTGTAGTCAGTTACTTCTGCAGCACAGAAGGCAGAAGTGGAAACACATTTATCTAAATCATATATAGTACAGACGAAAGACATGCAAAGTATTTATCGCTGCAGTTTTCTGTGTCTTGAAAGAAAAGGGAGGTCAAGCAGTTCATCTGAAATGCTATGAAATCAAAAACCTCTTGAGGCTTCACGTTTCCAGCTTTTTTCTTTTTTCATTTTTTTTTAACTTAATCTAATCTGTTTTTCAAAACTCTGTAATTGCATTTTTGTTTCACATCCCTAATATTCAGAGATTTGATATTTTATTTTCATTCATTTTTGATGATTTTTGCTTTCTTTACATTTTCCGATTTGATTTGCTTTGATTTACGGTGTCTACGTTCACTAGATAAGTCAGATTTTTAACTTGATCCAGTCCTTCTATAAAAATACTCACCTTATATGGTATAATTCAAATAAATAATATAGATAAATACTCCCCTTACTTGAGGATATAGAGACAGACATACAGTATATTATATGTCTAAATAAATATAAGATAATGTACGAGTTGGGCAACAAGAACTCAGTGACCTTACACATCTGCACAGGATGCACACACAAATTCAGAACACATTTTTGCACATGCATCAACATACACCTACAGTACAAACATAAATATTCTATTAGTTACTGCATTCCTTTCTGTATTCTCTCTGTGAGCCATCTGCAACCACCCCCACCTACATGGACACCACTATAATCCACCAGTCATATCAAGAAAAGACACAACTTTACACTCACACACACACACACACACACACACACACACACACACACACACACACACACACACACACACATACAGTCACGCTGCACCAGATTCAACAACCAAAAAGGTGCATTAGAGGTGATGATAATCTGATTGACAGGAGAGGATGTTATTTCTCCGCCTTTTGGCCTTAATGTCATTGAAGTGAGAGGCAGCCAGAAGTCATGCGACACACACTCGCACATGTATGCACACACTAAAACAGGAACCGAGATGGAAAAATAACAAACTCCTCCTTTGGCCTCTGTGTAATTGATTAAATCTGAAAATGAATGTAAATAATTATGAAGCTCACACGCACACACAGATATTAAACATTCACATACACCGCGCGCCATTCCTCACTGACTAATTGGTTCATTTACTCTCATAGTATTAAGTCTCTTAATGAGAATCAACCCCAGGGCACTTAGGATATGATGTCACAAGTGGTCTCAGCTGGATGATGTCATCACGCTGCTGGCTGACCCACACATGAGCCACAGACCTCGGCCTCATGGGACGAGGATTACACAAAAGAGCGCACATGGACATGGACATGTTACCTCAGTCCAGACTTCTACACACACGTGAATTAAATAAGCAGCCAAACAGTGATACAAACAGTCTGAAAATCAGAAAATCATACATGGGCTTATGAGTGAACAGCTGCACACACACACACACACACACTGCAGGTTATACATGAGGAGCTACACACACACACACACACACACACACACACTCTGATTCATTTAACTAGAATTTAACGCAGATGTCTCAGTGAACAAGACATACAGGTAATAAAACACTGTTATTGAAAACATTTTATTTGCTAAAAGCACACATTATGAAGCTACAAACCTACCACAGCTACACGTTGTCCTCGCAAAACAGATAAAAATCAACATACTGAATAAAGTTTCCTGTGGATATTCAAAGCTGTTCAGTTTTCACAATTCTTGTTCAGTGCCTGACAGAAGACTTTATTTTCCAGTTAAATCAAACCCAAGTGTTTTGCATAAAACACATTTCTATGCTTATTATGAAGTCAAAGGATTTCCCTTTTTATGCACGGTGACGTTAAAAAGACACAGTTTTGAGGCACAGTACATGTGCCACTTGATTCTGATTTGAATTGGTAAAGCATTTTGTGACTGTCTGTGAAAAGTGCTCTATAAATAAAATTTACTTACTTATTTACATTTTTGTGTAATTCTTCAGAAATAACAGACACCATTTCTTTAACCCTTTCATGCACGAATTATGAAAACCTTAATCAAAATTTTTTCCTGAGTGTTTTTATTCCTCTTTAGGCATGAAAACAAACAATGTGATAGAAAATTTTCTTCTGAAAAATAAATAAAAAAATAAAATTAAAATAAAAAAAATAAAAATAAAAAAAAGTAAAAATACATTAAAAAAATTATAATGACAAAAAAATTCTTATGAACCTATTTTTCATGAAGCTGCAAAAATATCCACTCAGCTGGACACCACATGTTTAATTTTTGACACACAGAAACATGTATTTACTGATAATTTTTTTGAAAACTGTGGGGAAGGCTTGTGATTCTGGGGGTTTATCCTCAGGAGATATCTACATAATGTCACCAATTCATGTCAGAAAAGACATGTAGTGTCTTAAAACTTTAATAAAGATATGTGTAAAAAAAAACAAAAAACAAAAAAATAACGAAAAGAACAGCAAAATCCATGAATATACAAGAGAACAGCTGTAGAATAGCTGTCCGCTGTAGTGACCACTATGCATGAAAGGGTTAAATGACTCTTTGTTAACAGCAAATTAATCTGTACTCAACTTGCACAAAATCCAGTAGTGCGTCAGTACTTTAAGTCAACATGTTGTTGTTGTTGTGTGAGTTTTACACAGTGACCACTGGCTGTGAAAACACTGAGTCATCATCAGTAGTCATCACGCCACGCTCAAGTGAACACCACTGTAAACAGGCATGCACATACAGCTTTAACACGGCACTTCCAAGCTCATCGCAGCACCACATCAAAGTTAAATAAACAACAGAGATCAGCACTGAGTGGCCAGTAAAGTGTTGTGTACGTCCACTCCTGTCACTCCTGGTCAGGATCCACTCAGCACATCTCCAGGACAGGTTCTTGTCACCTGCTGTGACAGTAGCTGAGACTCGGACACTCACACGGTCAAAGTAATACTGACGTGACTGAATTTGCACATCAGTAATTTCATGACAATTACAGACATTACTCGACCTGAACCTGTCTTGATTTGTGTTTATATATTGATCGCTTGACAATTACCAACACAAAGTTCAGTTTTTTATTCCTCATTTTACTGTCCTTCAGTAAATTACGTGAACACTATGGAGTCTCATTTTAATCACTGCTCTGATGCAGATGATTTCCATGTGAAATACAGACACTCTAACAAACTCCTTGTCCTTGGCTGAGACGTGAAGGTTCGTGGGAGGTGATGATGGGAAAAAAAAGACGTGTCCTTGCGTGCTACAAATCACTGTATGACTATGTTTCCAAGGTTACACAAACCCATATGTGCAAGAAGCAGAACAACACACAGACTCAGAGGAATAACCGGATATGACTGAGTTTGTAATTAAAACTGTACAGTGTTTGATAATGATTTTTGCCTTGCTCTACTTTTAACAGATTCTAACCGAGGTTGCGTGGCCAAGCTGTCCTTCTCTTGTCCTCTGAAGGGACACTACTGTCTGTACGCCAAGTCCTGCTTCAACCTGACCAGTCGACAGCCTCATGTTTGGATCCACATCATGTTGTTGCATCTACAGGTGCGCTCAAATATGCAGCTCTTAAAGCTATGGATCTACCAGCATCCATGGATATTAGACAGTGTACTAATATGACACTTGGAAAATACTCCACAAGTAAAACATGCAATTCAGAACCTTAAGAAAGTGAAAGTATGAATATATGATCAAGAAGTCTCTGTGCAGAAAATCTACTGTTGTACATGATATTTTGCTGCTGCAGTAACATTGCATTTTACTGCTGTAAAGGCTTAAACTTAACATTTGAACATTTTATACTAATCTATAGCAATGCATCTTATTTAGTAATATCATACTGTATTTTTGTAGTGTCTCTGTGTTACTAAATGCTTTGTGGGTTCAGAAAAAAGGCCTGTTTTCAGCTTTGTGACAATGCAATATCCAGCAAATCCAAGAGAAGTAAGAGAATTTTATCAACTCATATAGGAACATATTCAAAAGCGATGTGAAGTGGTATTTTTTTCCACTGTACATGAAAGATATAAAAAATTTGTAATGTATCTAAAGCTGAAAAATGCTTTGCAGGATAAGTACAATGTTTGCCTTAAATTTGTGGTGTCCATAATTATATTTATCTACTGGTTTTAGAACGTAGTGTTAGTATAAGCATTTTAATATTTAAATAGAGTTTCAGACAGTTTTGTGATATTAAATGTGTTTTGTTTTCTTCTTTTGTTTCCCTGTTTGTTCCCTGTCCTCCATCCAGAATAAGTCCAGTGTTCCCTTATGTTCCAAAGACAAGTGTGTCCAGAGACTGGCCTCTCTTTGGGAGAAGACACAGCTTAAAGGCGCTCACAGTTTCCCTATGGCTATGACACAACACACCACCCCACACAGAAAGGTACTGACCCACATCATGTCAGTGTTAGCGATTTAACACAAAGGACAGTTTCAGAGTGTTCATGATCAAACCAGTTATCAGCATCTCAGTAGCCAAAGAGCCAGATTTCAGTGGGTCTAAAGGTCACCACTGCTTTATTTTCTCAGTCGTGGTCAACATGATCAACTAAAACTGTCACCACCCTTTAAAAAAATAGATGTAGTGTTGTGTATTTGTTTATGTGATAAAGTAATAATGTAGTCTGATTGTTGTTGTGGTCTAAGTTATCACTGCTGATGCTCTGAAAGCCCAGATATTTACACACATATACAGTGATGTGAAGAAGAATTAACTGAAACCTAAACAGAGTGTTGGCCTGTGCAATTCTATACTGTATTACCTCAAATAGTGGCTTTTATTTTTCTCAGCTGCAGATGGTACCAGGCCTTTGAATTCTAAGTTCCTCATCTTAATAATTAGACATATTCCTATCCTATTTATGATGGTAAAAGTATGATTGTTTTGTATAAACGAAACATCAAAATAAAAGTTTTCTGGTGTTTCAGTGGAATAAAAACTGTTCATTGCTTAACAGAGCTTCTATTATGTAAATGCCATCCCACAGTAGTTTCTACAAATGTCATTTTTGCTGAAAACCTAAGACGCACACAACTGCAGTAACTGAAATCAGACAGAAACACATTAACCCCTTTAGCCCTATCAGGCTAAAAAATTATATTAATATTCATCTACTATAAAAATATAATAAATCAGGACAATGGATGTTTTTTTTCAACTTTTGCTCAAAGTTTAGACCCTAATGTTAATAAAAGTACATCAGAAGTGTATTTCAGTGCAGACTTTAATGTTCAAACATGATTTTTAATCTTTGTGGGGTGAAATATACGCTTTTAAAAATCTCCAACGTGAACAATTAATTTATGCATATCATCGTCAATCCAGCCGAAAAAAAACAGGCGAGGATAAAAAATTCTAATTTCTCTTTTAGTTTGTTACAGTTTACTCAGGCATAGTAATAGATACAATATTTTAGACAATGGGAAGAGATTCTGTGAGGTCCCTAAATGTCCATAGACACCAAGAACATCCATATGAACCTTATTATTGTGAAGTAATTCTTCATTTACTTTGGGTATGTCTTTTTAGGCGTTTTTCCCCTGAAAATATGGTCAGGGTTAAACAGGTTAAACACTTACGTAACACAATGTGATCTACAACAATAAAGTGTTGAAGATAGCTGGATTGTGTTGTTTAATATGATAAATTAAACCCAACCTGTATTGGAAAACCAGCTTTTATTTGTTTATTTGTTATTAGTAGACACCTTGTAATTGACTCCTTGTTTTTATTTGCATGCAGGAATCACAGAAAGCTGCGATTATAAGGTTTATGGTGATCATGTGAAATCAGGCACACTGAGCAGAGAGATATGAAATGTGTTTTTTATAGTCATTTTTAAGTTGTATGTTTAAGTTAGAAAAACAAAAACTCAAAAGGATCAGTAATATGTGTGTTTTTGTCAATACCCAACCAATTACGCTCAAATGATTTATTGCAATATTCTCCACAATAATCTCAATATGCCTTTTTTGCTGAACTGCAGCTCTACAGTGACGAAAAAAACATGGTAGCTCTACAGCTCATGGAAAAGTAAACCAGTTGGTAGACGCTTCACAAGTTTAACTCCAAACCCCAAACTGATGTTACCACCAGTCCAGAACCACCACGAGGTTTGTGTTTACACAACCTCAGTACCTCCAGCAGAAGGGGTGAAGTCATAGTGAAAAAAAAAATCAAAACAAGATATGCAAAAGTTTAAGATCAACATCCACTTAGTTTAATGGTAGGATACACTAAGTGGACATTTTTATATACAAAACTCACTAACCTCCACTCCTTGTGTTTATCGCATGTTTGCATGTATATGAAATATTGAGTCACACAGAGAAATGTGGACTGGATGAGACAGAACCTCTCACTTAGTGCGTCTGTGTTTGCATGAATGTTAGTGTTTCAGTGTCTGTTTCAGTACGTGCATATGGATGGTGTTCCCCTTGCTGCCCCTCCATAATGTGACAAGCTAAGTGGTCTCTAGGAAATAATTAGACCCACAAAGAAAATACAGCTGTCATTCGTCTTTCTGTGAATGTGCGCTGTGGTGGATCAACTATAGTTACCATATGGGGGCTGAGCATTCCCAGCCACATTATTCATCAGTGCATACGTATTCACACTCATTTGCATAAAGCCAAACACATGCAGGTTTAAATACAGAAGCCTAAAGTCCAGTTATTTAATCCGTACAAAGGCATGCAGTTTCTTTCCCACTTTCTAACATGTACTGTCACACACACATGCACGTAAACACAGGATGGGAAAACTCCTACTGCGTGACATTAAATAGTTCAAACATGGTTGTAAACTTTCTTTGCCATCTTTACTGGATCATGCTCCAATGCAATCTCTGATTTACCTTCTCTGTCACCAGTAAAGTAAACCTCCTGCTGCTCTACAGGCCCAGACTTACTGCTAGAACCTTCAAGGTGCAGTTCAGATGTGTAGGACTGTATTTATTATTCTGCTGGGAGTTAAACCTACAGAATGTAGCAAAAAAAACAAACTCTAAAATCAACTGCACCTATGTTAGATACCTTTATACATCTGTGCTTATATTACATTAAATGTTTTCATTGTATAGTCTAATTATTCTCATTCGTTTAGTTGGATGTCATATTTCCTATAACACACATATTTGATGTTATTTGCAGCTATTTCTAGTTGCATGAAATGACATAGCATGGTTATACAGAACATCACTGAATGCAGTGTGTATTGAATTTCCTCTTAATATGATATCATGAAAAAATCTTTTCAGTCTCACATTGTATGTATTTATGGCAAAGTTTTTCAACTCAAGAACCTGGGGACAAATTTGGACAAATATGTCAACAATTTTCATAGATTACATACATTTTTACCGAAAATCTCACTGTTAAAAGAGTCTGAAAGTCCTTATTTTAAATATATCATATCATATATTATGCTATTCTTTTAACATTTTGTTGCACCTTTTACATCATTTTGACCTTTTTTTTCTCTTTTATGTTGTTTTTCTCATTTTAGTGTTGCAACCCCTTCTACAACTATTGACTTCGCTGAGGCCAACATTTATAAACTCCTCTAAAGAAGACGTGCTTGTTTTATATGAAAAAATTAATTTACAAATTATAATATTGCTATAACTGGAATTAATATAAGTTATTCCATCCACATAACCTACTCCAAGATTAATTGATTTGGAAATGAATCAATGAATGAATGTTTCTATATGTTTTCCCGCTGATGGTTGGTATCTCATTAATGATAACTCTTTTACCCATTCTGGGAAACACACTTTTATGATATTTACTACAGAATTAAATAAACAGGTGATGGATCTACAGTTTATTTTATCTGCTGTTGTTTTGTGGAAATACATTCTGAGCATTTAATTTAAAAAAAAAACAAAAAAAAAAACTCCGAATTAAAGTCTATTCGTATTTAATAAAGCGTTTATGTAGGTATTTATTTGTAGGATTTTTACTTAGTGACTGCTTAAAGTCCTGTTGTCACCTTGAGGTTGCCAAATCCCCCACGAGGTTGTTGCAGTCAGCCAGGAAGAAAGCATCAACAGCTTATTGCAGAACAGCGAAGAGCTCAGTTACAGGGTTCAGCTTGAAAACTCACTTAATGTAGACACAAGAGACATTTTGGCTTTGGCACACAGATGGTACTGATAAGTAATGATAGCTCCATTCCATTTAGTTACCCCAGAAGGCCGTTTTAGTGAACCACTGTGTACTGCCTCAAAGCCTAAAACTGGAAATCGTGAATGAAAAACAACCATTTTTACTGCCATAGTATCTTCAGAAATGGACTTTCCTTTTCACCATTACTTTCTCATTAACCCATGAAGACCCAGTGCTACTTTTATGAGAGCCCCAAAATGATTATTTTTCTCTCCATTTAACCTTTCTAAAGTTATTTAACACCATTTATTATAATATTATGCTCTGTATTTTGCATTTATTCAGTGAAAATCAGGTATTTTCCTATATTTAATTTACTGTCATTGATCCAACTCCATGGGTTTTACTGTTGAATCAATGTTGTAGAAGATGACGGTGTTTCCGCGTTCACTGCGGAGCCTCTGAACGTCCAAATGGGTCATATCTGATGACCATGAAAAGGTGACAAACTGCATTTTACCTATATTAATAGGATTAGTAGTTCTAAAAATATTAAACATTTTAGATCAGTAGATGCTTTTGGTGGGCGGTGGTTGTTTTAGTCTTTACGGGTTAATTTGGAAGTGCTAACAAAAGACACAGAGGAATGAAAATGACAATTAACACATGAGAGGAAGGAAAGTCATGACCTGTTATTTTATCCATGTGCTCTCACTGCATTCCTTCTCTTTTTTTTTCACCTATTGTAAAATATTCATCTTGTCAACTTATGTAAGGAAGGGGAGGAGAGAGGAGATGTGAGGGGAAGAAAGCTGCTACATATTAAAGACCGAATATAAATTATATCACACTGACAATGGAGTTTTAAAGGGAGGCTTTATGAGGCTTCAGAGATGTTACTTAAGTATGTTCTCTGACAACTTTGTTTAGTAGTTTTATGACACACAGATACATGAAGAATGTTAGTAGCACTACTGGCAGGCAGATAGAAGACTGAAATGTGCAAACTAAAAGAAGGGAAAAAAGGGAGGATAAGGAGTAGAAGTACAAATATAAATACATGACATGAGATATAAAGGAAGTCTGCAAGGGAGGAGATACTAAATAATTGCTGTTTGACCTTTTCTTTCTTGTGCCCACAGTGAGAGCATTTGTTGATACAACTGTGGTGGAGATAAAGTTAGAGGGAATAACAGGAGGAAGGCTGAATACTTAAAGATAGAATACAAATAAAAGACGGAGTTGAAGTGGAGATTAGATAAAGACAATGGGGCAGGATGGGAATAGAAAAGCATGGACCCCACTTTTGTGATAATTTAGATCAAGAGAATTCAATATCCAAAAGCCTGTTTCTGGTTTACTGCCTTCATCCGTCTGTTCCACTCCCCTTCCCAACACTCCCACTTCTCATCCACTCACCTTCCTCCTGGCTTTCACCTCCCCTCCCTCCACCTCCTCCTCCTCTGTCTCTTTCACCCCATGTGGTCTGCCCTCTCCAGACCACATTTAACATCAGAAAGCTTCTCTCTACTTTCCTTTCCTCTCCTGACATGTGCACAGCATCAAACTTCCACATTACATTAATTAGCAGGATTAAAGACACTGGAAATGGGTTTTAAAATAGTCAGCATCCATATAGGCGATTATATCAAGGTTTATTGTCTCATTAAGCATCCATGAAACTGGCTGAAAATACACTTTCATAAAAATTATACAGCAGCTCCATCAGTTACTTCTAAAGATAGTTGTGGCTCATTGAGATCCTGTTAGCTAGGAACATTAGATATAACATTGCCATTGTGTTCTTTTTTTTTTTTTTTTAAATAGATCAAATTAAATCTACTTGAAACTAGTCACTAATCATTTACATATAGAGGGTATGCACATATATCACTAGGCCAGGCCACGCCCCTCTAAGTCAGACTGAGTGGTAAAAACCAACCTGCTCAACATGACGGAGTATAACAGTAAACACAACGAGACCGGGGAAATGTGAAATATGAAATTAAATTAAGGACAGTTGGACTGGACATGGATCTGTACGAGCTACCAAAGAACAAGTGGTCCATGAACATTGAAATGTGGCCCGAAATCCCGTTTCCTGACATCCAGGGTGTAGGGGATCATCGCTATTTTTACCTGAAACAAATATACGTGGTTTCATCATTACTGACGACCAGGGTCCAAAACTAGGGCCCAGAACCAACTGATCCAAAGTCCACTTACAGTAGACCGTGGACTGACCCCAGTGAATATATGCATGATCTACTGGGACTGAGGAGATTTACTGAGTCTAGTTCAGATCAAGTACTTCATACAACACAGATACTACTGCTGTGGACCAGCAGGGTACAACTGTATTCTGGTAAATGATGATATTTTTCCCACCTGTTTTTAAATTACATTATTCTTGTAATATTATAGCTTTATTGTCGGAATATGACGACTTTAATCTCAGAAATGAATGACATTCTTATGAGGTTTTTATTAGAACTACGACTTTATTCTCATAACATTGAGATTCTTTTTGACTTTATTGTCATAAAATTACGGGTTTTATATTGATATTTTATGACTTTATACTCATGACAAGTGTTTTTTATTTTCTTATGTGGCCCTAATACTCCGTCGCAGTTTTATTCTCCAGTTTCCCCGTATTTGAAAAAGTGGGTTAGCCTCAGTTTAAGTTAGTTTACTAATCATGTGGGAGCACAAGGTTCAGAATCACAAAATGAAGACAAAAACCATGAAAGATCTGATCATCGAACCAAGAGCTTTACTAAGAAGTAACGTTAGACAAAACAATATGTAATGTAAGGTATGATTTTACTCAAAAATACAGCATAAATTAATGTGACCTGACACCAAATGGGATCCACAAAACTAGGTTTGGTTTCCTGGATTTGTGGATTCATTTACTTCTCTTTTCTTTGTCTTTCGGTGTCTGTAAAACGATAGCTCTGACTGCTTTTCAAACCTGTTCATACAATCAATCGCACAACAGCTCCCATTTTTTAAAAATTAAATATTGTTCTTAAGTTTAGACAGTATTGAAGCCAACGCTGCTACTCTACTCCCTCTTTCTGCCACTCAGTGGGCGTAAATGCGGTACTTTCGGTAGCGATGGCGTCAAGTGCATACCCTCGATAACATGCATTTTAATGTGTAGTGGACAGGTCGATAGCCAGGTAAATAGCTAGCAGTTGACTCTCTGGATAGCAAGAAGCTAATCTAGCTAGAAGCTAACTATCTAGTAACAGGTAAATAGCTCTAGCAGCTAGTAGTTAGCAAAAGCTAGACTGTATACAATTAGTGGACAGAGGAACAGTGACGTCATCTGTTGGTTTCTTATCTATTCTATCTATTCAAGTCAGTAGTTTGCAGTTTAGCTGTTATGATGTTGGCTTTTTGGTGCCAGAAGTGACTATATTTGGACAAAAGAGACAGAAGGGATTAGAGTGAGCTAATGCTAAGTGGTAGCTTACTGAGAAAAATGGCTAAAAAGGACTTCATCAAACATTGCACTACAAATTAACCATTAGTGCAGTTGAGCTTCTTCTTCTTCTTCTTCTTCAGTTTCAAGAGGATTTCAAATTAAATTATCAGTCTTAACGCTAGTATGTCGTTTTACTGAGTGTGCACAGCTGCATTTACTAGTAGAAAGATAACAATGCAATAAAATGTTTCTTTTAAGTACATTCAGATTCAGTGCAGCGCTCCGTCACTGCAGCTGTGGTTAGTCTCTACGCAGTAACTATCTTGCATCTTGATCAAATTATAACTCTGATCTAAATACAGTGACAGAAGGAGGAGGGAAAGAGGTGCAGAAAGACAGAGGGGGCACAATGAAAGGGTAAAGAGGGGTTACGTGAGGATAGATGGATTATTTTCAGACTCACATAATCTTGCTATTGTTTCTTCAACTCTTTATTGAATCTACTTTCCTGGTCTTGATGAATCAAACATGGGCTTGTGTTTTTCTGCATCAGCCTGTTGCACACATGCAAAGTTGCTCTAAATGCAACCTTTGGAGCTTATTGCCATCATTAAAACCATCATCTATGTAGGGGATTATGCCTGTCAGCATTGTTACACTGTGATGAGCGGCTCATATATACAGTATATACAGTATGTGCTATTGTCTTCACTGTCTTTGTTAATGGTTCATTTCTTGCAGTGCTGTAGATTCAGACCATCTTTAACTGATTTCATCTCCTTCGCATGTTGTTGCTCAACACTGATGCGGTCTGTCAGCATCTGTCTGCTTCTCTCTCCTCGCATTGTGCTTTGAAAAAAAAAAAAAAAAAAAGATGATTCAGCATAACATTAAAACTACTCATTACTTTGGCTTCCATTTTAGGAATTCATTTCTTAATCTGTGAAGCCAAAACTTTTTGGAATGAACATAACTTGGTCCAGAATTATTCAGTGTGAAACTTCAGGCCCTCGTACTTTTCATAGTTTTGTTCCTCCAGACATGATTTGACTGTAAGAGCTTTCATTGTTGGTGCATTATTGAATAAAACCCCTAATAAAACTCCAAAGTCTGAAATTTCACTTTCATTCTCATGTGACCCCTCTGACCTCTACATCACCTTCTTTCTCTCATACTGTCTGGATTTTCCATGTTTTCTCTCTCCTGATTCTTGAAAGCCTGAATACCTTCAGTCCACCAAAAAGTAACACAATATTGATGTTCGCATAAAGCCACAGATGGCGTGGCTCTTCCAGCCACACATGGTCTTGGTTTATCTATATCCGCAGGCGAAGACCTTTCACCTCAATTATTTAAGTTGTAACAACATGAAGAAAGTGCTGATGTATGGATGAATCTAAATGCACTTCCACTCCTTCAGTCAAATACATGCGTATACTTGGCTCATACTGCATATGTGTCAAAGTAGAGACTGGACTTGAGGTTTCTCTAAAAACACCTTTCACTTTTACATCCTGACTCATTAAGTTCAAGGACCGAGGGGTCAAAGGTCACGGAGTCAAACACACTAGTAGCCCCGCCTTTGGAGCTACCTGTTATTACCAAGGAGGGTATGTTTTCATTACCATCCGTCCGTCTGTCAGCAAGACTGAGCAAAAACTACCAAGGTCATTTCTTTTAATAAATCCTTTTCTGACATTGACTATACATCAATGCAAATATGCTCTTTCATGCTAAAAAATAACTTTGAACTACATTTGTGGTGACTTCCAAATTAACCTCCAACATTTCATAAGTCATTTATCACCATTTATTATAATATTATCCCCCGCATTTTGCATTTTTGAGTGAAAATCTAATATTTATCTATTTTTAATTTACTCATCTTGTAGATTTTCATAAGTCATAAAAAGTCAGTTCAAAAAAGAAGAAAAAGTCAATGTTTCAGCAAAATATATCACTAACTAAACATAAAAACGTCATTTGTCAAACTATATGGGATTTACTGGTGCATCAGTGTTGCAGAAAATGAGTGTTTCCACTTTCACCACTGATAATCTGAACATCAAAATAATCAGAAATCAGAAATATTTCATTATAAATTATTAGTTGCAGCATACACAGAACAAAGAGAACTCAAGTGAAAACAATAGCCATATATTGAATAATATAGAATGACTCCAAATGAATAAATTAACTCTAATACACATAGATGATCCACTGATATCATATAAAACATATCTGATGCCACTGAAAAACTGCAAAACCACATTTTACCTGAAATATTTAACTGTATTGATAGGATTAGTGTTTACCTTTATTAAATATTTAGATCAGTAGATGCTTTTGTTGCTGTTTAGGTCTTTTAGGGTTAATGATATCTTACTAGCTCTTGCAGTTTTCTTTCCAAATATGACTCCTTCTGGCTGTTCTGACTCAGTATTTAATACTATTTTCTTCTTAAATGGATCATTAGAAATCATGGCAGTACTTCAGCAAATGTGTAATTCATTCAGAGCACCCAGCCACAGCATGTTGATATTTATGAAGGTACTTAAACTGTAAATGGACTTCAGAGAGATTTTGGTCAAAGCACGTATCAGCGATTTAAAGAATCTCCTACAGAGAAGATGCGTTTAGGTGAGTTTATGACGACAGCTATTGGCTTTAACTTTAGTACAAGCACACATTCACAGTAGAACGCTGCTGTAGTGTCTGACCGATGACAGGAATCTATCATCTACTTAAACTGTGCTTTCTTCCCCAAACCAACTTAAGATAAATATGTCGTATCCCAAGGGCTTAAGTGTCACTGAAGTGTGTTTGTATAGCGGGAAGTATAAGTCTTACCATGTGCAGGGGGTCTTCTGGGATTTGTAATGGAGTCTTGGTTTCCATTACTTTCTATTCTGACTCACACACATACACACAGACTGATTCAAGGCCTGTAACTTGTCAAGTTTTGCAGTACATCTTAAAACAAATGGACCCTCAGCATTTGCATGTAAGTGTGTACAACTATCATGGCTGGTTGATTAAATGACTTAAAGCCTGACATATAAAGTCTAATCTATTTCCTGTTTTCTATTTTATCTGACAGTTTTAAATAGCACCGTACTAAACATAGTTAAACCTATAGAAATGTCCTCTAATGCACTAAAACTGATGCACAAACATAATTATGGCTTATATGAGTATAGAGCCGTTGTGGGCTGCAAAAAAGTTTGAATGTGTCTTTTTTTTTAGTATTGGGCATTGAGTCTGTGTATGTTCATGCTAGGGCATTAACAGAAAAGCCGGTTTGTTGATGTGTCGACATCTGTGGCACATGTTGATGTAACTTTGGAAGAGTCGACAAGTCATGTGTTAATTGTGATCTAAGAATATTACAGCAAGACAGATTAATTGATTTACCCTTTATTTTTAGAAGCTGGTGAGTTTCTAATTTTATTGTGTTTTTATTACAAGCTTAAGTTGGTTTCTGAATGGTGCTGGTTTGCGGTTCTGAAGGCTTTAACCCTTTCATGCATAAGTCACTCCAGTGGAAAGTTATTCTCCAGCTGTTCTCTTGTATATTAATGGGTTTAGTTGTTTTAGTTCCCTATCAGCCAACACAGTGGACACTTACACATCATCTCACATCCTGACATTCATACCATTACTGTAACTTTGCTGTTCTTGATAAACCTGATCTGCACTAACATGTTTGAGTGTAAATCAATTGTCATTTGTTACACAAGAAGGTTTTTTTTGCACATTATCTTGATGAAGTGACGAATTAATAGCATTAGAATATGTTAAAATGTGAGAAGACATCAGATTAGCAGCATTAAACATGTTTTTATTTCATTGTTTTCATATCCCTCTCTGATGTTGGGTTTTAAACACGTTTCTTTACTTCAAAAATTAAATGCATGGATATTTTTGTAACCCCACAGAAAAAAAAAAAACTTGATCGCATTGTTTTTTTCATGCCTAAGGAGGAATAAAAACACTGGAGAAAAAAATCTTGACTAAGGTTCTCACAATTAATGCATGAAAGGGTTAATTTCCATTTATTTTATGAAGAAAACTATGGTCTAAGTAATGTGCTATGAACCATGCAAGCAAGACCGATACTGAATAATAGTTTCGACAGCCAGTGTGTTTTGATTATGCACTTAATTTATTTCATTAATGTGCTCTTTTCTCTAAAACATGCTGTGCATCTTCGCTGCTACTGTCTTAAGCTTTTGGCATTTGTTCACTTCATGTTGTTCACTTCAATTTAAAAGAAAATTCAAGGTGTTAGCCTATGTTTTGTTTGGTTAAATGTCTGAGAAGGACTGTTGATGCTTGTGTCTTGCTAGTTTTTTATTCTGCGCTTTACTGTACATTGTTAATGTTACAGTGAGCTTTAAAACAAGTCGCTCATTGTTGAACAGTTGTGTGTCTGTGTTGTTCCTCCGCTGTCAGTGTGATGACATCATCATATGACTTGTTGACTCGACTTCGGCGTTGTTGACAGATAAGTCAGTCTGAAAAAAGTAAAGTCAGTAATGCCCTAGTTCGTGCAAATGGGTTCAAGGGTTTTTAGGAGAGTTTCTCATAATTCGAACTGAGGATGTAAGGGCAGGAGGTGTGGTTTATTAAACATATTGTAAAAATAGTGAAACAAAACAGAACAAAAAAAACCTAAAACAAAGGAACCAGTAACCAGTTACAATGCTTTGACTTTACAGGCATATGTGAAGTTAAACAAAATGTACATGTGCAGCTCTGTTACAGAACAAATAACACCTCAATCTGTAAAATCAGGATTCTCAAATGCAATCGAAGTGCTTTTGTTGAGTTTAAATGTGTCTGTTTTCTCTCCAGGACTTGGACAGTCTCCAGATGCAGCTAGAAGAGGTACGGTTCTTTGACCTGTTCGGCTACAGCGAGGAGGAAGGAGGATGGCTCTGCTTCATGTGTAACAACCCTGAAAAGGCCACAGGTACACAACAGACACACACTGTGGTATACATAACTTTAGGAGACATTGCAATGTATATTATGAGAATCTGCTAAAGGAAGCTGATCGCAGTAACATAAGGAATACTCACACACTCATGTACATTCACTGTTTCTTTGTTAAAAATAAGAGCATTGATATATAAGGAGGAGAATGGATTTAAAATATCAATAGAAGTGGTGATGAACACATTATGAAATGAATTAATGATAAAAAATGAGGATCAGTGAATACTTAAAATAGTGTTATTTACACTTCAGGGAAGGAGTGGGACAACGTAAACACTTTTTAATTCCACCCCTTTCCCGTAAATCATGTATCACAGTATTCATATCTTAATCATAACCTCACCAAAACAGTGATCCTCCCACCAGAGGAAGAAAAAAAACAAGAATAGCAATAATATATAAAACAAATAAAATAAAATGAAATAACAACATCAGTATTATTCTTTTTTTTTTTTCCCCTCACACCCAAAAAAATAAACAGGAGAACCCCCACCAATATTCAAACTTTTTGGTCCCCTCATCTGGTCAAAATCATCTCTTTCTACCTCTGTTTAAATGTAAATATATTTTGATATTATTTTATTATTTTTATTTCATACCATTCCATTATTTTACTCCACAAACTGAAACACAAAAACTCCTCCTAGTTGTGTGCACCCTCCTATTTTTAAGATTATATAACCCTACAGATGGATGAACCAAATACATCAAGAAAGACCAAACAAATGTTAAATTACTTCACTTTTAAAAGCAATAAAAGTAACTTGTATGTCTTCATATTAACACCTCCAAACTATACCCTCCAGCTGACAGACTACATTCCTCTGCAGTTTCATCTAAATTACACTCCTGCTTGTGATATCCTTTACAAACAGACCAATGATCCACTAAAATGTGATTTCAGAGACTCATCTGCTGCTCTGGGTGCAGACATGTTTCCCAGGGGTCTGAAGGTAAAACCATAGTGAAGCTGCCTGTGATGTTTTCACTCAAAAAGCCTGAAAGGGAGAAGTCATTTTTTTCCATGACAGCCAAGAAAACTGGAGCAATGAGCAGCTCTTATTTAACAGCTGCCAGTCTGATTTTAGTGTCACTGTAATCAGTGGCTGCCATCATGACTCAGGTCTGATTAGTTTACTTTGGACCAGGGTCCCTCTGTGACGACCACTTTGTCCTGTTGAAGTCAGAGCTGGAATAGTGACCACATCCTTAAATCATATTTAAGTTATTACATGTGCTTGGGCTCTACAACTGAGGAGGTATTACATAAAGTGTGATGAAAATGAAATTAAAAGAAGGAAAAGAAGTATCACGCATCCTTTTAAACCTCAGTGGTGGTTAATGACATGGGTTAAAGGTGTAACTCTTCACTGATCCATGATTCAGTTCACTTATAATTCACTTGTTAATAATAAGAATACACAATGACTCTCTGTTAAACTCAATTCAATCTGCATTTGCACATGGTTAGATATTGGTCCATTAATGCAGAATAGAATAGAATAGAATAGAATAGAATAGAATAGAATAGAATAGAATAGAATAGAATAGAATAACTACAGGAGGTCCTCGAGTTACGAACGAGTTCCGTTCTTACGCTGGCGACATAACCCGAATTTCCACGTAAGTCGGAATTAACCCTTTAATACCCCCTAAATCTCTAAATAAATATCCAAATACATGTATTACGGGCTTTGTCCTTAATAATGGTCGCCACAGTCGACCGACTGAAGCCTAAGGCTGTACCGATGTTCGTCGGCGTCTCGCCTTTCTCCGACCTTTTGAGGATATCCAGCTTCATTTCCATCGTAATGGCTTTCCTCATGGCTGGACCAGCATCGCTAGAAGATCCTGCTTTCTTTTTTGGGGCCATGATGTGAAAAAGGAGGGTGAAAAAGGCCAGGATACCGAGAAAATTACGGAGCACAAACACAGACACTCTACACTATGGGGCTGGAGACAAACTGGCGGACGAGACTCAGGCGTCGTAAAGTCGAAACAGCGTAGGTCGAGTACCGCGTAACCCGAGGACCTCTGTATATGTAGTATATGTAAGAAGTGAATAAAAACAATAAATAAATGTATTAAAAAAACAATTTAAAAAAAGTACTTTGTTAATCCTTAGTTGTTTTTGAAGTTCAACTTGACTGGTTTTTGTTCTTGAAAACTTTTCATGTCTCATCCAAGACACTTCATCAGATCTGCTTTACTGATATACCACCACAGAGCATTAATCTTGCATATTTGAGTCCATTCAAGGTGTGTATCACTGTAAAAGTTCTTTTATTTTACTCAAAATGCAGCAAGGAACTCCAAGGCATTGTCTCTTTAAAACTATTAAAATGCAGTTACTGTCAAAGCACAATCATGTCAGACATTTTAGCCTTTGTTAAGAAAGTCAAACAAATCTAAGGGACAGAAGCCCTTTGACCTTTGACCTTTCTCCCACAACTCCAAGTGGAAGATTCCCACTGGTGGAAGACTGACACCGAAGGGCTAATGGTCCATTTGACCTGTTTGACTTCCTGTATTGTTAAAGCATTGTTTTAAACATGATAATGCTGTGAAAATAAAGACATTTAATTGTTTTAAAAGAGGAGGACTTGGAGGTACTTGTTGTTTTTTAAGTTAACACAAGCAGTCAGATAAATGCTTTAAAAAAAACGGACTATAACTGTCCATAAAATAAACAGTAGCAGCTTTTCAATACCACTATCTGTGTGACCAACCACAGCAGAAATATTACAAAAACACAGCAGAAATCCTTGTGCAGTGCATTAAAAGTAATGATATATCAGTTTCTTTCCTTGTAATTTAATTAAATTATGAATTTTTGACACTAAAACTTTTTACACCTCTAGTTTTGGTTTGATTCTCCACGTTTTTACAGCAATAAACACTCCTTTTTTAACTTCCTTCTCTCAGATATTTCTTCCCTCTGAGGAGCAGAGGATGTATATGTGTATAGTAGAGTGATGAAACAGTAAATTTACTGACTCTGTAAACTGATAAGTGATAATTTAGCTTCACAAGTGCAGAAACAGGCTTTAAATCTGTGTGTATCTCTAGTCATTTCACATAAAGGTTGTTATTAGTTATATAAGAGGGAAGCAGTTCATCAGAAAGTGAGAGGGATCAGCTTCAGGGAAACACAAAGACATGTCAACACAGTGAGACAAAGTGAAGTAATGCTAATAAGCACCTTTAAACCTCTGTCTCATTCAATAACATACTGTTTTTAGTTTTGACAGCAGCTAACAAGAAGCCAGCAGGTGTTTCTGAGAAAACAGAGACGCAGGCAGGAGGATGTTTACCACTGGATGGAAACAAGCAGATGGGATGTAGTTAAAGTTTAGTCAGTGCATGTGTCTATTTATGTTTTGGATGGGAAATTTTTCAATTTACAGATGATTAATGGACTCAAAGGTTCATTACTATGACAAAAGTGTTCAGCTGTTTATGCTAAAACCAGTTACTGTGCACAAAGCACTAAAATAAGTGGCTTTAGGAGGCAAAGAGATGTTAAAAAAGCTCCACTGGTTCCACTCTCATGTCAGTTATGCTTCCACGTTTGTCTCATCCAAAATAATTCCAAATAAATTAGCTATAATTACTAAAAAAAACATTAATAATAAATACACTTAACCAAATACATAAATAATGACCTTTCATTAACTCATTGTCCAAGTGACAAAATTTCTATCACTATATAACATACTGAACATAGACTGTAAATAGTTAGATTTTTTTTTTATTATTTGTTTTCATGTTTGTGTACAGCACTTTGGCCACCTGTGTTGTTTTGAAAGTGCTGTATAAATAAAGTTGAGTTGAGTTGAGAGGTAATTTTGGGAATTATTGCTACATAAATGTACTTGTGAAATCCATATTAACCCTTTATAGGGCACTCATTGAAATAGTCAGAAATTAAAAATTTCAACCTTAGTGTGTCATTGGACATTGTCATCTACCTCCTCTTGTCATAAACAGGGTCCCTGCAGGGTCTTAAAAAGTCTTAAAAGTCTTGAATCTACAAATCTGCATTTAATACCTTAAAAAAGTCTTAAAAAGGTTTTAAATTTGATATGGTAGGTCTTAAGTTATGTTGCAATAAACATGTTGGCTGTATTGTGTTTAAATGTGTCTGTGAAATGTCCAAGATGCAAAGAAAGTAACATTGGTCTACTCAGTTCCACCCGTTCCAACCCGACAATTTATAATGAAATTAGGAACCAATTTTGGCTAACTTTGCAGCCCCCGGTGAGAAATGACTTGGAACAATGGGAATCAAGGCGTTGGAGTAAATCAATACTTTTTCCTAAATTCTAGGAGTCATGAATTTTTGCTAGTATGTGAAACGGGCTGTGAAATGAGCATTAAATTCTGTTCTAAGTACTCTTAAAAAGATCTTAAAAAGTCTTAAATTTAAGTTGTAGAAACCTGTAGGAACCCTGATAAAACATCCAAGCAGCACTTGCTAAAAAGTAAGCACATGTAATAAAACAACTGTTATGAGGTCATAAACTGACAAAAATCACTCATATTCACTATGTGCCAGGGCATTAACTGAAAAGTCGGTTTGTCGACACATCGACGTCTGTGGCACAAGTCGACATTAGTTTGGAGGAGTCGACCAGTCGTGTTATTCTCTCTCTCCCTTCCATCACACAGCGCGAGCCGTCATTCAGCACATGTCGATACTCTCATCTTTATATACTTGAAAACATGGAGCGCAAGGTAGTGATGTGCGGATCAGCGGGCCTGGGTCGGGTTGGTGTGGGTCCAAAAAATGTCAATATATTTGCAGGGCGGGTCAAAAAATTCCACAAAGCGGGTTTAAAAAAAAAAAAAACACCCTCGCATCACTAGCGCAAGGCCAAGACTGAAGGAAGAAGATGACTCAGAGTAGGATAGCTAAACTGACTGATCTAGAAAAACTATGGTCTCAGTAATGTTCTGTGAACCACGCAAGCACCACCAATATTGAATAATAATTTGGACCGCCAGTGTGTTTGGATTATTCTGTTCATTTATTTCATGAAGACAATGCGCTCTTTTCTCTAACATGCTACGTGTCTTTTCTGCTGCTGTCTGAACCTTTTCCCACTTTATGTTGTTCACTTAAACTTAAAAGAAAATTCAAGGTGTTAACCTATGTTTTGTTTCGGTTAAATGTCTGAGACGGACTGTTGATGCTTGTGTCTTTCCAGTTTTTTATTCTGCTCTTTACTGTACATTGTTAATGTTCCAGTGAACGTTAGTACAAGTTGCTCATTGTTGATCGGCTATGTGTCTGTGTTGTTCCTCCGCTGTCAATGTGATGATGTCATCACACGACAAGTCGACTCGACTTTGACTTTATTGACAAATAAGTTGATCTGAAAAAATCTGGAGTCACTAATGCCCTACTATTTACAGCTTCAAAATGTCTATAAAATCTCTCTGAATCACTGTATAGTTTTATAAAAACCAACATACTTCTGGACCTCACTGAGGCAAGGGATTGGCCTCATATTTAATGTTTGAGGAAATTACCAAATAAAGTCACTTGCCCGATAAAGGGATAAGTGATAGCCAGTGAACTGTGTTTAGGTCCCCATATGACACTGACAGACTAAGAAGCTCCATCTCAGCCTCTGTCTGACTTTGTGGCAGTTTACAGAATCATGTTGGTGGAGTTTGGAGTACGGCAGCTGTGAATGTAGTCAGAGTTTGAGTCACATATCAGTTAAGTTGGACTGGTATTTGGTGAGTGTTGGACTCTGCCAGGGCTGCCCTTTGTCACGATTCTGTTCCTAATCTTTATGGACAAATTGTCGGGGCACAGCCAGAGGATGGATTGTGTCTGCTTTGGTGGCCTCATGATTCCATCTGTACTTTTCACAGATGATGTGGTCTTGTTGGCTTCATCAAACTGTGACCTCCAGATTTCACTGTGGTGGTTTGCAGTCGAGTGTGAAGCAGCTGGGATGAACATCAGGACGTTTAAATCTCAGACTATGGTTCTCAGTTGGAAAAGCGTGGAATGCCCCTCAGGGTGGGGGAAGAGTTGCTGCCTCAAGTGGAGGAATTTAAGTGTCTTGAGGTCTTGTTCTTGAGTGATGGATGGATGGATGGATGGATGGATGGATGGATGGATGGATGGATGGATGGATGGATGGATGGATTAGGGTGACCAGGTGCTTACGAGCCACATGTGGGACAAGGAATGTGTTTGTGTGGGACAATGTGGGACACGTAACTGTAATGCTGGAACAAAATCTATATTTTTAAACAAAGTCTGTCTTATTGTTGAGCTTATAAATATGAATAACAAAAATTTCATTTGGTTGCTCACAGTATGTACATTTTTGCACTGGGGATGTACAGGGGTTGGACAAAATAATGGAAACACCTTCACCTCAAGATGATAATGCCCCAATCCATACAGCTAGAATTGTTAAAGAATGGCATGAGGAACATTCTAATGAAGTTGAGCATCTCGTATGGCCGGCACAGTCCCCAGACCTCAACATTATTGAGCATTTATGGTCAGTTTTAGAGATTCAAGTAAGACGTCGATTTCCACCACCATTGTCTCTAAAAGAGTTGGAGGGTATTCTAACTGAAGAATGGCTTAAAATTCCTTTGGAAACAATTCACAAGTTGTATGAATCAATACCTCGGAGAATTGAGGCTGTAATTGCCGCAAAAGGCGGACCTACACCATATTAAATTATATTTTGTTGATTTTTTAAGGTGTTTCCATTATTTTGTCCAACCCCTGTATTTTTTGCTTTTTTTTTTGCACAGGTTTCAACAACTGTTTTTTGCTTGTAAAAACAAAATAAAAAATCTACTTGTAAAAACTAAAAAAAGAAACCTCAAGTTTCAAATACTGTAATTAAATACTTTAAGAAAATCAGCTGTATGTTGGTTAATTGACAGCGGACACAGCCAATGGTGATAGCGCTATCTCCGTTGAAAAATGAAAGTCATGTTTGGAGGAAGGCGACTGTCCTGCACTTTGGAGAGCCAGAGCCAATCAAATGTGGGACATTGTCTCAATTTACAGGACGTGGAAAATATTGTCATATTGCTGTGGAGTCCCGCACAAAGCAGGACACCTGGTCACCCTAGGATGGATGGATGGATGGAGTTCTCAGGATGTCAAGGTCAAGTTTATTTATTTAGCTTATTTAAAACAATGCAAAGTGCTGTACAAAGTTATGGTTACAAATACAAGATATGCTAAAACTGATAAAAACAGACACACAGTAATAGGATAAATAGCATCTAAACCACAACCAGAAGATAAAGCAAATAAAAGTCACACACTTGTATTAAAAGCCAGTGCAAATAGTTGTGTCTTAAAAGGAGGTTGTTAAAGGATGTTAATGTAACACTTTTTGTCCAGTGTGGAATTTGTAGTAAAATTACATTTCCAGCCACTGTTCCTCACTTAAAGACTTAAATCCTTAAAAAATGGACTAAAATTAACTCTCTCCCATGTGGAAAACACATTGGCACATTATTAAAAAACAAGTCAGTAATAGTTATCAGCAGGAAGACTCTGACTCTGAAGAAAGCCTTTAAAAACACAGTAATGAACTGTGGGAAAATGTTCAATATTGCTGTAATAATCTGTGTGTAAATGTAAACCCTCCTTAAGCTCAGACAGCTGTGTGTCAGAGTGTGTCTTGTTATTCTGTACAATGTTGAAGTTTGAATAGTAAAGGCTGTTTTATTATTGGCCTCATCTCTTTTTAAGCTTCCATCAGTTCTCATTAAAGATTTGTCTCCACTACCACATCAAGGTTATAATAGTTTTGGATTTTTCATCATAGTTTAGTTTTATTTAGTTTTAACTTTTTTTTTCTCTAATTCAGTTAGTTTTAATTCATATTTAGTGCAGGTTTTCTAGTTTTTATTTGTTTTCGTTTTCCTCTAAATGCTTTAGTTAGTTTTAGTTTAGTTTTATTTCTTTCATATCTTCACTGTCATATTGAAATAAATACTGTACAGGACTGCTGCTTTCTCCCAACTTTAGTGTCCATGTTTCCAGGTAGAGTGGGAACGAGAAGACGACTCTAAACGACAAGTGACAAGAAGTGACCGACCATGAAGTGTTGTATGGTGCTGCTAGCTAAAATTGCTCAAGCAAAATAAATGGATTTCATATTAATCCAACATTGACGAAGACAAAAACGAATCGAATTTTATCCATAAGTTTTATTAATTTTAGTTAGTTTTGTAAGAACACAATAAAGTTTCAGTTAGTTATTGTTTTTTTCTTTTAATTATAGTTTTTATTTATTTCAGTTAACGAAAATGTTTTTTCAATTCTAGTTTTCGTCATTTCGTTAGTTTTCGTTAACGATTATAACCTTGTACCACATTATATAATGTTTTTCTAAAAAGTCAGAACTATCAGAGAGTCGTTCTGAACAAAGGCTGACGGTGCAAACACACACGTCTATTTTAAGGATCTAAGATCACTTAGTGAGGTTTTGTCTTTGGAAACAGGTGATATTAATACTCTTAGGGTTCATTCGATTAAAAGCTGTCGTCATTTTGGCTTTACGGCCTTTTATTCAAGATTTGTTAAACGTCATTGTCTTCTCATCATCTATTTCTACAAATACACAAACACACATGCACAGAAGTAAACACACCCGTCAGACTGAGAATCTAAACAACGAACTGAAACGAAAGCTACCCGTTAAGCTCTACTGCTCAGAATAAACTAGTGTAATCATCGAACAGACAGAAGGACTTCAGTGAGTGGATGAGTACCTTTTAGTTCGATGCCAGTCTCTTCATTTCAGGGGGATTTAGAAAAGAAATAGTGAAACTTCGGTGGGATTGTGTAATTGGAAGTGTGTGAGCATGTGTTTACAAAAGCATTTGTTTCCTTGTGGCTGTGGATGACCGACTCATCTGCATGTCTGTCGTCTGAATACAAGTGTGGTGTAAACTGTGAGCAGGACCGGCTTTTGAACCAAAATTACCTCAGAGAAATACAATTATGTTTGATCTAAACTGTTTAATTAACACGGATGAAATAGTTTCCCACCAAACCTGCACTTACTAATGATTACAAACCTCACGTTGAACTTTACAAAGTCACATGCACCAGTGAGTAGATTATGACATATGCAGTTATTTGTTTAGTACTGAAGCTTTAGCCAATAAGCAGTTCTAATACACATAAACTTTCAGAGGCAATAATAGATGAATATATCATGTTGTTTATATACAAATATTACGGTGACGGGTGTACAGTAAAGTGCATTTCCTCTCTCAAAAATTAAGTATTATTTCCTTTACCAAAATTTTGTCATCAAGGGTGTATGTGGTCATGTACCCATACACTGAAAATGCATATCTGTACTTTATTTTGGAATTATAGCCTCATTTGCTAAATGCAGCAAATTACAGCAAAGCATGATTAATAAAAGAACTTAATACAAAATAAACACATTAAGAAATTAAATCATCTGCATAAACAAGTCATAACACACCTACATGATTGATGTGAGTGGCTGTAATGTGTTATCAGGAGAATAGAAATGTTCAAACCACAATCCAAAAATGACTTTAATGTTAATAAACATTTTAATATAAGCCTCTGAAATCATATGTTTCACCCATCCACCCTAGTGCACTGGAGAGTATTCAGTAAGGAGTCCTGAGCAGAACTCCACATCTGAGCCAGGAGACAAATAACTGATTAATAAGACTATGCACAGACTGGCTGGGTCTGGTCTGGATCTGAACCCTGGACAGTATGACCTCTGAGGTGACAGTGTTCCCCACTCAGCCACTGTGTCACCCACCATTAGCTCTGTTCCACTTAGTTGCCTCAGGTGTCCATTCCACTGAACTAGCAGGCACAATTCACAGCCTTTAAACTGATTCAATAGGATGTAGCTGTTTTTATACATGTACACCTGTGTGAAATGTCTGTGAATGTCTTATGGTTTTATTATGCAAAGTATTATTATCTGGGTGGTCGTTGTTTATGATATTCTGTTCATGCTTTCTTTTCTTATATTCCTCATTTAATAGGTCTAATGTATTTTATTTTATTTACCTTAAGTGTAATTTTGTTTGTTTGTTGGTTTTCTTTTTCTTCTGCCCAGTTTACTCAGTTCTGGTTGTAGTCATTGTTACCATTATAATTATCACCATGGTTGTTATTGTTTGTATTGTTGATAATTTGTTGTGAGGGTCTTTGCCACCTTCTTCTTTCTTGCTCTCCCCTCTTCAGCCCCCCCACCCCGTCAGGTCCGGCATCGAAATGTGGCTCAACAAAACTCATAATAAAGACAGTAGAATATCAAGGGGAGCCTCATATACTTTATGAAGTTTCCCTTGGCAAAGCAAATTTGTTCAGCACCAAAAGGCAGCCAGACTACTGTTCTGCTGTTAGGATGATGGACAAGACAGGTTAAAAGAAAAAAAAAAAAAAAAGTATATATATATATATATATATATATATATATATATATATATATATATATATATATATATATATATATATATATATATATATTATGCAAAGTATTGTAACTAAAAAGGGCAGGAAACACTATCCTATACCAATTCAATACAGAGGCCTGAGGTAGACCCTTCAGTGTTTATAGAATCCCTTTTGACCCTAGTGAGGATAAAGCAGGTTCAGATAATGAATTTATGAATCATATTTCACCTGTGGGGAAAATTAATCTGCTTTTCACCCATCCTAATACACCTAGCATTAGCATTAGCATTAGGACTTAGGAGCAGTGAGCTGCCATTGAAGGGGCTATGGGGCCAACTCCAGACCTTCACCAGCACCGTGGTCAGGGGCACCGACAGCAGAATTAACATGTTTTTTCATGGCAAAGGAAACCAAAGGAGTGATGTAGAGAGAACAGGCAGACTAAACACATGTGATGATTCTTTGATGGCTGGAATCGGTATCAGTTCAGACAATATACAAACTAGAAAAACACTCGGAGAGCACAGACCTCCGCCAAGGCAGGTCAGTTGTTTCTTGTGCCAGTATCAACATTTCCTGAAATTTTCCTCCAAATCTGTCCATAACTTTTTGAGTTATCTTGCACACAGACAGACAAACCAACGCCGGCAAAAACATAACCTCCTTGGCGGAGGTAATGAGTAGATGTGATCTGCAAATGGTGATCAAGGGCCCAGACAGGCATTTCTACATTAATTTAGTGTAGTTCAGTATAGTTTGCTGTTCAACATGACATTCTTTTAAAGAGTTCATAACTTTTACCTTGACTGTGTGATTAGAAAACAAAATATAAACAAAACAATTGAGTGGTGAACTACGATCTTATGACTGTTTTATAAATCTACTGCACCATTATTCAGTCATGTAAGTGTTTTTTTTTTTTCTTTAAGCTATTATACTGGTAATTTGGATTTTGCAGGAACTGTAACCCATTTAATTTTGCCAACTGAAAGTGACTATTTGCAACTTAAAGGAAAAAAAGTGAAGTGCACAATACTAATGTTACTTTGGGACAGTGATTTTATTACCACACTTACAGTGTATCAGTCACAGTGAATATTGGACACACACTTTTGGACGTGAAATAGTTATATGTGGAAACGTGAACAATTTGCCTGCTGGTCCAACCTACTGAAATCTGTCCAGAAACATCCAGTATATTAGGTTGAGTTACAGTAAATGACAGTGATGACTCATCTCATCTGACTTCACACCAGATTCACTTTGGTTTCTCCAAGTGACGCAGTTATTTCATAAAAGTGCAGAACATGCAGTTCCAAACGGTGCACATACTGCACGTATTCCACACAGTGCATATGAATACCATGCACAGCCTACATAGCTCACATGGTTTTAGCCTCTAATGGTTCATTTTGCTTTACTGTAATAATCAGAACAGTGTTTTTGACTTGGCTGGCTTTGATTTCTGCAGAGGTTCCATAGGCTTCAGGAGCTGATTCTGTGTTTTAATAGAGAGAAAGGTGAAGTGTTTTCCACAGTGGGGGCCAGAGTGGAGCCGGTGGTTACGGCCCCTCCATGATGCTTTATGATATACTTTTAGACTTTAACTACTGGAATGTCTTTGAAGTGAACAGTAATGAGCAGAGTTGTGCACCGGTGTGTGTTTGTGCATGTACTGTAAGTGTGTACATGTCAGTCCCAGGTATGCAGTTTCAGGAAAACCAACACTCACTCATTTGCTTTCTGTGTTTCTGGACATTGTTTTAGTTGACTCTTACGACTTCCAATCACTGAGCTCACCACAGAGATAAGTGGATAATAACAGCGTGTGGGGTTCAACCACTAGAAAAATGTTTAAAAAACAAATAGATGTATGTCTGTGTAAGTTCTCATTTGCCCAGGTCATCGTTCTTCTGGGGAGTTCTTCTAGGTTCAACTGGACTTTTTTGAAAGAGCAAAACTAGTCCAGATAAACCTAGAAGAACTACCAAGAAGAATAGGTGTATGTTGTCAGTGGGGTCATGTCATTCAGATATACATCCAAATTAATATGCATACAGTTGCGGAAAAAATTATTAGACCACCCCTTGTTTTCTTCAATTTCTTTTTCACTTTAATGCCTGGTAAAACTAAAGGTATATTTGTTTGGACAAATATAATAACAACAAAAATAGCTCATAAGAGTTTAAGACTTGATATCCAACTATTTTCCATGTTTTCTTGATAATAACCAAAATCCCTTCAGTTCTTACATTAATATCAATGGCACTGTACTGTCAAAAACAGTGCTTCTAGGCATTCCATGTTTTCTTTTCTGTCTGTTTTAGTCACATGATACACACAGGAGTTAGTACTTGATTGCAGAACCATTGTTTTTGATGACTTTTGATGGTCTTATAATTATTTCCACGACTATAAGTGTCAAATGCACTTTTACACATATTGTGAAAGTACGCTATATACATAAGTTGACATTTTTTAATATTAAATGCAGTGGTTAACTGATTTTGCGACAAGATAAATATCAGATTTCACCTACGTCAGATTAGCTGATTCTCCAGTCAGGATGTTGAGTTACAGACAAGTTGATAATAAGCCAATAGCAGTATATCAAGACAGTGCATTATTTCTATTATTTCTATATCATCAAAATTGAGATGGCTTTCAGGACCTGAAAGAAAACATGGTGCAATCCAAAGTGTTGTAAAGTTGAAAACTGGATTTCCATTCCAGCTAGCTTAAGACATGCTAAAAGTATATGAATATGCATTGCAGAATGTTGCTCAAAATTAATTTCCTTCTTTTGCACTTTGATTTTTTTTCCATGCAATTTGATCCATGTAAGTGATGAACATGGTGAAAGACTTCTTTAAGATATTACTGAAATTGAAACCAGATACCAATGGGCTTCAACCCAAACATGATGGTGGTTAGTGTTAATTCATACAACAGGAACCCCACAGGAACAAGAGCACATGTCTGAAACAAGCTGATGGGGTCATCAGTGTTAGGTTCACTGTTCATTGGACTTGATGTTCATATCTGCAAGAAAATTTGAGCAATTTGGCACTTATTAAAGGAGTGATATTTTGCTTTTTTAAATGGAATTATGCATTTTTAAACATTTCCCTGTGGTCTACATAAACTGTAAATGCTATGCTTGGGTCTGAATTCTTCATTAATTCAACTCCACAGGTTCATCTTCAACCCTATTTCTGAGTAATGACACCAGAAAGGTCGTTTTGAGTGATGGCCCTTTAAATGCAAATGAGCCACTTCATGCCCCCCCCCCCCCCCCCCCCCAGTTTGTTGACTGTGCTTTCTGTCCCGTTCAGCCACTTGCGTTCGTTAATACAACCAACATCTGAATGTTTTAGGTAATCGGCTCAAAATTTGGACATATTTTCAGTGTGGACTGCAACCGCTGCTGCTGATAGGTCAAGATTTGGGAATTATTTTGAAAAAAGTGGGGAAAAATGTTTTATATGTTTTACTTAATGCACAATCCTGACATGATGGACAAATTCTGATTTAACATTTGACTTACTTACTCAGATGTTTTCTCACCAGTAGCAAAAAGGTACATGTAAAAATATGTGCAAATATGTAATTACGTTATGGCTGACTTTAATCTTTGAGATCAGCTTTTATCGTGTTTATCTCACAAATTCAGCCAAAGTCTTGGACTCACAAGTCAATGTGGAAAAATACATTCACACTTTTATTTCTAGGAGAGTGAACCATTATAATGTTTTTTTGTTTCATCTCATTCAACATGCAGCTGCTAAAAGCACAACTCTTGTAGAACTCTGAAATAATTTATCTCGCAGGGTGTTTATTACTAAAAAAGTGAAGTCTCAGGTTATTTCAAAAGGCTTGTAATATTGCATAATGATGGGAAAATTTATTACATTGCAGTGTTTTTACATAATGGACTCTTACAGAACCTAAAACCTGCACTATCAATCACTAAAGCTGTGCCGGACAGAAATCCTCACCTCTAGGGAGAGACCTTTGTAAATTCAGGAGATTCCCTCACTAAACAGAGCATCCATCAAACTCTGCCAAAGCTCAGATGGAGTTTTACAGAGTAAAGAATTTTGCTGAAATGATTTAAGTAGCGTTTGTCATGGGGGCTGTTAGATATTCTGGTAATTTCATCTGGCAGGATGGCTGACATTGTGAAATATTAAGTTAAAGTAGTGTTACTGCTCTGTAACAAGAACAAAAATAAGAATAAAACAATAACAGATATAAAGTTAAATGCAGAAATGTTCCCATCTCCTTTCATTGGTGTGTGTGTGTGTTGTGTGTTGCCATAACAATCTTTACTGGAAAACCCAGCTTTTCTGTTTTCTAAATTTTTTTTTTTTTTTTTGCCTGCAGTGAAAACAACTTGTTAACAGCTTTTATTTTCCAGAGAAAATTCTGTCATTCAGTAGTAAAATGTGATATTTACTACAGGAGTTGAATATTTTGTTTATGACACATTTTTCCACAGTTGTTACTCAGAGGCTCCATTCTTTGTGCATATTTTTGTTGTCGTTCTGCAGAAATCATAACCACTGAATCACTGGTTCACAACACACACTTGCAATCATACAAAATAAAATAAAACAGACGAAACAGACAGATACAAAGATAAAGCGTGCAGGCTTTTGACATGTGGACCTGAGGGTGAAGTTAAGATTGTTTGGAACAAACGGCTGTTTCTGGAAATGATTTGGTTTTGGAGTTTTGACTGCTGTCAAAACCTATGAAAACCTCTCACTCCCACGAAGTTTCAGATGTAGGAACTGAACAGATGTAGAAATAAAACATCTTAACCCACATGGATGATCTAAATAGAGTAAATGCAGTTGAAATAGCAGTTGATATCATCAAATACTTGTTCTAATCGGAGGCTTTGAACCCCAGTATGTGGTCTTTCCTTTACCAGCTTGGTCATCCTCAGTATTTGGTTTGTGCGTGAGCGTTGACATGTGTGTTCTGTTGCTGACTAATTGTTTGACGTCATCGCGTCTCAGACAAAAGGTTGTGAACTGCGGTCCACGCCTGGGGCTGACAACAAATCCAGACGTCTCTTTCCAGGTGTCTCCATCAAAGGAAAGTGACGGGACAGGACTGTGATTTATTCATCAGACGGGTTTATTTCTGCACCAATTATACTGAAATATGTGTTAGATGATGCAGAGATACCAGGACAGGGCAGCGTACATGAACAGAGTGTTTTCACAATGATGACTTCCTGTGAATCAGTGGGTTTTCCTTCATCCTGTTGCTTCATATCGATAAATACAAACAGCGACATGATAGTGTTATCTGCTCTGGTGTTGAGTTCATCTCTGAATCACTTCAGCAGCACTGCCCACATGTCCAGACACACAGTAAACTGTTCACCACTGTGGATACAAAGAGTCTGTGTTTGGTGGTCACCATGTGAAATCACAGTAAACCTAAAGATATCATCTGTTTCTGCTGGACGTGGATGAAAGGGAAGTCAAGTGTGTTGGTCAGACTAAAAGATTATCTATATTTAACACAGATAATTAAAAGTTTATCATAAATAGCAAGTGGATTAATGTGATATTTATCTCTAAGGCCCAAACAAGCTGATACACTGAAGTAGTGTTTGTATGTGTTTCTAATCAGAGCCGTCCAGGCGTCTTAGCAGGAGACGCTCTCTATCTGAACACACACGAATGAGAGAAACAACACACTTTTGTTCATTCAGTTGGCAAAAAACACTGAGTACAAGATGGTCATGTTTGTCTCTGTCACACCATTTTATGCAAATGCAGGTGATGGTGTGTCATGTAATCCAACTTTAAAACAGAAACCAGAAAGAAAGAAGGGCAGAAGAAAACTGGTTTTGGATGATATGTTTATCATTTATTCCATTTTATTTAAACACATACTGTATATTCACATTTAGTGGGAAATAAATGAAAACATGAGTGAGGCTGGTGTTTTATACCATCAGTCTAATGCATTTCTGCCTTTACTGGACAATATATGTGATAATAATCCAACATTAATCTTTAAGACATTTATTTTTCATTCTTTCCTGAAACACATTTGTTTTTGTTCTTTCATGTATAGCAGTGGTTTATAAACTTTTTCATCTCCTTGGGACCCAAAAATGCAGAAATCCATCACTGATTTCCATAAAGTCTGTAGTTTAATTGACTCTTCCAGTGTCAAAACACTGTTGAATTAAAAATACTGTATTGGTTTGTTGGAAAATGAATCATGGGTAGAAAGATAACATGTAACAGGAAACATTACCTGGCATTGGCAACGCACTGTTGTCCTGTTAGATTAGATTAGATTAGATTAGATTAGATTAGATTAGATTAGATTAGATTAGATTAGATTAGATTAGATTAGATTGGATAGAATTTAATGATCCTTTGGGCAGACCCCTAAGGAAATTCAGGTTCCAATTGCAGTACAACACCAAATGCACAATATAAGAAGTATTATAAGAAAACTGTAATATAATAACTATAAAAAAACAGCAGTGAAAAAAACAGGCAATTGCACATTAGAAAGTACTAGCAGAAACAACAAGTAGTAAAGCAGCAAAGTATCAATAATAAAGTAGTAGTAATAATAATAAATAGCTAATTATGTTATAATATTATAATATAATATGCACAATATGTGTGTATATATACAGTTTGACAATCGCAAGATAAAAGTTAGAATAAAATGATAACAGTAATAATAGCCAAAACAATAATATATAAGTAATAAGTTATGTAAGTATGTAATAATAATAATAATAATAATAATAATAATAATAATAATAATAATAATAATAATAATCTTCTGTCATTTTCAGTTACAATTCTTCTGACAATTACAATGGGTTTACAGCCCCCCCACCCCATGAATGGACTCTAATGAAAACTAATAACTCCAAAAGTATTGGTCGTATCAATAAGCAGTTTTTGCCTGTCTGATCCTTGACCCAAAATACGTAAGTACTCCAAAAGCCATAGGCTAGCTCTGTCCAGTTTTTCAGTTATAAAGCTGATACACATACACACACACACACACACACATACACACACACACACACACACACACACACACACACACACACACACAGAGGTCACTTGGCTTTTATAATACAGATAATAATAATCTTTTGTCATTTTCATCTTTTATGTCCTTTTGTATATTTTACATGTTCTTGTTTATAAAGTCTTCTTCTATTGAATGCATATATCATGTTTTTATCATGCATTTTGGGACATGACCATAAGTTTTGGAAAAGTGACTTTATTTTTTTTTTTTTTGTTTTATATTTTTCTTAATCAGATGTCATTCCTAATAGATTTTGTACCTCATTGAAGACGATGTTTAACTAATGAATGAAATCCTTCACGCCACATTGACAGACATCTACTATAGTCATGTTTTGTGTTCAATAACTAATATTTTCTGTCGTTCTGCATTATCCTTCTGTTTTTCCTCATGGCTCCTCATTAGTCGTGAACCAGGAAGGGCAGCCTCTGATCGAGGGGAAGCTGAAGGAGAAGCAGGTCCGCTGGAAGTTCATCAAACGCTGGAAAACCCGTTACTTCACCTTGGCAGGAAACCAGCTACTCTTCCGGAGAGGCAAATCAGTACGTAACCAGTGGACACGAACCCTACTCATGTTTAAGCCCATACACATGGTGACTCAATGCACACACTGACAGACGCTGTGATATACTGATGTACTGTTCTGTGGATACACACTGTCCCCGGCCTCTCAAGCAGAAAATCCTTTTAACGTTTGCTTATTCCGTGTCATTTCAATCATGATGAAACTTGTATGAAACAGTGGAAATCCCATCTCGTGATAAGCTCAGCTGTCCCCGAGGAGCATCCGGTGAATCCGACTATAACAAACCTTGGCCCGTGAACGGACTCTTGGGGGACTCCTGAGGCCAGAACATGATGCTGCAACTACATGAGTCACTCTCACCCACGATAAGTCAAAGCAGAGATCATTACGCACAAGTAGCAAACATAGACGAGGAGGCACTGCCTGCACAGTGTGTCAGCTGAAGAAAAACGGAATTATCTGAGCAGAGGTCGAGAAAGTTTCCCTTCAAACACCTTGTGTTTGCAAGTTGTTTAGTGTATTTTTTGACAAAGGCTGAGGTCACTGGACTTATATAGGGTATAGTGCAAAAGAAAAGGGTATTTAACCCATAAAGACCCAAACATCCACAGTCGACCTAAACCATCTACACATCTAAACTGTTTAATACTTGTTGAGCCACTAATCCTATATGTAAATAATTCAGGTAAAATACAGTTTGTCATCTTTTCTTGGTCATCAGACATGACCCATTTGGACGTTCAGAGGCTCCGTTGTGAATGTGGAAACACCGTCATCTTCTACAACATTGATTCACCAGTAAAACCCATGGAGCTGGATCAATGACAGTGGATGGACACACTTGGTTTATGTTCAGTTAATATATTTTACTGAAAAAGTCACTTTTTTTCAGTTTCCTCTGTTTTTAATATAATAACTCTCAACTTTAATCTGAGCTTGTATGAACATTTACATTATCATTGAATTAAATACAGGAAAACACAGGATTCAAACTGAAAAAACACAAAATACAGAGGACAATATTATAATAAATGGTGATAAATCACTTAAGAAAAGTCAAATATAGAGAAAAAACAATTTTGGAAGTGCCACAAAATTAGCATTGGGTCTTTATGGGTTAATTAAAAACATGAAACAGAGTGATCAAAAATGTGCAGAGGTTAGAGGTCATGCAGAGTTAGCAGAAAAATATGTTTTATTTGATCTGTCTTACAGTTTCATCTAGTTTGACTCATGGGGAGTTCAGCATTGTTTGGCTCTGTCATCTGCACATGTGAAACAATTCATTATAATTAAAGTGATTTTCATAGTGTCTTGTTTCTACAATCAGTTCTCAAAGCCAAAAAGAGGCACGATAAGAAAACAGCCTGAGCTCCCCTTTTCTTCTCACATTGTTCCAGCATTGAATTTCTGTGCAGCAGATGATGGGAGCTACTTTTTCTTCCAACAAACCTCTTTGTGCTCTTATCCAAATAGTAATAGATGCCTCTCTTGTAGGAACCACAGATTGGACACGTTTTGGTTCTTTGTTCTTGAATTAGATTTGCCAGTATATTTCAGAGGTGGCTGTGTTGTGAAATAAGTAAGAACTAAAAAATTTGTATTTCCTCCACAGTGACTGATGGAGTGGATTAAATATGCTTGAAAGACAAATGTATTTTTCATGTTGAGTGTCTTTTTATCCTGGTAATGCTGAATGTTCTTAACTGGGACCAGACAGAGTGGTGCGTAACTACAAACAGGCCTGGACTTTGATTCAGAAAGTCCTGAAGAAGGAACAGTGAGAGAACTTGAGATTAGAAGAGAACATTAGAACAATCTAAGAGGGCCTGTGCAGTATTTCATACACCCTATTGTATATTCTCTCCATGTGTCATCCTTCTTTCAGGACAGACTCCTTTCCTCTACTGTCACTGATACAATACTAGAAAGATGCAGAAAAACTGCATAGAAATAAGAATATGTGCCACTTGTCTTTCACATGTGGTACAAATCTTCTAATGCAATAAGATTTGCATTCACAAACACACACAATAAGCTGATATGGACTTGAAGAAAATTAATTTGGACAGCACACTAAATGATTTTGTTAACCTGCCAGGAACACAATGGAATTCCCCTCCATTCATCCACTGTCATTCACTTGAGGATTTTCCTAAAACAAAGGATATTTAATACAAAATGCTTTATGCCAGAGTCTTAGAATAAATGAATTCATGGGTTCATGTACAGTACAAGGTATTATCAATAATGATTAAGCAAACTTTTATTTTGTTGACTAAAACAATCAGCAAATAAAGTATATTATACAACACAATAACACAATACCACCTAAAACAAGAAAAAGATCACTATGGCATCTACAGTCACTTATTGATGAACAAATTAGTACAAATGTTTTTGTTTTTTTTTAAATTAGACAAAACTCCAGTCCATCTTTGGAAGTAAATAGTTTTCTCCTCTCCATACAACCTTCCACTACGTGGCAACGTTTCAGACACCTTTTGACATAATTGAAAAAAAATAAAAAATTCTTTGCTTTGAGAATAAATCTTTTCCCCTACTGATTATCAAATAACTACAGAGTTATACATTTCAAACAAAACTCAACACATAATCCACTTTCATCAGTTTAAAAAAAAAAAGTGCCTCTCCCCAAAAAGCAGCTACACTATGGGAATGTGAAACGAAATTTCAATTCAATTCAATTCAATTTTATTTGTATAGCCCAATATCACAACAAGGTTATCTCAAAGGGCTTTACAGAGTCAGTTGGGTGTAAACATCAACAGTCAAATAAACAGCAAGAAAATGAGTAGTGTCCAGGGCATCCCCCGTCCTTAGACCCTCCTTCTCGGCAAGGAAAAACTCAAAACCCAGTGGGAAAAGGGAGAAACCTCGGGGATAACCACAGTGAAGGAGAGATCCACTCCCATGGACGGACAGGCTATAGATGCACCAGGACTGATGGACGTCCATTTGCAGATGGAGTTCCAGTCTGCAAGGATGCAGTAGGGTGGACACATGAGGGGTCCATCCCACTGGATGAGACAAGCAGGGGCGAGGAGGCCCATCCACAGTGGTGAGGCCGAGGACGTCATCCAGACAGGTGGGGGAGGGGGTCAGGACACAGGTCAGGGCAGGACACAGATGGGTCACCGCAGATCCCGTCATCATTGAAATGATCAATGTATTCTGATTCTACATAACAAAAACAACATTTATAATTAAGTAAACTTAGAAAATGTTAAGTGATAGCATTTATTAAAACAAGAAAAGCACTCGGAGAGCACAGACCTCCACCAAGACAGATCTACCCCCCCCCCCCCCCCAGATCACCACCAAAATTTAATCGTTTCTTCCTTGTGCCAGTATTAACTTTTCCTGAAAATTTCATTCAAATCCATCCATAACTTTTTTAGTTATCTTGCTAACAAACAAAACAAACAAACAAACACACACGCAAACACACAAAGCAAAGTGATCACAATACCTCCTGGGTTAGGTAATTAACTTTAGCATTAACATTAAATGAGTAGATGAATATTCTGACATGAATCGTCTATGGGGAATCAGTCCCTCAGCTCAGACAGAGGAAGGTAAACCTGTGAACGTGTCTGTTCCAGTTCAATCCTGTTGAACAGACACTTAGAGAAACACACCACAGTGAGGATGTGGGCAGTCAGCATCAGTTTTACATCTTGCTTGGCTTGTGCGGTTACAGCCACATAACTAAATATGAAGCAAGAACACATGACTGCGGTGGAAAACACACTGAGACTCATTACTCTGTACTTACAAAAATACATTCAGAAAAAAATTATACTTTGTGGGTTGAAGCACAGATGTGATGGACTGTACGGATGAAGGATTTCATTTAAACATGTTTGAGAAGCAGCAGAACCATCCTTCATCCTGTAAATGGTTCATTCAGAGGTAACACATAGTAACAGTATTGTCATTCTGACATTTAGCAGAAGGAGACTCATGGGCCTAAAGTGTATTAAGACCAGTCCACCATCCTGTGTGTTGGATGATTCAAGAGTATTCCCTCAGGCGGACAGGATTCAGGTGTTCAGAGCAGAGGTATACGTTATAAAAATAAAACTTAATTATATCTGTCATCCCTGGTAGGACACTCCTCTGAAATAAATCTACAAATGAAATGATATACTGTCGTCTGCAGCCGTCCTCAAGTGTCCATTTGTTTTCAAGTCTTGGTGAATGTTTTTTTTTCCTCTTTCTCTCTTCACAGAAAGATGAGCTGGATGATATTCCTATTGAGCTTAGTAAGGTCCAAAGTGTCAAGGTAAGACCATCCATCCAAACCCTGTGCAATAGATCTGTAAAAAGTCTTAAATTCATTATATTTATCTATAAATTAGGCTTTAAAGAGGTTATATGTAGTGTTGATGCTCCAAATTCTCAAAAGCAGGGGGAAGTTGCATACCAGAACATGTTCAGTACCAAAAAAAACCCACCAACAAATCAACGCTATGTATCCACGGACTGTATCACTCACTGTGTAAAGTATAAAGATCACTGTTTACACATATGTACTATGGTATGATTAAGTGTACTTCTGCAAATGAAATGAAAGCTGTATATTTTGACAGTCAGAATAACACCATGTCAGCAGATAGTTTACATTATAGCTCTGTTAGCTTAGCCGCAGCCACAGTAAAACCATCAATGACCTCTGTTTTCTGTACGGTTTGTGTTGACAATAGTTGCACTAAAAATCTGTCACAGTTTAGTCTGAACCATGAATCAACAAATGGTGAACTTAGCAAGGATAATAATATCACATAAAAAGTGGTGCCAGGCACAACAAACCCCACCCCTCACACATATTTTGCCCCTTATAAGTAAATGGGAAGATTTTAAAAATTCATTAACTGACCTACTGTTCCCAAAATGTAATGAGATGTATTCTGGGTCACTGGCAATCTATAAAGTAATTTGGTATGAATTCTGCCAATACTTTTGCTGCTACAGGTATGTGAAATTTTGCCCATCATAAGTAAATGGGAAAAAAATAATAAAAAATTCAATAAAAATGTAAACTTTGACCTACTTTTCCCAAAATGTAATGAAGTCTTTTCTGGGTCACTAGCAATCTATAACCCAGATCTGGTATGAATTCAACCAATAGTTTTGCTACTAGAGTGTTAACAAACAAACAAACAAACAAACAAACCAAAAACAATACCCCTTTGCATCCCCTCTGGGAGGTGGGGTAATACCTTTATACCTTCAGAAGCCTCATAATCAAACTCATTCATGTAGAAGAATTGCTGCCATTTCAGTATCAAACTCCATTCATTTCATTTAGAGCTGTGTCCAGTGGTGAAAACAGCAACAGTGCTTCTACTTTTTATCACTTTGTCACTTTTTTTTTTACTTCAAAAGTTGTTTTTCAGCAGTTCTCATCACTTTCTGACACTTTGGTCTAAGGCAGAGTGACTCACTACTCCCTCTAGTGGTCACATAAATCCACCAGCCCATCAGTGTGAATAAATTCACTTCATATCTCTAAAATCCAATACATCGGCATTTTTGGCAGAACTTCAGAGCTCTTTATCCTGAAGAATCTAATGATCACTTCAGGTGATTTTTTTAAATATTTGAAAGTTTAAATAATACATATTGATGGCCAAAAAAACAAAATGTCCTGTCTGAAAAATGCACTATATTGGGAAAACTTGCTGTTTCCTTGCAGAATGCTATCTGATAAACAAATCCAATAACTAATACACTCTTTTTGGACTGTATTACTTTTTACAAATAGCATTCTGCGCGAATACAACAAAATATTTAAAACAACTAAAACAAAAAAGTGAATTTTTCAGATAGGAAGTTTTGTCGATTTAGCCACTTTAACTGGACATTTGAAGTAGAATTTTTCTAATCTTTTTTTTTTCCTGACTGAAATAAAAAAAATATCTCAACATAAACAGTAATATCTATTTACGAAACGTCTCACACAAATAGTTTTTAAAGAAGTGATATTTTGCTTTTTAAAGTGGAATTATGCATTTTAAAACATTTCCCTGTGGTCTACATAAACTGTAAATGCTATGCTTGGGTCTGAATTCTTCATTAATTCAACTCCACAGGTCCATCTTCAACCCTTTTTCTGAGTAATGACACCAGAAAGGTCATTTTGAGCACTGGCCCTTTAAATGCACATGACCCCACCCCTCCAAGTTGTTGACTGTGCTGTTCTGCTCTGTCCCGTTCAGCCACTTGTGTTCATTAATACAACCAACAACTGAACATTTTAGGAAATCGCCTCAAAGTTTGGACATATTTACCTCCGCCAAGGAGGTTATGTTTTTGCCAGGGTTTGTTTGTTTGTTTGTTTGTTTGTTTGTTTGTTTGTCTGTCCGTTAGTGTGCAACATAACTCAAAAAGTTATGGACAGATTTGGATGAAATTTTCAGGGTTTGTTGGAAATGGGATAAGGAAGAAATGATTAAATTTTGGTGGTGATCGGGGGTGGGGGGGCCCACGGGGGGCGCCACTGATCAGCCTTGGCGGAGGTCTGCGCTCTCCGAGTGCTTCTAGTTTCAGTATGGACTACAACCGCTGCTGCTGATAAACAATCATGTTGTACTCTGAGAAGTGTTCATCGGAAGTCTTGACCTTATATGTACAAATGTCATGATGTAAGAAGGAATTGAAACGGGTTGTAGAGATCCACTAGATTTTTCCCAGAATGAATATAAAGATAGCTTTGCAGCACCTGGAGGGTTCAAATTCAAACTTTATGAACTATTAGGGTCCAAATACACAAATAAATGTATCAAAGACTAATAAAAGTGGGTTTAGCAAAATATACCCCCTTTAAAGTAAATTTTTCTTCAATTATTTTTAAAAATTTTGGTCTTAATTTTCATTCCAAGTGGTATTAAAAAGTCCTATAGTCATAAATCTACATACCTTAAGCTTTAGGAGCCCTGCTGACATCTGTGACATGTCTGCTATGAAAATCTGTATGTTCTGATGTATGCATTTGTGGTATTACCTGTAGGCTTAGACAAACATCTGGTGTACATAGTCTGAGTTAGACCAGACTTCTATCACAGTCAGACAATAAATATATGATTTGTTATGTACCTGTCTCATTCAATATATATTTTATCACTTTGCTTCTGTCTTTCCCAAGGTGGTGGCCAAGAAACGTCGGGACCGAGGCCTGCCACGGGCCTTTGAGATCTTCACTGACAGTAAGACGTACGTGTTAAAAGCTCAGGATGAGAAACATGCGGAGGAGTGGCTGCAGTGCATCAACGTGGCCGTGGCTCAGGCCCGAGAGAGGGAGAACAGAGAGGCTACCACGTACCTGTGAACGCACCGCATCCTCCTAAAAGCACACTACATGCAGTGGACAGATGGGAAAAGACGCCCCAGTCAGAGGTATTTAACATCAGTCCAGACACCTGTCAGAGGAACGCCTGATATGCAGTATTTTTAGGAACAAAAAAGACTTGAAGCAATAAAAAGTTTGACTGAACGGCGTGTACCCAAGCACATGGATGGATCCAGTATTTGAATACAATAGCACAGACGCAGCAGAGTATAAGTGTTAAGGACGATGCAGTATGGAAACTTTTACAGCCTGGTGAGAGCTGTGAGCTTCAACAACCAAACCAAACCAGCATCTGTGGAATGATGGAATTTCTACATTTAATGACACATGATGATTAGGGAGTACTTCCAGAGTATTTAGCAAAAAATACTGAACAGAAGAGCAGACCTCAGAAGGACGTGTAGCAATAATAACACTGAGCAGTGTCTTGTACAAGCAGGAAGGATGAAGAAGAGTCTAACAGACAGCAGATGGATCTGATTCGTGGTCTGTGTGTGTGTGTGTGTGTGTGTGTGTGAGAGAGAGAGAGAGAGAGAGCGCGCGCATGCACTATCGTATACAGCACATATCATGTATGTATGTACAGTATGTAGTGTTGTTTGTACAGTTTTAACACAACTTTCAAGATGATTTCTAACAAACATTCTCTTCTCTAACCCTCAAAGACAAAACCGCCACCTGCCACCAAAAGCATCAACCGATCTAAAATGTTTTAATACCTTCTGAACCTATTAAAGGTAGGGTAGGAGGTGTTTTCCTGGAGCATTTTTTACTATATTGCTTAAAATCCCCTTCACACCCTGATTGTAACCAATTAATTAAATGCTCTAAAACAAAGCACCTTAGTCACCTGTGGAACGGACAGGACTGAAAAAACACCATCCAATCATTGTAACCGGCCCATCAAAATGATTGAATGGTGATATGTCTATCAAACTCAACTGCCATTTGTCCCTCCCCCTTTTGCGCGTACTCCTCTTCATGCATGAATCGTGCGTTCTCAGAGGTTTGGAGCACTTGTACAGGAAACGAAGCCAGAGCCAGAGCTTTGCTATATTAGCTATATTAGGATGGAAAGTTCACCAGCAAACTGTTTTGTCACTAACATAAATCACTAGGGAATGTAATGTCATTCAGATAGGTATGAATTGGGGCTGTTCTGCCAACAAACATAATTACAGCGTTCAAAGCAAACTTTAGTGGGCTACCAGCCTGACATCAGTCTCACTGCAATCAGCTGTTCTTACTAGCCTGAGATTACTTAGAACAAGTATCAAAACAGCAGCTGAAAAGTCTGACTTCTAATCTAATATACTGCTGAACAGGAGCGCCTGCAGACCTGAATTCATAGATATGCACAGATCCGTGGATGTGGGGGGGGGGGGGGGGGTTGATGCTGTACAATGCTTGTGAACCCCCAGTAACGAGCTTTGTGCATTGTTCCGGTACTCTGGAGGCGTGGCTTTGAGGGGAAGTCTGAAGAAAGGGGTTTGGACTTTTGAATTGTGTATTTTCAAAATGTAGCTCACTCGAACCATTTTTCCAGGATCTCCCACCCTACCTATTAATACATAGAAATAATCCAGGTAAAATGCAGTTTCTCAGTTTTTAATTGTCATCAGATGTGAACCATTTGGATATTCAGAGGCTCTGTAGTGAACATGGAAACACTGATTCACCATTAAAGCTCATGTAGTTTGACAAAATTAATGACATTGGTTATTTTACATTCAGTCACTGATATATTATGTCAAAAAAGTCACTTATGCATCAGTTTTTTTCTGTTCTGATGTAATAACCAGTGAATTTACCGTGAGGTTTTCTGAACATCTACTTGGTCACTGATTAAATATGTGAAAATACATGATTTCATTGAAAAATGCAGAGGATAAAATAACAAAATAGAGATTAATCACTTAGGAAAGGGTAGACTTAGACTTGGAAATGACCACAGAAGTAGTTTTAGGTCTTTAAGGGTTAACTGTTAACATCTTTTTCTTCGTTCTGTTCATTTGTCTAAAGAAAACATTTGCCCTTTTTATTTCTGTTTCCGCTCATATACTGAAATGACTCACGCAGCAGGACCCCTAAGAATCAGCACCGTGCTCAGATTTCTGTTCTTTTGCAATCTTTAACTGCACTATAGGCTACTTTTGCCTGTTCTGATCAACAAACGTCTGCAACAGTTCACTCTGTGTTTTACGAGGTTCTGTGTCAGTCGAACTATTGCTTAACGGCCGAGTTTGGCAGATTTCTAAGTAAACATTGAAGTGAATTAGTGGTTTCCTTGTGGATTTAAGAGCTGTGCCAGTTCAGTCGTATTGATTCAAGACAATCAAGAGAAAGGTTGTGTTTAGTCAGCCAGAGACTGACGGTGATGCACAGCGATCTCCAGGCCTTTCCCAAAGGTTAGAGATTAAATGCTCGCGTGTTTTCTGCTCTTTCTGTCAGATTGGATGAGATGGAAAACAGCATCTGACGGGTACAAATCACCTCGGTTCTTCCTCAGATTTCACCGAACTGGCGCGGTGTTCATTGTGTCAATCAAGTGGACATTCCTCGTCCATCTATACAGCCCTCTAATCTGCTAATCCTCGCCTGTAGCGGTGCACACGAGGAGCGCCTTAACTCTCGTGTTTCTAACATGTATGCAACAACAAGCGTGTCCCTCAAGCAATAAATGTGATGTGACTGTATCTGTGTTTAACCCTGTATACGGCACTCATTGAAATACTCTGAAATTCAAAATTTCAACCTTAGTGTGTTATTGGACATTGTCACCTACCTCCACGTTGGTTGCTATGACAACAATCTCTCTCCTCTTGCCATAAAACATCCATGCAGCCCTTAAAGTAAACAAATGCAATAAAACAACTGTTCTGAGGTCAAAAACTGTCATTCATATTCACTATTTACAACCTCAAAATGTCAATAAAATCCCTCTGAATCAGTAGTCGCTTTTCCGTTGGACATCTGTGCAAAACTTTACCGATATTTACTAAATGTCGAAAAAACACAAGTGCGTAATGTTGGTTTTTCCATTAAATTACAAATGCGATGATTTGTTTATTTATTATCGCGAGATGACACAAGAAGTCATTCCATAAACATGGCAACGAATGTAAATATGGTGTTGATTTACAGATATATTCATTATTATTATATATTACCCCTCTATCTCATACTAAATTAAAAAATGATTGGGTTTCTTCGTGTGTCCACACATACCGCGACATGTTTCGTCTTCTTCTTTGCTTGTTGTAACATACGTCAAGATCCGTTTTTTTAATTCACCTGACTCTAGTTGCGAAAAAAGGTCTTTCCATTGCACTTTTGCATGATATACAATTTGCGCTACGCTTGAAAAGCCACCTCTTGCCAGCGCAAAAACTTTTAATCAAAAAATGAGACTTTTGGTGAAATCGCCGTTTTTCCATTAGATCAATTTTCATGCGTAAGCTATATTTGCGCAATTTGAGGGTCAATGGAAAAGCAACTACAATGTAGTTTTATAAAAACCAACATACTTCCTGACCTCACTGGATTGGCCCCATATATAATGTATGCAGAAATGACCAAAAATAGTCACTTGTCCGATAAAGGGTTAATGCATGCAGCTTCAAAGATCCTGGGTTACTGTATTTTCACACAGCCTGAGGTGGTCTTTGGTCCTGGGTCAGCGTTGGGCCTACAGCTACGACCCGTTAACCACGTACATGCAGACATAACACTGCCCCCCCACCCTCACCCCTCTGGCTTAGGTTTCCTTGTTTGTGTTTGAGGGTTTCTTTCTGAACCCCCCACCCCCACCCCCCCGACGCGCTTTAACCTAGATCTGCTTACACATAATATTATTTACATCACGCTTCTCCTTCACATTTTGATTCCCTCCTGCCTCTTTTTTTTTTTTTTTTTTTTTTTAGATGTGTGACCTAGATACACAGCTGGCTATATACCCTGAAGTTAGGGGGTTTTCCCACAGTTGGAGTGTTTTTAGAGATATAACACGGCTTAAGCAACTTTTCAATCTGTAGAAAGAAAACCTCATCACTTATCTATTCTTGGTTCATGTCACTGTCAGGTAGAGTCCTATCCACAGAATTATACCAAACTGACTTCTCTGATTGACAGTTCCTAGTGCGTGAAGCTGGTATTACCAACAAATGTATTTATACTGATACATACAGTACATGTTGGATGAGCAAACACTACCTCTGCTGCCATCCCCCTCTAAATGCACCGTGAAGCCCACATTAGTCTTTTAGTCGTGCTCTCACTGCTTTTCTTGGTGTCTGAAGTGAATGTCTGATCATATGAATGTCAAAGTTGTCTAGAGGTAAAAATGTGAACACTCTGTGCTGTCACGCTGCCAGCTTGGCCTAGTTTCCAAACGTCTCTGTGGACATTTTTAGCTATTGTTTAAGGTACTTATCATGAAATGCATTTGGCAGCTCTATCTATCTATCTATCTATCTATCTATCTATCTATCTATCTATCTATCTATCTATCTATCTATCTATCTATCTATCTATCTATCTATCTATCTATCTATCTATCTATCTATCTATCACTGGTGAATTGTAAGATGTTACTGTAACTCTAGAAAAGCACACAGAGAACCATGTGAATTTAAAAAAAAATCAAGCTATATCATGATGAGAATATGTTGTACAGCTGTAATTTTAACCATCAGACCCTGTAGTACATATATGGGGTAATTCCACCTCCAATCATAGGATTTCAGAAAACATTCCCTGGTGGCCACCTCTGATTAACTTCATATTTAAAGAAAATAACGTCATTGGTTCTAGTAAATATCATATAAAAATCCAGCCTTATATCCTCATGAGTTTTTGATATATATTTATAACCGGCATCAGCTCCAACAAGTGTCAACATCCTACAAAGTGCTCCATGTCTTTTGTTCATGACGGAGAGAAGCCTCAACCCTGTCCAAAGTTCCAGGGAGGACTTCTCTCAACAGTTCCTGGTCGACTTAGGAAGACAGCTTAAGTTCCCAACAAGGTTATAATAGTTTTGGATTTTTCATTATAGTTTAGTTTTATTTAGTTTTGACATTTTTTTCTCTAATTCAGTAAGTTTTAATATGTTTTTAGAGCAGGTTTGCTAGTTTTTATTAGTTTTCATTTTTTTCTAAACGCTTAGTTTTAGTTTAGTTTTAGTATTACCGTAATTTCCGGTCTGTAAGCCGCTACTTTTTTCCACACACTGTGAAACCACAGCTCTAAAATGATGTGGCTAATTTATGTTTTCTGGGTTAACAATCGATCCGGCTGACGAAGAAGGAAATAGAGCTGCTCCACGTAAGCGTGGCATCAATGAAGCGATGGTGAGATGTTGGAGATGGTGTGAGTGCGGCTTATAGTCCGGAAAGTACGGTAATTTTAGCTTTGTCGTATCTTTTATCTTCTTCGCCATCGTATTCAAATAAATCCCAGACAGGACTCTGCTGCTTCCTCACAACTTTAGCCTCCATGTTTTCAGGTAGAGTGGGGACGAAAAGCTGACTCTAAACAAGTGACGAGACGTGACGGACTGTGAAGTACCATAGCTAAAATAGCTAGAGCAAAATAAATTGCTTTTGTATCAATCCGACATTGACAAAGATGAAAACGAAGGGAATTTTATCCGTAATTTTTATATGTTTTAGTTAGTTTTGTAAACACACAATACAGTTTCAGTTAGTTGTGTTTTTTTTTTTCTTTTAATTATAGTTTTTATTTGTTTCAGTTAACGAAAATGTTTTTTCAAGTCTAGTTTTCGTCATTTCATTAGTTTTCGTTAACGATAATAACCTTGGTTCCCAGATGCAATTACATCGACCACACTCAGGCCTGACATGGCGCTGATGTCTGAGGCAACCAAGCAAGTGGTGTTGTTGGAGCTTACTGTCCCCTGGGAAGACAGAATGAAAGAGGGCCAAATATGGGCCACTGGTGGCAGAGTGTCGGAGGCAAGGGTGGAAGGCCCGCTGTGAGCCTGTCGAAGTAGGCTGCAGGGGCTTTGCAGGGTGTTCATTACACCGGGTCCTGGGACTCTTGGGAATCGGTGGGCAGCAGAGACGATGAGCCACCAAGAACATCTTAGAAGCTTGGTGAAAAGGCTTCCCAATGGCTGTGGATTAAGAGGGGTGACGAGGGGACTGATCACCCCCAGCCGGGTCGCCTGGAAGAGAGTGTCTGAAGATAAGACCCAAAACACCCGATGACACCAGGTCCTTCACAAGGTTCTTATCGTGAACGAAAACTAACGAAATGATGAAAACTAGAATTGAAAAAAAACATTTTCGATAACTGAAATAAATAAAAACTATAATTAAAAGAAAAAAACGATAACTAACTGAAACTGTATTGTGTGCTTATAAAACTAACTAAAAAATATAAACATTATGGATAAAATTCCCTTCATTTTCTTCTTTGTCAATGTCGGATTGATATGAAATCGATTTATTTCCCTCAAACAATTTTAACTGCTGGCACCATATGATATTTAACCACCATATGATATTCACTTCTCGTCACCTGTGGTTTAGATTCAGCTTTTCGTCCACACTCTACCTGGAAACATGGAAACTAAAGGTGGGAGAAAGTAGCAGAGCCCTGTCTGGGATTTATTTGAATTCGATGGTGAAGAAGATAACAGATATAAAAAAACTAAACTAAAACTAAGCATTTAGAAAATAACGAAAACTAATAAAAATAGGACCAACGGCCCTGTAGCTTACCGGCCCAATTAAAAGCTTTGGGAAATGTATCCAGATGTCATGTATTATCACCCAGTTATGTGTATTTATTATATTATAGAAATAGCCCATGTTTTGGTAATATTCTAATCAGATCTATAAAAAATTCAAATTCCAACTTGATATCATTGATACTGATTTATTGGATCAATCCACTTCCTATTTGTTATAATGGGAAAATTTGTCAAAGTCGCACCAAATCCAGAATCAGATCCGGATCGAAATAATTTCAATACCTTGTGTTGACATCATCATAAAGAAGCTGTATACCAAGTTTGGTCCTTCACTGATGATGTGTCCAGGTTCCACCATGAGGGGTATAATATGACTCATATTCATGGCTTAAGTAAATGGGATGAGACTATAATAAGAAGAATAAGAATCTTTATTTATATAACACTTGTAAAACTAGTGCTTTGAACTGCATCAGTGCAACAGAATCACCAATTAACCAAACAGTAATGAATGAAGACAAAAATAACACAAACAAATATAGAATTACAGTAGAAATAATTCACTTAGACAATTATTACAAAGGAAAGAAGACAACAAATCAGTGAGATCAACACTCAGTCCCAATAAAAGTGGGGGAAAAAGGTTAAAAAGACACAAAATCACATCATAAATACTGTGAAAGTGATAACACATTAAAGAGATAAAAGTAATGATAATGAAAAAGGAAAGGACAGAAAACTAATGAAAACAGTGAGGGAAGCTTTAAAAACAGAAAAATAAAGCAAAATATAAAACAAAGATGCAAAATTTTCAGTAGTTCACAACAATAGTACAACAACATGAGAAATAAATATGTAGAATAAAATATAAATAAATAATATAAATATAAATGATTGAAAATGTCATGTATTTGTCGTGAATAGATGAATAGTAATGACCTCTTGAACTTAATATCTTTTTCAGTTCATCTCATTTTTACAGTCACAATATCTCAAATGCTGGTGAAGGTATAAGGCTGAATTTGCACGACGTTTACTGTGACTAAAAACATTATTTTCTCAAAAAAAATAAATAAATAAATGCAGTGAATCCAATACAGTTGGTCAGGAGGCCTCTGGTGATTTGACACAGACTGACACTATTATTATTATTATTATTATTATTATTATTATTATTATTATTATTATTATTATTATTTCTGAATGAATAAAAACCATTCGGAGTAAAAATATCAGCCTTGTGTAAAAGAATCCTAGGTGCTTTTAGATGATATTTGATTTAATGCTTGATTTTTATATATATATTTACTGTATACAAGGTCAATATTTATTTTTACAAGTACTGTTTAACACTTTAGTCATATCTCAAAGAACTACTAAAATACTAGATTACTTTTTTTTTACCTTGTCGTGTCTGTCTTCTATTTCTTTCTTTCTTCCTCTTGTTTTTTTTTAATTAACACTTCAAACAAATGAATGATGTATTTTATCAAAAATGAAAATAGTATTGATATAGACTGTATATTTGCTTGTTGCACCTTTTGCATGTCTGACACTGTCTTATTGTGTTATTTTTTACTGGCAGAAATGTACAATAAATCTATATATACGTCAAATTAATGGCAGTTTGGTGCAAGAGTCGTGTCTCTGTTTTGATACTCAGGTGTAAGAATAAGAAGGTAAGTGAGGAAAGAGTTATTTTCCCTGGATTCTCACAAGAAGTCAAAAGAAAAACGCCAAACTCCTGCAATGATGCACATATGAGCTGCATCATTACATTACAAACCCCACAGTAAACACACAAACAAACACACATGCAAAGAGAAAAATTATTCCATATGTCCAGTACAGAGTCAACCATAGCATTCCTTTCTCTATGCGTGCAGTTTGGTACTTGTGGAACCCCCCAGATCTGTTTTCCCACAGTCTGTCCTGGTCGATCTGGTCCACAAAACCAGTTTCACACATCAGCTGAAGCGAGGCTGGCAGAGCTGATGACCTGACACTGCCAAGCTGTCATTACATTCCCATTTCAGGCATTTAAAAGCACTTACAGACACAGATAGGACTGGCAGAGATGGAAAAAAAGCCGGATGACTCAGTCAATCTGCAGAATATGGGGATTTTTAGACCTGATTGTGTTTGGTTTTGTTTGCACTGTTTGATATCCAGCATATGTGGATACATCTGTAGAAACACAGCTCTGGAAAAAATAAGAGACCACTGCAAAATTATGACTTTCTCTGATTTTACCATTTATAGGTACAGTTGTGGAAAAAATGATTAGACCATCAAAAGTCATAGAAAATAATGGTTATGCAATCCAGTACTAACTCCTGTGTGTATCGTGACTAAAACAGACAGAAAAGAAAACATGGAATGCCTAAAAGCACTGTTTCTGTCAGTACAATGCCATAGCTATTGATGTAAGAACTGAAGTGATTTTGGTTATTATCAAGAAAACATGGAAAATGGTTAGATATCAACTCTTAAATTAAACTCTTATGAGCTATTTTTGTTGTTATCATTCTATTTGTCCAAACAAATGTACCTTTAGTTGTACCAGGCATTAAAATGAACAAGAAATTTAAAAAAAAAACAAGGGTGGTCTAATATTTTTTTCCGCGACTGTATGTGTTTGAGTAAAATGAACATTTTTGTTTTATTCTCTAAACTACCGACAACATTTCTCCCAAATTACAAATAAAAATATTGTTATTTAGAGCATGTATTTGCAGAACATGACACATGGTCAAAATAATAAAAAGATGCAGTGTTTTCAGACCTGAAATAATGCAAAGAAAACCAGTTCATATTCATTTCTAAACAACACAATACTAATGTTGTAACTTGGGAAAAGTTCAGAAATCAATATTTGGTGGAATAACCCTGATTTTCAGTGACAGCTTTCACGTGTCTTGGCTCTCCTCCATTGCTGTTGGATGACTTTATGCAGCTCCTGGCAGAGAGAGTCAAGAAGCTCAGCAACGTTCCATGGCCGTGACCATAGAACATTATCTGAATAAGTGAATATCTAGTTATAATATAGAAGAATGCCTAAAAATATCAAATTATTGTGTGTTGCCTATTTGTAATTAATCAATTAACACAGACTATCATGATAAGGAGATATTATCACATTTATTAATGATTGTATTTGTTCATTGTTTGTTTATTTCGAGCATTCACAGAATACATACAAATTCAAAATTCCAAAAAATAAAAATAAAAAAAATAATTCATTTATACTCGAAAAGGAGTGGGAAGAAGAAAAACTTATTTAATCCCACCCCCATTCTCATCTTCAAATAACTTAACATAATAACTTTTAAATACTCACTCCTGTCGTTTGACTTCAAGCCATAACAATGAACAAAATAGGCCAATATCAATTTAGAGTAAACTCATTTGACAGTATTTACATTGCAAAATCAAAATGTGTGTAAAAAAATAGAAACAAAGTACATTCCTGGTGGTGTTACCATGGTAACAGTTAACCGTCAACTTACATGATAATTACATACCAACAATGGAAAAAACAAAAAACTGCAATACCACAAGGGGTAAAGAACAGCAGTAATTACATACCAACAATGGGAAGAAAAAAACCAAAAAACTCCAACAGCACTAATGGTAAAGGGCAGCACATACCAGCGATGGTAAGAACAATAGCAGATGGTAATGGACAGCACAGACCAACTAGATGAGGAACAACAAGCACACATGAACATTTCAGACAGAGTATGTATGGAACATCAGTTTTAAGACCCTCCATCCTCATACTGGGACCAGACCATATTTTTGTATAACAGTTTAAATCGGTGAATATTTTGGCGTTGCTTGTGTTGGACGTCCAGACTGTTCCAAAGTTTCACACCACATACAGACACACAAAAGCATTTACGAGTGGTTCGAAATTTGGGTATTATGAAATCTCCAAAACCTCTCAAATTATGAGTACTCTCCCAAATTGTGACCTTTTTTTGCATATTACTTGGTAGTAATTGGTTGAATGCTTTAAATAAGATTATTGCTGTATAATATTTTACAAGATCGTGGATTTTTAATAGTTTTGAATAAAGAGATTATGAGTGTGTTCTAGAAATCCAACTTTATGTAGTTAATACTTAAAGTGCATAGGAATATTATAGTATATAATAAAGAAAGGTTGATTTTGTAAATCTGATTGTGTGTGAGGTGACTAAAAAAGTGTGTATGAATGGTTTGTATGGATACTTTGTGTTATCGTAAAAATATATAGAAAAAAAGTGTGTTGACAAAGCACAGGAAGCCGAATTTAATTTAATTATTAGTTTGTAAAAAGGGGGTGAGACACTAACTAACTAACTAACTAACTAACTAAACTATCCATCTTCTTCTTGATTATATTCCAGAAGTTTTCACAGTGGGTTCAGGTCTGCAGATTGTTCTGGCCATGACAGGGTCTTCATCTGGTGGTCCATCATCCACAGGAGCGTTGTCCTGATAGGAAAACCAGTCCTCAAAGTTTGGGAACATTGTCAGAGCAGAAGTCCAGTAGTTTTCAATAATTATTTTTGGATTCCAGTTACTTTAGCGGTACTCATCGCACTGTTTTATGCCTATTGTAAGAAGATAGTGATGGCCACAGTAGTGGTTTTTATACTTCTCTTTCTTAAATAAGACATGGATCAGGTGTGTATTCAGTAGAATAAGGTGTGTTTGTGTGAGAATTCCACAGACACAGGAATGGAATGGCTGTCACACATGCAGACATGCTGATTTCACAGGAAATTGCAGTGGTGTCTTAAATTTTCCCAGAGCTGTAAGTTAAATAAAGTCAGATCATGCTCAACTTAGAATAACTTTCATACAGTAAACGACAAATCGATGTGGAAATATGGTTTTGTTGACTAATATAAATGTCTAAAGTACATCATTGATTGACAGAGTTCCTACAAGTTAGATTTAAGTCTTTTTAAGAGCTTTTTAAGACTACTTAGAATAGAACATAATGCCCATTTCAGAGCTTATTTCATGGCCATATTGGCAAAAATTCATGACTCCTAGAATTTAGGAAAACTCGTATCAACCAGGTCGAGAATGATGTTTTCTCCATCCAAGCATTATTACATTTACACTTCCCCATGTTTTACTTTTTGCTTATGAGCCGTCCCTTAAAGTTCCCCAAGTCAGCTTTCTTGGGTGACGTGTGTGTGACGAACGGCTGAATGTGTGTTGGGCTGAATGTTCTGGGGTCATTTCTCACCAGGGGATGCAAAGTTAATAAGTGGTTCTAATTTTGATAGAAATTGTCAGATTGGAACAGGTGGAACTGAGTCGACTAATGTTACTTTCTTCGTAGTTTGGACATTTAACAGACGCATTTAAAGACAATACAGCCAACAAGTTTATGGCAACATAACTTAAGACCTACCATATCGTATTTATTTATTTATTTGTTTGTTTGTCTTAAATGGAAACTTGTAAATTCAAGACTTTTAAGACCCTGTGGGTACCCTGGATTGACTTAATACATACTAAATGTATTTACAGGAATATGTGAGTATCGCAGAAAGGTTTTGTTCTGCCATGTTAACACACTTAAATCTGGGCCAATAGCACATTTTACAAAGTATATCTATTAGCAGAATATGCTTCTGACTGTAGCTGATAGTTAACATGAGGGTTTTCAATAGGAATCCCAGCTCAAAAACTAAAAATCATACCTAGTTTCACCAATATTTCTATGTTTAGTTCCAGATTTATTCATTTATTTATGTGTTTATTGTCTGAACACTCAATAGATGCTCAGTTCAACATCAGTTATTTGGTTTTTCTAATAAAGTAAAGCATTTTTTAAATTTCCAATAGTGTTAGAGACCTTTCCCAAGGAGAACGAACATGTAAAAACAAGGGAATATACCTGCAGAGTGTGTGAAATCATTGTATAAATGCATGTGTTTAACATGTTTTATACAGAAACGCTCATGGCTCTGAACCAGTTTGTCAAATTGCACATTTTTTCAAAATTTTTTTAAATACTACAAAAATATTAATACACTACTTTGTATATAATTATTAACCCTTTCATGCATAGTGGTCACTACAGTGGACAGTTACTCAAAGTTGTTCTTTTATTCATGGATTTTACTGTTTTAGTTCCATATTAGCCAACACAGTGCATCATCCCATACACTGACATTCATACCATCACTGTAACTTTACTGTTCTTGATAAACTTCATCTGCACTAACATGTTTTAGTGTAAATCAATTTCTTGTTATTATTATTAGACTGTATTTAACAGTTTGTTTTGTTTTTTTTTTAACAAAAAGTTGTTTTTTTGTATATTATCTCCATATATTGATTAATAACTAGTATTAGTGTATGTTAAAATGTGACATCAGAAAACATCTGATTAGCAGCATCTAAAAAACTGTTCCTAGTTTTCACACAGTATGCCAGTAAATACAGGGTGTCCCATAAGTCTCCATACATAGGAGACATAATACATTCCATACATATATGGTTCTAACATGTATTTCTTTATATTTCTTCTTTATAGTTCTTCAGCAGTGGAGGACACGCATTGAAATGTGTTCCCGACAAAATGGCAGTCATATAGAGCATATTATATAAATAAAAATGGTTTACGTCAAGAAATGTTTATTTTTCCTATGTATGGAGACTAATGGGACACCCTGTACATGTTTCTTTGCTTCAAAAATTGAACGCATGATGTGCAGCTTAGTGGACATTTTTGCAACTCCATGAAAAATAGGTTAAATTAAAAAAAAATGTTGAATCGCATTGTTTTTTTCATGCTTAAAGAGGAATAAAAACACTTAGGAAAAAATCTTGATTAGGTTCTCATAATTCATGCATGAAAGGGTTAAAGTATTACAATGAGTGATGAATTGGGGTTTAGGGTCAGTGTCTTTGCTGCAGCTGAATGTTTGACGTCAGACTTTCCTTCACATTGACTGGACTCATGACGCACTTTGGAGTAAGTTATTATTTCTGTTCTGTCTATTTCTGTTGGATACTTTATTAAACTACTGTTATTTCCTAATTGTTGTGTTGTCTCTGTCTCAAAGCCTTTCATTATCCAGACTAGCCATCACCGTGGAAACTGGTGTGAATCATGTCATGTCTTTCAAACAAGAATAGTGACTATTTATTTTTTAGTACTGGGTAAAATGAGTCTTAAGTGTTATTTTAAAGCCGTCTGTGTCACCTAATAATGACTGAACTCTAAACTGTTCTGCTCTACCTGTCAGGTCATGTGTCACCCTGTGGACCTGGGACTGGTTTACATGGATTACAGGACAGTGAGTTACTCAGTAGGCTGTTCAACTCATCTGACGTGGTATGTGTGTATGTGACTCCACTGAGGATGTAAACTTTTGTTTTATTAGGTTATAATTAAAACATTTGGCTGACAAGTTAAATATTTGTACTTTCTTGGCCAGAACATACTACCCCAAGTGTTAATTCCCTTTAAATTAGTTTAGAGATTGTACTTTAAACTCTACAACAGGCCGTGGGCCATTACATGACTCATCTGACACATTTATATTGGATTTATTAGCTTCAACTCCAACTGCATTATAGATTATTTCTCATTAAAACTTAATACAAACAGGAACATCTTAACAGTCTGTCAAAAGCAGACTGGATTTACTAAGGCCAACAGCTCCCTCTAGTGTCCATGAAACATATTTGAACATTTAAGACTTTCCTGCCTTATAAATTCTCACACTAACACAATTTCCAGAATAAAATCATAAAATGTCTCAGATAATGTGACACTACTTTCTTTATCTGGGTATTTGGGATTATTTTTCATAAATAAGACCTTATTAATGCATCAGCCCTGTATAATATTCAGTATATTCTAGTGAAATCCACGACAATAACACACCCATTCACTTTATAATCACACATCAACTGCAAAACAAAGTTCAGTGGCATAACTCCTTTATTACTTAATAAAAATTGGACATGAACACGTGCAGACTAAAAACCAGTGTAACAAACTGACAACCCTAAAATATTTTTCAATCAAGTCTGCATCCCCTGCTGTAAAAAAAAAAAAAGTCTAACCAGCTTGTTTTCTTGAAACTGTACAAAACACAGCTTTAGTTACGTACACTGTCCAAAACGAAAAACAAAAAAAAAAAGATAAACCACTCGCCCAACAATCCCTTAATGTGCAAACATAGATCTTTCCTGAATGTCCATTTTTATTTTTACATTTATCCATTCAACCTTTCCACTGAACAGTTTGCTTTTATAAATCAAAGCGTTCACATTAAGTCAGTGGATATCGATCCGTCTTTACACTGTAAATAAGTTTCTTTTTCTCCTCCAAGTCCATTACTTTATATGTAAAACCAGGAGTATAAGGGTGGGCTAGAAGGGTAGTCTGTGGATTTGGAAAGGATGGTATGATGGAAAAGAAAAGGAAAAAAGGTAAGGGTTGAGGAGATATTGACCAGTCTGGAGCTGATGTTTCAGGTGTTTTTGCAGGAGTTTAACCTGCCTTCCCACACCGCTGATCACATCTGACCCACAGTGTGGGAAAGGACTCTGCAGGTCAGTTACTGCACAGACCACCTCACCACTGACCACTGCCAACTGACCCCAAAACACTCCACTCACTTCTATCACTGACACCTGTATCAGCAAAAGCTACAAGTCAAATCTGGCAAATTCATCTTTTTTTTTTTTTTCTTCTTCGTCTATAAAGGTGCCATATGTCGAGGTTTGTCAAAAACCTTTAAAGGGACAAATGTTTATTTCAAACATTATATGTCTAGAAACAAAAAAACTGGAGGTCAGAGGCAGGTTCAAGAGTGAGAGTACAAGAGTACATGTGAGCAGCTGTTTTACTGGTGTGTATTAATGAAACATGGCTGAAGTTGGCGTTGACAAACTCATGTGCCAGATTCAATCAGATCAATTCTTCACCTGCAGATGTCAGATAGGTAGCAGGTTACAGACTGCGTTGGTATTTACTGACAGTGATGTGTATTTTTCCTACAGTGAAGGTACCACATGCGATTCTGTGCGCCTCCTGTTAACGCCTAATGACCATCAGCCCCAGAGCTCGTCTACTGGTGTGACTCAGCGCCGGTGGCGACTGTGTCCTGAGTGGCCGCTGCTGCTGTGGTGTTTGCTCTTGTGGCTGCGCTCCCTGTCTCTGTCCCTTTCATATGATCGAGACCTCTCTCTGTCCCTCCTGTCGCCACGGTGACCGCCGCCTCGCTCATGCTTGTGTTTCTTTGAGGACATGTCGAAGGAGCCGCGGTCTCTGTCCCTCTCCCGCTCCCTCTCTCGTTCCCGGTCGCGGTCCATTTTGATCGGAGTGCGGGACCGCGTTCGAGAGCGAGACCGTTTCCTCTTGTGGCTCGATCCTCCGCCTCCGCTGTTGCTGTGCCGACCGCTGGCCTTGGAGTCGCTATTGCCGTGGTGACTGCTCTTGGACTTGAGATGGGGAAGGAGAGGGGAAGGCTGATGTCGCCGCGGTGACGGACTGCGACTGTGAGAGCGAGAACGTGAACGAGAACTGTAGGTCCCTGAGCAACTGCGTCTGCTGTTGTAACTGCGGAAACAGAAGTCGGCATTAGACAATGACCACATCCAAACTGTGTGTTGTACAAGTCTGACACATTTTAGTGCTCTTACTGTCTGCGAGGAGACCGGGATCTAGATCTAGAACGTGTTCTTGAACGAGATCGACTTCCACTCCTACTGTTTCTTCCGATCTTGACCTCTTTCCTCAATCTGTAAGGACACAAACACAATTATAAATATAGTCAACAGAGATGCAAAAGACTATTATGTTGTTCCCATCACACATATTCCTAGTTTGACTTTGTCCCAGAAAATGGAATAATTAACGTGATTGACTGATATTAGAAAATAGGTCAATATTAAAATGGTGGCCATTAACATGCTGTTGGTTTGTTTTTGCTGCCTGTTTTACATCACATTCATTCAAAGTGCTCTGTGTAAATCCAAAAACTATGGAATATACAGAACAAACCCAGTTTAAGACATGTTCTGTATGATAAAAAAGGTTTATGGACGACTTATTTTTTTACCTCTAACTATGGGATTTAAGTGTGATGTGTTTACTTTCAGTTTGTTTAACATTTATGCAATATTAGGAGTTGGATAGTTGAACTTTTCCTAATCAACGCCTACTTTGATGTGCAGGATGTGAGTTCATTTCCTTACCCATTGTGCGGACTCTTGGAGACCTGTGTTCGACTGTCGGGCTCCTTTTTAACCAGTTTGAGGGTCTGGGGGTTGGGGGATTTCTCTTCCACCTTGACGACATTTGGAGATGAAGGCTTAGAAGCAGGGGAAAAGCCGCCGAGCGTGGACAGAGCAGGAGTTCCATCTGGATTTAGACCTTTAGCCTTCAACTTCGCCTCGGCCAAGAACACCTTCCTCCTCTCCACTTCCTTTTCCAACTGCTCATAGTTGGGCTGTGGAGAAATTCAACTTATTAATTCCTCTTGCATCCAAACTGTGACATGGTGTTATGTATGAGCAAGAACTTAAATAAAAATGCCCAGAGGATCTGAGGTAACACCTACATCAACACTTAAGATCTGAATAAAAGTTATTTCAGTTGTACAAAGGAAGCTTATCATGTAACTCGGTCTGCAGCTGTGTGTGCATTACCTTCTTCCTGGAGTAGAGTCTCAGTGTGGTGATGCAGATCTCCTTGATTTCATCTTCACTGGCTCCAAACAGCAGGTACCAGTGAGGTCTGGAGGGCAGCGGTATCTGAGGGAAAACACAGGTGTCTAATTAAGTGTGTTATAAACTTTGGATGTCATAAACTTCTGTGCGCTGAAAGCTCATGAATATGATGTCAGGTCCGGTTTTCTTACCTGCAGCGCCCGGGCAGCGAGGTATATACAGGCACAGGCGATCGTCTCCGCTTGGAACCGTACAAAGACGTTTGTCCTCAGGCTGTCATTCATGTAGTTCCTACAATTAAAAAAACGCACACATAGAAACAAAACATAGCATCTTCTCTACACAAGGTCTAATGTCACATAGGCACACACCTCTTGTCAACTTAAAAACAGAAGTTACTACTGAGAGACAATCAACACTCACTTATTCTTAAAAATCATCCCCAAACAGAAGCTAATGTGTCGAGACTTTAGTCATTAACACTAAAAATTAACAAAAATAGTAGTCTTATCCTTAGTCAATGATTACATTTTTCCCTCAAACTGATAATCTTGGAATTCTACATGTGTACTTAAATCTAGTGGGTTTAACTTTGTCCATTTCTCTCTGGGGTATCCATGGAAGTGTCATATTTGACAAGTAAAGCATGTAGACACAAATGACTGACAGTCCTGAAGAACTGCCAAGACTTTTAAAGCACACTATGGCCTTAAAGTAGCAAATTAATACCAGTGATGACCAAGACAATGACACGTGCCTTGTAAAGGGGGAGCATGCATGCACACAGATGTACAACATTCAACTATGATGCAGTGGCCACTGGAGGATCTGAAGGGACGGAGAGAGGCAACGTGTGGTGGCATGCATGATCTCTTGCACTACTAGCAAAAGGTTTTCCAAGTCAGTTGCACATTGATATTGTACAATAATGCAAACACTGGTCTAACATACCAACATTAATTGTTGCTATATTTTACATGTTTGAGTTTGTAGAACTCAGACTTACATGTACTGAAAAATGTAATTGTACAGTTAAAAATAAGTGCTTTATATCCATAACACTGCCTTTTGTTGAAGCAGAACTTTGTTTTGGCATGTTAGAAAAGGCATCAGATGGAAATCTCCTGCCTTGCTATGTCTAAATGAAACTACTGCAAAAGGATGTGTAAATGAGATTAGCCATTGGGAGAGCATTAGCAGAGACAAAATGGCTTGCTAATCAGGCAAGTGCAAGGGTGACGTGCGCATCTATGTCCTTAGAGACACCGTCCATTAGAGACAATTGGAGTCACAAGGACAAAATGTGCAAAAACAGAAACATGATGATTGAACCCCCCAAACACCACACTGATCCCACCCATGGTGATTGCTTAAGGTGGGACATCAAAGCAATACTCAATAGTAATGAAACTCCTACCCATAGTGGCACTATTTCTCCATGCATACGCAGTGTCCATTCATTTTCATCTGGCATACACATAATTGTACTGCTCCAGCAGAGGTTTGGGCGCAAACAAGTGCTGTAAATCTACCTGACGGGAATTACTTTCGGTCTAACCTGCCTTTAACAAATGGCCTGACTTGCACTTTGGCAGGTCAGCGTCAATATACTATGCTAATATTACGAAAGATAACACATGGTCGTTGAATTCTGACTGCTGCGTGGGCGAGACAGGTCCTTGGAGGCAAAACCTGAGAACCGGATCAGCCTGTAAAACAGACATGTCTGGACACCACGTCAGTTGGGGACAGGACACAGTATTCCACTGTATATTAAAAATTAGGCAGGTAAACTCGTCAAAAAATTATATTCTGGCTAAGTTAACTTCAACGCTAGATTCACGTTAACTAAAAAAAAAGCTAGAATATATGTTTATCTGTAGCTACTTGGCAAAATTAGGCATTACATTTACAACCTTGGTAGCAAGACCAAAAAATACAAATCCTTTTGGACACCCAAGAGAAAACAAGACGATGTTGGCTGTTGGGAAAGGCCCGCCCGCCCCCTTCAGTGAATCTCGGCATTGGATTGGCTGTCTGGAGAGGGGCAGCCAGCCAAAGGGGGGAGCTTCCTGAGGTCATGTGGTTGGAGGAGGCAGAGTTCAGAGGTTCTTTATGTGACTTACCAGCATGGACTACCCTTTAATCAAAGAGTAGAGAGAAAGGACAAAGTTAAACCAAGTTCTCTAAACTGTGCAAACAAAAAGACTTTATAACAAGTCAAGCTATGTAAGGGCAGACAAGAGTGTGAGACATGTAACAGGTTTTCAATAAAACAAATTGCTCCATCAGAAAAAAAAGAGATGGAAGGGTTAAGATGAAGTGAGGGAATGTCGCAGTCAGACCTGGGCAAAATGCTGGTTGAATGCCTTTCAAATATGTACTTAAACCTGATGGGCACTTGAGTATATTACTTATCTGACAGGTGTTGTCCACATTTATGTCTGTTCCAAGTCCCTGGCAGATAAAATCAAGTGCTCTTCAAGTAACTCATTCAAGCATTTGAAACCCGTTCAACTTCATCTTTAGCCCAGGTCTGGTGGCACTTCTTGCAGACATGACACAGGTTGCTGCTGTGGGGGGTGGTCAGTTGAGAACAAGCAGAAACTTACCAGGCGGTCTGGACCAGCGTTTGGTTCTTTTCACAGTCCAGGACTTGGAGGAACATGACGATAATCTGTGACAGTAAAATGACTTCATGTTACACAGGAATAAACACAAATCAAGTTTAAGTCTGTTCTGTGAAATTATAAGAATTGACTTAATTTACTTCCTATTAAACCAGGTTTTGCAGCTACACAAAAACCACATCTGCTGTTATTGCTGCTCCAAGAGCAAAACAATAGTTTTCTGAACTAATGGAGTTTAAACAATAACTAGCGAACAATGAAACTTAAACCTACCTTGTGTGGATGCTTGACATGTACACAGAAACCCAGCTCCTTCAGGACCCGCCGTTCCGCTTTGATGACAAGGTTTTTGGTATTTATGTAGTTCTGATCAAGTATCAATGAAGTTGGAGTCCTGGTTTGTAAAGGAATCGAAATAAAATAATATTTCCCCCCTTTCGAAATGAAATAAAAGAAAGTGCCCTTCTGATTCTGGTAATCTTGTATATTTTTCCCCTTTCAACCAACTCAAAGCATGAGATTTATCTATTTACATGCCTGACAGTTTGTTGGGGGTTGTGGACTCCTGTGGTTGCAGTGCAAACTTAAACTAAAGCCAGACCTTTACCTCCTTCACCATGTGGCACAGCTATTACAGAAATGTATTCATTCATTCATGTTCTGAACCGCTTTATCCTTGAGAGGGTCACGGGGTGCTGGAGCCTATCCCAGCTACCTATGGGCCAACGCAGAGTACACCCCAGACATTTATCAGTTTATCATTAGCAAGTTTATCAGAAATATTAACGTTAAAATCTGCATCATTATTTGAGTAAACACAAATACATCTACTTCCATACTGGCACCACAGTCAAACAAAACAGTAAGCTGCTACGGGACACCGCCAGACACCAAAATCACCAAAACAAATGTGTACATCAGAAAAGCATAAAAAGTGCCCTAAAATTAATCCATCAAAACAGTAACAGCAACAACATACATCTGACAAATTACACCAGCTTTCTTTACTGGAACCAACATAGTACTGCATTTACAGCACCTGAGTCACATGTATACAGCACAGTCTATATTTGAACACACCTGAGGATTACTGGAATGCAAAAACTTCTACAAATAATAAATTGTAACTTAAACATCTGAATGTCAGAGCATTTAATCTGATGGGCTTTGAAAGGAAAACATGTTTTTAAACACTCATACATGTTTTTAAGCTTACACAGTAGTGGTAAAAAGCTTAACTTCAGTCATTCTACAAAGGCTGAATGCTGCCTTTCAGATTTTAGAGATCTAACATTGAACTTGTATAGAGATCACTGTCATCCTACAGCTGTATGCATGAAAAAACACTTTCAGGATACACAAATTCTACTACCAAATATTTACCTTTCTGCTAAAAAAACAAGACAAAAAAATCTTACTCACCACAAGAGCAAAACAATTACTACATTGGATTGAATCTTTCCTAAACAACCGACTCACAAAACCAAACAATCACAGCTATGGAGCATGCATTAAACTCACAGCAAACATCCCACCATGACTTCAGCTTCTTATTCTGCACTCGCCAAACAAAGTGACATTTCTGTAAAAGCCATGGGTAAGTTTGTGAATGGGACTCTGCTCTTTAAGTACAAACAAAATGCATGGTGAGGAGCAGCCAGATGAAAGACTACATTACCCAAAAGGTCCGCAGACTGTTGGACAGATACCCAAAGCTTATGACTGAACCACAGGAGTCCTCAAGGTGCCCCGGAGGCCTAGGACCTTCGGCCAACCTGTCATCCCCGATCCCAGTGCCCCGCGGTGGCTCAGACCACGGGCGTCTCCCACAGGAAGGGGGTGGGTTGGGCCTGGGGGAGGAGGGAGACCCCCCCTCACATCATGGTTGTCATGCCGACTGCTTCATCTTACGTACCATTCCACATCACCCAGGCTTTGGTAAATGTAGCTGGTCGCTGTTAGTTGGTTGCAAGGGAAAAAAGAATCCAAGTTAATGCCAACGTCTGGACTATAAACATGAACAGAATTCTATCAAGACAAAGGCACACACAGATGAAGTAGTTGTGCCTGTCTTGGAAAGCCCAAAATGGACTTCAAACTTTTGAGTGACATGTTTGTTGCGATACCAATGTAAATGTAGTTTCAAATTTAGATGTTATGTGTAAACATTTACACTTCTGAAACTACCAGTGAAGCGGAAACTGAAAAGTTTTAAAATGGTTTAGGGTACATGGGTGAACAGAAGAGCACTTTCACAGCAAAAACAATCATTCAAAACTGGATCAAACAGAAAAACAAACAATGCACTGTTAACAATAAATACATTATTTGAAAATTTTTATGTAATTTTATGATTAATACTTACTTTTTTCCTCTGATCTGTCTCAAATGGTGGAAAACATTGATGACATCTCGTATTCGGCGTGGTGCTTCTTCAATCTTGGAGGCCAAGTTAATACAAGCCATAGCAACAATCTGCAAAGAAGAAAACCAGAGCAAAAGTTGGCAGCAAAAGTTTGTCCCTTATAGTTGGAGATCCTCCCAGATATATTTTTGCCAGTGAAACCTAACTCAATTTAACCTGAATCACACATAACTAACTTACATGCGAATTAACCATTAGCTGCCCTTTAAATCGTCTTCTGTTTGGAGAACAAATAACAGTACTACATATTTCAATATGATTAACAAGGATGAAACCTTTGAAAGCCGTCAAGCCTTAGTTTGTGCACCTCGTGCTTTTCCAGTGTATGTTATGTAACAGTCTACCAGTGACAGCATAAATCTTGTTTAGTAAATGACACATTGTACAATGACCAGGCTGCGCCGTCCACAACTTCACATCAATGAGCTGAGAAAAGTAATGTTGTGTTGCTGCAGTCACGTGTGTTCTTTTATCATGACTATTTTCCTACACCTTCAATGCGACAATTCTTTGCATCACTGCTCTATTGTACAACGTATCGACAATATGGCTGCCGAGAACGTAACCATAACGTTATGCTAAGCTAACACCACGGAGCAGCCAGCGGCCCCACAATGAGCCGGACTGTTACAGCGACTTACCTCAAAACTGTGTTTCACGAAGGATTTGGAGTAGAAAAACCGATGAAAGAGCACTTGCCCTGTTCCCATTGCGACCTGTCAGAGAAGTCAACAGCACGACATTAGGGTATTTTCTTATTAGAACTGTCATAACCTTGCACAATAGACCGGCGCCATTTTACCTCTACCACGCCAGCGTCGAAAAGCTAATGTTAGCTGGTTGCTAATAGCTAACTAGGCCTCATCGTGTTGAAGATTAGAAGCCACTACCAACTGTTGCTTATTTCACTCACACATTTGAAACACTAAAAAGTCTAGACACCGGCGAATACATACTAAATATCAACATTTACCTGGGGTAACCTGAGAAGAATTCCCGCCGACTGAATGAGTTCACATCCCAGGATGCGAAGGTCGGTCTCCGTGCTCAGGTCGAGGCCATCGAGCATCGACGGTGTCGGAGAGAGCCTTTCTTCTGGAATAAGGGAGTTGTCGATTGTAAGGAACACTTCCGAGTAAACTTTATCACCGATGAGGATGCCATCGTTGTTTGTTGAAGCGTTGGAAGATACAGAAAGAGGACCTGCGGCCATCTTCACCGGGACAACAGCGGTTTCAATTACGGCTGACTCTGCCTGGACGGAGCGACGGCAGCGAAGTGTCACTGACAAAGTACGTGACGTCATCCGCCGGGCGTAAAGTGCACGTCCGCGGCAGTAAATAGTACACAATAATAGACCCGACACTTAAACTGTAGAATATCGTAGCCTACTATGTGGTTTTCAGTAGATTTCATTTACAGCCTTTTTCTACATTTCCCATTCAGTCAAACACTCAACTAAATTCTGAACACAGTTATACGTCTTTCAGTGAAATGTTAGAGTCGGTCCTACAGTGATTAACGTCTCCACTCCTAACTATGAGTAATAGTATATGACTTCATGTTTCCTTCAAGAGCCTCCGATATGTACAGTTTCTCCGACTTCCATGACTGATTCAGAGGACAAGTATCAACACACTCAAAATGTTGGTTAGTCAAAGTAATGATAATGTCATATTTAAATATACTTTATTGGCGAATACAGGCATAGTGCAAACCACAGAAACTATATATTAAAAAAGAAACTGGCTTTCCGTCAACAGTCACAAATACTCGTTATTTTTATGCAGAATTTCAGTTCTACTAACCCCAAGGGCCCTAACTATTCCAGAAGTACTGTCTATTGATGAACAACGTTCTGCCCTCGTTTATGGTAAACTTTGAGGATGATATTCTTGTTTCCGACATCACCTGAAGTACCGGAAGGAAGCAACGGTGTCAGTGACGTATGTTACGGGAAAGTCCAGACTTTTAACAACCCACGGCCTCTGGAACATATCCATCCGCCAGTAAACAAATCTGACCGGCAGTTTAAAAGATTTTATTTACCGGTAGTTTGTTGACATAATTTAATCATATTGCACAACAATTGGACATTAAAAAGTCGTTATTTCAGAAAACAATGTAACTAGGAATTTAATAATTTAATTAAATAACTATTCCACAATCTTATGTAGATGTGGTCAAATAGGCCCACATTCATGGCCTTAACAGTGCTACACACTCATTGGTGTCAAAGAAGATGAAGCTTCAATGACATGAACACCAGGTTCTAGGAACATTTTGTTCACTCACTCACTAGTCACCAAGGCTTTCCCAGAAATGGTGCAGTAACTGTGAACAGACAGCAGAGAGGAGTAGAGACTAATACATCCACAGTGGATACCTATCAGTTACAATGTCAAGCTGGAAGTTTGTGGACCCAGGGTTTGAGAATCCACATCAGAGGTCTGATGCTGCATTTCAATTTAAAAAAACAAAAAAAAAACAAAACAAAAAAAACTTCACTATGCCATGGTCCTTTACTAAAATGTGTAATTATAATTCATACTAATTTTGTTTTTTAGACAATATATGGGTAACTATGCATTTGAAGGTAACTTTTTAAAATCTGGTTTTAAGACTTTGCTACTACTTTGCTGGTGGCACTCAGGTTGAGAAGGCAGGTTTTAATATGCTGAGATCATTTAATTAAATTGCTAGTAAACCTGGATCTAGGTAGTCCTAAAACCATGTTTTTTTTCCCCCTGGATCTTGATGCAAAGTATAGTGCAGTTGTCTATTGTGCACTAATGGGAACCTGGAGTTGGCAGGGCAGCACATAAAACCAAAACAAAGGGAGGGTCTGTGGGGGTCTGATAATGAATTATTACCCAAGGGCCTGTCTGGAATTGGTTGTAGTGGTTCCCTGGCTGAGGTTATAGACTTTTGCATTTGTGTGTCTGTGTTCATCTAGAACCATTCACTCTGAACATGTGCACACAGTCTGGGCAGTGTTCAGCCTTCATTTATTGCTTGTTTAACTCTGTACAGTATAAAGGTTGGTCACACACACACACACACAAACACACACACACACACAGTCACACATTAACATGTCATTAACCAACACCTACAACCAACACCTCCAGCCCCTGCACTTACGCAGTTACCACGACGACAAGAATACTGAGCATTCTTTCTCTGGTTGCCTGGGTGACACTAATTATAGGGTGTGGGAGGGCTCACGGGACAGTAGAATTCCGGAACGACCATAACGACCCAGGAGAGAGGCGCTCAGGGACGCCCAGTGACGAACAAGGGCTTAGTTATACACACACGCCACTCCCTGAAACAAGTGTGTTTACGAGCAACTTGCTCAGATTCCCCAGGGACACGTGTGCATGCCTGCCCTGCTATGATAATCATTGTGAGTAGATCACAGCCCAAAAGCGCATGGCATGTGTGTGGGTGATTAAACGTTTAAGAGTGACCAGAACCTCATCACTGTCAAAACAAAGGGGTCTGATGATGTATTATTGTTATGCACATACTGAGATGCAGAAAAAGTTGCGATGAGTTGTATCTATAGACCTGTTCTTTGTTGGATCACACTCACAGACATGCCCCAAGGCCTTTTTTTTCTGAAATACACACAAACCAGGAAGGACAACAGGTCAAGGGCTAGAAAGCAAGGGCACGAGCAAAGGAAAGAGCCTCAGTGGAAGAGCAGAGGGGAGTAGAAAGATAGAGCTGACAGCACCAAAAGCAAAATGAAGGCACAGATAGTGGAGGAGTTGAGAAGGAATTGCTTTTAAGCAACAGGGTCAGAGTGTTTGAATACCAAAAGAAGGCCAAAAAGATTAAAAGAATATTGACAAAGAGACGGATTTGTGTGTGTGTGTGTGTGTGTGTGATACAGATACAGAAAGAAGGCAGTGTTGTGAGAAAGCAAGGAGGGGGTATACAGTCTGAGGAGAATGTGTGTGTTGTGGGATGTCGTGGGAGTAGAAGAGAAAGTGTGTTAGTGCTAGACACTTTGCACAGACAGAGGGTCTCTTCAAATACAGGGAAGATATGCAGGTCACGGTGGAAGGAAAGGCAATGTAACAGGGATAAAAGGAAAGGTCAAATGTCAAAAGAGCTTGCGCTGGTTCTGTGAGCAGTTGTCCAAAGGCCGGTGGAAGGTTTCTGCTTCGACTGTAATGTAAAGCACATACTGGTGAGAACTGTTGAACAGCAGCAAATGTCTGTAATTATTAATAACAGATTTGCATTTAAAAAGTATATAGGGCAACGGAACAACTAAAACACATACAACAAAGTTTGTGACAATCCTGACAAACAGTAATAATCTTTTTTTTTTTTTTCATTATAATATCAGTACCAGTGTTTTTTACATTAATGAGATTTTTTAAAAAAAAAAAATGAAAACTGAATAAAAACATGAATCATACCTCCTACATTTCACACATCACCTTTATTATTCTACTGGCCTTTGTCTGTTCAGACCTTGTATTAACATGCATCCTGAATGTTCAGACCCAGAATTAGAACAAGTGTGTCTCGAATGATCACATCTGATTTCCCTGCTCTGTACGCGAGAAAAAAATACAGACAAAAAGTATAATCCAAGTGTTCATTTCAAATTTGACAGCCTAGATTTCTAATGTTTCTTTCTAAACTGAATTCATCCTCCAGCTCAAAACCAACCAAGAGTCAAAAGTCATTTATTTCTTTGCTATATAATATTTTTTCTTCTCCTAGTCTACCAGATATTTCCCATTTAGCTTGTCTTTGGTCATCCCAAATCCATATTTCTGCTTTCTCTTGCTTACCTGTTGAATGAAAATCATGTTTTCCTCTATCTCCTCTAATGCAACACTGGATGAAAATCAGGAGATTTCATGGATGATTGAGAGTTTCTATACAATGAATGTATTTTATCATTTAGATTCCAGGTATTCATTAAATAACTAATTTTTTGACCACACATTTTTATTTCCCCCATCTTATTTAATGAAACAAAAAGAAACAACCATTCAAGTGCCACTCATTTCACAACCTAACTCAGTTGCTTCTGCATATTTGATGCATTAAAGTATTATTTTACAGTTGTTTTACTTTAGAAAATATTTGGTATCTTGTGAAAGTTGAATTGAAATTCACATGACTTGTTCTACTAATTTGTAGTTATTAAAGGTCATAGACATAATTGGATGTCTGCTCTATTTGCTGTGTTTCAGCAACTTCAGTAAAACTAATTCGTGTTCAGGTTTCACTTATTTGTCATCAGCAGGTGAACCCACAGCCAACAATGAAATGAAAGAGAAAAGTCTAAAAATATATGGAGGAAGTAAAAAAAAGACACAAACACTAAGAGAAATATGATTATGTACGCACGCAGCATCTGGAGTTACAAAATGATCAACATATAATAGGTTCAAGACGATCTGCTCAGTTTTTGTTCATCAGGTTATTGGTTTTAAGTCCAACAGGAAACAATAGTATCATTAAAAACACCGATGATCAGTGTTATGAAACTGCAAAATTATGCAAACAGGTACACAAGTGAAAACACTCTAAACCAGGGATGTCACATTCAGCTCAATTTGATCTCAAGTGGGTCAGACCAGTAAAATGGTAACACAATAGCCTATAAATAATGACAACTCCAACCCTTTCTCTTTGTTTTAGTGCAAAAAAAAATAACATTCAATTATGAAAATGTTTACATTTACAAACTATCCAAACAAAAAAGTGTGAATCACCTGAAATAAAAAGAAATGTCTTAAGAAAAATAAGAGCAGTTTTAATACTATTATGCCTTAACTTATCATTTATACATGTGGATTATAGATCAGATCTACAAAGGCACAAAACATTTAGGAACAGGCAGAATATTGTTGAAATTGCATTTCATCTTCTTTAGACATTTCACCTTGTTCATATTTGTTCAGGTTAGTTCGAAGAAAGGACTAGATGACACAATCCATTTTGACCAGTGTTGCCTGAGGTGGTGGGATTTATGTGTTGTGGGTTTCGGGGCCTGCAGTTGGGTGCAGGGAATCACGGGCTTCACTGGGGTCATCAGGTGGGCACCCTCCTTCACTGGTGTTTTGATGATTGGCCCACAACACCTCCAGAGGGCTCATCGGCAACACCTGGCGTCCCAGGTGTGCCCCCCTCTGCTCTGGATCCCCTGCTTGCTCTGCCACTACTACTGCTGCTGCTTTGGAGCCCAGACAGGGTCTCTCCCCCTCATCCAGAGCCAGTGACTGGACTGTCCTACCGCACTGGAAAGGGCGTTGGTCGCCTGCTGCAGGGCTTGACCTCGGATTCCCAGGTCCTTTAGCAGCCTAGTTGTTGATCTGGCCACAAATCCTCTGCAGCCGACCTCAACTGGACAGACCTTTACTTTCCACCCGCGTTTTTCTGCGTCAGTTGCCAGTTCAGTGTACTTGGTGCTCTTCCTTTCAAATGCTTCCTCTACAGAATCCTCACAGGGAACAGTCAACTCCACTATGAAGGCAGTGTGAGTAGAGGAGGACCAAAGGACGAGGTCAGGTCTGAGGTTTGTTATTATGATCTCATCGGGGAAGCATAAATGTCGGTCCAGATCCACCACTAACCTCCAGTCTCGTGCCCTTCCTAGGTGGCCAGGGTGTGGCTTGGGTCCATGGGCTCCATGTGATTTTGCACCTGAGCTGATGAATGCTATTGAAGGTGAAGGCTTGGATGGAGGAGGAGGTAGGGCATTGATGGCTGTCCTCTTGGTCTCTATGCTGGCTGCAAGGCATCTCAGCACTTGGTTGTGCCTCCAGGTGTAACGGCCTTGTGCCAGACCTGCCCTGCAACCAACCAGTATGTGTTTCAGGCTGGCTGGTGATGGGCACAGTGGGCATGCGGGATCTTCTCCGTACCACTGATTGAGATTGGTCGGAGATGGGAGGACGTCATAGACTGCACGGATGAGGAAGCTGGTTCGATATGCCTCCATTCCCCACAGCTCCTTCCATGACAGTCTCCTCTTCTCCACCTCTTCCCACTGCATCCATTGGCCCTGCTTTCCCTGAGCGACTGCCTTCGTGCATCTCAATGCCTGCTCTTGTCGGCGTACCTCCTCTACCACCAGGCCTCAGCGTTGTGATGGGGTTGCTTTGTGCCAGGATGGTCTGCTCTCCCCAGTTCCTAGGCCTCCTCTCCCCAGCTGTACACGACTGACAATGTCTTGATGTTTGAGGGCTGACTTCGCCTGCTGAGTCCCAACAGCTGAGGACAACTTCCTTCCGGTTGACAAGATAGGTGCTGTTTGGGCAACCACTGAATCACGGGACTCTGCCAGAGTCATTTCCAGCCTTACTTTAGAGCACTTAAACTCCTCCGTAAGACTAGAAATCAGCAACTCCAGGACTCCTTTCCCATACAGTGATACACTGGTAATGCACCTAGGGAAGCCAAGCCACTTTTTTGTGAAGGAGCTGACCAGCTGCTCCAAATTCTCAACTTTGGTGAGTGGGATGTTGTAGATGGTCAACGGCCACATGAAGCGGGGGAGAAGGCCGTATTGTAGGCACCAGAGCTTCAATCTGCCAGGCAGTAAGGTCTTGTCAATGGTGTTTAGACCGATGATGGTGTCCTCTCTAATCTGGTTCGCTTGAGTTGTGTCCCTGAGGGAAGTGACGTACCAACATCCAAGACTCTTAATTGGTTTCGCTGCCACAGTTGGTATAGGTTCCTCATCGATGAAGAAATGGTGCTCAGCCAGTTTCTCCTTTACGAGTGACCTACTTCTGGATTTGCTGGTCTTAATCTTCATCCGGGCCCACTTGATGTTGTCTTGCAGCTTATTATTATTCACATTTTATTGTTAAAGGATAGTTTGTTTATAATTTAATGTTATTTTCTGCACTAAAATAAAGAGAAAAAAAAGAGTTATCATTAGTTATAGGCACAATGTAATATCATTTTTACACATTAAACCAAGAGAAAAATGTGGACTCATTATTTTAGATTATTATGCTGTTATTTTACTTGAGATCATATTGGTTTGTATGTAGAACCTGAACTAAAACGAGTTCGACACCCTTGATTGATAATATCTTCAGTTAAGTTTTGCAGTTTGCAAATTCATCCCACAGGCCTTATGTTGGACATCCGTGCTCTAAATAGTACAAGCCACTAGAGTGGGCTGTTATAATATAATATAATATAATATAATGATCACATCTACACACAACTATCAATATTCCATGTCTTTGTATTAATACAACAAATGCTTGACCTGGACGTCTACTGTTCAGACTGTGCTGTTGGGTTTGAACTGTGTGTTTTCATCGCTGTCTGGACAAATTTTGCGAATGTCCAGCTCTTTCAACTTCCTCCTCAGTGGAGTAAATCAACTCTGGCTCCTGATGACCCACCTGGATTTGTGTCCCCCGCCTCTAATTACCCTCCAGCAGCAGTCAGGCTGTGCTCACCCACTCACTGTTTTTGTCAAGGTCAGGAATGAACTGTCAGCCTCAGGTCTGAAGACAGTGTTTACAGACACCCAGAGGTACTCAAAAGGTCAAACATCTGCCGGAAGAAAAGTGGAGCTCCACGCACCTGCACTTTGGAACTTCATAACAACGTCAGTCACTGATAAACAGTGTCCTAATCTTCTACTCACGCACGCTGTGCTGATACAATCGCCATACAATCAATGTCCTTCACTGTCTTTACGTAATTACAGAAGCGTTAGGATGGAAAACAATCACTCACCGGATCCGCACACACACACATACGCAATGTCTTTTAACTGTCACAAGGTCATGGCACAATCCCACACTCAAACACAGGAAGGCAACAGCTGCAAAGTACAAAGTGAGAGCTACTTCTGCACCATTAATCATTAAATATTAAATCATAGAACAGAGGGAGTTCAACTTTCGATCAAAATGATGTGAATGTAAAACACACCACAGCTGAATGAATGAATGAAATACATCCAAATATATAAAAATATTAAAATAAGCATATTAAATTCATTCATAGCTCATATTTCTTTTATGCCACCAATGTGAAATTGTCTATTTCAACAAAAACAGAGAAGGTACAAAATGTTTTAATGGAACACCAGGTTCATTGTTCTGTATTTGTGAACATCCTCTCCACACGGACAAAGGTTTTTTCTGCAGATAAACCATATGTGTGTGTTTTGGCAAACAGAGGAAATGTTGGCAGGACAAAGTCATTATCATCCCACCTTTCTGTGTGAACAACTTGCACATGCATTGTCTGAATAAGAGGGACACGAGGGAAGTCGAAGCAAAACCTTTCCATGTGTGCCAAGGAAATGAGTTGCCACACACACTTCACGCATTTCTCCCGTCATGCCAATTCATCCCAAATGTAGAGGGAGAGGAAATGACAGAGAGAGACCTTGCACGGAGTGAATGATGTCAATAACACACAATGCCAGAGGGGAGAAGGCTGTGTAATTGTTGTGCGTGTGTGTGTGCGTGTGTGCGTGTGTGTGTGTGTCTGTGGTGCTTGCCTTACAGTTTCTTTTGTGTTTGCCTGCCTTTTGTTTGTGTCCACGGGTGGCAAGGGACATGCTGTCATGCCCCTTCAGCCCTGCCCTTGTGACACGCTGTGTGTGTCTGTGTACACAGTGCTGTATATGCGATGTGTGTGTGTTTGGGTGTGTGTGTGTGTGTGTGTGGGTGGGGGTGGGGGTGGGGGGTTTGCCTGTAAAATCCTGTGCGTGCCAGCGAGACTGCGTGAGTTGGGTTGTGAGAAAACAAGTGCATGTTTGTCAGAGTGTGTGTCCTGGGAGTGCGCTGGCTTCCCAACAGGACTCAGCAGCAGAGTGTGTCACTTAGAGTTACACAACTGTTGGCGTAGGATTCATGTGTTAGAAAGCGTGAGCAGAAATGACATCAAATGTGTTCTATTCATACTGTAAAATGTGACTGTTTCTCTTTCATTCGCGTCACTAAATCAACCTTTCTTTTAGCGTCATTCATTTTGCTGCCTGCTTTCAGACCCCCCCTTCTCCTCTTGTCTCTAGCGAACACCTCATCACTATCCCACGGCTCCACACTCCTCCCTGCTGCTCCTGCATCTGTGGGTCCATCTCTGCTTTTGTCTGTGCTGGATGGGGAGCGCTGGAGAGTGATGGGGAAAGTTTGAGAGCGAGGTAAAGCTGCTGTGGTTTGACTAGAGACGCCGGGATGCTTGTTGAGTGAACTTGTGTGTCTGTCTGGGGGGTACGACATAGACTCAACAGACTTCTGAGCAGACGCTGGGGATCGCTGCCCCAGGAGTTCCTCTTGAGCTTGAGACAAAGCAGCGGTCAGCTCCTCCCTCTCCTCACACTCCCTCCTCACTGTCTCGTGGAGTAACGCCACCTAGAGGTGGGTAACAGAGAGAATAAAGAAGAGTTGATCTAGATGATGTTTCTATCAGCCTTTTCATTAAGTGTCTATCAGTATAAAGACAAGAAGCAGAGAAAAACAAACATGTACCTGCAAAGGTCAATATTAAACACATTTGTATCATTACTAAACAGAATGTACACTATATGGACAAAAGTATTGGGACATGTTGAGTTCAGGTGTTTCTTTTCTAACGGGTCTGGGATACAAAACAATAATGACAAATGTCATAACATAGTTTTATATTGTGATAAATATCATCGAATGGCGTTGGTTGGCTTTGTTTAAATTGTTATCTTTGCTTCCAAAATGCCTCAGAGATGGCTTTTACTTAATTTCTTTCAGCACTGATTATTTTTGTAATATCCATGACTATGATTTTAAATGTTCTACTTCTAAATTTCTAAAATATTCTTCATGCTGCCACTGTAAATAATAATTTTCTACCACAGCTACCCATCTACTTTCTTCATCTCATTTAGGTTGAAATATCTCCCATTAAACTTAATAGAAATTTTGATGTTTACAAACTATATGGACAAAAACACTGAGACACATCAAGGCTTCAGGTGTGAGATGTTCTGTTCATGCTGATTTGAGATATAAGTCAGTCAGAGCATGACAAATATTTTAGAAATTTAAAGGTAGTACATTTAAAATCATAGTCATGGATAAAAAACAAAACAAAATCCGTGCTGAGAGAAATTAAGTGAAAACCATCTCTGAGGCATTTTGGAAGCAAACATAAACAAAACTAACCAATTCAATGCAATGATATTTATCACAATATAAAACTATATTATAACATTTATCATTCTAGTTTTGTAGCCCAGACACCTGCATTCAATGTATCCCAATACTTTTGTCCACAAAGTGTATATGACATGGTTATACAAGGTAAGAAGCCTTTGCTGTCATGGTATTTCAAATACAATGAAATTATAGATGCTTATATACAATTCAACCCCATTTCCCATCACGTATCAATCAAAGTTAAGGCAGAGTTAAGTGCATCACTATGAAAAAAAAAAGATATATAACTCATAAATATTAGATAAAATGGATAATAGTATAATAGAGGATGATGGGTGAGAGAGCAGTAACAGGAGAGAAATAAAATAAAAGAGAATGAAATGAGGCAAAGACAAACAAAGGAACCCAACTGTACACATAAGTCTTAGAAGTAATGTGAAAAAAGAAGGTCACACTGAGCAACTCAATGACACTGAGCAGTGACACAGTCAAAGAGATTCGGTCAGCGAGACCCTCACAGGCAAGTTACCCTCACACAGTCACAGTGATCCAGTATTAATAGCTTGTTGTTTAGACAGGGAAAAAAGCGCTCAAAATATATAGCTATACACCACTTAAATGGTTTAGTCTAACTGGGAGAGTAAAAGAAAGAAGTGAGAAATGTGGACGGAGATAAATGATCCCATTACATGAAGTCAGATTAAAACACGGTACAGTCAAATAAGAACGAATCTCACCTCATGTGAGAAAGAAGATTTTAAAAGGTACAAGTATTTGTGGGTCAGTGTGTATACAGTTGCGGAAAAAATTATTAGACCATCAAGTCATCAAAAACAATGGTTATGCAATCAAGTACTAACTCCTGTGTGTATCATGTGACTAAAAAAGACAGAAAAGGAAACATGGAATGCCTAAAAGCACTGTTTTTGGCAGTGCAATGCCATAGCTATTGATGGAAAAACTTAAGTGATCTTGGTTATTATCAAGAAAACCATAAGTGGCTACATATCAGCTCTTAAATCAAACTCTTATGAGCTATTTTTGTTGTTATCATTATATTTGTCCAAACAAATATACCTTTAGTTGTACCAGGCATTAAAATGAACAAGAAATTGAAGAAAACAAGGGTGGTCTAATAATTTTTTCCACGACTGTATTCAGTATGTGCAACAGGGTCAAGTGAACTCCACAAGCACAATTTGAAGAATAAGTAGACCACCTGATCATCACCAACAAATGACACTCAAAATAGTTCATCTGCATTTACCCACACTTGATGAATTTACTATCAGTCTTTAGTTTCCACATGTAACACAAAGTCCTTTCATTTAGACACTTAGATCTCCCACATGGGTGAAACCTGAGTGAAACACAGTAAAGTACAGGGTTTTGGAGACTCACTCATTTAACAGAAGGAATGAACATGATGTATGGGATCCTTTAACATTCGGTCGTGCTATAGGGTACATGTAACATTCATCAATCAGCCACTCTCGAGTGTAATTTGGGTCCGCTGTGATATGTGACACCGTGTGAACAGCTCCCACTTGGCCAAGTGCAGAATGATTACAGGTTAAGAGATGAGTTAAAACATCTACTGCTGTGCTTTACCTTCATCATGTGCAAAATATGCCTTAACCTACGTGCTGAGTGATTCTCTGGCCTCGCTGACTCTCTGCTCTTCTGACTATTCTTTGTATGCTGTCGTATCATTGTGTATTTTATATGTGTTTCTCCTATTTTCAAGTCTAAAAACATACTCTGCACTATGCCCTATGTACTATACCCTCCTGGAAACAACCACTCCCATTAGGTTTTTCCATTAATTTGTCACCGATCTGTACATAGCATGTGTGTGTCTACTCTGATGTGCGAACTTCTTTAGATGTCGGTGTAATTATCAACATATGTGTACGTGTTAATAAGTCCATTTGCAGTTTATCACACCTCGTGCCACTGTACGCAATTATTGTAAAAGTGTGTATAACGGTTTGCACACACGTGTCTGGCCACTTCCATGTGTGTATGTGTGTAGTGAGAGTGTCTTTCCTGGTTGTTTATGCAGGCATGTGTTAGTTCCAGAGTGCCTATGTCTATGTGTGTGTGTGTGTGTGTGAGAGAGAGAGAGAGAGAGAGAGAGAGAGAGAGAGAGAGAGAGAGAGAGAGAGAGAGACAGCCATCATTAGGGGCTCCCAGTGAGAGCAGGATTACAGGACTATTAGATGGAAGTCACACGCAGACCACAGAACTCCTTCTTTTAATCTAACACTGCAAACCACATTCAGCTGGCTGCACACACACAAACACACGCTCGTGCAAAAACAAAGACATTAATCATCACACTGTATCCTTATAGGCTTGTATTCAGAGGGACTTTCATTATCACAGGAGGACATTACATACGACACAATAATTCACACACACAAATATTTGACCTTTGCGTGTTGTGTGACCTCAGTGCTGTTAGTGTGAGGTTAAAGGTCGGGCGTCTTTTCCCCCAGACGATGACCTTTCCCTCCTGTTTACCATGGCCCATCTGCAACAAAGCCAGAGGAGGAGGAGGAGGATTAGGAGGAGGAGGAGAAGAAGGAAGGAGAGGCAGGGTAACTGAGAAAAGAAGATGCAAGAATGGAGGCAGAAGAGAAAGACAATAAAAGAAAAGAAAATCAAAGAAAGAAAAAAAGAGTTTGGAGACAGAAAAGAGAAAGTAAAGCGCAAAAGGAGGTAAGGTATCAGACTGAAAGTTCTTTAACATCTGAGAAGAGGATGCAGGTTTAGTTTTTTTTTTTTTTTAGAATAGTATGACATATATTTGTATTTAAAGATTTTGCCATCAAGATCTGGCAACATCAGTGAATTAAAAAAATGATTATTCAAGATCACACTTTGATTATCATAGATATATTTAAGAACTAGTTTTGTAAGCAAATAATTGGACCTGGGCAAATGTTGAAACATAGACAAGTCTGAAAACAAAGGTAAAAGATCCTTGAATACTGCATAATTTAACTTGTAGCGTTTTTTGTTTTACATGCAGCTGTGAAACGTCAGATTGCTATTGTTTCATCTGTTCTGGGCCGTTTATTTGAGGGGATTTTAACTCCAGTTCACCACCCTTAGGCATAGAGGATGACAGTGGATGCACCTTAGTGAAGGAAATGAAGAAGAAAATAAAGTCCATTCTGGTTCTGCATTGTTGAAAGATCACTGAGTCTTTGGACATTGTGGAGACAACCTGTTCTCTCTTTCTAAGCTGCTAAAAACACATCCGTTCTTATTTTCAGATGATTATACACTAATGGAAATATAATTACACATATTATAAAAATCCCCCTAAATTTTACACACTGGACCTTTGATGCTGCAACAAAGTAAGAGACAGTTATCTTGTTTCATTATGAGTAGAGTTTTCATTTCTGGCAACACAATACATGCAGTATCATGATGAGGTCACAACCTGAAAAACTGCAGTACTGTAAGAAGGTGGTATAATGAGATTTTAAATAGATTTTTGAGGAACTTGTCATAGTATAAGGAATATGTTGTAATATACATAAAATAAATTAAATATAATTTAGTTTTTTTTCTTTACTGAGATAGAACAGTTGGACCCAATAACATTAACTGGGACGGTGTGGTGATGTAGTGGTGAGCACTTCCACATCGAGTCTCAGTCAGACCAGAGCTTTTCTGTGCTGAGGTTTCCTCCAGTTTCCCGCAACATTAAAAACAGGTACATATGGGTGCTTCTATGAAATTGGGTTCATTTTGGTACCTGGCACTTTGCCGGCTTTTTAGACTCAATAATAAAAGAGAAATTTAGACATATCCCCCCAAGATGTACCTAATGATGACCTCAGATAAATGCAAAAAAATTATACTCTTGCTCTGAGCCATCCCAAAATGAATGAATTTTTAATAAAATATTGGGGCCAAAAATAGGACCAAAATTGTCACATGAAAAAACTACCTAGATGTCAGTGCATTTTATCTGGAAAAATGGCTTGAAATGGTCTCATATACCGCTATAAATAAAGGCACTGTGTTAAATTTGATGATCCTAGTGGTTTTTCTAATCCAGACATGTGGGTTTTTCATGAATCTTGGTCTCATTCCAGGTTTCGTGTGTAACCCATCGTGTCCACTTGCATTACATGCGGAACCTGCCCATTTAAACTCAAATAAATCGTGAGTGATTTTGCAAAAGCGGCCATTTTTGTGAAACACTCTGCCTTGCATAATTAGTTCGAGTCCCAAAACGGACGCATAATGTTTGTGTCCTTTTTATCGTGTTACATGCAGATTTTTGTATAGTAATAACAGAAAAATAATGGAAAAATGTGTTTTATCTGAAAACTAGTTTCTCCTTTATCTCAGTAAATATTTATTTTTAAAATAGACCCAAAAGTACTTCCAAACTTGCTTCATAACATTAGTCTATATCTGATTTGAATTTTTAGCCCCCATGTCCTGTTTTTAGGGACCAGTTTCATAGAAGCACCCATATAGGTTAATTCTCCTGCTCACTGACCACAGTGCTGATGAAAATCTGGAGTTGATCCCTAGGTGCCCTCATTGACAACACACTGCTCCTAATATACTATGTGCTAATGCTAATGCTAGGCAGTGTGTGTGCATTAAGATGGATAAAATGCAAAGACTGTATTCGTCATGGGGATAATTAAGCAAGTTAACCTTTAACATCATCACACTACTTGTAGAACAACCAAGTCGGTGGTTTAAACAAGATAAAATGAACCACAAATCTTGCATATAAAGTATTAATTAAAAGAAAACAGCCTACCTGTTTCTGGATATTAATACAGTATCACATCACAATAGTCAGGTTTATTAATATCTTCTGACAACCCTGCTTTTTTATTCCTTTTTTCGCTCTCTAAAATGAACTTGGGGTCACTCATTGCTTCAAGATACAATGATGGAAAGTCACTGCAACACACTCTTAACACCAGAGAGACATCACAAGGTCATGATCAAAACCTGATTATCTCGAACACAGACACACAAACATCCACAGATCAATAAGACTTTTATTAAGGAAAGTGTGATAGAGTTTGAGTTAGATAAGAAATGAGAGACCATTAAAGACTAACTCAAGAACTGAGTGAGAAGATTACAAATGCATAAGACAGAAGAAGTCAAAAAGGAAAGCTGAAGAATTAAAGAAAAAAAGTGGAAAATAAAGGTCATTTGAAGGGATAAGACTGATTGATTCGTTGTAAAACCACAAGCAGAACTAAGCGAAGGAGAAAAAAAGCATTTGGCCCCTTTAAATTAGATGAGAAAGAACAAAAAGAAAAGGGTGGCGGGGGAAAGGACCTGCAGCGCCAACAGTCCACGAGTGACATAAAAGAGCATGTCAGCTGTGAAATTGACATCAGGGCACCTTGAACTGGCTGAACCTCTGTGGACAGGCACTGACAGAGGGACTCAGTTAAAGAGACCGTGGGTGGGCTGAGAAGCAGCAACAGCCTGAGCCCTGTGACAGACGGCGAAAGGAGGAAAGGAAGAAAGGGCATAAGGAGTTCGACTCACAGTGACCTACACAGACTAGTCTAGAGATCCATGTCAGATATTCCAGGTGTTACCTTGACTGTGATTCCACATTGTGGAAGGTTGTGACAGGTTACAGATCTCTACTTATTCTGTTGCAAGTAGTCTATTTAGTTACTTGTCAAGCAATCTAACTCAGTATCTTTAAACATTTTCAAACACATGTCTTAAACTGGCCAGTAAAACAACAAAAGTACAAATGTTTGAGGCCTTTTAGGAATGTTTGGATTTTACACTGAAAGTCCATTTGGGATGATCAGCTCTTATATTTTACTTATCACACATCTTTCTTGTATTATATATATATATGTAGGGATGGGAATCGTTAAGAATTTAACGATTCCAATTCCATTATCGAGTTTGCTTATCGATCCAATTCCTTATCGATTCTCTTAACGATTCTCATTGGGTGAGGGAATAAAAGAGTACAAACGGATGTGTTTGCATTAACTGTCTTTTATATTTCCATCTCTGCACAGAAAATATAACATATATAACACATATGTGCAGTGAAAGTGAAACTAAAGACGATTTACTAATTCCTCTATTGCCGCATTTCTACTACATGGAACTGGTTCGACTCCGCTCATCTCCTGTTGTTGTGCACCTCATTTCCTTTCCCCTACCTTCGGAAACTTGTATTTGATGGGGAACGATGTTTGTTGCCCGCACCGGAACCGAAACTGGGCCCGGATGACGGCCTGGTGTTCACTCTGCCGCTACATTCACAAACGTTGCTCAGTAGTGTATCAAATACGTGACATTCCTGTAAATGAATCACATGCTGTGGACAAATGTTTGAGCATGTTGGAGGGATTCCACCCTTTTGAAGACATGGAAGCTTTGCAAGTGTTACAAGTGGACCTGGTGTCGTCTTTTTAGACCGTTTCTGCCTCAACACCATGTTGGCTACGTTCTGACCAAAACAATGAAGCGTACACGTGACATCATTGTGCATGTGCTATGAAGGCAGAATTGATAAGCAGAATCGTTAAGCAGGCAGGCAAACGATTCCAAGAAATCTAGCTACTGGGAACCGGTTCTCAGAAAGAAGCGGCTCTCAATTCCCATCCCTATATATATGATCAGGACAACTTGTCAAGACTCAGTGACATCCTTGACTGTCCGTGTCTTCTGTGTAATTTTTGCTCTTTGTAAATTCATTCCAAGGGTTGGATTGAACCCTTTGGAGGGCCGATTTTGGCCCACAGGCCATATGTTTCACATCCCTGATTTATAGAAAGAAGTGGAAAAAGTAAGCAGTGCTTACTAATACCCCCACCCAGTTGCACCCATAAAGAACATGTGTGTGAAATTTGAAAAGAATCTGGTGAATTGTGTCTGAGAAGTTGGTTGGAGAAATGTTCTAAGTTGAAATATTCCTAAATTTGTAAATAATCCAAAAATCAAAATTCCACCATCAAACTGTCCACTGCACCTCTCCTACTGGTACAGAAGATGTGTGTCAAATTAGAAAAGAATCAGGTGAGTAATGTCTGAGAAACTGGTTGGACAAAAATCTTGGACAGACGAATGGACAGACAGATGAAACTGCCCTCTGGGGTGGGCGGGGGTATAATAAACCAATAACCTCTAAACCCACTGAAAACAAATATATTGGCTCTTGGTGCGCCGTGGTCACAGCTGGTACTAATGACAAGGATGCTACCAATGATGGCGCTCAAGACTTTGAGGCTACGGTTGGTTTAAGACTACCTAAAAAAAATACACACATACATAAATAACAGACACATACATAAAAACTAACAAAAAATAACATGAACAAATACAAAAAAGCCTTTCCATATTTTTCTCCCATAGGCAGAAAAGAAAACATCCTAAATTGTTTGTTTAGCAGTGTGTGTTCATGTGTGTGTTAAGCGTTGGTCAGACAGATGTGTCATGTATCGTGACAGCGGCGTCAGACTGTTCCCTTTGAGGGAGAAACCCATGTGCTGACACGCAACAGAGACAGAGATGTTCACATACACACTGAGTGTCGAGCAAAGTCACTTCATCACTGCAGGATGCTCTACTTCCTGTCTTGTCTGTGTTCTACTTAATGAAATTTGCTCCCACACTCACTTCCATTCATACTCTGTCTCACACACACACACACACACACACACACACACACACACACACAAACACACATGCACACACACAGACACACACTCACCGTTTCCTTCGTTCCCATCTTCCTTCATGCTGCCACCCTATCCTGCTCTCACCCTGTACTGCTTCCCTCTTTTCACTTATATATGTCCCAATCTAATTCAGCTCCATTTAGATGGTGCTGGCACAGAAATCAATCACTGTGCACTCAGCTGCCAGAGCAAATATGAACTCTGTCTGTCTCTGTCTCCCATTCCATCTGAAAATGTCTCATTCACTTCCTTTGCCACGACCACACTCGCACAAACACATGCTTACTAAATTTAATCTAGCTGTGTTTGAATAGCGCTGGCACAGACACACACCAGTAGAATATGTGAAACAAAAGCAAACATGACTTTACTCTCTCATGCGTTGTGACAAATTCTGATACTTTCTCAAAACTGGGAAGACGTTTTGACACGTACATACACACACACACCTCTTCTTGTAGTTGCCGATTCTTCTCAGTCATCATCTGGAGTTCAGCTGTAGCCTGGTTCAGCTGCAGTGCCTCCTGCTGTTTGGAGCGCTGCAGCTCCTCATGTATCTGCTCCCTGCTCCTCCTCTCCTTCTTCAGATCCTCTTCGAGTCTTTGTACCTCCTGGTCCCTCTCCTCCAGCTGGAGAATGGAAAAAGCTTTCCAGTTTTCACATACTCCCATTTTCAATTAATTATCGGTGAAATTATATAATTTAAAATGTAATGGATTAAAGACCAAATAAATCTGTGAGCTGTAAAAGGCAATATGTAGTATTTCTACTTTCAAATATTAAAAAAATGACCTAAAATTATCACCAATTAGCTGCTGTTATTTTGTTGTGATGATGATGATCCAGTTTTGATGTAAAATGTTTAGTGGGTATTTTTGCATGTTCATGTTGTTTATTCATCAGGCCCCTATTGAGTAAACAAGGTTACTTTTATCAGTCATTTAATGTTATTCACATCACATGCACAATTGCTTTCCCATATTTTGCTACACACTTCTTGAAAAGACAATCACTTGCGAGGAAATTCTTGCTGTTTCTCTACTGCCATATTAGTGGTTTTATGTAAATAAAGACTTCTCATAAGGCAGTAATTAGTACTGCAGGTGAATCTCTATTTAGGGTGTGTGTGTTAACAGCAGGAAGTCTGTCTGTGTGTGCTTCTGTTGTGTTCCTCTATATTTGCCTGATACATCTTAAACCGCAGCATGTGTCTTTGTGTCTGGAGTCAGTGGGTCAGAACGGAGTGGGTGTTCATTGTGGTGATGATGAAGACATGTGAGAAAGATGCTCACAAATGTAAACCAACAGAAATATAAACAGGAACAGACAACCACTGCATTAGTGGACAAAGTGGCTCATAAATTCCTGAAAGGCAGAAAATCCCAGACTACTGTAAAAGGAAGTGAAAAAAACCAAAGGAGAACAGAAAAGAGAAAGATGTAAACACAAGATCGATTGGCACATGATTAAAAACAGACTGATACAGTAAATACAATGACCTTCTGCAGGAGTTGTGTGCTGTCTTGCTGATACTGTCGAAGCAGCAGTTGGCTCTTCTCCCTGTCAATTGTCAGCTCTAGCTCCATGTCCCTGTGGAGCTCCTCCATCTGCTCCTTCAGGTGCAACTCATTCTTTGTTCTCTCCTTTTCTAGGGCATCAGCCAACTACAAAACCACAGAGGAAGACAAAGACACGTAAGGAAAAACAACAGTGCAGGAAATGTAGACACAGTCATTTTATACTGTGTGAAATCAAACTAAAACTAACTTAACTAAAACTTTTGACATCAAAAACATTACAGTATAAATAGTGTCTGATGAAAGATCCAAGTAGAAAATTCAGTCTAGCCCACATCCTCAGGCCTGTCTCCAATTCAGGGTCCTATAAGAGACCGTGAAATGTTGACTTCTTCACGATGTAAACAGGCAAAAGAAAGGTCACACAATCTTTGTTACAGAGTTTAAGATGCATTCAGACAGACGTACACAGACAAAAGCCTTACAAAACCAAAAAGCTTCAAAAGAAAACATTGTCTGACAGTGTCTGAAGTTGCTAAGGAAGGATATTGGAAAGAACAGCCATTGTCCTTTAGTGTGTTTGTTTTAGAAATACTTTCACTTATTTATTTAGATCTAAGATATACATGTGTAACTGATCCTTATGTCATCAATACAAGTGAAAAGTAGAAACAATGTCTGAACCCTTTTATGTTATATGAGGCAGGACTATCTTATGCTTTGTGTAACTTGTGTAGCCTCTTAAAGCCGTGACAAAGCTTTGACATGGAGTGTAACAATGACAGCAGTGTGACTGGCTTTGTTGTCACGCCTTTGCTTTCAAAAATTGGATTATTGGGAACATAAAACTTCAGCTCTGGTCCTTGTGAGGCAGACGTTTCATGTGACATATTTTAACTTAGGCTTGGCCAAGGCCACCTTATTTTCTTTTCACTTGCAACTGGAGATCAGACAAACTGCTTGTCAGTGCCATGGGCTGGGATCATTGTGGCTTTGAATGTGTGCGTGTGTGTGTTTATCTGTGCGAAGGAGCAGCTATGCGTGCAAGTGTGAAAGAAGAGAAATAGTGGATGTGGGCGTCAGGGGGGAAAAACAGCAGATTGACGTGTGAAAAAGTCTATCTGGGTCTGTGAGTGTGTGTGTATTATACTTGTGGTTTGTGAAACTGTATGAAAAACTACGATTGCGTGTGTTGGGTCAAATGAGAAAACACCACTTCCTCTCTGCTGGGTAAACGTACGTGTGAGGAGCATGGAGGGTTTGTGTGTGTATCCGTTTGCGTGTGTTAGAGTGTGAGTATGTACACAGCTGCCATTAGTCTTTAAAAGTGCACAAAAGTGACCACTTCCTTTCTATGGATCAACCCCCATGTACAGTCAGGAAGCTCAGAATGTACAATAACCTGGATGAATGTGTGTGGGGGCAGTCCTCCCACACATCCTTGTTTATCTTGTCAAGGAAAGGTAGGCGTAGTGCTCTAAGAAGAATCCTGGTGATGTAAAATCTTTAGCTGATAGATGAAGAAACAGAGCACTAATAGTTGAGGCTATTAATATCTGAGAGTCCACATACTGTAAATATATCTATTCACTAATTTATTATGGTTTTATTTGGTAGAGAGTATGAGCAGCAACAGCAGTAGCATCAATATAACATAAAATTACACTGGTCAACAACAAATTTATTAAGTTTTTTGAGCTGATTTAGGATCATTTTGGTGTGCTGAATCCAAAAATCACATTAATTTTGCTCAATCAGGTCAACTTTCTGAACTATGCTACATATTGGCTTTTTAACATTTTTGCTTACATTAATGGGCATTTTCACATCATATGATACAAAATTCTTTCATATTTCTTGCAATAAACGAGTTCTGAAGATTTTACTTTTGCCAATTTATGATTAATGTTTTTTTTAATATTACAGGTGAATGAAATGGCTTCGACTAGAAGATCTTGCAAAAATAAGCCTGACGTATTCTGCTACATCTGCGGTGAATACACCATTGTACCTAACAGAAATCCTGTTAGAAAATGATTTTTTTTCTCTTAAAACCTATTTTGGGTGAGAACTATATAAAAAAATCAACTGATAAAGTCACAAAAATGTAATCAATTCTGTGAAAAGATTAAATTTTTCAAAATCAAATTAGCAAAAAAACCTGACCTGATTGAGAAAAACAGATGTCATTTTTGGATTTAGCGGTGTAAAATGGTCCTAATTCAGTTGAAAAAACCTAGACAACTTGCAAAAAACATTTTTTGTAACCCAGTGTTATTACTCATTACCCTCACCCACACCGGCCACAGGGTATTGTTATCAGTTGGTCATCCGTCCGTCCGTCTGTCCAAAAACTTTGCAATGCACTGATAAGTCAGGCCACTGGGGGTAGTAGTGTGCCTGATAAGTCAGGCCAAGGGTTTTCAAGTGTACGGATGTTATGTTTTAATGAATGCAACCCAAAGGCATGATCAACTGTTTAACATATTTTACAGATACATGTATAAAATCATAGAATGTATATAGCTATTGGATGGAGGAACCGTGATGTTACACATTGGTTTTTGAATTGCTGTCCTGAGGCTAGTCGTTTGCAATTTTCCTGTTGCAAGGTTGGTTTTTTGAAGCCAGAATTGATCATATTTAGACAAAATAGGCAGAACTATGGGCGTCTGGAGAGTTAGAGTGAGCTAATGCTAGGTGTTACCTTACTGACTTAATAAAACAGTAAACTTCATAAAGCATCGTGAAACAAAGTAATTTTTTAAATAAATGTTTTTATTGATTTCACAGGAAGTACAATGTGTAATAAACAATGAAGAACATTCTTTTTCTTTTTTCTCCCCCTTTCCATAAGAATAAAAATGAAAAACAACTGTTGGTGACCCTACCCTTGGCAGACAATTGTATCTTTGGCTTTGTAGCAGCAAAGTCACTTTAAACTCTTCAGTGGATCCTATTAACCCTAACAGTCAAGCTATATGTCAGAAAAAATGCATTTTACTGAATAAAAACAAACTCCAAAAGTCCAACTTAGGGAGTGACCTGTCATACTGACCTGTCAATCAAAGCCTGACGTGACAGACATTAAAAACCTCTATTTGACCTGAGATCACTTATTCCAAATAAAATGGACAAGACTAAAATGAGCTGTGGAAAAAAAATTATTGACAGTATTTTTGCAGCTAAGTTCTATATGAGGCAGATTTTTGGTAACTAGTCAGAGACACACCTAGTGGCAGTCAGCAGTACTGCAACTTTAAGGTATTAATGTGCTGGCTTTATTTTGGAGCTAATGTTGTTGTCCCTGCATAAAACATTGTATGTAGACAGAGGGACAAACATTTAAAAGTGCAAAATGTAACATTTGTGGAAAAAAGTATGCACAAGTTAAATATACAGAATTAACTGCTTTATTATTTCTGAAATGTGAACAGACAGAAATGTAACTTCAAATGAACACCTTCCCTAAATGCTGTTGATGCCTTGTCATCTAAGACACTGAATCCTATGTAGAGAAATCAAGATGTTTTTTTTTTCCTTTTGCGTGCTCCCAAGGTCTTCATTGCCTCTCTCTGCTCTACTACAGGACCAACAGTGTACAACACTTGCTACTGTTGCCTAGAAATGAAGGCTGCCAACATCTACTCCAACATAAGCATATGTGCACATATGAGTGTTACATATCACACCTTTAATACAGTAGTATATAACTAGTCAAATTACACACTGTCTGGTCTTTTCTGCAGTGTACGTGCAAACTATTAAGAGTCTGGTTGTTTTTCTAATTGATGCTGTTGCTCCATTTGTTTGCTGTTTTCAAAGATTTTGTTGTCTTTGTAATAATATGTAACTAAACCTCAGTGGCTCTTGCTGCCAGACATGCAGACAGTCAGGCAGGGCACAAGAGACTGCTACACTGTTTGACTAATAAAAGACAGATTCGTTTTGTGTGTGTTCTGTGTGTGTGTGTGTGTGTGTGTGTGTGTGTGTATGCGAAAGAAAGAGACAGAGCGACAGAGGCTGTTTAGTTTATCTGGTGTCAAACAGACTGGTGGTCTTGGAGCCTCATAATCTCATCCACATTGTGTGTGTCAGGATCCCCCCTATTAAACCTCTCTGAACTGTGACAATTGCTTGGACGCCGTCCTACATGTCTATTTACTCCAAGACACTAGAACTAAATGTCTGCCTGTGGAAAACCAACACAGACATAGTCACTAAGCCTACTGAAGAAAGTTCTGATTTATCTAAGCTCATTAAATGCTATTAAAACATAGTGAATATAGTGAATACATGGAGCATACTGATCCAGTTACATTAGTGAACATTTAGTCAGCTGAAAGGACATCCTTTAGGCCTGTCTGCAAGTACAGAGACTGACTGACAGTCAAATATTCTTCTTTCTTTTAACCACATTCAGCTGCAAAAGACACTGTTCTTTAGCATTATATTAAAATTAATCGTAATAATTGAAGCATTGCTGTTTATTACCAGGTCTATATTTGTTAGCATATATTTTACATGTGCAGCTATTCCTCTGCATCCATCACTAGATGAACACATCACAGACAAGGTGCAGAACCAACAACCCTTTGGTCACAAGGTGATCCTCCATTCCTTGGATAGAGACTCTATCACTTTTATCAACCCTGAACAGGGACCTGAACCCTGGAACCTCAGATTAAAAGTCTGATGCTTTACCTACTGAGCTATTCAGGCTCACAAAGAAACTGACTGCAACACAAACTGTAATGCTATGTTACTTCACTATTACTGTTATTGTCAAAGCATTATTAAAATGACTATAGAAAGCTGAGGTACTGCCCCATCTAGCTTTGATGAAAACATAAACGGTGCTCAATGGAGAGAGACAAATAATCTGTCTGAATTGTGCCATTATCCACACATATGATGTTGATCAACTTTAAATGTAATTTTACACTCAATAAAGCTGTGATTTATGGCAAAGATAGTAGAGAAGCATCTAGTTTTGTGTTAAACAATTTGGACAGTCTCTTGTCGCATGTGATACACATCACCACCACCAAAACGGCTGCTGTCTTGGCACATTATACCTCAGTCTTCCAGTATGAGGTGAGAAAGTCAGAGAACAAGAAGAAATCACTACCAGTCTGTTCATGATGAAACTTCAGATACAACTTCAGCGACGCTGAACAGATCATGGAGCGAGACAGTTATGATAATGAATTTGGGTGTGTAGTCTTTCTATTTAAGTATTTTTTTTTTTAGCACATAATAGTTTAATACAATGTTGATCTAAAATATAAAAGAAACAAAAAAAAATCTACCAAAATACGTGTAAACACAAAAAAATAATAATATGTGAATAATAACAACATCAAACAACATGTGCATGGGAGAGGTGGAAGCCAAAAAGGCTTAGAAAACACCACCCATATAAAGTAAAGAATGAACTAAGAATAAAATAAAATAATTTTACAGTAATTTTTACAGTCATTTAGACAGTCCTCAACAGTTTTACCATAAGCTGTGCCTTTCTTGACTTGTAAAATTATCTTTTAACTTGACAACCATCCACATCATTTATTGTAAATGATAATTCAAACAAGATAAAAAAAATACTTTTGTTGTTGACTGTAATACAGCTTTTTTCTGAAAAACGGTCCCATGGGACATAACCATTAAGGACTTCAGCTCTCTACTGTTAGCACTGACAAATTCTTACCTTTGAATCCAGTTGCTGCTGGCAGTCCTCCTCCATCTTCCTCAGGGCTCTGCCATGAGATTCAGTCCACATGTCCCTGTAAACACAGAGAAACAAAATGAATACTCTGGGCAAAATATACACTCCAAATAGCTATCATTTTATTTACCAATCCAATGCAACCTTTGTCCAACAAAATAAGACAAAGTTGAGCATCAGTAATGTAATAGGGAAATGAATGTGGCATCAGGTCATCTGCAATAACTGAAACCAAACAGAAACACTGCCCCTGGACAAAATTACTCACTCCCTTACTCGATACAGCTGAGACAGACACTCACCCAGCTGTGTCTAAAAACCATTGCTGAGATTCCCACATGAGATAAAAATGTCAAAAATCACAGACAGAGGCTGCAATTTTACAAAGATCCTAACCGTAAAACTAGCCTAAATACAAACAATGTGGACAAGGAATAGTCACAGAAAGATGTAGACACACACATAGCAAATAGCATTCACTGGAGCAGCCATTGAGTGAGGTGTAAAATACTGTCAAACATGCACGCGACATTCCATGAAACTTTTTTTTTTTTTTTTTTTTTACATTGCAGCACTTTCTGCAGTTGAATAGATAAGTACGCCAACATCACATCTATATCTGACATGATCCAAAAAGCTCTGATAATATTTACACATGCTACTCTTTTGATGATCCTTTCAGCAAGTCAGATTGCATAAAGAATATTTAATGAGAAGACTCACTACAATCCCAGGGGACATGCAGATAGATGGAAAGAGGATGGGAAGAAAAAAAAATGCTCACAAGGACAGATAAAAATGTAAAAATGTGGAGCGTGAGGGTGAGAGAGATGGAGCTGAGATAGAAAGGGCAGAAAGGGTAAATTTCATTGATTTGTTGATCCTCTGTCCAAGACTAATATGTCATTTCACCAGCTGCTGTGTCTGATAAGATGTGAAGTCTAAATATTAGTCCAGCCAGAAACAAGTTGAGGAATTGAACATTTATCACATTGTTTATACATTCAGATTTGGCAGAAAAGGCTCTGCTCTTTAAGTGAGCTTTCAAAGAATCAGAGCAGCAACATGGTTTTACTGGAAGAACTAATTTGCCAAAGAAAGCAGAACAGCACACAGGATTCAGAGATAGCTGTGGTGTATATATACATAACTAATAGAGAAGAGTACTCCTACCAACAGTTCTGTGGGGTATATCAATAATCAATAACATGCTGTATTATGTATTCAACAGTAGACATATGCAACATGGCAGCACAAGTATGCATAAACAGTCCAGGAACATTTGTAATAATACATCAAAAACTCAGAGGCTTATGTGATGCAGCCTTGGATGTTGCAGCGATCTCTGTAAACAGGCTCATTTGCGGAGAAAAAAATTAAAAGTCTGTGAGTGAGCTCAGTCTGTGTGAGTGCATGCGTGCACACGTGTTGACAGTGTGGTGTATCTGATAGTGGAGGAGATGATCTACAGTGTAATAAAGAGTAGCAGTTACATTCCATGTCTTCCTAGTCAGGGCAGACACAATATTATTCACTCCACTGGCTCTGGCTAATCACATCAGCCTACTCATCCCACACACACACATACACACATACACACACACACACACACACACACACACATACACACACACATACAGAGAAGCATAAAAATAGAGGCAGACAGACAGCCACGCATGAACGCTTTCTAAAAGTTGCAAGTTTGATGCCAAGATCTGACTCCTGAAGCTCATTTAAATGTGTTCTGGTCTTGTTAAAGAACCAGATTGAGAGGAAAGATATTAACTATATGGCTTAAAAAGCCTCTTAAAAGAACTTTTATGAAGGCTTTTCATGTGGCATGCACACCTCCACATGACATGACAAGGATAATACATTTTGTCTCTCTTGTGTCCAAATCTAAGGCTCCGAGGGGCTTTTGCAGTCAGTAATCAGCCAGGTCTTAGCTGGTGAAAAACCCCTAAAGTGAGGATTTGAAAGTTTGCTGAAGTTGGAGTCTTTTTAAATATGCAGCCAACTGCTGATGCATGAAGTGTTTGTGTGTGTGAGTCTGTCTGAATGCTTGCGTGTCTCACTGTCGAATAAAATTCCAGCTCTGATCGTCAAAAAAAAGTAGAGCCTTGAAAAGGTTGTGCACCAGAGTTTCTACAATCAACTTTTTTGTGTGTGTATGTTGGCATGTGTGTCTGTGCGTGTGTGTGACCCCCTGGGGAGCATAAGCGTGCAAATTCAGCCCCCAGAAGGAGGTCTGGGGGGATTACAGGGAGGAATGATGGGAAAACGTGGGAGCACTCTCTCATTCGCTCACACGCCAGGCTGCTTTTAAGGACAGGCGAGGGTGTGTGTGTGTAAGTGAGTGTGAGTGTGCAGTGTGAGCGGCTGCTACCTCATCAAAAGGCACATTCCCTCTTCCATTTTATGCTGATACAATCTTTGTGCGTACATGCAGACAAAGCAGGCTGACTGCACTCCAAATTCTGTCCGTCTGTTAGGGTACAGCTAAAGGGCAACTTGAAATAGTTTTTATTGTGTATGAGTAAACAGTGAAGATGAAAAGTTAACAGGAACCTCTGCTGACATCATCTCACACATCCTCTTTTCTTTCCCAGGGACATAAATGTCTACCTGGAAAGAAGATTTCAGAGGCAAGAATCTCCTCTCACACTCACATTTTCAAAGCAGAAAAGAGCTCCCTTGTAAAAATAATTTTGACATATGAATTTACAACAATGGCAATTTATGACAAATGAATAAAAAGCACTGAGAGCCACAATAAAAGTGAAGACCCAGACAAGGATGATATAATATGTTCCACTCTGGGAAGCAGGGAAAGAAAAATGAAAATAAATAAATAAATAAATACAGAAACAGAAGAGACAGAGAGAGCTGTAAAAAGGTGTGAGATCACAGATACAGTGTTACAAGATGTCTTCTTAATTACTCTTTTCAACCACTTTAATAAATTAAGCCTGAAGCTGCTTCACTGTATTGGGGAAGGGAGAGAGGAGAGTTTTGGGATCATAATTTCTGTCACGAAAACATTCCTCTGCTACTTGAAACCACTTGAAACCAGTCCTCTCACATTTAACAGATGGATGAGGAACTGCACAGATACTCCTGACCTCTCTTGACTTTTAAATCTTTTACTCTCTCCAGTTTCTGCCACTTTCGCTCGTATTTCCCTCTCTCTCCACTTTTCCTCTCTCACTCCGTCTCTCTGTTTTTAGATTTCTGTCAGTTATATTGAATCAACGGTGGGCTGTCATGTTTCATGTGTGTGGAGATGGTGTGCGGCCTCCGTGACCCAGGCTGGGTGCATGCAAGAGCCAGACAGTGTGTGTGAAGTAACCACTGCAACCACAGTCACGGTCTCCCTCCTCCCTCCCTGCAACAATCCCTCTCCTCCGCTCTTTCTCTTTCTTTCCGCCTCCTCACTTCCTTCTTTCCCTCCTTTCCTGTGTCCTCTACGTATCTCCTCCCTTGTCCCTCCTCCGTTAATCCATCTCCACTCATGTTTTTGTGCTTATCTTCTAACCACCACCCCTTAATTGCCTCTGGTTTGGGGAAATTCTTGTGTTCTCCTTGTTGGATACCAACACTGTCTTTTTCACTGTCACTTCAAAACAGATCATAAACATCACATCAGTGCACATTATTCAACACTGCAGACTGTGGGTCAGAGCCACCCATCACACAAAAGAAGGGAACACACCAACATTAATTTTTCACTACTCCGCACATTTATCAAATTTTCAACACAATCTGCAGGACAGATCTTATGTGTAATCGTAAATACTGCTGGATTTATGTCAGTTTACTGCACAATTTATTTTGCTTCAGTCATATATCTTCAAAATACAACAACTTTGAATTTAAGTGTACAGTTTACCATAGTCTGAAAGATGAATAGATGTTTCTTCAGGGATGATTTTATATATATATATATATATATATATATATATATATATATATATATAGTTATATATGTGTGTGTGTGTGTGTGTGTGTGTGTGTGTGTATATATATATATATATATATATATATATATACATATATATATATATATATATATATATATATATATATATATATATATATATATATATATACAGGGTGGGGAAGCAAAATTTACAATATTTTGAGGCAGGGATTGAAAGACAGTGTATGACCAATTAGTTTATTGAAAGTCATGAGAATTTATTTGCTACAAGAAAATTGACATAATAGAAAATGTTTTTATTCTATGTGTCCTCCTTCTTTCTCAATAACTGCCTTCACACGCTTCCTGAAACTTGCGCAAGTGTTCCTCAAATATTCGGGTGACAACTTCTCCCATTCTTCTTTAATAGTATCTTCCAGACTTTCTCGTAATAGTTTTGCTCATAGTCATTCTCTTCTTTCCATTATAAACAGTCTTTATGGACACTCCAACTATTTTTGAAATCTCCTTTGGTGTGACGAGTGCATTCAGCAAATCACACACTCTTTGACGTTTGCTTTCCTGATTACTCATATGGGCAAAAGTTTCTGAAAAGGTATGGATAATAGTGTTAGGTATGATTATGACATCAATATATGTTTGGTTTCAAAACAATTGACGTAGTGCCTGCTGAGAAAAAACAACTAAATGTTCATTGTAAATTTTGCTTCCCCACCCTGTGTGTGTGTGTGTGTGTGTGTGTGTGTGTGTGTGTGTATATATATATATATATATATATATATATATATATATATATATATATATACATATATATATATATATATATATATATATATATATATATATATATATATATATATATATATATATATATATATGCTGACTGATGACTAATTTAACAATTAGGTTAAATTCTAAACTAAGTCACATCAATACATGCAGTGTACATTAGCTTGTCTGTAAGCATCAGACAGATTTTCATCAGCCATGATGTTGAAAATCACAGCTTGATCCCACCACAATACTTCAGGACATCATCAAACTAAGTCTTTGGTTGGACTGAGAGCTCCCTAACAGCAGAAATAACATCTCAATTCAAGTGTTTTTGTTAAGATCAGGTAACAGCCGGTCTGACACAGAGCTTAAATGGGGAATGTGTATGTTGGGACCTGTGTGCTGGGAAGGGTCAGAAAAAGATTTCAATGACAGGGATAAAGTATCATATGGAAGCAAGGAGCAGTGTTGATAGGGTGCATAAATTGTAGTATAGATCTCTGTGTGTGTTCATGTCACACAGATGTATGAACAGCATATCATTTCATGGACCACTGGAGGTCAGTGGAAGTGGTAAAATCTCTTTATAGCAAGGACTGAATTAAATCTATCTTGGCTTGTGTGCTTGTGTGCGAGGACATACAGTATGTGTACATGTATGAATGCCTGTGGTGGAACACATAGTAATTCAGCCAGCTCTGCTTTGAAACTCTCTGCACATCTGAAGGAAGGACATTCACCCTCTCACACTACCCACAAGGCCACTCATAACTGAAACAAGTTCAGCTAAGGACATTGTAGGAAAGTGTAGCTTTGGTGTCTCTTTGTTTTATTCTAAGGTTGGAAACCGAGGTTATTCTAGGACGTGTTCCCAATCACATGCACACAGTCCCATCAAACCAGTGATATTTCTATTCTCAGCCTGAATGGGGCGTACTTAACACTACTATGCATCCACATCTACCACTTTGTTTTGGCCTTCAACCACATGGAGTCTATACTTGCTGGAAAACTAACAGCCTTAATCAAATACAAAATCTTAAGAGAATTTCATGCTTTCCAAACTATGTGTTCTTTTTAGAGAACTTTTCAACGTGGGACTTTCTGTATGGAGTTTTTTTTCCTCCAAGGACTCTGGCTTTACATAGTCCAAAGACATGCACCTTAATTGGATCATTTGTGGCTTTCATTTGTCTCTAGGTATGAATGTGAACGTGAAGGGTTTTCTGCAGATGTCAGCTCTGTGAGGAACTGCAATCTGTCCATGGTGTTAATAAAAAGTAACAAGAATATTGTGTAGTATTCGTAAAGTACCTGCACAGGAAAGAAGTCACTGATGCTGAGTCACTGATCACTGTAGATTATTGCATATACATCCATCCTTACGATCATATTTCAGGAGTCTCAGAACACACAACTTATATGTCACTTATTCTGACTGACAGGTGTAAAACCCATTACTGTTTCTGCACAATGCATATATGTCTACACCCTCTTTTGGAGTTTGAAGACGCTTGAACACACATCCAACTGTGACACCAAACAGAACATCATTGTTAATGTTTCTGTGAAACTATAGATATATTAAAAGACACATAACATTATTTTAAGAAGTAGATATTAATTAAAAGCATAATTCCGACCTACATGAAATAACACCTGAAACATTTTTTGATGGACATTTCAGTATAGAAATACCACAGAAGCCTGAACTTTAGTTTGAGTGAGGAGAGTTCTGTGTGCAAACATCTATCTTCATTAAAAAACCAAGTGTATGTATGAGTTTAAGGGTTTTTGCAACATGAATTTTGGACCTATTTATGGCTGAAATGTGGAAAAACTGGTAACACTGGAAGCTCCCAATGCAAAATAAAGGCAATATTGCAAGTGCAACACTTAATCAACGTAGCATAGCAGCATAACATATCAATAGTGCAAAATATCTTGTGAAAACATTTTTGAAATTGAGCAGAATGCATGCTGCTCCCAATTAGCGATTGCAATCAATTCTTTGTGGGTTCATCCCAATGAGTAGTGCAACAGTAGCACCTACAGTATCAAATATTAATGACATGAATAAACAGACACAAACACAATGTTACTGAATAGTGTGCTAAACAGAATGCACCAGTCCCACAGGGAGAGGTAACACCTTATGTAAGAGACCGGGCAAATCTCCAAATGCTCTATTGGATCTACTCACCCTGTATTCAGACCAAGGACGTAGGCCTTTGTAGACATACACACATTGCTCACACAGGATTGTTGACTGTACTCACCCCATGTCCTCTCTGGCACAAAAGGGTTGTAAATATTTAGCATTAGAACAAAACAATCTATTACACCAGCTGGGGTAGACACAGCCGCCAGACCATGCTTGCGATAGAACAGAAAAGCAAAATAGAAAAGCAGTGCCAGGCCCTGTACTAAATCTGGTGTTCAGTCAGCAGTTTTACCAAAAGTCACATAAAACCTGGTTAAATACATGACAGCATCTGTGTCCCATATCACTTACTATGCACTACAAAATTAATTTTATGGCGTTTTTTTTTTCATTCTGTGGCAATGTCCCTAATGTAAAGGAAAAAATATTGCAGTGAACTCAAAATAGCGTCCACAATGCACCACATTTTGTGTGGAAATATTGTCAGTTCTGTCACAAAATACCTCAAATCTCTGTTTACCATTGACCACTGAGTGAACTACTGTTTATTATATAAAGAGTGGTGAATGAATGAGTGATTTACAACACAGTGTTTGTTTTTCCAGAACAGAACACAAAGTGGGTCAGATCAGACAGAACAGATGTACTATCCTCACCTCTCTCTCCTCAGTTCTCTAGTTTCCTGCTGGACTCTCTCCAAAGCTTTCCTGAGTTGTGTCACTTCCTCTTCAGCTGCAGAGTACTTCCAGTTCATTTTTTCCTCTCTCTGTTGCCATGATGATAACTCCTCATGTAAAGTGTCACACTTTTGTTGGCAGGACAACAACCTCTCGTGTTTCTCCTCCAACTCCCCTTTTAACCTGTTAGAGAAATGCAGATGACTCAAGTGAGAACAGACACAGTTTGGATGTTCATAGCAAAAAAATTTAAGGGGGAGTATTTTTTTGACCAGAATTTATATTAAAGAAGCATTCATTCATTCATTCATTCATTCACAAGGACGCTAACCACACAAAGTTACACTCACACATGCAGTAACTACTCTGTAACTCTGAAAGGTAACAGACAAATGTAAGCATCAGAGAAACACTATTACATAAGAGAGAAGCTGTCTCGTCTCTGCCCCATTAGACTTCTTTATAGTCACAGACTGGAGGCTGGAACACTGAGCTGTTAGTACACATATATATAAAAAAAAAATGGACACAGTGTACGACTCACAAACACAAGTGCCACAGGATTTAGACACAATAATAAACCAGATACTTATATTGATATATATTGACTTATATTGATAAACAGACATTAGAAGAAGCAAATATCTTCACTCTGCAATAAGCCTTGTCCTAAAGTAGATTTCCTGCTATTATGTCCATATAAAGAGCAAAGAGGAACTTAAAAAGCCATTTGAACAAAGTGAAATAGAAAGTGGACACACCACTAAAGAGAATATACTTTTGCATAAAAAAAATCTCAGCAGGTTTTAGACAAAAGAGATAAGACTTTCTTGATCCCACCAAGGGGAACTTGCGCAGTTGACAGCTGCAAATACAAAAATAAAGTGCAGGAAACACAGAAAACAGAAACATACACTTGTGAAACAGAAAATATAAAGAGAAGAAAGACAAATCTGCCATTTATAATTAAATATTACATACATGTTTACATTATGATAAATGTTATCTTTGAGCACCTAAGGTCTCCAATCTTGTACAATTTGGTAAATTGTTGCCTCCCATTACCTTTTCACTGAGCTTTGGGGGGTGATTCTCACCCCTCTAAGCCCTTCTGAAATAGCCTTCACCCCCACAGTGGAGTACTATCATATGTTGAGCTCTATAGGAGCCAGAGGGTGAGATCAGAGACTGCTGTGTGGGAAGGGAAATAAATCGACAGTGTAATTGAACACACCAGGCTGCCGGTGGCTTAGAAAAAGAATACCAGCAGATACCATGTGAAAAAATACACACCCCACATACACCCAACGCCTTTGTGGAAAGATGAGAGGCTCTGAGTGTATTTGTCTGTCTGTGGCTGGACGCATGTGGGTTGGGTGTGTGCACACATGTGTCTGCCTACATATTAGTGTGATGCACTCCAGTTGAAGTGACGCTGGGTCTCTGTGTATCTATGTGCAAGTCTGTGCGCACAAATGAGTGTGTGTGAGAAACATGACTCCACGCCAACTAAGAAGTGCTTCCATCTGTTACGCCAGCCTCACATGAGACTCTCTGCTGTGTCACTGGCACTTTATGGAGCCTAAGATCTTCTCAATTGATCTAAGAGCAGATCTCAGCTGACACTAATATCCCTACCTCTTTGTCTCTGAGAGGAAGGAGATGGAGAAGAGTGATGAAGCAAAGTACGAGGAGGATGAGACCCATGGATACAGGGATTGTGGAGGAAACAGAAGACAATACCTGAGTAGCTTTTCCCTCTGCTCCTTCTCTGAGGCATCTTGTTGGGACAGCTGTTGCTCACTTTGTCTCTTTTGCTCCCTGGAATGAGATAGAGCGCTAGAGTCCGTTTTTTCACCATAGCCATTTGTTAAGTAAATTCAAAAAGAGTACAACTTAAAAACGTTACTTACTTTAAATTTACTATCATTTCATGTTACAGAGAAATCAGCATTTACAGGCTGATTGGTTTGGGTGTGGGCAGTATGCTTTTACAATTACAAGCATCACTGAAATGTTCTTGAGATACATACCAAACCCCTACAGCTGCTTTTGTGTGCACTCCTACGCTTGAATCTTAATGTGGAAGAAGACACACAAAAATAACTTCCTCTGGGATCACCAAAAGTTCAAGAATGCTTCCTGTATATTATGACTCTTGGCTAACAAAATTCTATAGTTGCCACTTCACAACTAATTTGGACTGCTTTATTGTGATGTGTTTCTCCAATGTATTTAAACTTTCCAAGTCAAGTTCAATCTAAACATGGCCGTGTGTAGCTGAGATCACCTCATCTCCCATGCTGCTCTGTGCAGCTGCTGCCTCGCTCTTGAGAAAGTAATTTGGAAATCAGTTTTAATTCTAATTCTGCGTGCCATGACAGTATGTGGTACTCCCGCCTTCTGTGCACACACACTCACAAACAGACTTTAACCCTAACCCTCCTAACCCTGTCGGCTTCTCAGCCTAATCCCCTCTGTGGCGGCATGATCAGTTAATGTGTTTGTGTGAGTGTGTGTGACGGCGTAGCTGGCTGTCTCACCCTGTGACCTTGCAACCACACGCAATGAGGATACAAAGTGAGAGGGCTTGCACGTCTGAGCTCACAGACAGCCTGTTTTAACTGGCGATTTACAACAGATTTTTCTGACAAATGTGTGGAATTTTATGTCTATTTTACTAAAATGGCCTTTGCAGTTAATCGCTTTAATCTTTTTACACATAATTATATATGATTAGACTGTCTGTGTTGTGTTCATTGCTAACATATACATAGTAACACTGCATTGCTGTAATACTGCTGCATACAGGGTAGCAACATCTGCAAAAACACAAGCATCAGCAAACACTTCCCATGATATTTCCCAGTATGCAAACACACTACACAGATTTGAAGCTTCGTCATGATTTTTAAAAAGCATTTTAGGGAACTGATTTCATGCTCAAAGTGGCTGTAGAGTCATTTCTTGCTGCCTAAAAAGAGTTATATATACAGTCATATCTGGATTAAGATTAAATCCATAAATTTGTCCTCCCACCACTCCACCAGTTCCAGTCTGTCAGCGTTAATGGCGATAACTAATGTGAACAGTGTCAGTGGGGAACGGTGTTTTATTTATTTATTTTGCATTAGTTTAATGATGAACCTCCAAACCACCAGGAAAAGTAATTTTCTGAATGAATGGGGTGTTCTTACTTGTACAAATCAAACTTAAAGGTCCCATTTTCACTTAGTCTAATTCATCAAGATTTTTAAATATGAATAACTGTATGTTGTAACTATTTAATAATGTATGACAAAGTTAGTTCCAGACCCAGATACATACACACAGTCAACATGGATACATTCCCTCTCTCTCTTTTGCCCTTTGGCTCTCTTATATCATCTTTTTATTCCATGCTGTCAGAGCCACTGGTGATTTAGAGCAGGCCCCTAAATGCCCCTCCATTCTGCCTATTTAGCTGCAGCATACTGTTCGTACTTTACAGTCTGCTGCGCCTGCCCGTGGTTTCTTTTTCTCTCTTCACTTTGTGTCTTCAAGGTCAGAGATGACATGATATCTGACTCCCAACTGCTGTTCCTACTATTCTTTATCCTCTACTCTTCTGTTCCTGACTTTTTTAGAGGTGAAAAAGGAACTGAGTGAGGAAGCAGGAGTAAGACAGAGGGAGGGTGGTATTTTTGAGAATTAAAGCAGAGGGCTCAAAGAGCAGTCAAGTTCACAGTGCAGCAGAGGAGTGGCAGCTCACTTCTATTATTTTTGAGGATTCAGGCTTATGGTGTGTGTTGGATGCACATAAGGTGAGAGAAGGCAAAATCTATTATCATATATCAGTGGGTGTAACAGCAGTAGATGTCATTCAGAGAATTTCAGAGTTTCTAAAGCCTTTCAAAAGAAAAGTCTCACGATATTCTTTGGATTATCCTTAAATATGTTTACAACATGACTAAATTATATAAGTGCTTCCTGTTTTCCATGTCCTCCACCATGTAAACTAAGAGAAATTTGAGTCCAATAAAACGTGTGATGGTTGTGCAATATTTAATGAAGGGTGTACAGTGACTCTGACATGTATAATAACAGTCTGACAACACACGTCACTCAAATAACAGACTGCAGAGATAATCAGCTGTTGCAGATGACACACAAAGAAGTACTCTATTTGTCTTCTTGGCCTTGGTTTAACAAATAAAAATATTGGTCCTCCAAGTGATTTAACCCTTTGAGGCTACGTTCAGACTACAGGCAAAAGAGATGAAATCTGACTTTTTTTGCCCATATGTAACCCATATGTATTTTTTATGACAGTTTGAACAGCACCAATCTGACTCAGACCCAGGTCATTTCATATGTGGTCCTAAATCCGATACATATTTGATGTTTTGCAATGCAGTCTGAATGGTCACGTTGCATTTTATCCAACTTTTACATCACTGAAATGCGACACACGTCATATTTGACCCATTAAGATCCATGTTTACTTCCATAAACACAGTGTCCTGCTTGTCACATCAGGGTCGTAGACTGTTCACAAGTATGTCACATTTAAATTATAATGTGAACAACCGTGCAAAAAAAATGTGATTTCAGGAAAAAATCTGAATTGAGCATTAAGATCTGCAGTGTGAACGTACAGCCAAAGACCTAGAACTACTGTCAAATGAGTTTTACTACCCAAAGGATAGGTGGTTCAAAAATTATTAAACATTTAACATCAGGGGATGCTTTTGGTCGCTGGAGGCTGTTTAGGTGTGTGTTTCAGGAAAATACCATCATGATCATCATAATCATCATACCGTGATAACAGAACCACAGAGAAGAACAGTAGTGTGAGGGAAGGAGGAAAGAAAAAAAAATCACTTATTTCCTGTAGGGCTGTGGCTGATTTTATCTAACATAAGATAATCAGAGGACTGAGGCAAAGAAGGCAGAGAAAAATCTAGTGGAAAACGAGGTCCTTGGACACACCATAAGATCAATAGTAATTTTTTTGCCAGGAGTCACACCAGCACACACACACTTTAATGCATACAGTACATGCACACACAGGCACAGAGCAGCCGGTGTGCCTTATAAAAACAAGCTGTATCACATCAATCACATCAGTCCTTTGCTCTTTCTCTCTTGACCTTCACTTATTTCATCATCCACTCTTTCATCTCTCCCTTGCTCAGTGCATCTATCCCGTCTTTCATCTATCCCTCTTTTCCCTCTAATCCATCCTTTCAACCTGGCTTGAGCTTGTGTTGGATGATCCATGTGTTCATCCTCTGATGAAAGGATGAGCTCAGCATTTCCTGCCAATCAGAATACAGCAGGAAGCTCACCAGCACCTTTTTCATTTGTTTCATCCGCACATTACAGGAAGAGGTTTGTGACACTCTATAATCTCTCACATGTGCTGTCAAAGTGTCAACTGGCTAAAGTGCATAAGTGATCCTCTGTTCTAATGTGCTTTCACAGGCCAGTATTAAAAAACTGCAACAGATTTTATGTCTATAATTATATGCAATGTGTTGACACATTAAATTTAAATATCATTTTTTATATTAAAATTACTGACATTAATAACTGAAGCAAAGAAGTGAAACCGCTAATTAGTAATGAGCAAGATCTCATTTCAGCAGGTGGAACATATTCAGAGATAAAAAAAAAAGTTATCTGGTAACTTGTATTTTGCTACAAGAAAATATGTTTGTCGAGTGATTACAAAATAGAATACTTATGTTTCTTACTTATTACCTTTTAAGGCCCATACTGAGCAGAAACAAATCATATACAACAACTTACTTAGTCATTACTATAAATAAGAAATAATTAGAAGCTCATTGTGTTATTTCACGTCATTTGTTAAATATGGTCATGAAAAAGCATGACATTAACAAGTGCTTGATAATGCTTAATAAAGAGTCATTATGTTAGTTATATGGTAAGAAGCAATAAGGTAATAGTAAATATATAGTGTAATATAATATTAAGTATTATTAAACTATTAACATGGTATATATATATATATATATATATATATATGTATATATATATATATATATATATATATATAGAGAGAGAGAGATAGATAGATAGATAGATAGATAGATAGATAGATAGATAGATAGATAGATAGATAGATAGATAGATAGATAGATAGATAGATAGATAGATAGATAGATAGATAGATAGATAGATAGATAGATAGATAGATAGATAGATATAGATATATATAGATATGTATATATATAAAAGTTAGAGTCAGGTATAGTAAGGTCAGGCATCAAAAATGCCCCAGACAGTAAAAGGGCTTGGAGGTAGAGACTTATTTTTTTTATGCCAATAGAAGTAATATTATACACAATATTATATTAAAAAAGTGGTAAATTTACTGCTGCCTCTGCCAGAGGTAGTATCATGTTCATGCACAGTGTAATGGACATTATGTGCATTTTGATCCAGACAGACTTTGTTAATGTTATGCTCACGACAAATCCTTCAGGGAATGACAATAATCAGTAGCACTGGCCATTTTAATTCTCCATAGGGTCCCATAAAGACTGGGTCCTATCTAGTTATAGGTAATACAATCTGAGCATTAAATGAAGTTGTTAATAGGACTGAAACTTTTTCCAATTTCAGGATATAAAAGGAACAGTAAATGTGGCACTGAAGTTTAACTCTGGACAGTGAAAGTGAGGTACAGAATCCAATATGTAATTCTAAGGATAATTTACTCTCATATTTTAACACAATTCACCTAATATGGAAATATGTAAACAAATATTATTTTTACAGCAGTATGATTAGCCAGAGTAGCCAGAAAAAGGAAGAAGTTAAAAGATCTGTAAAAGTGTGCTGATCTTCACATGTGTGTGTGCGTGTGTGTGTGTGTGCGTGCGTGCGTGCGTGTGTGTGTGTGTGTGTGTGTTTGTGTTAAGCAGTCATGAAGACAAGCTGCCCTTGAGTGTCTCTCTGACATGCTGATCAGATTGGCTGTTTTTCGGATCACAGGGATTCCACAGCCTTCCTGTCCTTAGACCACCCCTGAAATACATGTGTATGTGAGTACTTCCATGGTAACAGGCTGGCGCCACAAAAACGCAACAGGTGCAGAACACTGATGTTTGATAGAAGTGCGGGTCAAAGGTTGTCAGCTGTCATAGCAACACATCTTGCACGTAAACAAACTGGTACTTTTTGTTCTTGGGTCTTGAAAGCAAATCAAAGGTCTGGGGAGCTCTGATGGTATGATGCATAGCAAGATGGAAATGATACAGAACATGCAGAGTGGCTGTGGAAGAAAAAGGACAACACTGGAAAGGAGACCAATCAGCATCAACTGGACAGTGAAAGGAGGGTTAGCCAATCAAGTGTGATATCCCATCTGGACCTCAGTCTAACGCTTGACTGACTGTCTACTACACATGAGACAGAGAGAAAGTTTTATTTAGAGACTATGTTTATTCAGCTTTGCACATGAATGAAAATTGGTAAAAGACCAATCAGAAAGTCTTTATCCTGACTGTTTGTTGGATTTATGCCACACTCTTTCTCCATTGATTCACTGAGTATTTGTAATGTTTATGCATTACTTTTATTTTTAGCTTTTATAGTGTATATTAGATCTTGTACATTATTATTATCTTCTCAACATTCAATACTTTTCATTCTTTTTATTAACATCTGTATGTACAACAGGTGTAGTCTTAGTGTTATTCTGCCTAGGTATTATTTCAATTAGCGTTTCCTGAAATAAATGCTCGTCCTTAAAGTAGTGTATGACTTTCATCAGAAATTTTTTTTTCAAATTTGTAAAACCCATGTGATTGCCTAATTATCACTAATCCATTAGTCTTTCCATGCTTACGCACCTGAATCACTTCTCTCACGGTGAGCAGCTTCGAACATGACTCCATCATAAACACAGTCCTCCTGTTTACATAACGAACTGAAACGTCACTCGGGCCTTTTTGCAAACTTTGTTGCAAAGTGCACTGTGGGAATGGAACTAGGGAACTAATGGATTAGTGATAATTAGGCTATCACTGAGGTTTTACAGATTAAAAAAAAAAATTCTGATGAAAGTCATGCGCTGCTTTAAAGTTTCACAATCTATGTCAAAATAAATGGTGATTACTTTATCTTATACACTGTATAAGATGATTTAACCTCTTTAATTTTTTATTTTTTCTCTGTATTTTAAATTCTACAACTACTACACAGTACAAATGGCACAATAAATGTAAACCGTCCTTGGTTAATTCAAGTACATAGAGCTGCTGTGCAGACACAGACTCAAGCTGCTCAGATTAATGTGAGCCTCTGTTTTCCCTCTTTACAATCCTCTTCACACACACGCATGCACGCACTCACGCACGCACGCATGCACGCACACACACACACACACACACACACACACACACACTCCTTATCATCCCATAAAGTCTCAGACTTCAGAACGTCGATCCCCTCCTCCTCATGCACACACACCTCATCATACAGTATGGCCTAAAGGCTGATACTCCCTATAAAGCATATGTCCATATGTCTGGGTGGGTTGCGTGCGACTGCAAACATCCCCTATATCCACCCAGTCTCAGTCCTGATCCCTGCACTGGTGGAACATGCAGCCTCTACACACACTCAAACAAAAACACAACGTCAAAACCTGTGTTAATCAAACACAAGTTATGACAATTACGTATGAAGTCATCTATAGACCCAGGGTCAGTACTTTACTATTTTTATTTATTTTTTTCAAAAAGTGATAAAAGAATGAAGATGAACACTGATCCAATCATGTTTTACTTATACAATCAATATTGCTCAGCAATAAAGTTTAAAAGTTTTAATGATTTAATTAAGTATTGAAAAGGTTAATTGAAGCTTTACAAAAATTCTTTAAACCATTTAAAACAATACTATTCACATTTATAGATATCTTTAACAGACCAAGACATCATTCTGCTCTGACAAACACCCAAATGTGTTGCCAATGTGTAACTAAAGCCAAATGTAACAGCACTGCAAAACACACAGCTGATGACTAAAAGATTGAAAAGGCCAGGAGAAAACAGACCAAACCCTGTTAAAGAACAGGGAAGTATTGGAGAAACATTTGGGAGAGAGAACGAGAGTCTGATGAGGAGTGTGTGAAGGAGTGAACATTGGTGAGCAAATGAGTGCTTCATCTGTAGTCTGTCAGGTCAAGTAGTCCTGTAATGCTTTGATTTCCAGATAGAAGCAGCTTTTACCATTTACTCCCACTGGGTGGAGGCGGATGTTGAGTGTGTGTGTGTGTGTGTGTGTGTGTGTATGAGAGAGAGAGAGAGAGAGAGAGAGAGAGAGAGAGAGAGAGAGAGAGAGAGAGAGAGAGAGAGAGAGCTGTTCATCTTGCTTTCATGTGAATCCACTTTCAATGTGGGCAGTTTTTCAGACATTATGAATTGTATCATCACCAGAATGAGACCCAAACCATTCTCTATTGCTCATACAACATTGTTCCAAAAGTGGGACTGAGTGGATTCAAAGAGAGTTTAAACCAAAGAGAAAACTCTCATCTTCAATGACAACTTCTAGCATTCTTGTGTTTGTGAAATTAGCAGACAGCTACAGTCCATTTAGAGAAAACAAAGATGATATCTACACACGTCCTGCAACTGATTAATTGAATATCATTTTGCATGTGGACAAGTGCGAGTTGTGTGTATGTCTATGACTTTGTGTATATATTTGTCATGTCTAGGTTGAAAATATTTCTTAAAAAATAGCTGAAATGTCTGAAGTGATAGAGTTTTATCATCGGCATATTTTCAAAAGTTACAGGAGCATATTTGTTTCTGAGGTCCTAAAGCCTCGACTAGACCTTTATGCAGGTTAAGTCCACTGTTGTTGCAGCTTAGCAGGCTTGGTATGTGGAACGCGAGTGTTTCCTGGTTTGGGCGGGGCTAGAGGCCCTTCAGAGGGTTTTGATTGGTTGAGGACAATTATACATAGAGCCTAGCCCTATGGTGACCTGTTCTTCACCCAGCATAGTCCACATACCACGATCCACCTGCGCTCCCAATCGTGCATGCGCATGTATTTTGAGATGCGTGTGTGTGTATGTGTGTGTTTTACCACATACTGTAGACACTTACATCAGCTGCTGAGTTAGGTGCTCCCTCTCTTCTCTCATTTTCTGAAACTCCACACTGGAGTGCTTCATCCTCTCTGTCAGCGCTGTTCACACACACACACACGCACACACACACACACACACACACACGCACACACACACACACACACACACACACACACACACACACACACACACATATATGAGTTTACTTGACACCATGATGATGCTGTAAAAGCTGACAAAAGCTTGCTTGCATACTGGTGAAATCCAACGCTGGCTCAAAGCCAGACTTGTCACCAGAGGCTGTGATGCTGTGTGATTTACAGAAAGAGGGAGACACAGGAAAGAAAAGCAACTGACAGACAGGTACAGCAGGCAAACTTTTCTATCATATTATTACTTCACGCTCAGGGAAATGAGGAAACCCTACACCAAATGAAGCCATTTAAAAGAGTGACAAGATTGGAAAAAGAAACAAAAGATGGAAAGGGACAAACTCAAAAGAAAGACAGAGGCACCGGATAGAAAATAAAACCAAAAGAGGGAGAAGTAAAGAAACTGTGAAAAGATAGAAGGGAGTGTGTTGAGAAGACGGGAGTACAAGGGAATGTGTGCTTAGGGAAAACCATGAAACAGTAAACCACAGTCAATGTCTTTGTTGTTGCAATTCTGATACAAAGTGGCTGCTGTGTTGCTACTGTTTCCTCCTTTTGATGTCTGTTCATTTTCAGCTTGACAGCTTTGTTACAGTGTGTACACAGCAGACATATCAAAAAGCAGATGTCACATGGATAAAAAATATTGTAGAGAACAAGATTCAAAGAAACAATGAATGAACACAGTAGGTTTAGAAGAGGTCACACTGTGTCAGCAAGACCAATTTCCACTTGGTTTATTGCAAACTTATGACTTGGAAAAAGTAAGGAGTGCGTAATTTTGTTACGTTTACATAAGACAATTCCATACTAGTAATACATTGATTAAAAACAGAACTGAAAGGAAATGCAATATTTAGGCCTTATGTCAGTACTAAAACTTGTCAGCCTGCACTGGATTTACTGCAGTTTCAGGCAGAGAGGAGCATAACATAAGACAAAGACAGAGTTCTAAAGGTGAATATTGAATTACTCAAAGCATGACATTACATTCTAAAAATTCTACTGCATCCTGATAGCTACAGCCTATTCCAATTGTTCTTCTGTATGGTACGTAAAATCATATACTACTATCATAGACAAGAGAGGACAATTGTTAGAACATATAAGATTTATTGGTAACACATTTTGCAAATAAAAATATAAGAGAAATCAACTGGGATCAACTCTGAGGATAAGGAACATTCATTTACTATGTCATAGAATAGGAAACATTACACTCAACAGCTTTACAAAGTGACATAACTATGATTTTTGGATGTATAGCTAAAACGAAGCATTTTTTATTTTGTTGCTGCTCTGATTTGTGCCACTGACTGGTTCATAGATAGTTCTGAGCTAGTGTTGAATGATAACTCATATGCACTATACACACTTTGCAAAAATCTGCCTGAAACATAGTGAACTACTACTCATGTTTGACCTGTCAGACAGAGCCCTTGATACATGAACCGTGCTTTTTTTTTTTTTTTTAGTAAAAATGTTTTATTGATTTTAGAAAAAGAGAAGAATTGTCCCTCAGTTTGGAGGAATACAGTACATCAAGACATTTTACAGTGTGCAGTCATCCCCGAAGTGCTGAGGTCCATTTCCCTCAGGTGCATTGACACATTGAGTCATTCACATCCCAGATTATCCACCCACCTACCCACCCAGTGGCTGAAGCTCACTCTATACCCAAAACCCACCTAACACCCACTCACCCATAGGGTTACAGGTCATTGGTTATTGAATATATACATTTGGGGAAAGAAGGGGAGGGAGAGGACAAAAATAATGAACCATATTTTTACATTGGGACAAGTCTATGAACCCATAGCTAACCCCCAGATGCCTTCAGATTGATTTGGTAGCAACTGGAATGTTCATTAGAATGATGGCTGAGGGAAGAGAAGTGATTACTCTATACAAACAGGCACAGTGTAAAACAAATTAGAGTCTATGTTAGTGATGTACCTACAAGAGCAGAAAGATTTTGAACCTATACAGCTATTATGCAAAATGTGAGGAAAAACACCATGAATAAAAAAAATGGAAAAAACACAACAGTGGTAGTGACAGTGGCCTCTTTATAGCCCTGTCACTGTGTAGTCAGCTTTATGCATTAAGCCTGCTTACAAACAGAAAAGACATGAGACAAAGAACAACTTTAAATGTTTCAGAGTGGTGTGCGTGGGTGTCCTGGTAGTTGTTTACATGGTCAACAGGCTAGCAGCGTGGGTAGTTGAATCTGTCTAAAAAGTTTAATGTGTGTGTATGTGTGCGTCGACTGTATTTTGAATGGTGTCTGTGAGGGTCCTTCAGAGGGGTGCAGGGGGACACAGCGGCTGTGGCTCTGGAGAGCTCTCAAACTGATCCAGCAATGTCAGCCTGACATTCTCTCCCTCTGTGTGTTTGTGTGTGTGTCTTTGTTTTCTTTGCTTTCCTTCTTGTTTTTCCCTGCTTTATCCTTTGTTTCACCGACTCTCTCTTTTGAATGTTCCCTCATCTGCTACTTCCTCTTCCTCTCATTTTGCAGCCCCCTAAACCCCAATTTTTGCTCTCTTTCTCTTTCACTGTCTCTGCAGGAAGAGGGGGAGTGTAGGCGGGCCTTCTCAAAGCAGCAATACACCGATAATTGCTTTCTGGTCACTGTGACATGACAAGGTCCTCAAGGGTAAAGCAACACACTGAAACACACTCATACACTCAAGGGACTGAGAGACCCACACGTAAACACACAACAGCGCATGCACAAAGAATCACTTGCAGAAAGATACACAGCAGCACAAACACACACAGAGACAGACAGCAGCCAAAGAGAAATAGTTGTGTAAATACTTGATGGAGCAGAAAGGCTTTGCAATGAAAGCAAACCAGCCTGTCTGACTTTCTCCACAGTACTTCTATTACTGCATGTGTCTCAGTGCTTACACAAAGATCGGCACACACTGAAGCCTGGTAACTGTAAATATTACAGAAATGTACTGGCAGCTGGTCGCTTCTTTGAACAGTTTTTTAGTACTGTCACTAAGTTGGATGGCAGTAGCGCAACAGTTACAGCAAATAAATCAGTTTTGATGTCACTCCGATGATCGGTAACTCTAATACTAATTGCTTTATGTGAATGTATTTGTATGTTCCTCTCCTTTGGGTACTATGAACGGTCTCCAACTGATATAAAAATCAGGAAAAACACTGACATTCTTTTCATTTCAACAATAAAATAAAATGATGATGGTAATAGAACAGAGTACAGACACCCACCAAGGTCAACAGTCTACTCTTCTTCTGGTATTGCAGTGTTATTAAACCACAAACAAGCCTCAATTTATAGTTTATTTTGTCTCAGTTTTGCTACTGTATCATAAGGTTTTAGCGTCTGAAGGTTTGGAAGGTTTCATCCTAGGCCCACACCCCTACCCTTCCACCAAGTTTCATGAAAATCACTATAAATGCAGTTTTTTCCATAATCCTGCTGACAGACAGACTAACTGACTGACAGGAATAATCACATTGGTGGAGGCAGGTGATTCATACAAACACACCGTCATGACCAGTTGGTACATCCAGTTAGACTGAAATGTACGTCTTATGAAACAATGAAAAACTGTGAGTCATAGTGTCTAGGACCCATTTATAAAACACACTGACAGACAACGATTCTTCATGATTAAGGCCTTAGATTCTTAACAGGTTGTGTATCACAACACACTTTGGATGTCTGCTTATTTTAGTATGCAAAACGAAAATGATTAACATTAAAACAAATACCATAGAAATGTTTCAAATCAAGAATGGATTTTAGCACCATACATTTAAAAACACAAATGAAAATCTGTGCGGGGGAAAAAAATCTGATCTGATCTATACATTTCACTCTTTTGTTCAAACTAATAATATGAAATACTGTATAACAACCCTCCACAGCAGTAAATCTACCATCTACCATACACTATCACTAGGCCGCAAGAGGAGTAATGGACTTTTGGTACTGTGATGTTTTCACTGTTGGATAGATGGAATTCTTCATTCACTCATCCTCTGTTGCTTATCCTCAGTTGGTCCAGAATGCAGCTGCCAGGATCATGACAAAATCTAGTCGACAATTCTGTATCACACTACTTATCACCTCCCTTCAGTGGCTCCCAGTCAAGCAGAGAATTGACAACAAAATCTTACTGATTAAAAATAAGGCCTTACATGGCACAGCCCCAACAGACTTAGAGCTCCTAAGACCTTACTCCAGCTGCTGAACTCAGATCATCTGATAAAGGACTTTTATTTGTCCCTATTTTAATCCAGATGTGGTGATGTTTAACTTCACTTCTGAACAGTTTTCCCCTTTTTGCTCAACAGCCGAAATACTTCTGTGTGTTTTTGTGAGTCTGGAGTTGGTCTTCGAGGACCTTCAATGGCAGCTCTCTGCTCTTAAAGAGTGTTTTTAGGCTAAGCTAATTGCTAATACTAATGTCAGGGACTGAGTGTGCGTGTTAGAATGGATAAAATAAACAGACCAAATTTCCCTCATTTTTACAGGACAGCCTTTTTATAATCTTATTTGTGTTTTCAGTTTTTATTACCCCTCCACCAACATCTGGCCGAGGGGGTACTGTAATCATTTTGTCGTCTGTCTGTCTGTCTGTCTGTCCATTCAACGACATAATCGCAATATCTAAAAAATTCATTGGGATATCTGCACCAAATTTATACTGTGGCTGCATCTTGGCATGGAGCAGAAGCCTCTTGAAAATCGGTGACCTTGACCTACTTTTTCAAGGTCAAATGGCCTTGTGCAGTTATATCTGAGTACTTTCAAATATAAATATGTATGTGCATCAATTGCATCCATATGTCTCCCCCTACTTCCCCCCTTCTTCCCCAGTCTCTCTCTAGCTCTCTCTCTTTTTCTCCTCCTTTACCCTCTCTCTTTTACCCTATCTGGTCAAGGTAGACGGCCATCCTCCAAGAGCCTGTTAAAAGGAAGTTTTTCCTCACCACTGTCACCACTCACAAGCATTTGCTCCTGGAGGATTCTGTTGGGTTTCTGTAAATTGGCTTGAGAGTCTGGTTTCGACCAGCTCCATATGTAAAGTGTCATGAGATAACTTTTGTTATGATTTGGCGCTATATGAATAAAATTTGATTGATTGATTGATAAGTTTTGCACAAAGACATTCTAATCTAAATTATATGGCAGTAACTTTCAACAGAATCTTACACTATATTTGGGGTATTAAAAGTGTGCTGCACGTTATGTTTCATTATTATTATTATTATTATTATTATTATTATTATTATTATTATCATCATCAATAATAGTAATAATGTGCACTGTTACACCCATCTTTGACCGGAAGTGGTATCAAGCGCCTCAGAGGCTTAACATTACCTGAACATAAAACAACAGCTATAACAATATTGGCATGGTTATCAAAAGGACAAATATGTGTCTATTTACCTGTATTTTTGCATCACACTGATGTGAAAGGGTTTTGATTCTCCCTGTTAATGTATTTTATTCCATACTGTCTTTTAAATGGTGTTTAGTTGGAATTATTGCCTCCTTCAAGCAGGTTATGTTGTGTTGTTTGTTATTTTTATTGCTAGCAGTTTAATTTTCATGAAACTTGATCAAGGAGGAGGGCATAGACCAGGGGAGAAAGTATTAAATTTTAAGGCCGATCAAGAAAAAAGGGAAGGTCCTGGAACTGTATATTTAAGTTTTCTAATATTGTGCATACCTTGGCCAAGATCATATGAACTCAGTTTTCATCTAATTATATTACAGAACTCAATATCTAAGATTAAAACACAGACAGAGAGATGGAGACAATGCTGGGCAGGAAGGAAAAGGATGAAGCCTAGGCTAAATTTTATGAGAACATACATTTTTTCCCCTTTATTTACTGCTGCATGCACATATACACATACAGTATGAAGCCAGCTTCAAGGGAAGAAATACCATAATGTCTAAGGATGACCCAGGGTGTTGGCAGATGGCTACAGTTCAATGATCGGTCACACACACACACACACACACACACACACACACACATGCACACACGCACACACACACACACACACACACACACACACACACACACACACACATATATACATGCTATTGCCACATTTCACATTTCATTTTTAACTTTGCTGTGAACTGTTTTTCTTTTACCAAATTTCCCTTTAAATGAGAACTCCCATATCCTCAATTTTCTGTTCATCTCTTTGGAGTCTTCAGATTTTACAAATGCATAGATCTGTGCATCTCCCTTTGCTTTGAGAGCTTTATTTTATCTTTATCTACTCTGTGAAACTCCACACCTCTGGTTTACCCTCTCACCTTTTCTCTTTCCTTCTCATTCATCTACCCACGTTATGCAACTTCTCTTTGACTTTTTTCTTCTTTCCTTGACCTTTCCTCTGCGGTTTGACGCTAACTATAGAACCTTGACAGACAGGTAGTGTCTAATTGTTAGTTAACGCCCATATCAGTTTGAAGTCAGGCACAGGTGACTTGCTGAGGTGTGTGCTTTGTTGAGGTCTGCAACTCACACTGGATCCAGTAATACCTGAGGTTATTTACACATTCAGGCTGGGTGCAGGCCAGTTTTCACTTACATAAGACACCTTCTGGTTAGTTTCATGGATAACATGATCACTTTATTAATCATAATCCATTTTCAGGTGTATTTACTATTAACTGCTTGTTGTTAAACCAATGGTTCAGGTGTTTTGACTTCCATTGAAGCATAATATTCTTCACATGTGCACATTTACACTGACCAAATCACTTTAATCTCTTGCCTGTTCATACTTAATGAAAAGTCAACCTGTCTTTTGAGTAAAACATTCAATTTTTCAGTTTTCCTCCAAACTTTCTTCTGTGGGAAATCACTATATAAAGACTCCATCTGAGGTAATACTCACTGATGTCCCACTTAAACTATTAAAGTCCCATATTACCCAGGGCACAGTGCAGTATTTCTTTATTTACAATATCAAATTAACAGTATATGATATGCCTCATCATTCCAATCAAATGATTTGAGTTTGCTTTTTATACACTGGTCTTATGTAAACTCTACATTGCAGTACAGTGCAGAGAGTATGTTAGTCATTACTTATTTATATTTAGTTTGGGTTACATTGGTATTACATTTACAGCAGAGTTAGTTTTACCTTGATCAAATGCTTAAGTGCTGTAGTTCAGTTGTGAAATGATTGAGCTACGCCCTGCAGCCTTTTCTCTTTCAACACTTCTCAGTCTCTTTTTTAGGAGTGTGTAAGCATGTGGCAAAATCAAGCACAACCTAGAGCTTAGACATAACAAGTTCTTACAAGTTCAAGTTACGGGAAGCTCTAGGTTACAGACTGCTAACTTCCTTTAGTGGAAACTGCACTTTACTCAGGACAAGACACAACATTACATAAAACAAGACATCGGAGATAATAACATCGAGTAACATTATTCCTGTGCTAAAATGTCTGACTTAGGAGACAATCCAGCTTTCTGTGACCATATGTACTGCATCTTAACATCTTAACGTGTGTGTGTTTGTGTGTGTGTGTGTGTGTGTGTGTGTGTGTGCGTGCATTCCTGGGTGTGTATTTTATTGCATCTGTTCCGTTGGTTTGTGCAGCAGCTGCCTTTCATGCTCACGTCACTGAACAAACACGGCATCAATACAAACAGAAGACAACTTTCTTTTCCTCCCTCCTCTAGCGATCCCTCCCTCTTTCTCTCTCTCTGCCGCAAACACACACTTAGCAGCTGTGTGGAACGTGCAGCAGAGAAAAAGACCCACCCATGAGGTGAGCTGGAGGTTAGCTATCCTTCAAGCATTTATTGTCAACAATGAACACACATGTATACACACACAGACACACAACCTCCATCTCCATTCTATTGGCTTGTAACCCATGCCATAAATTTATAGCATACGTTTTATTGGTTTACTGCATTTACAGACTTGCATACGTACACATCCAAAAGGACACACCCCCTCTAGCCTACAGCCTCTATGAGGCCTTCAAGAATTTGCCTTGTGACTGTAAACACATATGTACGCACACACATTGTCGTCATCCATTGTCAGGCAGCCTTCAGAGCCCACGCCACAGTTAAACTAATATTTATTCCTACAAAGAGATTATTTACTTGACTTTCCTTGCATCCTTTTTGTTTAAAAATACACTCAGTGTGTTCATGCACTAATAATTACCGTCACATGTCCGAATTTTAGTTTCTATCGAACACACTTCTGGTTTGCACTTCATGAATGTGGCACTTGTGCGTATTGACGTGTAGGTGTGTTACCTGAAAACACCTGTGTGCTGTGCTGCAGCATTTGAGATTTGGAGGCCTGCCAGGCCCCTGTCAGCTGGCTCAGAAAACCCCGTACATCTGTAAGCTCACAGCCAAAGGAGCGTAGCACGGAGAGAGTTCCTCGCAGGGCCTGCTGTTGCTGAACACACACACCTCTGAGAGACAAACAAAGCAATTAGGCTGAACACCTCAAAGCAACACTTTCTAAAAATATTGACAGTATAGTTCACTGTGAGAAAAAAAATTTGATCTCACAGGGAAGCAGTCAAATCAACGATAAGAAAGCACTACTAAAAACTAGCTGTAAACAATTTCTTGCTTTGCTGTGAAAGTGACGTATGCATCTCACATTACCCATTTGAAACAAACACTCTTAACACTTCTAATACAACACTTATACTATAGCTGGGACTTACAGTTCAGCCTGTAGTTGGTGGCTCATGAAGTAGAGCATTTCAGGAGTGTGTGAATGTTTTTTCAACAGACTCTTTTCTTTTGCCCAACTGATAATGAAGCCAGTGTTTTTTTTTATGTGTAAAATTCTTACACTTTGACCTGCATTTATCTTGAGTTTATGCCCAGTAGATTCTAATGATCAGTCTGAGAGTAAGTAGCTTTGATAACTATGAATAAGAAAAGCCTAGTGGTTACATAAGCCTTGCTAGACAATTTCCCTAAAACATCTGTTAACCTGTCTTCTCTCACACAAACACTAAATTCTACTATGTCTGCACACACTCCTTGGCTTGATTTGTAGACGGTGCTTTCATTTATTTAGTGCTCATCCAGCTCATTTGCCATGTACTGACTTAACACAGATGTAGTGGGAAGAAATTTGGATAATTATGACTAAAAACATAAAAAAAACGCTCATGTAGAAGATAGAGGGTAATTTGGAGATTGATGTGACCATGTTATCCTTTACAAAGTGCACAGCCATATTTTACTGCACTCTCCCTTTCCCTCTCTCCCACTCTCAAAGAAATATGACCTGACAAAAAGCACTTTGAACAACATGAAAGATCACTAGCTCTGCTCACACACAAACATTAGCACATGCACACGTATTCATTCAAGTCACAAACCCATGCAAACAGTGGATGTGGGACATTAGATGGCCCGAATAGAACATTCTGTTATCCCAGGAGCACTTTTAAAAGGAACATGTGGGTAAAAGCACAATGGACAATCTCCTTTTTTCTGATACACATGTGCGTGATGCTATAACAGACAGGCACACGTTCACCTGTGAAAAGTCCAACAAGCCCGCATGATCCCAGACAAACCTAATGAACATATATCTGGGTCTTGCGTGCAAAGTGATGTGACAGTTTTTGAGAGCACTGCAGGGTTGAGTGGTTGTTGTTTTTCTTATTCAGAGTTTGTAGCTTAAGGTGATCAAAAATGAACGGAGACAGGAGAAGAGTGGAGATTTTAAGCAGCTATGCGGTGTGTGCATGTGTGCGTGCAGAGCAGAGGAGAGCATGGGTGCTGCTTGTCACGAGAGCCAGTTTTATAATGTCAGATGACATAAATCATAAGGATGACAGCACCAAATGGAGGAACAGATATGAGCCAGATCTGTCATTGGTGATAAGCCTAGGAAAGGGAAACAGAGGGAGAGGGAAAGAGAGAGAGAGACAGGGAGAATAGGAAAGAGTGTATGCGTTAGCCCAAATGATGGTTTACTCATTTTGTAACTTTCAATATCAGCAGGCTGATGTAAAAAGCATTTTTCCCCCGTGTCTCATCCCCTCCCACTCTCTGCACCTCTCCTGTCATTAACTGTTCACCTGTGTTTTTAATACCTCTTTCCATTTTCCAGGAAATCACCAGTGGGTCGGCTGAATTAACTTGCTCTCCTCTTTTGTTTCTTTCTCTCTTTTATTATCTATCATACTGCACAGTTGTTTCCCATCTGCCCTGGACTTCCTGCCGTGCATCTGGTCAAGAACTGGGCAGCCAGTCAGGATGATGCAAACCATACACTTCTTTTTTTCCCCCCATCTTTTTGTTTTTATGTTTCATCTTCACCCTGCTTTGGCTTGACTAAAGTTCTATCATGTGTCCCTCCTCCCTACTGTCATTTTTTTGTACTTGTGTCTGGTTTTGGTTACTCTGCTTTCATTTGTGTTATTTCCTTACCTGAGAGTTTCACCTTGCTGCTTCTCTTTTCCAAGTGCCTGCTCTACCTTCTCCTTTGCGGAAGATGCTATTGCCAGCCTGCCAAGGACAATTGAGAGAGGGCAGAGGAATAAAAACCTGAGCTGAATGTAATGCCACTGCACTCTTATAAAGTAAAATGAGGTCATAAATGATGCAGCTTTAATGATGTGGATGATCGTGATAAAGCTGAGGGAGATGAAAAATTAAAATCTACGCCAAAAGTAATTGATCTAAAGAGATGTGGGATCAAATGAGCCAATATATTCTAACATATTATTATTTATGCATGTGCAGAATCAGCGGAATATGTTTAAGTACAGCAAAGAAAAAAACATCAGGTTTCAGATAATCTTAGAAAAACAACAGTGCCGAGATGTGTTTGAGCAGACGTTTTCAGTCTGACTGCTGCCAGACAGAAACAAAGAGCAATCAAATAAACTCATAAATGTTGATATTATGTGACCTGGACTCGTAAAAAAACAGTGGCAAAACATCCTGTTCTTTCTATAGCATTGCAAACAAGCACTGACAGCGAGACAGAGAACCAAACAGACATAATGAGCAGTGAGAATTACACAGAGCTGACTAGACAGATAAAAAGTAAAACCAGACGGGTTATAATCATGACCAACAAAGTTTAATTGAGACATGTAATTTAAATAAGGTGCAATGTTTTCTGCCTGGGGATTTTCTGCATATTAACAGCAAATACATAAACTTAAACCAAGCAATTTAGAGGCCCCATGAAATGAATGAGAAACAGCACGATTCTTCCTCCAGTCTAAACCAGTCCAGCATCTTTTATAATTCATAGGTAAAGGTAACAATCAGCTAATAATACCTTTGTGTTTTGATTTCCTCCTGTCAAAGTCTTCTGATTACACTGTTTATTACCTGTGCATTCATTGCAGTGGTGCTGATGTGGATGTGTTAATCATACACATCTGCTCACAGCTTTAAGTAGGACTTTATGACTAAGTCAGCAACAAAAAATTAGGGCTAGAATAATGCTCTAATAGAAAGGTCAAACAAATCATTGATATTTTATGAATATAAAAGATACAGTCACTGAAAAACAGCAGAAACACTCAAAAGGATAACACTGTAATTAAAAGAAAAAAGAAATAGTTTAATTATATAATAGAGTATACAGTGAATAATAGATATGTGAGCAATATTTGTGACTATGAAAGATGCAGAAAAAAGATAAAGATGCTAAAAATGCTTTGTTACCTTTTCTGCTCCTTATTACACTTACAAATTTATTGGCAGAAGACTCAAAAATTCAGTTAAACATATATGCTTGCTGTTAGTTGCCTTTTTATTAATAAAACAGTAAATATTCATGAAGATGTAGTAGCAGTAGTTTATGTTTATATGTGTGCTGGCATAAATGTTTTATCCAACTATAATAAAAAGCACGGAATAAGAGAGGAGGTATCAAAAAGAAATAAAATAAAACAGATCTTATGTTTTTCTTTTTTCTTTCTAGTTTCTTGGAAATCTGCGATCATTTGTGTGCTATCTTTACACAACCATTTTGAACTCTGAACTCTTGAACAAAAGAGATTTATTCGCAAGAGGCTACCAACAGTCAAATTAAAAATAAATGCTCTGTTCCTTCCGTGTAATATGCTGTTAGTCCGTCAGCAGTTTAACATGGGGAGGCTGAGAGCGGTGTGGGTTGAGAATGGCCTGGGTTGACTATGCGTGTTTCTAGTAATCCTGTCTGGGTGTGTATGAGAGGTCATGTTTGAATCAGAACACGTGTTTACAAGTAAATAAGTTTGCATGTGACTTTGGTTTATCTGATGTATTTGTCCTTGTGTATGTGTGTGTGTGTGTGTGTGTGTGTGTGTGTGTGTGTGCGTGTGTGTGTGTGTGTGTGTGTGTGAAAGAGACTGAATGGATAAGACTTTTCCGTAAGCATTTTAGCCTGTCTGTTTGTTTGCCACTTTCTGACCAAGTCAGTGTGAGTCTGTGATCCTGTGTGTGTCTGTGTGTGCGTGCCTTTGCTGTACAAGTGACGGCAGCCCAGACTCCCACTGTTCACCCATCTGTCCCCACCAGTCCCAAAGCGAGATCAGAAAGAACACTGCCTCGAGAGGGGCATGTTTGTTTGCATGAATGTGTGTGTCTGTATGTGTGTGCATCTGAATCTGAGTGTGTGCGTGCATGTGTGTGTGTGTGCGTATGCGTGTGCGTGAGTTCGAGCTCCTGTTCCCAGGGCAGAGGCTGTCAGTAGAATAACTAGGTAGCACAGTGCCAGAGTGCGTGCCAGATTAGAGTACCCCCTACCAGCAGCCCAAATCAACTGCCTCATCAGGACATGTCATACACATACACACACACACGCACACACACACACACACACACACACACACACGCACACACGCATCAAACCCACTGATCTGTCAGCCACAGTGTTATCGTGACCTACAAAGTCAGCTTGTTTCTTTTTTTGGATATGTATGTGACAAAGAGTTTACAAGTTACAGTATGTGCTTTCTCATATTTTCAGTAATTTCATCTCAAGGTCACCGTTACAAAGCATGACTTAACTTCCTCTATTTAAAACTCTGTTTATTGTAGATATGATCTGGCCTTAAACTTCAAGGGTGATTGATATTTTGCTTCTGTCTTGTCTAAAAATGATAACTTTTTCTTTCTTCCATTTGTCTGAATCCGATGTATTTTTTGTGTGTGGATTGTTTTGCTGTTTAGCATGTAAGATGTGTGTTTTATCATTTCTTTCTAGGACCATAGCGGGTACATTTCTTGCTAGGAATTTCATAATCTCTAAGGCTACCCAAAACAACTTTGGAACAATTTCTTTCTCAGCCGTGAGGGATCATGTCTTCACAGAGACTGAAGCAGAATTGAGCTTTAACATGGAATTTACCTTAAATCAAGGATTGGGAATATGTATTTAATGTTCTAAACCGGGAGTGTCAAACTCAGTTTAGTTCAGGGGCCGCATACAGCCCAATTTGATCAAGTGAGCCGAACCAGTAAAACAATACCATAATAGCCTATTAAGGTTGGCAAAGACCTATCACTTGTCAGGGCACACCCTTTCTGCAGTTTTCAGCATGCATGTTTTCACAAACTCACCCTCACAATATAGCTTTGATGCTAAAGCTTGCATGTAATTCAACCTCAGAGGACAAATTAGGTAGTAATAGTAGTAACTTTTATTTTAATTTGTACAGTTCTCATATTCATCCTGCAGGCTGAATTGGACCCTTGGTGAGAGGGTTTTGGCCTGTGGGCTGTATGTTTGACACCCCTGTTCTAGACCTTTTGGTATAGTCCTATTAAGTGATAGCCTGTGTGAGTATGTGTTTGTGCTGACATTAAATACATGAAAACTAAGAGCATAAATAACTAACTCTAACATCTGTCAGCACCGTTTGTTGTATAAAAAAAGTGACAACAATGTTGAGAAGCTGCTTAATAAATGTCATTAAACATGTTGCTGATGTAATCTGCAATTGATGGTATTTGTTATCTTACCTACCATCGGCCAGATCCTGCTACATATTAAAAGCCAGCTAACAGGAATTTTTCTTTGCTAATATGCATATGGAGTGATTACAGGGTCGCAAAAAGATATGCTAATGTCGGCTTTGAATTTGGATATTTTGGCCCCAACACCCGTCAGCCTGCTCCAGGTCAAGTACATTGTGTAGACTTGTGCCATATATGTACCATATATCTGATTCTTTCTTGTCTAAAAAGATGATAACTTTTTTCTTTCTTCCATTGGTTTGAATTTTTTGTGTGTGCACTGTTTTGCTTTTTTATGTGAGATTGTTTGACCACAGATCTTTTTTTTTTTGGAATGGACTGTAAGAATAGTAATTTCTAATTTCTAAGGCTGCCTAAAATAACTTCGGAACAGTTCCTTGCTCAGCCACAAGGGATCATGTCTTCACAGTGGCTGAAGCAGTTCTGAGCATTAACATGGCATTTACCTTAAATTAGGGATTGGGAATACACATTTAATGTTCTAGACCTTTTGATATAGACTTATTAAGTGATAGCCTGTGTGTATGTGTTTGTGCTGGCATTTCTGTCATCATTAGAAGTGACATAAAAGCCTCCTCATATCAAAGTGTCATCTGTTCACCCCACTGTGTGTGCACGCATGTGTGTGAGTTAAAAGACTGTTTTGATCAACAGCATAGAAGGACATTCAAAGCTAAAAGCCATTTAATTCAAAGGGGAAGAAAATAGAGCACAATACAACAACGTACAAACACACTCACAAACTCATGCACAGTGTGTGAGTTTCTTCTAAATGTTTCTAAATTAAAATTTCTAAAAACATATTTTGGGCATGGGTTAGACAGGTCTAATGTTTTGATGACAACTTTTAACAGTTTAATTAGATCAGTTAATGCCACCTAAATTACCCATAATCCTTTGCTGACAACTCTTTGTGTCACATAACACCTGTCTGTATATATTTTGTTTTCAAGTTATCTGGTAACCATGTCAGGGACACCACACAGTGATAGTGATCATGAAAACACTGCACACACTGCACACACACACACACACACACACACACACACACACACACACACTACAAAGTACAGACACAAACAACAATATCATATTACAGCAAACTGAATTAAGTTAGAAGATATGAAAATATATTTGTCCTCCAGCCTGTCAATTTTGATTCAGACACAGAAGAGCGTCCCTCTGTGATTCATTTGTATGTGTATGTTACTAAGCTACTACTAACTACCAAATAAACCTTGCTGTATTGTATGTGTGTATGTGTGTGTGTGTGTGTGCGTGTGTGTGTGTGTGTGTGTATGTGTATGTGTGTGTGCTCTTTTCACATGCAATAATACTGTTGTTTTTGTTTATCTTGTTGCCATGAGCCCTGCAGGAAAGTAGAGCCACCATCAGGGCTGAATAGAGGTCATCTTCTACCACGGAGAGTTCTCCTGCAACTAAACTAATGCAACTAAAATATACACAGCGCAGACACTAAACACTGTGTGTGTCAGTCTGCCTGTTTGATGTGGTAATGTGAACTCCAAGTTGGATCTGTGCTAATACCTCACATGCTGCCTTTGAAGGGTGTTTGACTCTGTACATAGTAGATTTGACATATTACCTAACACATACACACACAAACTGAGAGGCAGAAGGCATATAGCGATTTGCTGTTGTTGTTATTGTTTCTGTGGTTGCCAGTGGAAACCAGAAATTGAGATAAAACCACATGAGTACATAACTAATTTGCCATAAAGTGCTTCCTTGTAACAAATGGATGCCTTTCTATTTGTCATCCATCATTTGTCATTCTCTCCCACCTGCAAGTCATCTTATCGCCCATACAATCCAGCCCCAGGTGTATGTGCCTGTGAATCTGCGTGTGTGTGTGTGTACACGCTAACACACATCTTCACGATTCATTCTTCATTACTGCCAAGTTACTGGCTCAAGAGTGATTATTTTAACCATTGTGAGTGTGCAAGCATGTGCACAACCCACAAACACTAAGGCATACACAAGCACGTGCACATTCACACATAATTACACACACACAAACACAAAGTGAGACACAAACACAAACTCACACCCAGGCATACCGTTTGGATTAGGACTGAGAACCACCAGCCAAAGGAAGCATAGCATATAAAATTCTAAGACAAGTCTTTCAACACCAGAATCATGTGTGCGAACTCCGGTCATTAGTTAAATTATTTTTTATTTTTTGATAAATACTAACTTTCACACTTACCATTTTGACTTATCGCTCTTTTGACAACTTCCTGTCCTGCACTGTCATGGGAGTTGAACAGATAGTGGTTTGTTGAATTATGGTTGAGTAATGGATGACGTATGATACGATATACTTTATTGTCCCCTTAGGGAAATTTGTCCTGGACTCATTTGCTGTGGCCCACAGTTAATTAACACATAAACAAACGTGTGTGTTCAGTGTTTATTTTACCAGACTGTCTTAGAGGGCTTAATCAGAAATTGGATATCAGCATGGTTTAGCTATTTGACTGTACAATTAAGAACTAAGCTTACTCTCCTGATACACACCACCATGAAGGCGATGGGGAGGAATGAACTCTACTATGACTCGATGAAAGTGAAATCACATGTCCATGACTGATAACAGACAGCACACACTCACACACACACACTACAATTCCAGTGTTTCTATTATAATGTAGGAAAATACATTAATAATTTATTCACTATTTATGTATTACTTGTTTGCAGGGACTTCCCTGGGGATCAAGATGGACTGTAGAACTAATGAATGTGTATTTTAACCAGTGTTAGCCAGAGAGCAGAAAAAATAAAGATGGATTTATTACAATTATTATAATTGCTCCTCACATTTGATTTACTAATGGGAGAAGACATATTTTAACCATGCTGTATATACCATCCCAATGAAAGTATGTTGCAGGTAAAACCTACCTGGTTCACACCTGTCTCTGTCAATCAGGGGCAAGTCTTTATTTGTATTGTAAAAAAGAGGATTAAAATATACCTACAGCTTAAAGGAATCTATGTGGAAAATATTATACCTGTACAGGTGTGGCCTATAGGACGACTCACACCCTCCCCTAAGTCTCACTGATGACAATGTTATATGCCCCACAATAGAGTGAATGCCTCATCAAAAGGCTGAGTCATTAAATACTGAATCAGTTTATGAAAACTAAACCATACTGACTTTAATTAACATCAGATTTTCAAAATACATGAAAACTAAGGGAATAAATAGCTAACATCTGTCAACACCTTTTGTTGTATAAAAAGCTGCAACAGTGTTGAGAAGCTCCTTGATAAATGTCGTTAAATGTGTAGCTGATGTAATTTGCAATTGATGGTATTTTTTATCTTAACTAACAGGCACATTGGCCAAAGTCTGCTAAAAATTAACATCCAGCTAACATCAATTTAATAATTTCTCTTTGCTAAGACAAAACATGTGGAGTGATTACAGAGTGGCTAGAAGATTTGTTACTGTCAGCTGTGAATTTGGACAGTTTGGCCCCAGCTGCTGTTGCAAATTGTAGTCTACTCCAGGTCAAGTACATCGTGTAGACTTGTGCAATATATATACTGTATATCTGTCTGACTTCATACCGAATAACCATTTCATTAATGAGTGCTATTTAGATACTGAAAGAATAGTCAACTGCTATTAAGCTACAGATGTTCAACCAGATAAGGTAATGTGGAGTTAAATAATAGTATGCAGTTACAACCCATCATTTTCTAAGTGTGTTCACTTGTGGTGTGAGGCATTACTGTGGTTTATTTAGGCTACATCAGTTTGGCTCGACCCCACCATAGGGTCTGCCTTGTTTTGTTGAGATGTGTGTACACTAGTTCTGAAACAAGGGGCAAGGACAGCATCAGTGAAAGTGAAGCCAATGTGTAGCTCAACAACTGAATCCACAGAGAATGGATGGTGCCCCCTAACTGTCTGTGTAACAGATGTTCTGGCAGACTGATAACAGCCAATAAAATAAGTAGTTTGGAACAGGAAAAGCCAAGAGTTGTTTGTTTGTTTGTTTGTTTGTTTGTTTGTTTTTTGTTTGTTTTTTGTTCCATTCCACTGCCGACCCTCTCTTTATTATCTTCACTTACATTTCATCACATATTGAACTGAATATCTAAATCAAAGTAATAAATCCCTGAACAAACAAATGTGAAACACAACACATTTGAAACATAAGTAATATCTAGGTCTGTCTCTTCTACCTGCTCAGTTTTAAAACCCATTATCTGGTATTTTCCCAATACTGCTGCCAATTTCTGCTGACAGCAGTTGTTCGGAAAATATTCTATTGGATGACTTTGTTATCCAAATATTTGACGACATTTATCATTTCAGCATTTAGCATTAGCATGTAGTTGATTAAATTGACAGTTTTCCCAAGTCTGTAAGCTAGTACTTTGCATTACTTCACCTCTGACCCCTCTGCCTCATGTAGTTGTGCCCATTTTACCCATATATGGTCACCTCTGATTCCCAAAAACCAGAGAAAAAATTGCAACTGACTTCAAAATGACAGATCAGAAACCAATGGGCAATGCTATAGTTCTTCTGTCCAATACATATACACAGTCTATGGCCAAAACAAAAACTCCTGTCTGTAACAAAAGCTCCCATGTGTAAAAAAAAGTTGATTTTCTACCTTTACATGTTTTCAGCTACACCTGTAGCCTTCCTCAGAAGGGTCACGTGATGTTACTGTATGTTCTGAGGAAGGCTACAAGTGTGGCCAAAAAACATGTAAAGTTAAAAATTCTACTTTTTAAATCTGTCTGACAAAAAAGAAAAGGAATCTTTATATTTTCAGTAAACAGTATGAATCTGACGACCATAAGGGAGGCTGAGGAGGATTCAACTAGCTGCAATCTGCAGCTTCATCACTAGATGTCACTTAAAATATACACACTTATCCTTTAACATGAGACTTCCAAATGACTTGAACGTGGCATATGTATGATATATCTTTCTCTCTGTTGCTCTGGGCCTCTTTTTCTTTCTGTCAGATCAAAATATCTCAGCCCAATCTTTGTTTCAACATGTCTAACAGGTGACATTTTAGAATCAGGTTTAATTGCACTCTACACATGGCCTCCCTTCTCACCTTGCCTTCCTCTGTCATCCATTCACAGACAAGAAACACACATACTCTGACAGGTGACATTTTAATCAGGTTTGCTTTGTATGTAGAGTCTGTTGTTATCATCCAAACTGGTCAGGTTTTTCACCACACACATGCCACAGTCTCAGTCATCTTGTTAAACTGACACCAGACTGAAAGGCAAAGGGAGAAAGCAATACGAAGTATCACAAGCTGCTTCAGAAATATTTATGATGTCGGTGTGATCAGATAAATCACAACTAATCAATCAAAAACTTAAAATTATGACATAACCTCACAACGAAAGCTATATTGAGTGTGTCAGAGGGGTAGGGGAGGGCCATCAATCATCCCAACAGAGCCACAGTCCTGCTGTGAAACCAGCCGTTCAGAACATTAACTTCCACTTGCATGCCATCTTTCTTCCACCCTCAACTGTCTTTTGATCTTTTCATAACCACCTGTGCGAGATATGACGTACAACTACAGCAATTTTCTGTCATATTTCTGGTTGCTAGTTGTTTAGTGATCTGCAGAGAAAGAAAAGGGAAAAAATAGCAAACCAGAAATGGTATAAGAACGCACTGCAATGATATGTAATGAGATGAGAAGGAAATAAAAACAAAAAGAGAGAAAATATATACGACAGGGTTTCCACTCCTGTCAGTTTGAACAAGCATCTAACACATCACTGTAACATGCATCATTATCTCCATGTAACCTTTGACCGCCTGACCCATACTTGCCCCCCAAGGCTCCAGAGCACAACTGTTCACAATGTGATGTGAGTGTGCGAATGTGTTTGCATGTTTTTAACTCAACAGAGGCACAGTAATGCCATGAAAGAGATTATCAGATTATATTAGGCTATAGTGGATTGGTCCTGCTTGTTCACTATACACATGACAACAAACAGAACCACAGCAAATCCGGAATAAGTGCTCCCTCTTATTCCAAACCATAATAGATTTCTGATATTGACACTTGAAGAACTGTGATTGCAAGTGCAGCCCAAATGGGATATTTCACAGCTGTAGATCATAACAATGTCTGTTCTTCTATGACCACTCATGTTATTACACCCCTGCTTCGATAAAGATAATGACAGAACCCTTCTCTTATGTTTGTGCACAACATCCTGTGGAATACAAATGCTTGATTGTTGTGGAAGGAGCATGTGTGTATAGTTGAATATAGGAGTGTGACTATAGGATGGATCGATTTGCATTTAAATGTTACAACTCGTCAATGTTTGCAGCTATTCATAGAATCCTCATGAGTCCTGCCATCCAAGTATTTCTTTCTTATTTACCATTTTCTCATTACTAAAACCTGTAAAGGATGTTAAGGGCTGACATAAGGGAGAAAAGAGGAACCTTCACCACCTGTGTGTTAAGTACGGGGGCAGCACACAAACACAAAGACTTTTTAAATGCTAATGCATGTGCGACCAGAACACACTTCACTCACACACTTAATGATAAAATGAGGAGTGAGGAGCATAAAGGTGTTGCAGATAACAGTGGAATATACAGTAATTATACACAAAGGTGCGTGTCAGCCGGGAGATATGTAGCTGATTTGTTTGAGAGTGTGTTTTAGTGTTTTTGTGTTAACAGCATGACTCACAGGATAACAGCCCACATGAAGTCTGGCACTGGAGATAATTTCACACCACGGACAAACACACAAACTCACCTCTCTTCCAGCTGTTGAAGGTGTTTTCTCAGCTCGTCGAGGTTTTTATTGGCCTTTTGAAGTGCGTCACTCAGGACTTTCTCCCTCTCTTCAGCCTTCAGCTCCAGCTCTTCTTTCTGCTTTTTCAGTCTCTCTGCTTCAATTTCTCCCAGCTCTTTTCTAAGATTTCTCACTTTTTCATCACTCCTTTTCTGATACTCCTCTGCCATTTCTTGTCTCTCGTTCTTATGCTTTTGTTCTAACTCTCCTCTAAGTGCTTTCCTCATCTCCTTGCTCTTCCCTTCTAGCTTTTCTCTTAGGCTTCGCTCGTTTTCTTCAGCTTTCCTCTGTACCTCCAGGTGAAGCGCCTTCTCCCACTCTATCCTGCCCAGCTCCAGTGCCTCTCGCTGGGCCTTCTCTCTCTGGGCAGTGTCTTTAAGGTCCTGTAACTCAGCCTCTAACTGAGCCAGCTGAGTGTGGAGTTGATGGAACTCATGGAAAATAAGGTAGCTTACACCACAATAACTACACACTGTCTCACTGCGCTGCATCTGAGGAGAAAATACACACAATAACAAACAATTAAGTTGATATTATTTTCCTCTGCATAATGGTATCACAAAAATATTATATACATATATTCCAAACATGTCTCAGGAATACTTCCAATAATGTCTCCAAAATATTCAGACCTGAGGTTGTTAAATTATGACAAAGAAAATAACAAAAGTTGTCTCAAGAGTTAGCTAATCAGGTATTAAAGGTGCAATATATACCAACAACACAAATCTGTGTTGGAGTCAGTATTATGTTGGGAGCCGATCCTTTGTTAATGTTGGCCGACTTCATTTCTTTTTTTTTTCCAACTATATTTATTGAACATTTTCAATGAACATGACAGACATATCAATTCGTAACAGTCAATGCACAATCAAGAATGACATATCTGACTGTCAACACCCATCCCTTCCCACCCACCCAACCCACAGGCCAAAAAAAAAAAAAAAAAAAAAAATCAATCAATCAATCAATAAATAAATAAATAATAAGGAAAAACATAAAAGAAAATCAAAAACGGAAACCATAAATAATGATAAAGGAACTCAAATTGTAAAAGTAAAAAGTTAGTATAGTACACAGAAATAAGAGAAGAAAGGAAAAGACTACACATGATTTCTCATTCCCTCTTTTCCTCTCCTTTCCCCTCTTTCTCAATGATATTTAATCATCTATATTCTGAGGAAAATTTAAAGAATTGAAATACCATAAAAATGGATCCCAAGTGGTATGAAATAATTTAATTGAGCCTCTAAGAGAAAATCTCAACTTTTCAACCTTAAGATTATAAAGCACCTCACGTACCCACCAACTTCATTTCGAACAGTAACAATGTTATGGTGCAGTGTGTAAAGATTGTCCTAAAAAATCCATCTCTAGTGGCGGCCGTGGCTCAGGAGGTACAGCGGGTTGTCCAATAACCAAAGGGTTGGTGGTTCGAGTCCTGCTCTGTCTTAGTTATGGCAAGACACTTGACCAACCTTGACTCCAGTGCTGCTCCTCACAATGGCGTATGTAAATGTTTGGCGGTGGTCGGAGGGGCTGTTTAGCGTAGACTGGCAGCCATGCTTCCGTCAGTCTACCCAAGGGCAGCTGTGGCTACATATGTAGTTTATCACCACCAGAGTGTGAATGTGTGAGTGAATGAATAACGGATCCATTGTACAGACTTTGAGCATGTGTTAATAGAAAAGCGCTATATAAATCTAATCCATTATTATAGTCTACATAGAAATCTGTTGAAAGGTTGTTGTGATGGATATAGAAAACCAACAGATTAAGGGGAGGTTCTCATCAAAATAAAACACATGAATTATTTTTATATGTGTGACATATTACACTTTTGAATGAAAAAGTACTAACATATAATGACAAAAAAAAAGGTAAAAATTCCCAGCTGTAAAAGACACAAGCACTATGTGGTCTTTTAAAAACCTTGGTGAGCCTGAAAATAGCATCTCTCTAGTATATTGCATGGGGTCTTAAAACTATAAGTTATCTATAAAAACATTTTGAATGACAACTGTGGGGCCTGGTATCCATCAGAATCTGTTTCAACCAAAAGTGCCTTTTTAGCTCAAAGCAAAGGAACATAGATACTCTAATCTCTCCATCAAATATTGTTTTACCATCAGAAAGGGAAAAGAAATATCATATTCGTCTCTCTTTTCCTGTGTATGTCAATGTATTTTCTTCACGGTGTTGTCATTTCTTTGATTCTTATGACAGATAAGATCACATCCCCTTCTGAGCTTTCATCACCATGATACGTGGCAGACAGGCAGCTGATATTTGGATGACACGTTGACAGCCCTTGTGTAAGACAGCGCCAAATCGTTGTCTCCTGAATAACTAAATCACATAAACAAAGTATAATACGCATGCAAAACGAAAAAGCAGAGATGCTTGTGAAGAGAACGAGACACAAATATTATTAAACACTACTGTTGAGCAATAGAGGTCTTCTGTCATTATCAACTCAAGCCGACAAGCATAAACTAGTATTTTTTTTATTTAGTATGTTTTACAAAGCACGTCTCTCTGCTCAGTGTCACTGGATCCAAAATATCACCATGCACAAATTGGATATTTAAATTGCAGCCTTTTGTGATTATATAATTGCAGAGGCTGAGAATGTGACCGTGCCTCGATTATTATGCAGAACTAGACTCATGCTGTTAATAAATTCATTTGTCAAGAAACAAGAGGAGAGGTAAAAGAAAAAGAAAAAGTCATATCAGTTGAATGTTTATTGACTCAAGAGAACTGAAATAATGTCTGTGTATGTGTGTATGTATGTAATGTGTGTATTTACATTAACTTTGTGTCCAAGTGTAGTGCAATGTTAAATGTGGGTTTAACACTAAATGCAAATTAGATGCATTTATATTTATTAGGAGAAAACAGGAAACTTTCATCAAAGTAACAAAAGGTCAGCTGTAAGTAAGACTACATATCGCATAAAATAATGTAGAATTAGGGATGCAATGATTATTTAAGGAAACCACTTAACTAGAAGCTGATGAAAATGTTTTTTGTCTGTTTATTTTCTTTTTGTTGTTACAGGAAGAAATAAATCTCTAATACTAGAAAAGCCCTTGAAGAGTGCAAACCTCCGCCAAGGCAGATCAGTTCCCCCCGGATCATCACCAAAATTTAATCATTTGTTCCTTGTGCCAGTATTAACATTTCCTGAAAATTTCATCAAAATCCAGTGATAACTTTTTGAGTCATCTTGCTAACAGACAAACAGACAGACAGACAGACAAACCCTGATGAAAACATAACCTCCGCCGTTACACTTGGTGGAGGTAATAATATTTCATAACTACAAAGTGTTGAAGTCTTTCCTATCCTCTTTCCCTATCTTTGATTGACAAAAAATTTATGAAGTCATACTTCTTTACTAAATCCCCTTTAATAAACATGAGTCACTGCTATGACTGTAATGTCAGTCAAAAGGCCTGATATGGACTTTGGACTAAAACATTTAGACTGTCCAATATGCTCTGATGTTAAATGCTAAGCTCATAATCAACGCAGCTACATAGAAAGACAAAGTTTAAAAGAATGGCCTATATGTGAAAGTATGCTTGAAAGAAAATAAATTGTTTGTTTCTCTTTAGTCTCTTTTTCTGCTTCTATTGGTTCCCTCTTAAGGGGCGGATGTCAAAATTAATAACAAGAGAGGCATACAAAATACACTGCAGCACTTCAGAATGCTTTTGACATGACAGATGATTGACAGGTGATGCTTTTTATGGGGATGACACCTAATCTAACTTTCCCACTCTGTTCCCACCTTTCACAGTGCCTTCTTGCTTTGTGTCAGCATCTTGTCTACTCATATCAGGTCAAGGTAGAGATCACGTCTGTCTCATGTCTTCAGGACAGACTTAGTCTGTCTGCTTGTGGCTGTGACAGACAGAACACTTTACAGAAGATCACCACACTCACAGTAAATGCTGAGGTAAAGGGGAAAAATTCTGTAAGGAGCAAAAAGATCTGTACACAAATAGCAAAATCCACAAAGAATGGATTACACCTGCTCAATGTGCAGGGAATTCCACAGTATTTGTGCCACAATCCGCTTCACTGTAGAGACCCATTTACGAAAGATTCTGTGGTAATAATATGCTGATGTAAACACACCAATAAAGTTTTGAACTAAAGTATAATTTGCCCTTGTTTATCACAGTGTTTGAGGTGCATTTCAGTGCACAGATTGATCCATTATTAAAACTGCAGAAACTGCAAAAACCCTAAAATTGCAATGAACAGAGACAAAACCAAACCATTCAGGTTTCTATAGCATTTCACATTGATACACAATACACAATCTCCATCAAAAGCTCCAGCTATTTATGTTTTCAGGCAGGTCTGAAATGTATTTTCAGTGCCAGACTCTTAAAATAATGTTATTTGTCACTGACTGTATGAATGATTTTGCATTAGAACTGATGTTGCCATTGCAGCAGCTGTTGCTTAAAAGCAGATCAGTCAGGATCTGATATTCATTACTGTTCTGAATTATGCAGCTGTTACAATCCAGAACTGTGTGATAATAAGGACACATGGAAAAGTAATAAAACAATCTGATTGTGATCTGATCAGCACTTTTTTAGATTTAAGTGTCCACAACTCCAAGATAATACAGCTACCGACCCAATCCCTCCAATATCTGACTGAAGATTTCACAGTCAGTATCATTTAACCCTTATTCAACATCATGTAATCCTCACAAATTCAAAGATTTGAAAAAAACACTTAGATACAGAGAGAGACAGTGAGTTTGTATGAAGATAACACCAGTTTTCTGCAGGTATCCATTGGACCAGCTGAACTGCATGTAACAATTTACACTAGCCTTGTGTGAATAAGCAGTTTCATTATTGAGGCTTATTTGCAGAGAAATGGTGTGATTTTGTGCAGAATATATGAATATTCTATAATTTACATACATACAAATAGGTGGAGCATTGACACTATCTGCTTGGCAATGCAATTTGAGATAAATTCCACCCTTTTGCACTTTGTGAATTACATACAATAAGCTAAACTCATTCTGTACCAGTTTTATGCTAGCTCAATCCTTTTGTGGATCTGGCCCAAGACTTCATAGAAAGCATATAAGCATGCGGATAATACAGTGGTGGCAACATCACATGACAACCACTGGATTAGCAACCAGTGACAAGTGTCACCACATCTCAATGTCGATGGCATCTTTGATCCAAAACCCTGTATTAGATGTGCTCAGCATCATTTTCTAAAATATAAATGAGAGGGAGTGCACCCGTGAACAAAAAAAGTTTAACAAAAAAATTAGACTGACAGAAAGAAAAATTGGACAAAAGCAGGCAGAAAGAGAAAGGAGAATGTATGTTAATGTGGGTGGAGAAAAAGCTCCACAACACAACAATGTATTACATTGTATTGCCACTGAATGCACTCTGGAGAATATGAGTTATTATCTGTTAGGAGCGTGTGTGTGTGTGTGTGTGTGTGTGTGTGTGTGTGTGTGTGTGTGTGTGAGTGAACAGAGAGAGAGATGTAGACAGTAAGAATGAGTAAGGGTGAGTGCGTGCAACTGTGAGCAATATTTGGGACTGGGGCTCAGGGGGGTTTCAGTGTTTACTGTGCAGATGTCCTCATGATTCCTGCAGGCATGGATACAGCAAAAGCTACTAAGTGTGTGTGTGTGTGTGTGTGTGTGTGTGTGTGTGTGTGTGTGTGTGAGTGAGTGAGAGAGAGAGAGAGAGAGAGAGACAGAGAGACAGAGAGACAGAGAGAAAGCGAGAAAGAGAAACGTTTGTGTGTGGAAGTTGTTTTTGTCCAAATATGCTTATGCATGTAAATCTGTATGTGTGTGTATGTGTAAATGTGTGTGGAAGTGGGTGTGGTGGTAAAAGCAAGTGATGAAGTCATGAAGACAGAAAACAAGGGGGCAATACACAATGTTAAAGTGACCTGAGGGCTGAATAGTGCCACAGATTTGGCTGCACCAACATGCACACAAGGACATGCACACACTCAGAGGAAAAGCTTTCTCACAGTTATACAATCAAACACATTATGAGGCAGAATTTGCGCACACACAGGGGCAGATGAAAGGCACAGACACACACCCAAAAACACACAGACTGACAGACACAAGTTCATACAACAAAACCCACACAAGGTACAAGCATAAACATGTACATGAGCAAAAAGAAAAGACAGACGCAGACACACACATGCAAAGGCAAATTTACTCACATAAGCATCTTCAGACAGACAGGAAACTAACACAATCTCTTATTCCCAACACACGCTATTCACACAGATGCGCGCACACACACACACCCTGAGGGCAGAATGTCTGCGCCACCAGTGGGTTGTGTGCTCTCGTGACTGAGTGTGGCCCCGCGGGGACACCCCCTTGCCCTGGGCACTGACACATTCACTTAGCACTCAAACCACAAAACCCAACCCCATGCACGCTCACACACACAAGCACAAAAAACTGTGAGGATAACACAGTTTATCTGAAACAGGAAGAGACAGAAAGAATGAGGGTGAGGAGGTAAAAGGTCTTGTCGTGTTGATGTATTGTGCCAGCTGCCAATTGATGCCTGTACTCCTCTTCTGCACACCAAACCTCTTTGTCCTCCAGTTACTCCTGCCTCTCTATGGCTCTCCTTGTGTCTTTCATATCTCTTTCAATCTGTCACTTGTTTGATTTCATCAGCATGCTGTACCATTGCCAAAATTAAACAACATTACATTTCAAAACACATACAGCAGCTGAGCTCGGGTCATTGTGACTGCACTCACGTGGGATTGATTATTCCATTGTATATACAGCTCATAAATATCTTTTACAAAGACCTCATTGTAAATTAAATGTACAATATGTAATACTAAACACACAAAGTGCCTTTAGGGTACATTAGTGATGATACCAGTAAATGTTTGTGTCTCTGTCTCAGTATTCAGTTGCCAATAACCACAGAGCGCATGGTGCTGAATCATTGCCTACTGCTGTAATTTAACCTTCACTGTTTTTACAGTTATTTAAGGAGGTTCCAGAAGTCATCTCTATGTCTATATTTTGTGACTTAAAACCTCTCCATACTCTGTTATCGCCACAATGCCTCCATGCTCCATCAATTAAACATGGGTCTATTACCACTTGCCTGATGTGAAGCATCTAGGAGGCGTGGACCGGTGCAGGTGGGGGTGACAGGGTAGGAGGAGGTGGCTGGTGTCTTGCCAGAATGAGAAGCATCATTTATTTATAAATTGAAGCCCTTTTAACTCTCTTACTGTGTGTGTGTGTGTGCGTGTGTGTGTGTGTGTGTGTGCGTGTGTCTGTGGGCAAATGTCTGCACTCATTGTCTCATATATTAAGGGTGGAGATGGACAACTATGCAGACACAAAACAAAAGATCTAACTTCCCCAATTCAACAGTTTCTCTCCTTCTATGTAGACTTCTTCCTAATCTCTTGTTTTGGTCCCTGTTTTCCTCTTCCTCTTCTTCTCCTTCCTCCTTCATCCCCATACCACCCTCTGCTCCTCGATATCCCTTTCCCCCTCTCTCCTCCTCTCCTTCCTGCTCCTTTCCCTTGTCCACTGCCGCCTCCACAGCCACAGCTGCCGTGACCCATCTGGCTCATCAAAACACCAGAAGTGGGTCACTGTCACGAACACAGACCCCTCATGTTACGCACCAGACATACACACAGATACACAGAACACCCCCCACCCCACCCCTCCAACGCCCACACCCAAACATGCATTCCGTGACCTAAAGCAGCAGACCAAAAACTGACCAAGAGGCACTGAGCCATTCATGTACACAAGGACACACAATGTGCACTTGACACTGTATTATCCATAGTTTACATCAAAGGTCACAGACAAAACATAAAGCAGTGAATCATCCTCTAAATCCAAATATGACCTAATGTGACACCAGTAGCTTTTGGTACAACAGGCATGTAACATGTGACATGGCTAATAATGTGACAGTTCCCTTGGTTCATGAGCTGTAACTAAATGAAATTTTTTATATAACTAATGATATTTGCTCCTTGATACCAAAAGTAAAACACATTAACGGATGAATATTTCATAATGAAGTTCAGATATGTGATAATTTGACAATTTTAGGATATTTTTGATGACTATTTTGGGGTTTTACACTGTCAGCCTCACAAAAGACATTTGATGCTGTCACCTGAGTCTTTAGGATATTATGACTTGTGTGTTTCACATTTTATACTGTTTTAATAAATTCATTGATTACTAATAGAAACAATTTCAGTGATATTGTAAATAATCATAGTTTTAAGCCTATGACAATAAAAGTACATGCCCTAGTAAAAAATAAATAAATAAATAAATAATAATAATAATGATACTTGTGCAATAGGATAATAGAAAACTCTTAGGATTTTACCAGGAAAAAAAAAAAAAAAAAAAAACATCACAGAAAACAAATACCAGACACAAAATAACCATGCTTATGTAATAGCAGTTTAGTAGTATTACAAGTCTCTAGGTAGTTAAGATTTTTTATAAAGAAAAGCTAGTAAAAGCATGAATAGCAGTATGCAGACTTTGCACATTACACACAGAAATAGCAGGAATGTTTCATGGAGCTCGTCTGTTCTTGTTGAAAATGTATTTGTGAGTTATTCAAACTACACATGCAAATCCAAGTACCTCCTTTTGTTTGATGGCATTGAACAGTTGTACCATGAAACTTGATATTGTTATGTTAAAGTTAGAATTTGTTGACTTTGACAAAGCAGCCAGCTCCCTTTTTAAGCCAAAAATAAATATTGTCAGCTACAAGCTTTTCCTAACGGTCACAGAGTTGTTATTGTGTTTACCTAGTCAGACATATGCCATGGCGTTGTTCCAGCCAAAAAGCAACAGCGATTCTGCAGGTATTTTAACTTGTCTGTGGTATTTTGTGTAATTTCTCCTGCTGCTCACATCTGCTGTTTTATGCAATTTCTCCTGCTACCTGGGATGTTAATCTAGCAAATGCTGATGATTGTTGGCTCAGAGGGTATGGAAAAATGATATACTTGATTGTTCAAAGAAAAAAAAAAAAAAGTGTTCAGGTTGGAGGACTTGTTGTACAGACGACTCGACACAACAGATCTCACAATCAGACAGACTAAACAATTTATTTTGTCTAATCCAAAGTACTTGAAAAACCTGAATGCCCTTGTGTAATTTTGGGAGGAAGGCTAAAAAAAAAAAAAAACTACAAACCACGCTCATACAGCCACAGATAGAAAGAAGCACGAGTGAGTGCACACTGGAATCTGTTTAGAGATGTTGTTGAGGGGTACAAGGCACTTAGGTTTTTTTTGGGTGCCTGGGGATTAGTGGCATTAGGATTAGGCTTAATCAAGTGATATGATGATGGGAGGCAGATTTAGACAGGAAAAAAACAATGATGGGAGAGCTGCCTAGCATCGTACCTGGATGTTTTATGAACTCATTCTTTCAAACTATCTCTCTCTCTCTCTCTTTCAATCCAACAAATACTTTCTCCTTTTTATCTGCTTAGTGGGACCTTCATCCTGCCTCCATCCCTGTCTATGAAATCACAGACACATTGGATCACGCAAGCATTTAGGAAGGGATTAAGTAGTTAAGGGACTTATCCATGTTTTTCCCTAATTTTCCTAAATTATTTTCTTGTTTGGGCAGTGCATGAGAGCATGTCAAATGTGTGCGCTACTGAAAACATTGTCCAGCTGTGCTCTTATCATTGCGTGTCAAAACAAAAATATTTTTGCGAGCTTCTATCATCGTATGCGCAAGCATTTTTTTTCCATTTCATTTATTACTAGCTTTGTGTCTTTCCAAAGTGTGTGTAAATATGCTGGGGTCCTTAGTTGCATTTTCATGTGAGTTTTGAGTTTATGTGTTCAAGACAGCACTTCGTGACTGTGGCTTTGTTGATTTTTGCGATGATAAAGACCCCCTGTGGTGCTCAGTGTAGCGAGAGCCAACACTGAGATTCCACTTATCTGGACCCCATGGCGCAGCACACATCACATGACTATGAGTGTGTTTTTCTGCAAGTGCGTGTCTGTGGATAAGGACACGTTGAGTGAGTATTTGTGGATTTGAAAACTTGCTTGACCACGCAATAGGTGCGTGTCTGCGAGAACAAGTAGGTTTTGGTGTCTGTTTATCTGGATGTGTGTGAGTGTGTATTGTTGTGAATGTGGGTGTGTGGAGGAGGTAGAAAAAAAAAAAGGAGGGGTAGTAGCGGTCACAGGGGATGTAGGGAAGTACGGGGGGGGGCAGAGGCGTGCAAGTAGCAGAGAGCTGAGAGGGGAGGGGGCAGACAGATCAGGCGCATGTTGTACTGTAGAGTGGATGAATCAAAGTGTGTGAGATGGACAGTGTCTGGGTTGTGTCTCCGTGACATGTGCATGCAGACTGAGGAAGTTGTCAACAACAAAGAGATCAGCAGAACAGGGTATGAGTGGCTGACCCATAGATGGAGGGAGACCACTGGAGGCAGGGGAGCGTGGTAAAGAAAAGTACAGAATATAATAAAGATAGGGTTGCATGTGTGACGCCTGACTGGCCATCCTCCTGTTTCCATATCATCTCGTTCCTTCCCAACCCTTTCCTGACTGCCTGTCCGCTCACCTTACTTACTCCTTTGCGTGGAAACAGGGAAAGGGCAGTGGCAGGGAAAGAATCACCTATGGTTGCCTCGACCAGCACTTGGCCATGCATCACATCACATCCAGACGGGGGGGCAGCACGGCACGGCACTGCATGGCACGGCACACACAACAACAAACAACTAGCCTAAGGAGAAGGCAGAGGACTGACTGAGTTGCCTGTTTTTTCTGAGTGTCTTTTGGTTGCGTGGATGTTCACCGATGAGTTTGGTCATCTTATTATATTAAAGTCAACCAAGCTTCCCAGAACTGAGCGACTATCTGTCCCTCCCATCTTTAACACGGTGTACTAGAAAGTCATGTGCACATAGAGATATTTTATAAATCAATAGAAATAAATCTTAATGTCAGGAGGCAGCCATGAAATGTAAACTCCACAGTTTTCTTCTTACAATCTCATATAATACTACGCAAAAAGAGAAGAACGTGGTTTCTCTCCTACAATCCAAAATACTTTTATACAAATAGAGAAGTGCTATATTATAATTTAATGAGACTCGTTCTCAGGGTGCAGCTCTGAAATGCAGACTGAGTGCAGACATAAGAGGTGAAGGCAGGACAGCAGGGCAGCCAGGGGAAAAAAAATGAGAGAAGAGAAGGGGGAGTATAGTCTGTTACATTAATCAGAGTTAGCAGACAACACATGTGCTTCCGTTAGCCCAACTAGAACACACATCACAACACACGGCTTGGCACGACATGGCACGGCACAGTAAGCTGAGAGAGGCCAGAGGAGGTAACGCTGAATGAACTACAAGCTCGTCTGCCTGTTAGTTTGAGCATTTTAGGTGATTTCTTTTTTTTTCTTTTGGAGTCCATTTGAAGAAACCTGTTGTCAAAACTGCATCTAATATTGTTTTGTTTTTTTCCATTTGCAGGTCAGGTGGAATTAGATGACATCATATTTGACTAGATGACAATCATTGGAGCGAAACGAATTGCAACCTCATTTAACCTTCTAGAGCAAGAGATAACAAGTGCCACCTGCAGTGTTTTAACTCTGCCGAAAAACAAAAAGAGGCAAAGACTTCCGATTTCAGACACTTATGAATGAGTAAAAGTGAAAAATTACAAAACATCTTCCAATCACAACTAATTAGATCTTGCATCTAGGTAATCAGAGGTCACCTTTAGAGAAATTTCATGAGAAAAAAAGAATTTCCCTTTGTGAATATACAAAGTAAGTTTAAGTTTATACTTCTTCCTACTCCTTTTCGGCCTTGCAAAATTCAGACTTGCGCGTACTTGAGGATAGATTCTGTTCATTTAAATGTTATTTTTTTTGTCTTATTTAGCTTTGTTTTGTTTTATTTTATTTCTTTGCATGTTCTAAATTAATTAAATAAATAAATAAATACTATTGTTGTCTGTTACAACTACTTCTACACATTCCTCATCCATTGGAAATACTGCTGTTTGTGCAGTTAGTTACAAACAGCACCCCAAAAGTTTATCAGACAAGCAAGTGATAAAAGCCAAACCCAAAGTGTAACATATTCCAATCATATTCCGGTTACTTTTTTGGGTATGTGTTTCCTATTGTATGACTCCTGAAATCTCCATAGAAAAAAAATGCAACAAACACTCACAATAACTGTTTTTAAGGTCATTTTAGTGCGTGTTTGGATACTGGTCACAAAACTTAGTAATGTGTGTCTCTGAAGAACAACTGGCACGATGCTGGCATGGCAACTGCCTCACAAAAGCAACAGCAACCTTGCAGTGACCTGTGGATTATCATGCTATATTGTCACTTAGTATTACCAGGCTCCAGACAACACCCGTGACAATATTGCACAATAATCCCCCCGCTGTCTCTCAGTCATTACTGCAGATAAGCATTCACCTGATGAAACCTCCCCCTCCCTCTCTCTCTTAATCCTTCTGAATTAAGAAAGAAGCCTGAAAAAAGGGACAGGAAAGGTGAGGGCAGAACAGGAAACCAGCCAGAGGAAGAGGAGGAAGGAGGCGGACGACGAAGAGGAGGAAGTAGGAAGGGAGCAATTCTGAGATAGACTGATTAGAGCGAACAGACAACGCAGCACTACTAGGGGGAGTGTGTCTCGTTTATAGCAATCCATTATTCAAGGAGAGGAGAATGGAAGGAATGAGAGGGAAAAAATGAGACAGATGAAGTAGGAAAAAGGAGAAATGCATAGAATACAGTTTGGCTGACTGACTCATGACTCTTGTTCTTTTCTCCCTTCTTTTCTTTGCCATAATGCGATGGAAAAAAATGTGAAAGGAGAAGCAAGACAAGATATGACAAGGTTGGAAAATCTATTGTCGAAGGCATACAAAGAGAAATTGGGTTTACACAGTTTCACTGAAACAGGACAGAAGGACTCATGGAGAATTGAACCAGATGAAGCAGTCTGTCTCAAACCCTGCACTGCAAAAAAGGGGTGTCTAAAAACAAGATAAAAACACTAAGTCTGAGGAAAAAGGTAATCAAAACAAGTGAAAGATCTGTCCATGTAGCAAGACAATTTCACCTGACAAGATTTCTTGAATTAAGATTGTTAAATCTAGAAATAAGCATGTCTACAGATGTATAAATAAGAAACAGGATAAATAATCTAACACTTCTAAATCTAAGTTTGTTTTTTTATCTTGGTTTGAACCAAATAACTTGCGGTGTGTTCACACCTGACGAGCATTATCTTTGGACCTCTGGTGATGTAATGATTGTGGAAGTCGTCTATTATCTTAATCCTGTGCAAATATGTCACGTCCATAATTTCTAAGAATCCAACATTTCAGCAAACACAGAGGTCGTATGATATCTGTGATATTATCTCTTGTAGAACAGACATCTACGTAATTTGGGGGAATTTGCAAGGTTTTTGTGATCCTCCATGCATTTATTGTAATTCCTGCTTGACAATTACCACTAGTAATTAAAAAATAAAAGTTATAAAGGAATTCTGAATGACAAAGTTGGAAGTTTGGTTGGAGGTTCATGTCTGGACATAGTGACTGGAAAGAAAACTCATTCAGAAAGTCAAACTCAGATCTTTAAGAAGAGCAAACTCTTGAAAAGTGATCAAATGGATGACATGCAAGGCAACATCAATGACAACCATTCTATCTTTCAACAGGCTCAACACTTATCTGTAAATGATAGACATAGTGATGAACCTTGACATCATACATGAAGGATAATGTCAGCAAATATGAATACATAGATTTGTTTCTGCCTTTGGAATGCACTGCACAAAACACAGATACGGGGGGTTGGTTTCTAAATAATCTGAAGTCTGCAGTTTAAACGAGAAATAACAGGGATTACATGTAAGATTTAGTGAAAGACAAGCATCAGTGAACATCAGTGGTGGCTGGTCCACTTAAAATTACTTTGAGAGAAGGGGCTCAAACATGATGTTAAACACAATAATTACAGCAAAAAATGTCTCAACTAAATCATTTAAATATAGTCATTTTGTGCTTTGTAGTTCAATATGTTGAATACATCCTCTTTCTGCTTGCAGGGCTCCAGCCAAAGGAGTGTGTATATAGCTCCTGATACTTGTCGGTGAACATGTGACCTGAGGCCTTGCCCTCATTGGTAAATTACGGATGTGGCTGCACCAACTGTGATAGGCAGCACATAGGAATAGTTGTTCTCATGTTCTTGTCTTCGTATGGTTGGATCATTTTTTTCAGGGTTACCAAATTACCTTTAGTAAGCAGCAGATGTTTTCTGGACTGCAGAAAATACATTATACATATTTCTGTCCAATTCAACCTGTTACATCTCTGTTTACACCCTTTCACCTGTGTGTGCTACATAAGAACAATGGTTTAACAGAGTACAGTATATGTGGTTCGCAGTGTAAGGATACCACAGAGCAACGGGGGTGAATATATGTCATATGGGTGTCACCTAGGAGACCAAAATGTGATAATTATAGGCAGCTTGGAATTTATAATTGTATGTCCAAAATAAAACCCATCCATCCATCCATCCACGGGGAGAACCCAGCCACCCTGTGGAAGAAACCCATTTTCACGACTAGTATCCAGGAGCTTATCCTTTCGATCACTACCCACAGCTCGTGTGACCATAAGTAAGGGTAGGAACGTTGATTAACTGGTAAATCAAGAGCTTTGCCTTTTGGCTCAGTTCATTCTTCACCACAACAGACCAGTACAGTGTCTGTATTACTGCCAACGCTGCCCCGATCCACCTGTCGACCTCGTACTCCATCCTTCCCTCACAAGTGAACAAGACCACAGGATACTTTAACCCCTCCACTTGGGACAGTAACTCTTCCCTGACTCAGAAAGGGCAATAACATGTTTCTAATATTATATAACTTTCACATTTTCTCCGAAAGTGCACCAGGTTGCAGGACCTTCTCTCCCTGTGGCACAAATAAATCCCAAAATAAAGGGCTCTAGGATACTGCACAGAGCTTACTGTACAAATAATTTCCTGCTGAAAATGAACTGCAGTATATCCCACTTTATGTAATATGCTTTGCAGTGGCAGATGAGTGATTACTCATGGGTCAGTTTAGCAGCCTGGCACCACTACAACTTGCCAAGTCACATCTGATGAATGTGTTCTTTGTGTATTCTTCACTCACTGGGAAGAACTCGCATGTTGACGACATCATGGTAGTTTGCATGTCTGTGACATTACTGTCTATGTACATGATGTGAACATGTCATATACATTAGATACTGATCAACTCTGCAGTAGCTATGGTTACTCAAAGTGAATACCAGTCAATTTTATTTATAAAGCACATTTAAAAACAACAGACATTGACCAAAGTGCTGTACAGATTCAAAGCAGGAATAGAAATAGAAAACAGATAATAAAATCTACACTAGTAAAATAAAATAAAATTAAGTAAAATTAATATAATACCAAAATATCAATTCTCAGTCCGGTTTAAAGGCCAAAGAATACAAATACAGTAGACTGACTGGTGCATTCATTCATTCATTCATTCATTCATTCATCATCTGAACCCGCTTTATCCTCACTAGAGTTATCCCAGCTACTTATGGGCGAAGGTGGGGTACACCCTGGACGAGTTGCCAGTTCATCACAGGTGAGATCAGTGCATCCCTGGAACTATTCTATCAAATTATAATAATGAATGGGACAACACATTTCCTATTAAATGGACTACTAATGTGAATGTTTTCTGTACTTCTTAACTGCATTAAAAAAAATGACGCAGAAAGACATATTTAGCATTACTCTGTTTGGAGACTGACACCCATCAAACAGCTTTGTGGAACCCAGCTGACACACGCCTCAGACACCCAGCCTTCAATGCCAACATTGGTTTGAAAGTTCTACCAGATGAATTCTTACTGTAAAACACAGGCTGGAAATGTGATTTTGGTTTCACTTATTTCTACAGTAGTGAGCATAACTTTATTAAGTCCAGTTGCTTAAAATACTAGTCTTAAAATACATCCTATCCTAGAACATGTCTTCCTAAGCAAAAGTGGTGTTCACCATTTTCTGCAGTTCTTTGTTCATTTTGTCAACATACAGAGGGCAGTGTGGCCACAGCATGGACTCCGATCACAGCTGCTCAGCACTGTTTTTAAAGTCTGTATCAAACCAGTGATCTCCTGTTTATCATCAAGATTTCTTTTCTAATTTGATTTCCTGTTGTTGCACAACCTTAATCAAGTGTTTGAAGAAGTGAGGATTGGCCCTCACAAAAACAGGAATATAATAAAAAGCACATACGCAATGGTTGAACTTCAAACAAACCAGGCATTCATCATCTGCACTCAGAGCTGACTAAAGGGAGGTAGAAAAAATGATGAGTGATGGAAAAGCACAAAACAGGGGTAACATGGCAAAAGGAGAGCCCTACAGCTGAGACACTGGAGCCGGGTTGCCAGACATTGGATTCAATGGACTACAACATGGATACACGGTCTGACAAAACTCAGCACCTCCTCAATTATGAATGACAGTAAAGTCAGACAGGTAGTGAATGAATGCCATGGTGTGTAATGTCTGTGTGTACATATATGAATGGAGTGGAGTAGGTACACAGCTTGAGTACCAATGGTGTATGGTGTGAATATAGTGTTATAAAAGGAAAAAATTAAACACATGAGTCAGGCAGAATAGCATCATGGGGAAAATCTTGTGTGTTTGTCTAAATGTGTTTCAATGACGCATTAGACAGAGAACCTAAAGTGTAAGATTTAGGTGGATTTGTGAACGAGAACACATAATTCACTGATTTTTCTGAACTGCTTAGTCCTTGAGAGGATGGTGGGGGTGCTGGCACCCAACGGGCATAGGGGTACACCCTAAACGTGTTGCTGGTATGCATAGATGAACAACCTTTCACTCTCACATTCACGCCTATGGCTGATTTACGTTGACTAATTAACCTATTCAAGAGTGGGTCTTCAGAGCTTAGATTTGAACATCAAACAGCAAATTCCACACAGAAAGCCTCCATTGGGTGCTGGGATTGTACCAAGCACCTTCTTGCTGAGAGGTAACAGTGCTAACCGCTGAACCACTGTGCCTCGCGTTTTTGTAATTAGGCTATTATTCAGAGTTACATAAAAATAAGAATTACACATTAATTGTTCTCTTTTTTTCACTTTTAATGTTGTTATGGCAATGTTAAAGTGCATTACCCATCATCCATTATGTCTAAGTGTGGATCAGACTTAATAGCCCCTTCTCTGAAAAGCCCATAAGTGACAAAACAAACACTTAACCACAGCCTTTCAAGTATTTTTTTAGCCACGATATGCCCCTCTTCTGCTGCTGATATCAGCTCAACTCACCTCAACTTGGCACAGCGTTTCTACTGCATTAGAGCAAAGACCACCAGGGACTATCACACACTAGTCCCACTTTTGGTGAGGTTCCAAGTGGGCAGAAGCGATATTAAATGTGGATTAGTCAACCCAGAGTCATCGCTGTGTCAATACTTTTGTGTCATCTTGCTGTGATATAGAATACTGTGCAAATTTTCACGCAGGCTCCATCTTGATAAAGTGACCACAGATGTCTAAACTACTATACTCTTGCATGAGGAACTGTTAATACAACCTTTCATTTTGGAAATTCTATCTTGCAGTTTTAAGTTACATCTCCTTCCATTGTTGCATCGTTTGTAGCTGCAGTCACACTGAAGACAACATCGCTGTAGTTTATGCTGCATCACTATGACAAGCAAGTTGTTTTCCTGCAAGTGTAATACTGTGGACTAGTGGACAAACCAAGTCCAGTCGTCTTGAGTTGAGGAGAGTAGAGCTGATTTTAGCAGTAGGAAAACATCAACAGTGTAGACTGGGTGATATTTAATTAGATGTTATCTGAAACTTCTCTGCTAGATGTCACTAAACCTTCAACCTTTAACACACTGACCCTTTTATTTGTGATCATTGTCATTACACTGCTTTTCTCTCGCTGGTGTAAAGAAAAATCCCCTAATAAGCTGTGTTGGGAATAACGTGTTGCAAAAATAATGTATTACAGTAACTGATTACTTTTTGCTGTAACGCAGTAGTGTAAGGCATTACTAATCAATTTTCAGTAATATTTTACTTGGTACATGTTCAATTGTGCTTGTGTTACAACACACTTTTCACCCATGATTTAATTGCTCAAATAAAACAACAACACAAAAACAGCAAGACCACGAAACCTTAGGGAATCAAAAATGCAGCAGGAAAGTTCTATTTCCAGTTGGTGTTCACTTCAGCCAATGGGTGAAGATGGCAGAAGACAGTACATTGGCCACATGGACGTATGCTCATTACTAACCCTAACCCTGCTTTACAGAAACTACTTAGCATGATCCATGTGATCAGCAATGACAAGGTAAGCTAACGTTTCCATGACTAGTTAGAATTCTTTATCAGCTGTGGATTTGTCTACCGGCGTCCTCAGCGCTGCGTTTGTTTGAACATGTAAAATGTTGGGGGGGGGGGTTCTACTGCACACGCTCCATTTATGACAAGAGTCAAGAGTCTGTATGTAACTTTAAAGTAATACAGGACTCATGTAACGCATTAAAATTCTGAGACAGTAATATTGTAAAGTAAGGAATTACTTTTAAATAACAGTAACAAGTAATATGTAATGTATTGCAGTCTGGATGTAACTTGCTCAACACTGCTAATAAGTTACTTCACACACACTGAGAGTAAGATGCTAACTACTCCCCCTCCTTTGTGCCTCACTCACTCTCTAATTATCTTTATAGTGAACATCTTGTCCTGTTACTTAGTGTTTCTGAAAACTTCACAGACAACATTTGAGGAGTTAACAGAGGGTGTTGTCCCACTTTTTTCCATCTCTCTTTACTTGCTTTTCTTGCTCCTTTCTCTGTCTCTTGTGTGCTCTCCCCTCTCTGTTGGTGGTGAACGTCTTGTCCTGTTACACTGTGTATTGGAGCGCCTCTCAGACTATGACACTTGAGAAATGAATAGGTAGTATCAGCACCTCTCGGAGAACAGGGGGTGCTCAGCTGCTGCGTGAAAAGGCTACAGTGTACTCGGCCCAGTGCCGCACTGAAAACAACTAATCCCTCAGTCACATTTTGACTAGAACACTGTGCTAGGAAACAGGGAACACGTCTCCCAAGTTAATGTGCCATTTTGACAACTTGGAGAAACTCCTGCCAAGAAGGTAGGAGCAAGGGGATTTTGAGTGAAAAAAGCTTAGGTTTGAGCTGTATGGGTAGTACTATACTTTTGGCTGCGTGACGGCCAAGAATAGCACTGCATCACTGTGTTGACACTGCAACCTCCACACACACCCAGCAAAACAAACAAAAAAACCCAGCTGTTATTTTGATCTAACAGATGAGAAGAGAGGAGGGTGATGGGTGAAAAATGCCAAGCTAACATTAGTGTGAAGTTACTGAAAATAAAACAGACTTCATGAAATTTTTACAATAAGGCAAAATGGTGTAACAACATGATCAGAATACATTGACTGATATATTTAACAACAATATAGAGTAAACTTTCATAATGCTGCTAATCAAAAATTATCCTGATATCTGAAGGAAGAGGGTTCATTAGCTACATTTTTTTTTTACTTTTACACTCCCTGAATAATTGTCCTTCTTCTCAATGGTAGAAATAAAAGCCAATCTTTGTGTCTCTTAATACCGTTCCATTTTTGTTCAGAACATACTCTTACAAGAGGTTTGTACTCCAGACCATCACTAACAGGATACAGCAATGCTCTCATGGTGCCTAGTGCCTCTTGGGAAAGACAAAGTAAGGGACTGAGGGGAGGTGTGACTGTAGTCACATGGCAGTGAAGCTGAAAAGGATCATGCTATGCTCAGCATATTCAAAATAAATTACATTTCTGCATCAGGACTTTACATTGCAAATACTGCTATTCTTGCAAAGCTGATCCAGTCAGAGGAGTTCTGCACAGAGGCAGGAAAAGGGTGGTAAAAGTTGTAAGCTGTACTCCATCATTGGAAGTGTTTAAAATGAAGAACTCCACATTAAAAGAAAATTAATATGGTTAGTTGCAGTGTCACATCCTGCCTATACATGTCTAATACATTGTTTACTTTAAAATTCCATTGGCTTCGAAGTCTTTGTGTACACCTAAAAGTAGCATTTATGTGGCATTCACATGTTTGCATAGTATATGCAACAAACATCTGAGCATGTATGTGTGTTCCTGTGCCCGAGTGTGTGGGTTGGAGGCATGGTGTGTGTGTAACCACATCGCTCTCCTTCTCAGCAGCCCACCATTAAACCCTGGTGCCAGCCCTCTCCCAGCACACCAGGATTAACAGCACTTAAATGGGCCTGTTAGTACACCACCTCCTCTTTGCCTCCCACGCCGACTAGCGCGCATGGCGCTGCCCACAGCTTTGCACTTGCCATGCACACTGCTTCTGTTGTTTTTTGTTCTCCGCTCGCCCCCAGCCACCTAAGCCTCCTCCAATAAACGTTGCTGAAGTGTTCTCAGCAGGGGGCTAAGCTCAGAACATCCTCTATTTTACAGACCTATTGGAATCTGAGTGGATGACAGAGGGAGGAAAAGAGGAAGGGAGGGAAGCAGATCCTGAGACCAGACCAGATGGGCTATGAGCAAAATGTCAGTCTCTCTCTCCCTCCCTCATTCTTTTTCTATCTCTAGTTCTCCCTGTGCTTTGCTCTGTGTCTGGCAATCACATGGCCTTTGTGACAAATCATAAACAGAAGGACTAAAATGGATGCATGCAGGCACACACACACATTGTGGTGAGATGGATGCCCACCAATCAATAAAAAAAAAAAAAGGATTCCCATTTGAGTCTATTGGTCATAGCACAGCAGGAACAAAGACAGATGGACAAATGGATTGGAGAATGTAATATCTGTGTGTGTGTGTGTGTGTGTGTGTGTGTGTGTGTGTGTGTGTGTGTGTGTGTGTGTGTGTGTGTGTGTGTGTGTGTGCGTGCGTGGGTGGGTGCGTGTGTGTGAAGGAGATGTCTGTACCAGCAGTACCAGGGGGTATATTGTTCACAGCCATCTACTGGCCTCAGTGAGAAATTCCAGAAATTACTAGAGAGAAACAGAAAAGTGGGCCACAAATTGAAGAAAATAAAGCTTCTGGACATCATTAGATATAAACATGTGTCCCCAAGCATGAGGAATTAACAAGCACTTACAATTCCTCATAAATTTCTATATCACCTCTTGTTTGTTTTTATTTTCTAATCATAATGGAAGATTACATTATTGATCAAGCACGGCCAAAATATTGTTTTAGCTGAATAACTTTTTGGTGTCGATACATTTTGTATTATTTTAAAGTTACTCATTTTATCCAGAGCATTCATTGTCACAACTGGTAATAGCTAAACAGTCCTCCCCCTGTTAGGAGGGATAAAGGATATTGCCTGCTAATTCATATTTATACCATATGGCATATCATATGGTAATATGTAACTGCCACCTGACAGTGACAAGGATGTAAGGCATCATGCCATCATTGTGATGTTACTTCCTGTCTACTTTATCATATAACAGATGGAAGATTAAAAGAAGAGGCACCGTCCTGTTTCTTATTTAAATCATATGGATTACAGCAGCATATGGGGAATGGGTCGTGTGAATGCACTCATCAGAATGTAAAAAGGGGACACATTTGTACTTCTAGGCTGTAAAAACTGTTGAGCACATATGTTCTGTCATTATGGTGCTAATGTGAAGTTTTCAAAGGTTACAATAGGTCAGCCTCCACATTGAATGCACATGCACTGACTCAATACTGGCTTATCTTACTGAGGAAATATTACTTCAAATAAAAAGATTATCCTCTTGAACATTATTTTTAGATTACTGCCTACCTTTTTTATGTCATCAGGCAGTGGATAGATTGGACGACAGGAAAGAGACACCTTCATTTTCATTTCCTCCTCCTTCTCTTCTTCCTCCTCCTCCTCCTCCTCCAGCTCTTCCTTCAAAGGTCTCTCTTTGTCTCCTGGAAACAAGAAGAAAACCAGTAAAATTAGCTATGGATTTATATATAAAGCATCAGCTTTAATACTGAGGCATGTGAAGTTATGACTGCATTTCATTGCTGGCCTTTTTTACTTACAAAAAATCACAGAAAGATGAGTGGGGTATTATTTCACAAGCTATTATCAGGGTGATATGATTTACATTTTTCAAACACTCCAAGATCTATTGAGTTTATAATGACATAAAACCAATTTACCACTTGATAAATACTTAAAACTCACACATAAATATTAGAGTGTTACAGAAAAAAGCAATTTTTAAGTTTTCATGTCAACAACCCAAAGTTATGTGTACATACTGTGCTACCAAAACACACTGTGTATTTCTTTAGAGTCTAATAAATATGTCAAGTGCATTTTCATCCTCATAAAATATTTGCAACATCCTGTATGTTTTACAGCTATGTTTATTAGTTATTAGTTTTCGTCTTCCCTGCATGGTCTGGCTCATTACTGCATATCTTGGCATGTTTCCGTTACCTGTAATTCAGTGAAATAGTGAATAATGTGCCACCACCTCATTTATCCCCATCCATTTTCAGCACAAAGGTAAACAGAAGCAATTTCTCTTAAAAAAAGGTACAACTTATACTCATTTATATATTAAACACTAGTATAAAAGTATTTCTTAGACGGTCAACCAGTCCTCTGTTACTATGTTGTACAAAATATCACCCAGGAAAATAATAAAAGTGATGAATAGCACTTAGCATGTGAGGTTAATATGAGGCTAAATCCCTCGCGTGATGTCCAGCATATTAAACCCATTTGCTGTACACTCAATTCAATAGATTAATCAGTCAAGCTTATGGTATTAAGCTTATATACTTTAGATTATGGCATTTCACAGCTTAGGGTATTTTGGCTCCACAGCCATACATTAGCTTGTCAAACACTTGAAGGGCATCACAAGGTTTTACCAAGGACTAATTCAGCCTTCATGTGACATTTTTACAAAGGAAATTTAATGATGAAGATGTTACTTTGATTGTATCATGCACTCTTAGTTAAGAAAAATGCATTGTTTAAAATTAAGTAATGTCCAACTTCCCCTGTTGTGTAATAGCTGCAGCTGAGGTACAGTCATTATTAATCTGATCATGGGTGCAGAAGGTTGTGTGAGGAGAAGAGTACTGCAAGCCAAACCCAGTCTGTCTGTCTGTGTGTGCATGCTTTCAGGGCAGTTATCTATTAGCTCACCATTAGTGAGGGGAAAGCATCGCGCCAACTCAACACTTAACCTCAGATTAAATACCTCTGGCTAACTTAGGTCTAAAGGTCACTCCTATCAGATGGTCCCATGTGTACGGCTACATGCCAGACATAAAATGCCCTCGCAGACCCTCAGAGGGAAAGAGAGTGACAGGACACACATGAAAATCCATAGTACAAACACACAAGAATTCGGCCACAAGCATTTAGAACATAAACAGACACAAACTCTCAGCAACTTGACAACTTACATCCAAAGAACTCATAGCGAGGTTTAATTTGATACACACACTGACACATTTAAGCACTAACATGTAAGCAAGTGTGAACACATCTTTTGCATCTGTCACACTCATTAGTATATCCACACCAGTGCAGACACACAAACCCAGCTCTTCAAAGAAAAGGTTTCATGCTCATGCACGCTAATAGCTGGCTTGCCCCCTCTGTCTCCAGGCTCTGCATTTGAAATAAAGATCCTCAATGTCTGACTCACACACAACACAGATAAATTAGTAATGGCATGTGACAGCATTAAGCAGGCCTATTTTTTTTTTTAGATGGACACAGATATAAAGGGCTGATCTTGCATGACAACCATTCCCCTGTGACATTTTGTCCATTTTAGCCCTGATTGAACTATTAATCAGTCTAATGTGAGAGAGGCAAGCTGTTCATAAACTCATCTATTCTGCATGGACACATGCATGAGTCGTGACAGTAATATACACGAACATATAAACTCAAGAGGGCCTGCAGTACTTTATAGAGAAAAACACAAAGCACTAAGGGGCAAATAGTATTCTGCTACTTGTAAAGGGTAAGCCACAGATTCACTAATACACTTAACACAGTGAACTGGAAAGATATTTTTGTTGTTGTTTTTTATTTAGTTTTCATTTAGTTATTTTATCTGTAAATGATATTTGTCTGTTTAAGACTTTCTGCATCATGAAAGTTTGTGTGACAGTGAACTTCACAAAAAATAGGAGAGCATAAGGTCATAGGTTTGAAAGCAAAACATATAGCCTATTGATGGCATTATAAATATGACAGATTTTAATAATCAGCTAAAATTTACTTAGGGGGTCAAATGAGGGGCCATTTTTGTCAAAAAAAAAAAAAAAATGGTAAGAAATGCATAGAACTGTGTTGAAATAATGCTAATACATTTGTGCGCAGACTACTGATGTTATTTGACAGTGGAAGCTATATTTTCAGAAATATTGGATTTTGAATAGCACGTGTATGTGAAAACTTTTGCTGGTGGACAGATGTGACATTACCCATGATGATCTGGTCAGTACCAGTAGTTTATTAGTAATAAACTCATATACTTAGTATTGCTAACTATCCTCTTATTCATAAATGTTAGTATTGTGGATCTAAAACAATAACAGCTTAACAAAAACACAAAATGTGGCAGTGGACGGATGTGACATAGTTGTTACGGATCCCATCATACTGATGCTCGGCAGCCATGTCACTGTTTCCAGAAATGATCCCTGTGCAAAAAACTAGTATCAAAATTATTTATTGTATAGTTTATCATCATACTAAAGAGTAAATAACAATATAGAATTGTTATTTCTTTATAAAAAAAAATGCTTATTAGTAGAAAACTGTTGATTTAAAAAGTGACGTGTGTCATTCTTAATGTATGTATTGGCGTAACATAAGCAGGATGGATCAGCACCATACTCCATATTGCAACCTGTAAAAATAAAAAATGTGATATATAGTATATAATCTTGGAAGGAAAATTGGGGAATCTAAAAGAATAGAATATTTGTTTTTCAGGTAAATTCAGTTCAAACATAACTTGGCCATTTGTGATATGAAAATATAGCATTAATTATGATGAAATTGGACATTTTTGACCTGAAAACATAGTTCATATGACCATCAACATGTTGCAACAGAACTGAAATCCTGTAAATTTGCATAACTTGCGTTTACCAACACAAAGTTCCTTTGGGGATTCACTTATATTGATTTCTTATGCACAAAGACATAAATAAGATCTCTAAACAAATTTTAGCCGTAATATTACAGAGTACATAACAATAGCAAACAGGTCGACGTTTATAAGTTGTGTTAAATCATTATGATAAATATTTGCAAGTGCAGAGTTGTAGGCTGCTCTAAGAAGGTGGTTATGGGCATACAGTGGTGTTTCATTATAAAAAGTGACTTATTTTAGTCCCCTTTTCATCAGTTTTAATTAAAGTAATGAAATAGTTAAATTAGCTACGGCGTAGGTTAAATGCTAACATTGTAACATCTCTGACATGCATTAATCATATCATAGAATTTTTAACAACGTGCGAAAATTATAAACGTTTAGTTACCCATAGTCAATGGAGGTGTTCGAAGAAGGAACGAAAAAAAATCAATCAGAACACTTCAGTTTTGGCTGGAGTTTTCCCTAACGTGTAGAGTGTCCTGGCCGTTTCTATGGCAACGACGCAGCATCGTAACGTAGCTACGCAGTACAGTGAAACACGGAAGTGTGAGTGAACACCGGAAGTTTGACATCAAAATAAAAGAAAATAGTGAAGTATAAATTATTCTCTTTGTAATTATGTAATAACATCTAAGAAGATATTCCCCATCACCCTTAGGCATCTTTAGTTGGTTATGTCACCATCACCATCTTAACCCTGTTGTATTTCAGGGAGATAAAGTTCTGCTGAATATACCTAAATTACACTTTTAAGGAAGAAAGCCATATCATTGTGACCAGTTATTGCACTGAGTGAATCACAGAGTTAAGCCAACACTTTGTTACAATTAGAACTGTTCATTCTGGATTTGTGAATAGACATGTATTCATGCTAACATGCATCCTCTGTGAGACATTCTATACACAAGTTAGCAGCTACATTCTTTTTCTTGTCTTCAAGAAACCATGTTCATAATTGTTGGTTATAGACCAGTATTTACAGATATAATACATACCAGTGATTAAATAAAAATATAAATCAAGTCTGCCCAGTTAGTCCTGGTTATGTCTGTTATTGTCTGGTCATTAAAAAGAAACAAGAACATAATCCTCATAATGCCAAAACATTATATGCACAGTATCAAATGTATGAAAACTCCCTCCATTTTTGATGGCTTTTAAAATTAATTTGTCCAGTACATTCTGAAATGTATAAACTTAAAACCTGCAAAAGAACAACTAAATTCTATATCATTTCCAAACTAATTGAACTGTAATGCAGTGCCTCTTAATTCAGACTGGAGACCCACTTTTGTTATTTCTACAATGTTGCCTATAAAGTTGGAATAAAATATGTTTATTTGTCCTCATGAAATGATTGTGACAATAGGATTTATTCTTGATTGATAAAATTTGACTGGGACTCAGTATGCAATCATTGTACCTGGTCAAAGCTGATTACTAAAGTGTAGAAATAGAAATAGAGAGAGGAAAGTGTCTGAAAACAAAATCATTCCAACTTTCTTTTTGTCTCACTCAGGCTCATTCTCATGTTCTTGTCTGACTGCCTGGTTATCTGAAAACTTACTTTCTAAATAAAGTATTTAAACCATAGCATTTTGTGCAAAATGTAAATGAGACAGAAAAAAGCATGAAGTCACATTCACTGAGCTCCACTTGCTTGTTTGCATGCATAGGGCACACACCATGCTGTGTTTGGGTTGTGTGCATTTTATTCATTGTCTCAGAAGTAATGTGACATAATGGCCAGACATTCCCAAAGGGGCTTTTACACAATCATTTCATGGTAATAAATGATTTGGGCAGACATCTTTATGTATTTTATGTGATATCATTGCACAGTTTTCTGTGTGGCCAACCAAACCGAACCTGTGTCGGGATTTGGGTTAATGGCATTTACTTTAAAACAGAGAGACACATAGAGAGAGAGAGAGAGAGAGAGAGAGAGAGAGAGAGAGAGAGAGAGAGAGAGAGAGAGAGAGAGAGAGAGAGAGAGAGAGAGAGAGAGAGAGAGAGAGAGAGAGAGAGAGAGAGAGAGAGAGAGAGAGAGAGAGAGAGAGAGATCCTTGCATGATTTCATTTGGGATGGATGTCATGCTATTTATGGACCTGTCAGGTAATCATGCAGACTCAGTCACTTTGATGCAAATTGCAATCGCCCACTTTTGTCTAGTCTACATTCTGTGCTTTCTTATCAGCAACCATGGCAAAAAAGAAGAAGAGGAAGAAAAAGAAGAAACTCTTTCTGTGTTCCCCCATACTACCTCTAAAACTGTGCCATGTCCTCAAATACCCCCATAGCAAGAGCAGCAGAGGAAGTTAGTAGCATACTGTAGATTTAACACTGCCATTTAAAGCCTGTAAACTAATAAGCATTAACTGGACCTCAATTTTAACTTCATATGTCAGGTACATAATTAATCAGAGGTGTTTTTTGTTTTAAAATAGGATTTACCTCATTATTCTAATCACATGTGTATTTATCAGAGTGACATTTTATTTGCTACGATAAAGATAATTTTATCTTAGCTTATATCTGTTTCACTTAAGCAAATACAATTATTGAATTTGGCAATGTTAATAGTTGATGCAAGTAAGGATGTACCAAAAAAATAAACTAATTAGTTCTCTTTGTTAAACTAGACTGTATTTTTGGTGGCCTCTGTGGCAAAGGCAAATTAACCTAATTTGGGAAGGTGCACTCAGTGTTTTAGGGGCATGGAGCCTGCAGGGACAGGGAGTTTGGCATCTATTGAGTCTGTTTCCGGCACGCTATGCTTTGTGGGCAAGTGTATAATGAAGCATGCTGAGTATGTGCTTGTATGCGTGTGTGTAAGAGGAGAAAGAGAAGGAGCAGGAGGGGGAGGGTAGACAAGTGAAAGTGTGTGTATGTGTGTGTGAGTGTGTGTGTGTGTGTGTGTGTGTGTGTGTGTGTGTGTGTGTGTGTGTGTGTGTGTGTGTGTGTCTACATGCACGGATTTAAGAGGGGAGGCAGAGGAAGGGTGAGTATGACCCACTATTCTTTTCTTTTTTTGGCATGAAATGACTAATATTGTCACGCTTGACATATTTGGGCTAGGTTATGCAGGACAAATCTAATGGCCAACCATGCAGGTTCAACTCACCAGAATTCTCACAACATATTATCAGCACTCAAACAAAATTATAGATGACAATGAAAAAGGACCTATTATGACATATACCAACATGCAAATCATGTCAACCTGTTGTGTTGTTTTATCGTGTTTAGCTCCGTTCCCATAGCCTCTCGTTGGGCCTATATCAGTGGTGTTTTAATATGTTTTGATACTGATGATAGCAGGATTTATTAAAAATTGAACAGAAGCATTTATCAGGGATAATATTTTAAAGTTATTTGCTGATTTTTACGCAAATGTTTTATAATAATTGGAAATGCTAAATTTCCAGTTGTGTGTTGCAGAAATGTCTGCAGGGGCCCCTACAAAGAAAGAAAAGTCAGAAACACTTTTAACAGACAGTCAGGTTTTCTCACCACAGAGTTCACAGAGTTGTAGACAGAGCCACTGAATAATAGTACAGTGTTTGCAGTTTTAAAAGCTTTTAAAGGTAGACCATTCAAACAAACACACCCCTAAACCCTTCTTCACTCCATCAGAAGCTCCGCCCCAAAATTCCCAGACGTGCATTGAGGTTTTATGTCATTGCACAAGCACGAACACCCACGTTTCAAAAAAGAAAAAAGCTCCCCATTGCTGACTGGCTGGAATAGTACTGTGTAAATCGATCCTTTCTTTTTTTCTTGTTTAAAGACTCAAGGTTGTGTACAAACTGTAGTGCATATGACAAAATGGAAGTTAGAGGAGTCTTTTGATGCAATCACCACACCTTCACAGGGGGCTATTCTGCCCAGAATTTCATTATAGTTATTGAAATTGAACACTAGAAAGTTAGATGTCTGTAGGGCAGAGATACATTTGTCTTTAACTGTGTTTAGAAGCACTTGATTGCAACCTTGAGTATTCTGCACCGGTTTTGAATGTTATTTGCATATGTTCTCAGAAAATGAACACGTGTTCCATTCATGAAAGGTAAGACACATGTAGAGGCATTATTGAAAGTATTACATTCTAATCATTAAACCAAGAATGGTTGAATTTACTGGATTATTAATCTGTGATATTCTGAAAATACTGGTGCTTCTCATCATCAGTTTCTAAGGGGCAGAGGCCAAGATACAGTCACAGAAAAAATTATTAGACCATCCAAAGTCATCAAAAACAATAGTTATGCAATCAAGTACTAATGCCTGTGTGTATCATGTGACTAAAACAGACAGAAAAGAAAACATGGAATGCCTAAAAGCACTGTTTTTGTCAGTACAATGCCATAGCTATCGATGTAAGAACTTAAGTGATTTTGGTTATTATCAAGAAAACCATAAATGGCTACATATCAGCTCTTAAATTAAACTCTTATGCACTATTTTTGTTGTTATCATTATATTTGTCCAAACAAATGTACCTTTAGTTGTACCAGGCATTAAAATGAATAGGAAATTGAAGAAAACAAGGGGTGGTCTAATCATTTTTTTCCCACACATCCTGGAGTATGACCATGTTTATTGGGTTTATCAGGCTATTCCCACAGGTGGATATAGTCTGACTTCTCTCATATGCCCCTTAGTATGGCTCTCCAGAAGCCCAGTACATAAAGCTATTTGGTCAACAAGTTGAAATTTAACATTCTTCATGGAAAACATTTGCACTGCATCCTACAAATGTAAGAGCACAGGGACCATCCAGCTTAATATCAGCACTCAGTTCAAAAGTCTGCATCTGTGATGGTATGGGGGTGCATTAGTGTTTTTTGAATGGGAACGTGCAGATCTGGAAAGAAACATAGAGTGATGAAAGGTCCACATGATGTTTTTTCCTGAGAGGGCATTGAATATGTCTACAAAACAATACAGAAGCTCATGCAGTGTCCATTACAAAACCATGGCTGCAGAAGAGTCTGGGTGCTGAACTGGCCTGGCCTGTAGTCCAGACCTTTTACCAGTTGAAAACATTTGGTGAATCATGAAATGAAAACTATGAATGTAACAAACCCTGTTGAGCAGCTAATATCTCATATCAGACAAGATACCTCCAGCAACTGACTTCCTCAGTTCCCAGACATTTACAGACTGTTGTTAAAAGCAGAGGGGGTGATACATAGCGGTAAACATGGTCCTATCCTGACTTTCTGGGGATGGAAATTAAAATGGCATTTTTTCTTGCTTGCATGCATTTTCTTATTTCAAACATTTGATTTCTAAGTTTTCTATGTTTTCTTGTGAATAAAATATAAGTTGTGGGATTTGCAGATCATTGCTGTTTTATTTAAGTTGTACACAGTATTCTGACAGGAACAGGTATGTTCATGATATGTCATTGCAAAGGAAGTACACGTGTGGCTTTACACTGTTTTTCCATAGATTAAATTATTCATCTTATTCATGCTCATATTCAAGAGGCCTCCACCAACCTAGGATGTCAGCTGGTCTGGAGGAAGCAACTTGCACACATGAATGCAATGAAATAATTGAATTATATGGTGCTTCAGTATTGTGTTAGTGGATTAAGACATCAAGAAAATGTTTTTACCTCTTCCAAGAGGTATTGTGATCACTTTGCTTTGTGTGTTTGTGTGTTTGTGTGCCTGTTTGTTAGCAAGATAACTCAAAAAGTTATGGATGGATTTTCGTGAAATTTTCAGGAAATGTTGATACTGGCACAAGGAAGAAATGATTAAATTTTGGTGATCAGGGGCAGATCTGTCTTGGCAGAGGTCTGCGCTCTCCGAGTGCTTTTCTTGTTCACAAATGTTTTTGTCACGGATAAACCATACACTACACATGTTGAAGCCAGGAGTTCTGGTTCTTTGCACGATCTGACCATATTTGGACAAAAAAGGTGAAGCTATAGGACTGATGGGTAAGCTAATGCTAAATAATAGCTTGTAAAATGGTAAAACAGTTAACTTCAAACATTTGCAACATTATTTGAGGATATTTTTATTGTGATTTTTGTGTGAATATAGTGTTATAAGCTAATAGTCTATCACAGTTCAGGCAAGCAAACACATAGTCATTTATATTTCACCTAAAATCTTGCTAAACAACCATGACAATTACTGATTTACTGTTTTTAGAGAGAAGTTCAGTGTAAGTCAACGGGAGCCAAGCTTTTTTTTTAGAATGTGTGTTGTGGTCATTAGCAGTAGTACACTGTTTATTCACTTCAGAGGCTGCAGTCTTTGTCCTTTGTTATAAAAATTTAGAAATGGTCACACTGAACCCTCGTTTTAGCGCACACTGTAATAGATAAGAAAAGTAAGAACAGGCACATAACTTCTAAAGTTTATGAACACATTTTAGTCAGTGAGGGAAACAGCTCAGGACCAAAACCATTGAGTACTTCATATAAATGTGTCTGTCTACGTATGTGACAGTGTTATTACTTCTGCCTGTTTTCCTCCAGGTCTGTCTGTCTTCTGTCCTTCACTCTGTCTGTCTGTCCAGTCTTTTTTTCTGTGCACTCGTCTTCCTCCTCTTGAATTTCTACATGGCTCCCTACTTGCCTGCCTGTCTATCTCTCTGTCTTTTTGCTTATCTGCAGGACTATTAAGTGTGTGTGCATGTGTGTGTGTCTGCTAGTGTGTGTGCGGGTGTGTACTGAATGGATTTGCATGAGAGCCAGTGGGGTGACCCTGCTCTCTCACGCCAAGGCTTCTGTGGAACAAATAGGACTAGTCGGATGTCGTGACAGCACTCACATCAGTTTAAATAAGAGCGCTGTGCTGCAGCCGCGTGTGTGTGCGTCAGTGTGTGAGTGTGTGTATTTAAGCAAGCAGCCAAGCACGCATTTAGTCAGAAAAGCTTTGCAAGGCTTTGTATGTGCATGTGTGTCTATTTTTGTGTGAATGATTGTGTATTTCAGCCATTAAGCATGCAAAATCTTGTGAGGTTTGAGGTTTTGTGAAGAGGAAGACAGCAATATTAACAGTTTAATGAGCTCAGTAGGGTTCACACACACACTGACACAGAGGCCAAATGCTCCACCGAGTTCCTTTTGACGAGGAACAGGTTTGTCCTGTAAGGCCAACCTGGCTTCTAAATAAATGAACACTGTCATGAGGTTAAATAGAGTTCACTTTGACATACATCACTGCAATATAAATGAGCACGAACCGCAATTATGAGTCTAACACTGTATTATACTTATGATGCCCCGGAAATCAATAGAGGTGTGCCCATAGGACATAACAGACTTAATTACTTTAAATATTTTTAGATTGTTTGCCTCAAGAGGTTCCATTTTATGGCCTGTATCCTTATCAACATGCTCCCATTCTGTCATCAGAGATATGACTTATTGTTTGTGTTTGCTCCTTATTTCTGCTGTATATTTCCCTGTGAAAAACTTACAATACTTTCTAGTTATTTATAAACACTACAGAAAAAGCAGATTGACAGGCTTGCATAAAAGGTGTGAAAATGGTATGAGAGTATAATAAAAATGAGATGTTGTTTGTTAAGAATTCTTTTGATTTTTTTCTACTATTTTTTTTTTGTGTAAAACATGTGGAACAAACACTGAAATAACATCAAATTATATTTAAAAAAAAAAATGCATGGCCAAATTACAGCTTATATTTGATGTGATAAAATGTAGAGATATGTTTTAAACTATTTTAAGTATTTGCAGGATTCTTCCAGGGTGTCATCACTGTGTGGATCATAGCTGTTGTTTACTGTACCTTATAACTGTAGAGAATGTGTCATACAAATGTGTACTTTATACTTGACGATGATTACAGTTTTTGTCTTGGTGGTGAAGTAATTATGTTTTTCCAGTTTTAGATTTATTGTAGAATGAAATAATGTTTGTTTCCAAAGATAAACACTCAGTGTGCTCAGAGGGTGTGGTTCAAAGCTGTGTTACATAAAATCATTAAGGGTGGAAATTGCAGGTTGTGGACTGAGTCAGTTCAGCTGTTTTGGCATCAAAACGATCCATAATTCTCTCTTTTCATGATGATACATTATTTTATGGATCTCAGATGATATGAAATGATGAGTGTAGAAAAACTGTGTGATGAAAGTAAAATAAATCAAATGGTATCATTTTCTGGCATTTTATTATTATTATTTTAAAGGTCATAGTTCTAGGCACATGGCAATTATTGAACAACAGAGAGTAGAACATTACAGAGGTCAGAGTTAATCAATAAAAGAAGCCAAGTCTATAAAAATAAGCATTTTTGGGAGTCAGTCTTTTAGATTGGTAATTGGTAAATGAATATCTTAACAAACAACTACCAAACAGTATATAACATGACACAAAACTTTTGATTGTGAATGTGATTAACTTCATATCTAACAATAAATTGTCCTTATTTTAGGATAATATTACCTTAAAGATACTGTCCTGATAGGAAGTAAAATCAACAAAGCAAAAGGACATTTTAACAAAAGTTAACCATTGAAAATGTTATTGTTACCATCTATTTATGCTATGAAGTGATATGAGATTACAGCTAAATTTATATTCTTCATGGACTTTTCATTAATATGCAGCTCAATTCATTTCCATGTTTTTAATTTCAGTTTTCCAAAACTGTCAGTTCACTTTATGCTTATGTTTAACTGTTCCCCTGCAGCTACTCACAGATGATAGACTTGTTTTTTTTTTTTTTTTTTGTGTAATCTGTGACTTCATAAATAGCAAACTGGAAATATTATGAGTCTACTTGGAAATTTGACTCTAATCATAACTTTTGCCCTAAGGAAATCTTCCGTTTTCACTATATAGCTGCCATAAAAGAGGATAAATATTCTATCAGCAGAGTCTGGGCTGCCTCTGGGCATCCACCTCTGACCCTTTAATGTAGCTAAAAGAAGTACCTCGTACAAACACTGACGTATTTGGTTGTTTACATCGTGAGAATGAAAAAAAAATCTGTAGTCTTTTTATAGTAGAGACTCCCTGCAAACAAAGCTTTCATAAGGATATCAGGTAGTCTGGAGTTGGGATGCCCACACAGCTCCTGCGTCACCCACAGCCTGAGGCGTGACGACTGATGAAACACAAGGGAAATATGCGTCAGAGCGGCAGTATGAAGGAGATGCGTGTGATGCTTGCAGTGGATGACTGTAGCACTGGAAACTCCTTTCACTATAAGGCGAGTCACGAAGGCATTCATGTATTTTTTTTTTTTCTCTGAAGGTGTGAAGGGAGTCCTTCGAGCAGTATCGCAGCAGGATATCAGTCCTGTTGCAGGGGTGTTAGGATGTCAAACACAGACAGAAATGGCCACCCTGAGGCATCCACAATTCTGGTCTCCACTGAGAAAAAAACCAAAAAAAAAACAATGGACACGGAAGGAGAAAAGAGAGCAAGTCAAGGAGACAGAGAGCCAATGTATGTGCGCAACTGTGAGTGAACTGGCTGTGAGACATAATTACGGCAGATTAGTGAAGCCACACTGAGAACCTGAGTCGGAGCCGTCTGGACCCAGAGACAATGACCTCTGGGATAGAGACAGTCACACGGCACACACACACACACACACACACACACACACACACACACACACACTGAGGCCTGAGAGATACTCATGGAAAGAGGGATTTAAGTGGAAAAACACTGAGTATCTATAATCTTATCCTCTGCTAACAAATTCCAATTAAAGCTCCACATTGTAAGTAGCAGGATAATCAGTGGATGGATCCTATGGCAAGGTTCCACTATAGTATCAACGCAGTCAATGAGAATACATACATTAGCTAATTTGAAAGGAATTCTTGTTCTATTCTTCTGCACACATAGTAGAAGACGTGGTTATTCATTAGTGGTGGTCTGATAAAAAATGTCTTGAGCAACTTCTGCATGATGTCTATTAAAAGTTAAAATACGCTTCCTGGCCAAAAAAAAAAAATCACAAACAACATTTCACTAGATTGCCTTTAAAGATTAAAAGTTAATGTTAATGGTTAAGTCACTTTAATATCCCCAAAGCCAAAGTGAAATTCAGTATCTGCATTTTACTCATCCTAATACTCACAGCACCTAGCATTAGCATTAGGAATTAACATTTCTCCATAGTATATCAGCAGCTGTGAGCGGCCATTGAGGGTGCTTGGGGACCAACTCCAGATCTTCATCAGTACTATGGTTAAGGGGGACTGACAGGAGAATTAACCACCTGTTTTTAATGACGAGGGAAACTAAAGCATCCATGAGAAAACTTTTGTGGTACTAACCACAAATCATGACAGAAAGTGAGTTGGAAACAGTATTGTCAGATAGTAAATGACATATTATTGTACCAGAAGCTTAAGATTATCGTATTTTGAGGAAAATTATTGTACATACTCGATTTAACGTGTCTCAGAACCATCTGCTTCAGTGAAACATTACCACAGACCATGTATAGTATCTATATTATAAAAGAGAAGTGGACTCTGTGCGTCTTGGGCATCACACAAAATCTGGAAAGAGTTGACTGCTGCAGTTTGGCATACTTATGTATTTTTGGTCATGGAAGAGACTAGTTAAAATGGCAAGTTTCATACTGTACCGTCTTCATCCGATATCCGGTTCCGGGTCGCAAGGGCGGAAGTCTCAGCTAGCCGAGAGATATAATCCCTCCAGCGTGTCCTGGGTTGGCCCCGAGGTCTCCTCCCGGACAGACATACCTATGGCACCTCCCCAGGGAGACGTCGAGGCATCCTCACTAGATGCCTGAACCACCTCAACTGGCTCCTCTGGACATGGAGGAGCAGCTGCTCTACTCTGAGTCCCTCCCAGATGTCCAAGGTCTTCACCATATCTCTAAAGTTGACCCCAGCCACCCCGCAAAGGAAACTCATTTCAGCCACTTGTACTCATGACCTCATTCTTTCAGTCATTACCCAGAGCTCATGACCACAGGTGAGGGTCGGAATATACCGTACTTTCCAGACTATAAGCCGCTACTTTTTTCTCATTTTAAACCCTGCGGCTTATACAGCGATGCAGCTCGAGTATAGATTTTTATGGGCTAATGGCCACCAGGGGGCGCTCTAGCAGGAAGCGCAAAAGTGAGACAGACAGGTGGAAGAGGTGATGTGAAGAGGAGAAGTTTTAATCTTAACTTTTAACAATCATTTTGCACATCATGCACAAACCCTCATCATGGAAAGCACACGAAGAAATGCATATTTTGCAGCTTTTAAGTTAAAAGCAATTGATGTGTCTGTCCAAGAAGGAAATAGAGCAGCAGCACCGAAGTGCCATTGAGCAACAATGGAGGAGAGATGTAGGTGTGTGATGGAGCCTTTGAGGCTGTTCAACTGAAGAACACTGAAGAAGACGACTGCAGTGGTTTCAATGCGCAGAAGGAAGATGAAGATAGAGATCAATGACTTTTCTGGGTTTTTTAACCAGCTGTGTTCCTGCCATTTTACTGCTGTGTTACAGGCACTGTTTGGAAAAAAGTAGTTAAGGTATGGAAATACATATTTAAATAATTTTTCTGTTTACCATTTTTCTGTGTAAATATCTCATGTCACAACGTGGACACCTGCGGCTTATAGTCAGGTACAAGTTAAAGTCAGTCGCGACTTATAGTCAGGTGCGACTTATATTCTAGTGTGCCTTATAGCCCGGAAAGTACGGTAGATTGATTAATAAATTGGGAGCTTTGCCTTTTGGCTTAGCTCCCTCTTCACCACAATGAACAGGTTTAGTCTCCGAATCACAGCAGACACCGCCCCGATCCACCTGTCAATCTCCCGCTCCACCCTACCCTCACTGGTGAACAAGATCCTGAGATACTTAAATTCCTCCACCTGAGGCAGGACTTCCTCCCTGACCTGGAGAGGGCACTACCTTTTTCCAGCTGTGGACCATGGGATCAGACTTGGAGGTGCTCATTTTCATCCCAGCTGGTTCACACTCGGCTGCAAACTGCCCCAGCGAGAGCTGGAGGTTGCTGCTCGATGAAGCTAAGAGGACCCCATCATCCACAAAAATTTGAGACAAGATCCTCCTGCCCCTGAACTCAACCCCCTCCACCACCTGGCTGCACCTAGAAATTCTGTCCATAAAAGTTATGAACAGAACCAGTGACAAAAGGCAGCCCTGGCAACTATCGACCGTACCCTCTTCCCAGTACCCTGGCATAGACCTTACCAGGGAGGCTGAGGAGTGTGATCCTCTTATCATTGGAACACACCCTCTGGTCCCCCTTCTTAAAGATGGGGACCACCACCCTGGTTTTCCACTCCAAAGGCACCATCCCAATGTCCATGCAATGTTACTGAGACATGTCAGCCAAGACAGCCCTACAATATCCAGAGCCTTGGAATACCCAGGGCAGATCTCTTGAACCCTCAGGATTCCACTGCCATGGAGTAGTTTCACTACCACAGCAACTACTGAAACCTTCAACTTTCAGAATCAAAAATTAAAATCACAATCGTGTGTCCATTCAGATAACATTTCATCTGAACTGCTGAAACCATACACATTTAGGATCCAAAATTACAATCATGTGTCACTTCAAATGTTTACATCTCATGTTGCCATGCAACGCTGTGCTTCACTCGTGCAACATTGTGCATCATTCGTGCTACATTGTGTGTTGATTGGCTGTCAGGAGGCATGTGAGACAATGCACAACATCAGGTGCAGTGCAGGATGTATCCTGTTTGTGTTTGCTGATGGCCATGTATTGAAGGGGTCAAATTATTGTACAATATGGGATTTTTAGAATTATTGATTACACATCATACAAGAGGGTGACATTATCGTACAAGAACGATAATTATCGTACATCTGGCAACACTGGTTGGAAATGCTTACCCCTACATTATTGCACCACTCTTTATTTTTGATAACAAGACACATTTGATATGGCATTGTTTATACCACAGAATGTTTATGCAATGTCAAAATAAATGTTACAACTATCATTTCTGTCCAGTGATGCATTAATTTGTTACCAATAACTTGAATTGATAATGGGGAAGTCAGATTACTGTGTGAAGTCTTCTCCACCACATCCCCAAGAGTCTCAATGGGAGGTTTCAGGTGTAGTCTCTGGTGACCAATTAGAGCCTGATGTATGCTGGTGCTGTCATCTTGGAATTTGTCTGTGTCATCAGTCAAAATCCAAAATGTCAAAAATGCACTGATGTTGAACCTGGTTAGTATATTCAGATTCAGCTGAACTCATTTTATGGACATATAAATGCTGAACCTTAATCTGACCAACTGAACACTGATCATAGAATTGGTCTCACAGGCTTGTACTGCAGGCACTAGGCATGATGGGTAATCACTTCATTTGTCTCCTCTTACCCTGATGTACCATCACTCTGGACCAGGGTCAATCTGGACTCATTGGACCAGATGACCTTTTTTCCATTGAAACACTGTCTTTATGCTCTATATATCAAACTGATGGTTGTTCAAGACATGAGAACCTACTCATTACATCAGCTTGTTGCAGCTGAAACATATCAATCACTGAACTAATTATCCAGTGGAAGGATCTGAACTATTTGCTTAGTTAAATCAAGGTGGGAACTATTTTTGGCCTTGCATTGTACATTGAGGTAAAGCTTCAGAAGCTAAAATCAGGAGGAGAAAATACCACAATGTCAAAATACAGACTTTAATTGGCTGTGATATTTTTTCATGCCACTATGGAAAAGAGAAGACATAAACTTCCATGTTGTGCCACAGAGTAGAGCATTAGAGTCATATCTGAGGAAATCAGGAACTACAACTGTCAATCACAACCCTTCCAATCTGAAATCACCTATGATTACCAAAGGTTCATGTCATGAGGAAGATTTTCTACAGCTTGAAAAAACAATACACAGAAGTGGGTAGAATTCAGACTAATTGACTTATAATATGCTGAAAGCTGCCTGATGACAACAAAAGAAACTATCAAGCACTGCAGCTTTAAGGTCATAGATTTATCCACAGATGCACAAGAGTCATGCCCTTGTATTGGAGGTTTAGTCGACGGCTCTTGGAAGTTGACATGTTTGTTTGACAGAACAAAGAACTTTAAGTCTTCTGTTTTCACTCAGTTCTTTTTCCTCCTCCTGTGAAAGACTGACAAACAACAAAGAATGCATTTTTTCCCTTTTCTTTCTACAGAAAGCCTTTTTAATTTCCTCCTCATTACTCTGTGTGTGTGCGTGTGTGTGCGTGTGTGTGTGTGTGTAGGTGTGTGTGTGTGTGTGTGTGTGTGTGCAGCGCTCTAGTCTGTCATCTCAATCTGATCTCTATCACCCATGGCTGTCTGGCTGGAGTTATCTAGCCAGAGGACCACCCTGGCTGAAGGAAAGAAGAGTGCAACACAGGAGTGACACACTACTCTTCTTCTTACATACTTTTAAGACATTTTCTTCCCACTTTTTCTGTCTGTGTTTCTCACTGTTCATTAACACCTGACCCAGTGTCCTCACCTCTCGCTTCTTCCTTTGCCATCAACTCTATATTTATCTTCTCAGCACCTCTGTTTCATCCATACACTTTTGTTCCCTGTTTTAATTGTATCTGTCATACCTCCTCCTCCTCCTCCTGCTAATGCTTGTCGTACATGCACATTAAGTGTAGAGGTGTAAATGTGTTCTTCTGTTATCAATAGTGGGGAATAAAAGGTAAGCAAAGCCTACACTTGTGTGAAACAGCATCACTTCATTGTTTTACCAATAGCAAGGAAATGTACCAATAATTACCGTTGTTATAGTTGCTAATCGTTTTTTTTATGCTGAAGACGGATCAAATGACTGTATCGTGAAAGAGATGACTCACTGAAGACTATCCTTAGTATCATCATGACGAAGCGTTTTTGTATTTTTCACTTCATTGTTCAGATATAAAAACAGACATCATTCCTGTCTTAGTTTAGGTCCGTTTACTGCATTCTAAATCTGGAATCTGGTTTCCACTTGCAACAGTAGTTTCAGAGGTTTACTGGATATGTCATCTCCATATATATATACGTATATGTAAAATTGTATTTATTTATTTATTTTTCTTCTTTTTACATAAAATCACAGGATTTAACAGCTTAACTAATGAATGTTATTATAGTGAATATTACACTCAGGTTCATGAGGTACCCCAAATGAAACTGCAAATAAAAGTTAATGTAGCTCCAATACTCCTGGATGAATTGATATGTCACAGTTTGTTTTTGGTGCTATAAAGCTACTATCTGTACCAACATATGCATTAAATAAATAAAGTATATATAGTGAAAAGTCATGTAGATCCAGTACCTACTCAGACTTATTGTTTGTTTTGAGAGATATCTTAAAGTGTGATCAGTAAATTCTGTTTCATGCAGCATCCATCCCAGGCAGGTTGAAGAAGGTTCTTGTCACCTACTTTGTGTCAGTGTTAACAAAAATAACCAGTGTGAGCAGTTAAAGTTAAACTCTCCATCGTACTGCTAATGGAACACTAGATAGTAAACCAAAACAGTGCCAACTCATGTCGCAAGTGGCCCACCCTTTGTGTCAGCATTGATGGTTCCTTCCTCACTTCCTAACTGTGAGATAAGGAGTTGGTCAAGCCCTTTTGGAGGGGTGTGTGTCTTAATCAAGATCACTCTGTACAGAAACACAAGCAGAGTGAACAAATTAGACTTGGCAGAGACAAGAGCAGAGTTTATTAGGAGTGGGATCTCAGAGGGCTTACAGGGATATGGCTGTCTGCTTATATACAAAGATACTCACTTTAATGTTGCAAGTGATGTTGTTTTGTCTCATATTGACTCCTGTTACACTCATGCATGGCATTTTCTGCCTCAATACAAAAGTAAAAATCATAGAGGTGAGAAAAGAATGTCTCCCCTATAAGCCAACAGGTCTAGGGATGATTCACATCACATCCTGCTCTTTCTCTGTATTTGCCTTCCTATACCTGCCGAGCTCATTCTTTGTAGTTAACATCTGGCAAATGAATCTTTAATTCATCCTAGGCTAAGATCCAAAATCAGATTATAATCCTTTGATCGTTAAATTTACGAGTCAAAGCTGAACTTGACAGTGTCAGTCTGATCTTTCTGCATGGGTAAGCAAGGGGTTTGCATCTGCGCTGTCCCAGATCCATTTTCCCTAATGCTCGCTGCATATCAGAGTTAATTAACACATACAGGAAAGACACACATACTCTGAAGAGCATCTCATACACACACTTGAACGGATGTGAGCGCTCACTGTCACATATATAAAAGCACACACATGGATTTATACAAACACACCCCTTAGCTAGCCATGAATGCCTTCTCTGTGGTAGAAAGTGCACATTAACACATCTTTAAAACCTGACATTTGTATCACTCCCTCTCCATAACCCCCCCCCCCCTCCCCCTCCCCTTGCTATTTTGGCCGTGGTGTTGTTGACTCAACTTGAATCCCCAGCTACTAATTAAGCATTTGTTTTGAATTTTCGTCTTGATTTTGCCTGGTCGTACTTTTCCCACATTTGCATGTGAAGCGTAGGCACGCCCAGTCATTAAATCTGTGTCAGCGCTCCCGGGAAGTACGACACATAAATGACACATGAGAAAGACAGACACAGAGCAAGAGGAGAGCTGACAGATTATCAACACCAGGAACTTTACAGGTTGAGAGAAGAAGTTTAGGTTCATGACGTGGGTGTGATTTTGTGCTTTCACTTCGGACATGCTGTAACTAATACATCATTTCCAGGGTTTGTGTTAAAGTAGGACACTAGCTGCGAGACTAAAGATACAGCATTGTATAAATAAAGCTTGTGACATGCTGCCAACTTTAGATTCCCACTCATCAGTTGAAGTCATGAAAGGTTCCTCAGCTCCAGCCTACAAACACTCACGCTGCAAACAGAGCTTCACTGACGCATGCACTGCACATGTCTGAGCATGTGTACTCACACCAAACCACACTCATCACCTGTATAGATGTGTGTCCCTGTGTACGTCTTAGTGTGTAAGTGTATGTGTGTGTGTGTCTCTTGTGTTGCCTTGACAACCTGCTGCCGTTTCTCTTTTTGTTTGCCCTTGGAGCCAAGAGCGGACGCACACCAACGCAGGAGCAGAAATCAGAACAGAGGGAGGACGGAGAACGACATCATCCCGGGCTTTTCATCCTCACCTCTCCAGTGAACAACACCCACGGCTCTCCCACCTGCTCTCACCTGTCAAGCAACAAATGTAGGCTGATCATGCTGATACGTCTATAGGGAAGTGAAAAAGAGAAGGCATCTCTGTATCTGCTCTCAGAAAAGGTTCAGCTGTTACACCGTATGAAACATCAGGGTCAGTGGTTTGTGTCAGCTCCTGTGTTTGGCTTTACACTCGCAACAATTATGTCATATGCTCAGATTAATTCTGGAGGAAGAAAAAAGAAAAAAGAAGAGAAAAGAAAAGATTTATGTGAACACATGCATGGCTCTAAAACAAAGACATCAGATTATAAAGAACTAAATGCCTGATTATGTGAAATTTTCCACAGTGAGACATTCAATCATGGTTTATTCAGCAACAGCCCTCTACTCGTGTCTAATTCTAAATGTAATGTGTTTTAAATGTGCATTCTTGTTATCCTGCTGTAATTAGTTTTAATGAACATTATTCATTTCTTTTAACTGTACTCAGGTCTCACTTCATATTTTACTTTGTGTCACAAATCAGCATTCACTACAAACACCATGATTCTTATGTGAAATTGATGTCCTTATGTACATGTATCTGTTCCAATCAAATAAACCATCCATCCATTTTCTGAACTAATAACATAATCAAATAACTTCTGGATTTGTGTCGTAACTCTTCAACATGTAGCATGAACACTTGGCTACATTAACATGAAAATAACTTCTAGAAAAAAATTATCAATTGTGTATGTTACAACAAAACAAAACTATATTTTTAGTTGAGCTTGTCTTTGACTTAATGTACTATGTATATCCTGTTCACGTAACTTTTCATTGTATGCCACAAATGCCATCTGCAGCTGTGTTTGGCAGTAAACATCAGTTGGCTAGTTAGTACAAACAGCTTAAGAATGAAACACCCACAGTTCTCACAACATAAAGGGAGTAAGAGTTTGGAATAGAAACAGAACAGAGCAGAGCAGGTAAACCTGCCCCCTGTGACTACAAGGATCTGTTCCACGAGGTCTGGCATTTCTCTCCCTCCATCTCTCTTGTTTAGGGCGTGTGTCGGATATTTACCAGAGAACCAGAAACTGAAGCTCTGGCTTAACCAATATCCTGTGACCCCTTTAGCACCTTGTCAAACTACAGTGTGTTCACATATGTGTGCAGTTCAATCAGGCAGGACATCGTGACTGCCAAAACAATATCAGATGACTAGGGACCATGACGCCCCAGAGGCTTGTTGTCAAGGTTACGAGAGAAAAGAAGTAACAACAAACATATAACGCTAACGCACTACAGACAAATTACAAATCCATTTCTGTGTCCTATCAGTACACTGCGCAAACTCAGAGTGATGTGTGTTTGATGACATACAGTAAGTGGAGCAGTAACGGTCTACTTTACTGAAGGAGTCATTATCTTATATGATATTAAAAAGATATTTAAAAAAATCTGTCATGGATCAATGGTCATGAGAGGACACCCACAAGAAGCTGTTAGCACCATAACATTTTTTTTAATGTTAGTTCCCAACTAAGAGAAAGTACAACTTGCCATTTCCTTTTTCCTCCTAAAATGTACATAAATAGAAATATGTATTTTAAATGTGATTGTTATTTTGCATCCTAAAATTCACAGATAATGGTAGACTAAAGGTTGACATACTTGTAACTTGTTATATGGATGAAAAAACTGTTGTCTGGACAACCATAGAGATATAGTACACTGTTGTCTGTAAAGTTGGAATAAAATATTTTTACCTCTTCAAATGAAATGTTTGTGACAATGTGATTTATTCTTCATAGATAAAGTGTAGCTGGGACTCAGTATGTAATCATTATACCTGGTTAAAGGTGCTTACTGATGTGTATAAATAGAAATAAAAAGAGGAATTTATTTGAAAACAAAATGATTCCACCTTTATGGGTGATATATTTACACATCATCTCTCAGATAAAAAGTGTGATTGATATTTTTCTTTCTACATCCACTTTTCAAAACCTCAATGAAGCTTTTTACAGATAGAATTTGTGACATGATAACGAAGTCATTCATGCAAGACATGGGCACAAGATGGACACATTAAATAAGACAGAATCAGTGCACACACACTCTAGAGATGTATTCTAATGTAACTTAAACTGCACAATACCCAATCACACAAAACTTAACTAAGATAATGCTCCAGTGTTTCTATATATTGGTGGATAATTCAACCTAAATGATGAAAAATAGTCTGTTGATGTGACAGATGCTGGCTAAAATATAATTTATCATGAAACAATGGCTGTGGAAGAAGGAAATCTATCTCTACTAATATGAGACATTTTTATTTTACACAAGGAAATATATTTAATTTTAGTCTGTTGAGCTGAAGAATTTACAAAACAAGACCTGTTTATACAGAAGTCTGTCTAAGATTCATATCATCACGTGAAAGGTATTTGTTCAGTTTTCATTTAAGGTTTTTGGTTTAGATTTTGCGATCTGTTGTGAATGGCTGCGATAACTATTGGAAGAATTTCTGCATGCTTTCACCATGCCTTATACACAGATCACTGGACAAGGAATGACCTTCTGCTGCTAACGTGTAATGATCTCCTAGACCTAAATGTTAAAATGTTTTCCTGTACAGCCCATTACAACACGGCATTGCTACATGAAAGGTGGTCACTTTAACTACAGATTGTAAAGTATTATACAGAGTTTGCAGGCTGACTGCAGAAGGCTGGAATGCAGGCCTGCTGTGGCTAGTTATCCAGCCAGAGCTAAGCAGCATGCAGCACAGTAAATAAAATGCAGTCTGTGCTGCTCTGTTACATGGTCTGCTCTGTTCTGGTCTCCAGGATAATCAGGATGAATGGAGAGCAGCTGTTTTTTAGGGGGAAAATGGAGGGAATGAAGTGAAGGGAGAGAAGAGGAGGTGGGGGTTTGAGAGCAAAATGGTGGAGGAGAGTTTTTACATGGCAAAAGAATGTGGATGAAATGAATGGGAAGGGAACATGCCCGAGGCTACAAGTATAAAAAAAACAAAGATCTGGCCTGATATAAGAGCTGCAGTGACATAGAAGGTAAAAGCGCAGGTGTAATGGAAATGATACAATTAGAAGTCACGAGGTTGCAGTGTGTTTAAAGGACTTTTTATGACTTTTCCACTATAAGGTGTATTTCCGTGCACACAGGAGGGGGAGAGGCAGCTGTATGTCAACATGGCAACCCTTAATGTCGTGAGTTGCAAGTTGTAGTCTTCCACAGAGCTCCCCTGAGAGCGCTGGGACTGTGACTCATGCTACGATAGCAAGACGTGACAAATAGCACTGAACTCATCAGTTTTACATTGCTGCAGAGCCTTTGAGGGCATAGAGGGATGATGGCATTGGGTACTTTGACTACGCTCATCTCCGTCTCACTCTGTCTGTCACCTTTGAAGGCAATCTCTTTGACCTTTTCATAATACTTCAGATCCCACAGGGCCTTTCTCACCTCTTGTATTCATTCTTATGCTGTCTCCTTTAATTTTCCTATTACCTGGGAAGCAGGGAGAAATGGGGGGGGGGGACATTGTGGGAAGGGGGAGAGGGAGGGATGAGTTTCACAGACGTGCCACCAGGCTGTACATTCCTCAAGGGCCGTGCATCCTGTTCTTGCATCTCCACCTCTACCAAGGCTCACACGCCACGCTGCACGTACGCATGGCTCACACACTCTCAAATATGCATACCACCCCCTCTCACAGCGGTGCCCACTCTTCCTTCAGCATACACCCTGAGACAGGAAATGTTGATTTTTTTTCCTTCTTTCTTCCTTATGTACTCTTACTCAGTCTTTCTATTTGGTTCTCATTGTTTTCCTCTGCACATTGCTTCCCGCATGCATGATATGAGAGGATGAGGAGTGAGGAGAATAAGCAAGAAACTGTAATATTAACTGCTTCAACAGTCCATTATATTCTCCATCAACAGACTTTTCATCATGTTTTCAACCACTTTACTCCATTTCTGCCATTTTTTCCCTCTATTTTCTGTTGTGTTTACTGCACAGATAAAGTGATTCTGTGGTAGATACACTTTACTTAATGTACAGACTCACAGCAGTAACAGATGCAGTTTTTTAATTTGAGTTGATATTATATTTAGAGTGAAATTTTACGCTCTTGGTTCCAGTTTTCACTGTGTGAAGATTTACTCCAATTCTCAGGTTTATTAAATAGAAGAACGTGCTAAGAACTAAACCTTTCCTGGTTGTTGATTTTGTACACCTGTTTCTGATCACATTGTTGGCGCTATATTTCCTGATCCACCTTTTTCTTGAATGTGTTTCAAGCCTGAATGGGAGGAATGGATATTTCACCCGCCCCCCCAAGGGGAGGTAAGGGGTATTGTTTTTGGTTTGGTTTGTTTATTTGTTAACACTTTAGCAGCAAATCTATTGGTTGAAGTCATACCAAATTGGGTTTATAGATTGCCAGTGACCTGGAATAGATGAGATTACAGTTTGGGAAAAGTAGGTCAAAATTCAAATTTTTTTTAAGGAAGTTTTAAAATCTTTTTTTTTTCTTCCCATTTACTTATAATAGGCAAAATTTGTCTATGCTGTCTATGTCGATGCTGACATCAGTACATGCATATACACGATGACATCAGCTGGATCGATGCCAAAATAAACTATAATACGTGTTAGGGGCGGGGATTGTTGTGCCTGGTACCACTTGTTACTAATGAAATTAAGCTGACATGATCAATCAATCCTCTTTTATTTATAGAATAGAATAGAATAGAATAGAATAGAATACATATAGAGCTAGTCTAAACCAGACTCTCAAGTCAATTTACAGAAACCCAATAGAATCCCCCAGGATCAAAAACTTGGTGACAGTGGCGAGGAAAAACTTCCTTTTAACAGGCAGAAACATGAAACGTGTTAAGTTCACACTCGCTGCTATGAAACACAAAACAATTTTAATAACACCACCACATTTTCTGTACATCCCCAACATTTTCTGGATTTGTACTTCTGACTTTACTTCTCTGAATTTCATAGGCAAATGCTGTCGTTCTAATTTTTCAATGCGGTGACTCTTAAGAACCCAGAGTATACCAAAACATATATCATCAGTTGTAGTAGCATCTTAATTTTTTTTTTATTATAATATTCAATCACTATTACATTCAAGAGAAGAGCACACACAGCATCTAAGATTAACAGACCAGTGTAGTGAAAAAGTGCTTGTCTTTCATTTAAATTAGGAGCATTCATTCCCATATGATAGATTTGTTAAGTATTTTGCCCTGCCCAATAAAACAAAAATTACTCCCTGACCATTTTAGGTCTCAGACTAAGTTTAGCAGGAGTCAAAGTCAGCAGTACTGTAATCTATCCAGTATGTGAAGTATCTAAACATACTCTAAACTGACAAAAACACTCCTACAATAGAATATTATCCCGTAATATTATAACACTGTCACACTTTTGCAAGTTGCTGAAAGTACGGAATTCCTCTTATCTGTTCCTCAGTTTCTATGTGAACTGTTAGGAGGAAAAACCAGACTCTCTTTGTTACTAGGAATCTGTGATGGGCAGGTGACACAAATAAAATTTCCAGAGTAGGTCTATCAGTGTCTCCAGAGGAGCATGGGAGTCTGTGTTCCATTCAGGTGCAGGGATAGGCTGTCACATATTTAGCTGTGGAGTTTAATGGATGAACTAGACATGCAAGTTTATTTTTCATGTCGGGAGTGGCCAGACTCAGTTTGTTGAGAACACCAGCCTATTATATTAAGAAACAGTGCAGTACAGAGTGTGAAAATAGACTCAGTGTACTGAATCCCAGCCAGACGCCATTTGGCAACAGCTGGCATTAAGTCGGTGAACTGTATCATCTAATTGTTCAAGGTGTACAAAGTGAATGTGTCACAGGGGTGTGAGAAATAAAAAAACATGTTTCGGAATATGAATCAGTATAAGACAAGAAAAGACAGAGCTTTTGTGTGTGTGTGTGTGTGTGTGTGTGTGTGTGTGTGTGTGTGTCACCATGGATTATATATATTATGTGGGTGTAAATCTGGAGCCAAAAAAAAATTGTGTTTGTTTTAATGGTACAGTTAGTAGGTTAAGACTAGATTAGGGTACAGGTTAGGGTTAGATATGATTAAAACACAGTTAAAATTAAATTTCTAGGAAGTGAATGGAATTCAATGTAATGTCTTCTAAACATGTGGAAACACAACTTGTGTGTGTGATATGTGTGCACATGAGCTATAATCCTTAAGGCCTTAGGGAGGTGTGCACACATTCAGTCTTTTCCTGTAGCTTCCCATTAATTCCACCTGTATACACTGGGAATGAGCCCCTGCTGGCCCTCACCCTTCCTGCCTCCTCCCTCCTTCCACTCCTCCTTGACTAAATCCCCAGATGAAGGCTTACCGAACACCCAGAGAGACCAGGCTGCTCTCTTGTGTAACACGCTGTTCCATATCGCACACTGTGTTCTCAGCCACAGCTCCACATATCAGAATTTGAATGGATAGGAAGAGCATATTTATTCAAATCATCATTTGAATGGCCATTTCGCTGGAACACGTAAGACAGCTGCCACATGGCTGCTGAACTTTTGATAATGTTGCCATGGGGACGAGCACTGGCACAGTGAATGACACTTGGAGAGCTGAGGTGTTGCCAGCTGCACATTTACATTGTGTGAGTCTGTTTGCACTGCTCACACACAAACACACACAAACACGTAGAGAAACACATACAAACCCAAAGCATAATGCTGCTGGTGTAGAATTAGACACAGAGTACAATGAAAACTGTTTAATCTCAGTAACTACTTACATAGTCATATTCTACACTAACATAGCATAAATACTCAGTAAAGTGATTTCTCTTTTGTTTTGTTTTGTTTTGAACTATCCTTAACAGTATTTACTACAGATTAAACCAACTTTCTGAGTACTAATAATACTAGTAGTACTAATATGAATGTAAGTGAATAAAAAGTAGTTCTTCCTGTGAACTTCATTTTTATTTAACTTGCTACATTTTTTTTTTGTTTTTTAACTTTAACAGTTTACCGGAGTCAACATAAATTTCAGACTCAATTTTAAGGTTAAAGCTGAAGGTTAACTTGTTTTAATGTCCTCATAGGGAAATTCAGTCTCTACATTTTGCCCACCATAGGATACACACAGTACTTAGCATTAGCATTAGCATCTTCAATAGCTGTGAGCTGCAAGGACCAGCTTCAGATCTTCATCAGTACTGTGGTAAGGGGTTCCAATAGGAGACCTGACCCATATGTACCTGATTTTTTTTTTTTTTAACAGCAGGGAAAACCAGAGCACCTGGAGGAAATCCATGTGGTGTGGAATAAGTAAAGTCAACACAGAAAGGCTCTGGTCCAACTGAGGGTCAAACCTAGAATCTTCTAACTGTGAGACATATGTGCTATCCTCAACATTACCACAACATGCATTTAACACATTTAATTAACTTTTTTTTTTCTTTTTACATTCAACAGACATACCACTACAAACCATTAAACCCAGCAGAACTAAATACAACAATATGAAAAATAAGAATAAACAGTGATACTTTTAGTTTGTTTACTGGCAGTCAATCATGAATCTCATAGTCATAAATATCTGAAATCTAAGATAATTTGTGTGAGTGCACTTCAAAGTTAGAGTTGATAGTGTTCTGATCATTATTTATTGTCCAACATCAAAGTGGAAACTATTGGCTGGTTTATGGATGTGCACATAAACAAGAATCTAAAGGGTTTTAAAATATTATTTTTTAGAAATCTGTTCCAGCCTCAGACTTTTATTGCAAGAATATGACATAGAATTGCATGAGTGAAATTTGATTTAATACGTTCAGGGGGAAAAATCCCAAGTTCTGGGAACAAAGTGGTTTCAGTTTGTTTGTATGGTTGAAAAATACATAACCCTTTTTTTTAACTTTTGGGAGAAATTAGTGGATGGTGGATGTGCTATTGACTAAAAGGTGAGTGTGCTGGTGTAATCTTGTTAATCACAACTGCCATGTAAATACTGGTCATTAAAAAAATACTCTAAACTAACAAATGGGAACTTTCCATGTGAGTGAGAAAAAAATAAATGGATACTTGAACTGGTTAACAATTAGATTTGGACAAACAAGCTGCCTTTGCTGCTCTCACATCCAAACAAATGAGAGAAGGGATCATGATGTTTTAACATGTGCTTGTTAAGCTTTAATTATTAAGGCAGGATCCACAGCACCGTGGCACGGCTAACCTTTTGAACTCTGCACAGACAAGCCTGGTTTGCATGCATGCTGGCATACATGCGCCTGCACACACGCACGCTCCATATGGCACAATTAACCTTTTGAACTCCAAACAGACACACATTCAGACAGATGCACACGAGCATACACAGATACACACTGAAAGGCGCACATCCTTTAAGCTTTACACGCAACTTTGTGTGCATAGGTTCAAGGCTCCCAAATAAGTCCTTCATTAGGAGCCATCTTTCCTATCTTTCTTCCTTGAAAGGCCACATTATACATGGCTGGATTGGTGCGAGTAGAAGCTACCTGATTCTCACGCATTTCACGATCAGTACATTACTAGAGAGAGAGTGAGAGAGAGAGAGAGAGAGAGAGAGAGAGAGAGAGAGAGAGAGAGAGAGAGTGAGAGAGGAATGTTGTGTCTTTTGAAAAGTTGTAGTCTTTCTACTGCCTTTTGAGGCTGTGCTTTAGTGATTTATTCCATTTCATTCATTGTAGATGTACAGTATGTACAGATAGGCAGAGGTTTCATAAAATGTTTCTCGAGACGACACATTAAAATATATGAAAATTTGTTTTTAGTACTTTTGGTTCATGTGAAACATTGTCCTGCAGTACATATCCAGATACAGTGAGGACTGTACGCTACATGTTTATAAATCTAGTTTCTTCTTCTGTTATATCTTTTAGATCATGTAATATAACAGTATGAGACTGGTCTTATGGTCTTAGTTTTGAGACCAGTTTCAAAACCACTTTTTTATAAGTATTAGTCTTGCAATTATCTCAAATGCATTTTACTCAGTCTTAGACAAAGATGACTCTGTTTGAGACCAGTCAAGATCACAACCATACAGACATCATTAGACTTCTGCTGTATTTTCTGATTTCTGGTACATTTTCATCATTTCTGTGGTTTGAAAAAGCCCTTCAAATGTTTCTTTTTGGTACAAAAGTTTTTTCTGATTCCTAAATTATCATTTCACTTTTCACAGACTGCCTCCTTCTGTTTGTCACTGACAATGGGGAATCATTTCACCACTCATAACATATTTATCTGTAATACCGCAAAATTAAAAAAAAAAAAATAATAATAATAATAAAAATAAAAACAAAAAAACTGTTTCCTGTGGTACACTTGTTGTGTATCTAATCTGGTCTTGTTCTGGTTGGACCTGACTTGGTTGTAATTTATTTGGTCTTGACTACAACACTAAATGCAAGTAATAAATGTATAATAGCATTAACAGTATTAATCTAAATTAAATAGCTGGAAGTTGAAATGTCTGCTGCCTACACTTTGTAGTGTTCATTCAGTTAAACACATTGCAGATACAATCATTTTTATGCTCTTGTAGCCACAAAAAGAATGCAATTCCACAGTAAAAAAAAAAAATATTCAATATATTCACATTAAAGCTTGAGTTGTGATAAAACTACACTGCAGCTAACAAACTGATGACTCCGCATGGAAGGAGAAATAGCCCTTCTAAAACAAAAAAGCAAAAAAACAGTCAAATTGAAAATAGATCAAACTGGGAGAATGCTGTACATGGCACTTCTTGGAAAGCTTTTTTTTTTTTTTTAGCCCCACATCTAATCTCTATATTGCTTCCACATCTTCCCATGTGTATGATAAGACAAATTAATGCTGTATTTTTGCTTACGTAGTTAACATTCAGGTTGCACTGCAATGCTTTTAGAGGATAAAACCCACTTACTGGAGGGAACTGCCACCTCATACCACACAGTTACATTTCCTGAATCTTACAGCATTGCGAGGAAGTAATAAAACAGTAGAGAAAAAACAAGAAGACAAAAATAAGAGCTGGAGACAATTAGGAAGCTATAAAACAGAGATGCAGAAACATTAAAATGCACCACTAAATGCTTAGAAATATGTACTAAGTCACAGGTCATGAACTTTCTCTCTCTGATTTATCCAGTCCCATGCATGCACACAGGATAGGCTGCATGTGCACATGTGCATCTGACTTCTCTCCATAGTCATGCAATGGAGCCTAAAGCCCAGCCCGCAGCAGGGTCTTAAAGGTCACGATCTCTATACCGCTTTGGAAGGTCGCACAAAGTTCATGACACAAGCCTGACCATATTTGGCTGCTGGCTCTCTTAAAGACTTAGAGCTGAAATTTGAAATGATAGAGAGGGAAGGAGGAAAAAAACGGTAACTGGAATGTTCATTGGTTGCAGCTGGGCATCGTTGAAGCAATATGGGCCTGGGCTTAATGCAGGAAGTGTGTGTGTACGTGTCTGTGTATCTTTGCGCCTGTGGGTTTGTGTGCATAGATACAATATGTGCATGCATGTCAGTTCTGCATGCGTGTGAGAAAAAGAGAAACGAGATATTGGGTTAATACAAACCAAAGTTTAGACATTTCCAGATACATTTGCGCTTGTGTGTGAAAGACAAGCACATATGTACAAGTAAGATCCTGCCTGTGTGTGAGTGTGTGTGCAAACGTGCTTGCATGTGTGTATGTGTCAGAGAGATCAGAGCAATATGAGAAAGCTTAAGTCTGAAGTACGGGGCTACAGGGTAAAACCTGTGTGCAGGGGTTTTGGCTGAACGGATCGGAGGAGCAAAGAGAAGGCAAAATCAGCAGGGAGGTGTGAGAAACACAGGAAAAGAACACACCAGGAGAGATTTAGAAAAAGCATGTAAGTCCTAAGTATCCTCTTATTCTTTTATGTGGAGAAATGCATCAAACCCCCACTGAGGCCAAAGGTCCACTCCTCTCATACCTCGATATTTTTAAAGCATTAATTAGAGCCTTATTATGTTTTCCTTCTTTTTATTCCTCCTGGTTAATTTAACTGAAGAGGACCTAATTAAAGAGGGAAGATTACAAACTGTTGAGTATGAAGACGTCACAGCTTTGGGGTCTTCGAAGGGAGACCAAAGGCCATGTTTGAATGGGGTCCTATGGGAGAAGTGGTGCTGATGGATGAGGATTCCCACATAAACATAAATCAGATAAACAAACACAGGCCATCAGTCACTATGGTTTTTACATTTCTGACTCTAATTGTACTTAAAATGATAATATATGAGATAATAAAACAACTCAAGCTGACTGTAGATGCTGGTAAACCTGTTGTGTTGTAATGAGGGAAAGAAACATGCAGCATGACTATTATATTTTTTGTAGTTTTATTCATTTTTCCAAACTGCAAATGGAAAAACATTAACCCTTTCATGCATAGTGGTCACTACAGTGGACATCTATTCTATAGAGCTGTTCTCTTGTATATTCATGGGTTTTATCAGCCAACACAGTGGACATTTATGCATCAACCTGTACAGTCCAATTCAAACTTACTGTATCTATGCCATTCTTGATAAACCTGATCTACAGTAACATGTTTTAGTGTAAATCAACAAACAAAACAGGGTCTTTTTTGCATATTATCTCCATGAAGTGAATAATAACTAGCACTAGAATATGTTAAAATGTGGGAAAACATCTAATTAGCAACATTAAAAATGTTTTTATTGCATAGTTTTCCATATCACTTTCTAATATTAAGTCTTAAATACATGTTTCTTTGCTTCAAAAATTAAATGCATGGTCCGGCTGAGTGGACAGTTTTGTAACTGCTTAAAACAAACAAACAAACAAACAAACAAAAAAACTTGATCGTATTGTTTTTTTCATGCCTAAAGAGGAATAAAAACCCTCAGGAAAAATATCTTGACTAAGGTTCTCATAATTGGATGAAAGGGTTAATTAACATAGCTTTGTACAGAATAGTAGAATATAGATATTTACTGTATATTAAAGTATAAAATGTAAATGTCCCAGAACCTTACTGATTTAATGGCCTTGAAACGTATACTGAGTAAAAACAGATTATGAAGTATTGTTGGATTAGAATATTAGACAAATATGATGTGAACATTACAATAGAAGGGAGAAGCTCAGTCCTGAATAAAGTCCTAATTTGTGAAAATAGTTTTGCAAAAATCACACTCTGTGCTGATCTTTAACATCTAAGACCAGAAGATTATGATGCTGCCAGATAAGATTAGTTAATGTTTTGTGAGACAAGTGCCATCTTTAAAGTATTGCGACAGGATGAGTCCATCTCCAGCAGATCTGCAGTCAGTCATGTGGCCGATCAAGCATGAACTTTTCTTCTTTTTACCAAAAAAAAAAAAATCAAAGTTAAAAAGTAGCTCAAAATGTGTATCACAAATCTTTTCCGCCGAGGCTAAGAAATCTATCCTTTTGTTCCGTAAGACTTATTGCAGTACACAGGAGAGAGCTGGGCGACGCTGGGGATAAACTGATATGACAGTGATACGAAGGCCTGAGGTTTAAACTAATGAGATACAGGTTTGCTGTCACATTTTCATCAACCAGGATAAGATGTTATCTGGGTTTCTGAAATCGGGAATGATAAAACGCCTGAAATCAGAATCATTATATCTACATCAACATCATATTTGGATTAACTGACTGTTACCATGGTAGCAAAGGTCGTAGATCTAATTTGACAATTTTGTTTTCTTTATGAATGTATGCATTTATTTATTTATTTACTTTTTTCTTTATCTTTACCTGTAGTAGATTAGCTTTGTTTCCAATTTCCATGGTTCGTCCTTGGCCCATTCCCTCCCCTCACACCTTCATGAAAAACACTGCAGCAGTTTTTGTGTAATTGTGCTTCCAGACAGGAAAAAAAAAGAGAGCAATCAAATAACCTCCTTGGTGCAGATAATACAACAAAATATCACTTTCAATTGGAGCCTATCCAGTCTATAAAGGCTGATGGATTCTGCAGTAGTGTATCATTTTAAAAGATAAATTCATCTGTGTTTTTAACTGGATGAGTCTCTTAGCAACTTCCCCTATGTGCCAGGTTATTTCTACAGTGTGCAACAAATCATCAGAGTTAATGTTACGCTCCTTTTTTTTTTTTCTGGTAACATCATCATCTATTAGAAGCTAAATAACACTGCACAAGCATTTATTGAAAAATGAGCAAATGAACAAAGCAATTTTGCAAAACACTGAATCACTGCACAACTACATGTTACAAATCAGTGTTTAACTGCCTCATTTCTCTACAAAGAAAAGCCCTTTGTACACACTGAATTATTTAGATTGGAAAGTCTATTAAGCTGGATCCAATTGTTGTGTGTGTTTGTACATGTTGGCACACATTTGAACTAAATCTACATTGAGATGCAAATTAATTATAAATCCAACTAAAGGGATTTGGGTCTTTGTTTCCGTGGTCTGGTCCTTCATTTTAGGTTTGCTATAAATTTGCTGGCGTAAACACATATCAGTAGGGATGCATCAAACATCATACACAACAATCTTGACTCCTCTGAATAATTTAGAGGTCTTTCATTGCTGTTAAGATGGCAATACTTCACTCTACTCGCCTTTATCGTTTTCTCTCACACAACCATCTTCCTGCAAACTCACATCTTCATTTTTTCTCCTTTTACATGTTCCCGTGTTTCTTCTCATGCCCTTTTTTTTCCCCAAATGTTTTCTCCTCATCTTCTTTCCTCTTCTAACCCCAGCCAGCAGGTTTACAAAGTCGAGCTTTTTGTGCGCCAGAAGCAATTCCTGGAGGGCAGTCAGGCAAGCAAACTCAGCCAATGCCCGCTGCATGACTCACAGAGAGACAGAGACCGAGAGGGAACAGGCTAGAGTTGTTAAGATGAGAGGAGGGTGAAAGGATTTTAAGCTGTTAAGAGCTGATGAGAGGGGTAGGTTGGAAAAGGAGATTGGAAAAAAAAAAAAAAAGTGGACAGAGAACGAAAGGCTGTGAGAGAGATTAAGAGGAGTGGAGGGAAAGCAGGGGAGATAGAGAGAGATGGGGGCAAATAGAGGGCAACCTGCGCGATCTTGCATGCACACGAGAAGAGCAGACAGGCACGCAGCTCAGCGAGGAGGCACGAAGAGAGCAAAATGACTCCTCCTCCCTCTACATCCCACTTCACTTCACCCCATCCCATCCCATCTCTAACCCCCCCCCCCCCTTCTCCTCTGCCAAAAAAACAAAGCTCAGCATGACAGCCTTACACGACACAGTGACCCCAAGGTGAGGGGAGAGAGGGAACACCGTAAGAGAAACAGAAGGGGTGAACTTGGGAGAAAGAAAGGCAGAAGGCAGGAAAAGGGAGTGAAACGCAGCACCGGAAAAAGTGCTGATGGATGAGGATTCCCAGATAAACATAAATCAGATCAGACAGACCCAGGTCATCAGTTATTTTGGTGTACCCCCCCCCCCCCCCCACACCACCACCACATTTCTAACTCTAATTGTAGTCTAAATTATAGTACATACGGTAACTCAAGCCCACTGTCGATACTGGTAAACTTGTGTTGTGATGACATAAAGCATGATTATTTTGTACTTTTATCTGTTTTTCCAAATTGCAAAGGAAAAAAAAATTGACAGCTTTGTATTTCTACCCTATAGTAGTGTAAAATGTAAACATCCTAGACTAGAAAGCAGGACCTTACTGATTTAATCACCTTAAATGTACAGCGTAAAAACAGATTGGGCAAAAATGAAGTGAAATTTGCAAGAGAGTAGAAAGAGAGTAGAAAGAAGTGATAGTATATATGGCAATATACAATAACCCAAGGTTACTGTACACACTAGTAAACCTGTTGTGACGAAGGAAAGAAGCCAGGTAGCACCATAATTTTGTAACCCTTTTTCCAAACTGTAACAGAAACAAATGACTGGATATTGACAGTACTGAACTGTAGAATATACAGTTTGGCTGTATATTAATGTATAATGTAAACATCCCAGGCCAAAAAAGAAAAGACTTACTGATTTACTGGCCTTGAAAACACATTCTGAGGAAAACCAGCGTAGGAAGGAAGGATGGATAAACAGATTAGGCAAAAATGATATGAAATTTGCAATAGATGAGGGGAAATGATAGTGTATATGGTAATACACAATACCTCAAGGTTACTGTAGATACCAGTCAACCGGTTGTGTTGTGATGCAGGAAAGAAGCAGGGCAGGATGACGATTTTATAGCCCTTTTCCCAAAATGTAACAGAAACAAATGTCTGGATATTGACAGTACTGAACTGTAGAATATAGAGTTTGACTGTATATTAATGCAAAATGTAAACATCCCAGACCTAAAAGAAAGGACTTACTGATTTACTGGCCTTGAAAGCACATTCTGAGGAAAAACAGTGTATGAAGGAAGGTTGGATAAAAGGATTAGGCAAAAATGAAGTGAAGTTTGCCAGAGAAATGAGAAGTGTTTGTGCTGAATAAGAAGAGTCTGAGGAGGAGGAGGAGGAAGGGGGGGAGCCGGTGCGGTGCTGAGGTCTGCTGTTGTGCCCTGTGTGAGCTGTCTCTGGGCTGGGATAGAAGCCTCCGCCAGCCTCCCTCTGGACTGCATTAGGCATGGCGCTCAGATAATACACTGCTGGGGAGGAAGAAGAGGGGGGAAAGACGAGGAGGAGGAGGAGGAGGAGGAGAGCTGGGGGTGGTAGACAAAGGGAGGGCAGAGCATGGGAGAGTTCTCTTCTGATTTGAATACCACTGAAACCAAACAAGAAGAAATAATCGGATAAACAAAACTCTCCTAGAAACCGCCGGCTGTAAAAATTTCACTCTTATTGTGACCAGTTGTGGAGTCGACTGCAGATGGCTGACAAAGTTAATCTTTCCTTTTTTAAGATTTGTGCAACAACAAGCAAGATCTCTTCAGGAAACAAATGTGTCGACAAACAATTGAAATTTCTGCAATTGCTTTTAACCTCTCTGTATATTAGTTTTGAAGAATTGAACTGAGACCGTGCTTACTTTTCAGTATCTCTGCTGAATATTTACTGGCTTAAGGTTTGCTATCATGTTTCAGAGGGACGTTAACAAAACACCATAACTGTCACATTAAAGTCAGCGTGATGCAGATATATAGCACATTAGCCATTTGCTCATTTTCTCTTTTTGATTCTTTATTTAATCAATGTTACATTTAACATAAATAAACATTTTTATGAACAAAAGGCACACAGTTCAAATATAAACAAAGAGAACATCTGTACAGTTTTTCTCAATAAAACATGTCTGCTGTCTCTAAGCGAGAGCGTTCCAGGATTGATGAGCTTCAGAGAGTTCAGTTCTGTTGACAAAACGCTACACTGTTGCGGCAGCGTAGTCTCAGTGTGAAACTGTACACTCTTCAATCCCCCACGAGAAACCGAAGTGGTGGGGCGCAAAGGCAAACACGCCAACTGGAGCAGCACTGGCGTCATGCGAAACTTTCTGCCTGGAGGTTTATGTGGATGTCCATTGAAAAGTCTGGTTGAAGAGGCCACAAGATTCATGTCCACTAAATTAAAAGACTCAAACACGCAGCACATACAGTTAGAAAAAAAAAATGTACGGGCCAGAGGCTGGGTGAACACTCAAGTAAGATTTTTGTCAGAGATCGAAGGGTTGAAGGGGACAGTTGTTCTACAAAAGAGTGGAAGCCACTAATTGGTTGCTTGCTGCTTCCTCAGAGTAATCCAACCACTTGGTCATTCACAGTACTGGCAGGACGCGACTGTCTACAGCAGTGTGGACAAACGGTGAATCCTGATGGGGAACTGACTCTATACGGCTGTGTATGTAGGTACCAAGTCAAAATGACAGGGGGACTAGATCTGTTTTTTCAGATCAGTAAAGTAGATTAAATCCTCCTGTGTCTAATGATCACCACTCGGCTCCTGTTTATCCTGGATAGCGAAGACCGACGTATGAGTCCAGTCAAGCATGTTGTGTCTGCAGCTGTTGCCAGTTGTCATCCACCTTTGAACACTGGATGAAACAGGTGTTGTCCTTTGTTAGTCCAGTTTTGTCCAGTTCAGTCTGGTCGGGACCAGTCTGCTGTTCCTTGCAGCGGTCTAATCTGGTTAGATCCCGATGCCTGCAGACCTGGATCACATGCCATTTGCCATCTTTGTCTTACACTTTGTTTTAAGCCATTTAAAGCACTACATGGGTGAAGTTTAATTTATTTGACAAAGCGATTCCAACATTTCATAAGGTGATAAATCATGGTATTGTAAATTTCAGTTTTTAGTCTAAACTTTGTTCTTTTTCATGTTCTGTGACAAACTCCACCCATTTGGCACCTTAATAAACTAAAACAAACTATTTGCAAACACTCGTCGTCCCAAGTCTGATTAGACGGCAACTGTGCTGGGTACCTCCTCATAGTGAATTATGAAGTAGGGGTAGCTCTGGTCGTCATTAAAGATGACATAGATCTGGGGATCCACCCAGTTGTCCACGCAAGAGTCATAAAGGTCACTGGAGGGGTCGCGGGGGTTAATGGGTGGAGGTCGCCGCATGGAAGGATTTCCTACTGTAAACCTGCACAAAGACACAGAAAACAGAATGGTGAGCTCATAAATTGTATGGTTTAAAATATTTATATTCTTGGGTAGGTGAACTGAATTATCATTTTGGCTCTTTAGCATTGTCTGAGTTTGTCTGACAAATAGTTTTTCCACTTTTTATAAGTAAAAATGCAGAAAACAGATTTTCATTCAGCTCGGCAATCTGAAGTCTGAAGAATAATTTAGCATCTTCGAGTGAGAGCTGCTCTAAATTTTATGACAACAAGGCTGCTGCTCATGTATGTATTTTAGAGCACCGTAAATAATATACGCATATGCTGAAAGTGCATAAAATGAATGAACTGTAAGTATATGAAATGAACCGGTGCATTGTAACCAGTTTGTTTGTCCTTCCTTAAATATTAATGTCAACCTCACAAGACCTGTAATCCATCAATCTCCATGCTTCTTTCTCAGGGGTAATAAATAATACACTTTAAAATAAGAACATTTTCAGCTACAGAGACAGCAGGTAGAGACATAAGCGTCTGCCTGCCAGATATAGCTTCAGACACAAGAAGACAGATAACTTCTTTATTGGTCTGTATCCCTCCTCAAGTCTGGAAGCAATGTCTCAGTCTGCACCGTGGCATAGATTGAACCCAGGTTTAGGTTGGGGAGGGCGTGCAGTGTGGTTCCTAACAAAGGCTTTTTTTTTTTTGCCACCGCACCATCCTCTGGGCACACCACAGACTGCCTGCTGCAGCTTAAAAAAACTGGTGATGAATGATGGCTTCAGCCAAATCAGCTGTTTTACATGTGTGGCTCCAAATTTGACTTGCATTTTAGAGAAAAATGACGACTGAATGATGGTTTATGGAAAAGAACCTCTGGTTTTCCATGATACAAATGAATAGTGATGTGTTGTGTAAATTTAATTTGAAAGCACTTAAGAGTGAAGGAGCAAAAGGTCAGAGGAGATATTTTGCACAGAGGTACAAGCACTGATGGGACGACTGGCATCAAACACACCAAAACACATTTAGGCACAGCAAAACATCCAACCTTAACTGGACAAAGGCACATAAGGCCTTAATTTAGCATTTACCAACATAATGGCGCTTCCAAAAGCATTTCATGAATCATACATGGTGCTCCAGTTGAAATTTACCAGTGAAACAAGGCTTATACAAAAAAAAAAAAAAAAACAGCAAGAAATTAATCTGACTGCTTAAAAACTAAACCATTAAAGCTGAATATTATATACATAAAATGACTGAGTGACATAAAATTATTTTTAAAAAAGTGTTTTACTATTTCCTGTGTACTGGAGTTATTATATCCTAATATTTAGTTGTATTAGGTTATAAATTGATATAATGTAAATCTATGAGCAGCTTATTAAATCTACAAAAATATGCATAAACAGAAGGTTTCAGATGCTTAAAATAGGCAACTTATTTTTCTTTTATAAAACTGTCTGAAAATTATTGCAAGTCTGAACATGTGAAAAATCCCAACCATGATAAGAAACAACAAATAATCTTTTTTTTACAAACTGCAGTACACATACCTGCCAGTGAGGACTTTGGCCAGGAACATGCAGTGGACACCTTTGGGCGAGCGCTTGGAGAAGTTGTGGGAGTAGACTGCCTTGCGGGCAAAGTAGGAGCCCTGGCCAAACATCGTTGCATGTTTTCCACAGACCCTTGGGTCGAAGTTGTGCTTGCAGATGCCTTCCACCACGTCGGCTGAGGTGCCGTGAAAAAGGTGGCGCTCGCTCAGCAGTCGGTCCATTTCTGACATACGCCGTGACATGTATTCCTTCTTCCTGTTTGGGCAAAGAGAGACAGAAAACATGAGGTGGATGTGCCTGAGAAATAAACAGTGAAGTATTACCTTTCTACCTTGCTCCTTGTTATGTCTTCATTATGTCTGATGCCCTTGCAGGTAATGAATTAAAAATTATCTATGAGCAGTTATCTTATTTCAGTAACCTTGTTTACTCTCGACCCTGTAAGAATGCTGAGCCTAATCCAGTCTTGAGCAACACAAGAGAGCAGCGAGTTTGATGTGAGCGGATCAATCAGGCATGCAGAGGCAAAAGCGTTGAGGCTGTGACCGCGGCATGACCTCCTTTGACCCCACAGCTCACCAACTGACACAGACTGACACTGCACGCATCCAAGCATGAGGACATGCACGCATAAAAACACCCTTCAATTTACAACCATCCCATTTTAGAAAAAAAAAAAGCCCCATGATGTGTCTTACTCTGACAGAGGCAGCTCAGCTTTGTTCAACAGCAGTAACCAACCATTCACAAAGTAACACACAGACGCACAAACAGGCAGTTACAGCTTCCCTGTCATAACCCGTGTATGGGAAGATAAAAAAAAACTCAACCGACATTCAGAGGGGGCATCATTTTCCCTGCAACACATGCACAAACACACTAACCCATTGTCACTCATTGTGAAAGCGTGTGGTATCCATCAGTGTGGGAGTGTTTAACTGTCACAGCTGATAGGACCTGCTCTAACCACAGCGGTTAGCCCTCTCTGTTCACGACAGGAACATCACCGCCACCAAGCATCTCTCGATCCGCTGAGTTCACACACCATCACCGAGTATTTCTCACGAAGTCTTACACAGCTGGTCCCATTTGCCCTATTTTCTCACTTTCCTTCCTCTTCTCATATTGTTTTGCATCCATCCTGTGTTTGCAGTTACACTGTGCGTCTGTGTGTGTTACCAGCATAACTCACAAACAGATGCATCAATCTTTATGAAGCTCATATTAACTGACTAAAGACATGATTAGATTTTAATGCATCTTAACAATAAATATTAAAGTAAAAGAACACAAATATATACAGTGAGACATGGGTATGTTTCCCCAGTGGAACTTTTACATCCCCTCTCATATGTGTTCCATTAAGTCATGTTTTTAGTTCTTGGTTCTGTCTGCACGTACACATGCAGCTGAGTTTATATATTCTTGAGGTCACTGACAGAAATCTGGATAAAAACTATTAACAATACAAACATGTGCCAAAACAGCAAAATATGCACAAATAGAACAAACAATAGTGATATAGAGCACAAAACCACACTGCATCAATATTTCTGCACAACTACAGCGCCATTTTCACTTCAAAGTGCAAAAAAAAGATTTTATTTTTTTGTCTGTACGCTACCAAATGTCGTTAGATGTTTAGACTGAGTTAATAAATAGAACAAAATACATCCAACCTTTAAAACTGTTCCATTACCATGACATCAGCTTCAGAACAATCATCTAGTGAGTTAAGTGTCAACCACAAATGGGCTAAAATCATATGTCACAACTGCACCACAGAAAGTTTAAGGGGAAAAAAATACATGACAAAACAACAAAGATGCTCAAATATGGAAACAATCATTTCTAATTTTGACTGAATTTTTTCCATTCTTACTCTGTTTTAGAACACATGGTGTCATTAGAAATGTTTACAATTACTGGAAATGATCTAGTGGTGACATTAACAGATAGTATCTAAAATGAAAAAGTGTTTTAAAATCAAACCCTTCAGCGACTGCTCTCTCTGCACAACTCACCTCTTGTACTTTTCCCACAGGAAGGGGTTCTGCACTCGGAGGATCTTGATGATCCTGAACTTTGTCTCCGACACAGTCTTGTGGAACAGGCTGTACACTGTCCGGTAGCTGCGGTCGTCACGGGACACTGGCACCTGAAGGAAGTCTTGGCTCATCGCCATGGGCAACCACGTTTCAGGGAAAAGGCTGGGAGGGTTTGTCGTCGTCGGCGAGAGAGGATGAGACGCTGACAGGTCCATAGATGAGGAGGAAGAGGAGCAGGGGAGTGGAGAAGACAGGCCCCCCAAAGTCCTAAAGACAAAGAGGAACACAGGTATTAGATACTTGACTGAAGGAAACATTTGGAGGCACCTTAATGTAATGAGCAAGCACTGTAATTCAGTTTTACATGCACCAATGTGTGGAGATAGAAATATAGTATATGCTTTAAACAAAATTAAACACATATAAGTAATCTGTTAAAAACTGTAGTGTTTTTATTTAATGGATCCCCAAGTTTTTAATCATCTACAAACGACTCAATAAATGTAAATCAATGCAGAATTTAGCATCTACTGTTTGGTAAATTACATTTTCATAAGGCTACTTCATGAATATTAATTTGGATTTAAAAAGGACATAAGAAATACTGACATAATACTTAGTTATTAGTTTAAAGTTAAGGTTTTTGAAGGAATTACCTGTACAAAATTCATTTACATTATATTCGCTCCTGAACATGTATTCATTTGCAGCCCATTCTCGTTCATTTATATTAAAGCAACAAATATTCAAAAAAGAATAACAAAAAAAGAAATAAATAACCATAGAAATTAATTATATTTCCCTTGATAAAGCCCTCCTTCTGATCTGTTTCTTAGGCCCCTGCCCATCCCTACTGTGGGTCAGAAGTAGCAGGTCTGTTCATTTTAACAATGGAAAAAAAAAAAAAAAAACACCATCCACCTGCACTGAGTCACAACCCAGTGCCTCCGGTTCCTCTGCTCTGCCCTTGTTCCCACATGTTACCAATTAAAGCTGTGATTTAACGTAAAGTAAAACCTCCGTCTGCTCAGATGAACTGACATGTGCGTGCTTCTAAAACTGTAATCCACCAACTGTGGACAGGGCTGCGCTGCAAAGTGGAGCAGCTCCACAGCAGCCATCAACCGTCACCGACCAAACAAAACAGCAGGACCGTGCGAAAATGAAACCCAGACACCAAACAAGACAGCAGGGAGGCAGAGAAAGAGACAGGAACGAGAGCAACAAAGTGTTGTTGGCGTTGGTGGTGGTGGGGGGGATAAAATGCCAATTGCTGAGCTGTCATGGATGTGCTGAAAAACTATTGTGCCTGGCATTTGAGTCAATAACAGTGTTCGGCTGTCAAGTTGTCGCTCTCTAAGTGTAAATGCTGTTAGCCCGATCAGACATAAGTGTGCATGTGTGTGTGCTGTCAAGACACTACGATCAGTGTGACTCTGAGTCGGTGCGACAGTTTTTCTCTTCTCTCTCTTTCTCCCCCTTTTATCTTGTCTGTCCGGTCTCGATCTCTCGCCGCAATCGATGTCTCTATTCCCCATGAGCTTTGAAGAGATCACAGTGCGCCTGCTGCTGAAAACAAGTGTGAAATGAAAAGGCACAGATAACAAGAGAGTGATGGGTGGAAGAGAAGGAGGTACAAAAGAGGCAAAGAATGAAGAGAAGGAAGATTAGGACAGATAACAAGGGACGCATGGGAGGAGGAAAGAGACGTCTGAAAATAACATCATCAGGAAAGTGAGATGACAGAGGGAAAGAGAAAGCGCGAGGTGGGGAGGCAGTGAGGGAGAGTGCCAATCAAGTTAATGACCTCAACCTCTAAGCCAGGCACAGATTGTTCCTGATACATGCTTGCAAACATGTTGTGATCAGTTGGGAGGACACTGCATTGATAAACATTAATTCCTGGAATCTTACATTAAACCATGGCCCGCCTCTGAACTGTTAATATTTCTTTCCTCATAGGGACCTCCTTGTTTGAGTACTAATAATTCAGATCTTTGTACACTGTGATTAATACAACACACACACACACACACAAACACACACACACGCACACACAACAAACAGATGGAAAAGTCCCAGGAACAAATTCCTTGTTCCAAATTCCAGCTCCCCGCAGTCACGTTTCACACTCCTTCACTCACCAGCTCTCCTTTGTTGTTCAGCCAGTCTGGAAACCATTTAGACCTCTCTGTCTCTCACTTCCTCCATTGTATTCTCAATCTCACTCTGTCTCTTTCTTCCTCATTCCTTCTCCGTCTCCTGCCTCCCTCCTAATTTTCTCTCCCTTTTCCTCCATCTCCTGCGCTCCATTTTGTCTCTTCTTGACTGTCAGGGCTTGTTAGAACAGCGTGTTCTAGTGCTCGCTCTGTGTGGGACACTGGCAGGACAACGCTACAGCCAGCCTGCTCTGCAGAGGAAGTGAAAAATCCTCCAAATGGGGTGAGATGACTCCACTTGTTTCCAATCTGGTATCACTTTGTTTCAGGAATATCGCAGGAGTGAGTACTTTGAGGAAAAACAACTGACTGCTGTAAAGAAATGGTGGCTGATTCGTGGAAAATTCTGTTATCAGTAAATACTATCACCAGATTACCTTACAGGTTCTGGTGTTTTCACTGTTTACTCTCCCTTCTCCCCCCTCTCCCTCTCTCTCTCTTTCTCTGTATGTCTTCCTCCCTCTCATCTGTTCTGGTTCGCCTCATTATCTTATTTTCCGTCTGCCTGATTAAGGCCTTGCTGGAAAAGCTCAGGCTCACTTCTTTCTGCACAGGACAGCTTCTGTGTCCCGGTGACTCTGTTAGATCTGCCAAGTTACAAAAAAACAAAAAAAACCTGAGCTGGACTGAGTGTTAGTACAAGTTTCAAGTTCTGCCCAGTCTGCCAATGGACCAAAATAGACTAAAGGTGATTCTGGTGTTTGAAGGCTTTTGTCAATTCAGCCTTGACCATGACATCAGCATTGTGTTCCATCATGTAAGTGCAAACCTTTCAACAAACATGGACTCAGGATGCTCAGAAACCACAGTGAGATCTGTGTAAAGCACATCAAAGAGCCTGCTTTGTGTCCTTGTACGTGCATCTGAGAATGTGTCAACACACATTTTCTATTAAAAAAAACAAATCAAATATGAACAGATTGATGGGCTGGTGACTATAGCCATGACTGATCAGTCTCAGATACAACATACATCTGATTCTGTTACAAGCCTTAGCCACACACTGGTTTACAACATGTGCTCTGCTACACACATGCTAACGTGTCTGTTTCTTCACCATGAGTGAGATTATTAAAGGTGACTTTCCAAGTCAAATGAACATCACATGTTTCGGTTGTGGTGCCAGGCTGCTAAACTGAGCCGTGAGTAATTGTTCAGTTGCTACAACTTTGTGTTGATGAACTCATTTTCATTTGTACTTAATTACTAACAAGGCAAAATACGTTCTGTCCTTTTACATGGGGAACTTTGTTTTGAAATTTGTTTGAGTTGGAGTGAGAGAAAGTCTGGTAACCTGAGACAGAATTATAGAAAGTGTAAATGTTATTTTATATTCTGTGTTTTAGAATGTGTTGAAGAAAATGTACAGTTCTTGCATGCTGTCATTTATATTACTAATAAATAAAAAAACTAACATTAGATTTGGCTAAAATATAAACTGAAAAATAAAACTTTAAACAAAAACACTTGGCCAAGGAAAGTGCATTTGGTGCACCTGTAATTTAAAATGAAGAACACTGTTCTAATAGTCAGTGTGATCTCATATTGGAAATACTCAATGTTCTCAAACAAGGTTGTGGTCTGAGTGATAAACATCATGACTCTGGACAAAGCATTCTGTACTGACTGAAATGGCAAATAGGGGATTGAAACAGAGACACAGATAGACTCTTAATCAAACAAATGACCTCTACCTCTGAGATGAGGACTGACTGTTCCTGCTAAAACACATTAGGAGTAATTATCAGCTTTTCTGAACCCTCATACTCAGTGTTTCCTCATCCTTGGACAAAAGGTTCCCATGCTGATCCAAAATCATTTTCCTGTTGGTCAGTTCGACCAGTGGAAAAAAAAAAACAAAAAAAACATCGGTTAATTGTTTTTACTCACTGTAGATGTGGCGTAAGAATGACCGAGGACATGAACATGGGTCGCTTCTTGATCTGACGTCTGAACCCAAAGACGGCGTTCTGCTGGAAGCCCTCCCTGATGTTGAGGATATACTGGTTCTGGAGCGTAATGAATCGCACCTCCTTGAGCCCTCTGGCACTCGCCTCCTCTATCAGCTTCACCACTGGCTGTGGAGGTAAAGAAGAATGACAGGCAGTGTGAAAATACAGCAAAAACATGTGCTCTCTGTTATTTCTACTGTGACAAAAGCATCCATGGGCTCCAGCTCCTCCGAATGAAGTGTGATAGACTTTATAGATAAAAAATAATAAAACGTGTGATCTTGAAACCCAGAAATGACAGAAATCAGTCAATCTTTATTTATTTAAGGGAGTAAGTTACAATTGGGTGAGGACAGCTCTGTCACAAAGGGATTTTAAGTGTGTGTGAGTGTGTGTGTGTGTGTGTGTGTGTGTGTTCATCGATCTCATCACAGCGGCTAGACAATTGATTGGTGTGGGCAGAGTTAATGTGTCTGACTTTGCTTTGTCATGCACGCAAAACAAATGCACATGAACAAATCGAGCGCCTCACCTCAGAGTATTCCCTCCAGCCAAAATTGTCTCTGCAGTAGTACTTCCACACTGTGTGACAGTTAGGGGCGGGGTTTGGACTCGTGGTAGGTGTAGCAAGAGGGCTGGGAGGAGTGGTCAGTCGACGGATGTGGTCAAACTCCAGGTCACACACTCGCATTGCCCCGAAATCCAGGGAAAACACTCGGCCCCTGAAACACACAGGATGCATGGTCAGACATTGTGAATAAATTGCAACCTGGAAAATGAAACCCACTACAGATTTACGAGGGCAGGTACCATGTGGCTATGGCACAGCGACCCTGTTGTTAGATGGTCACGGTTTACTTTTCAATCAGTAACCGCATGGCTGCTCATGCAATCGCTGACAGAAACCTAAATTACACAAGTTTCCTGGAGCAAAACGACCAAAACTCTAATTGCTTACTTAATGAGTCACTTTGCATGTCATCTTTAGTGTCATGACTTACATGTCACATGTGATCACATACTGATAAAAACAGCCACGCACTTTTAAAACAAATGAAAGCACAAATGTTACTGCAATGTCATTACCAGCTGTTTAATTGTTAAAACATATCCTCAGTGACTTTGTATGAACTGCAATGACATAATAGTGACAATGTTATATAAGAATTCCTGGGGGGTGAACTCTTGGATCAGCTCAACATGGACTGTAAACTTTTGTGATTTCATTGCCCGGAGTTCAGTTGTGAAACAATAACTCATTCATTGTGTTGTCCAAGGACACAGACGGTTGGTAAAACATGTCACACTACACTCGCTTTGTGCTTAAAGGTGTCAAAATGCCTTCTGCTATTAACACAAGACAATATGTATGTGAGATATCAGTAAAGAAACAGTGAAAAGATGCATGAATCATGCGAATACAACCTCCCTTAACCCTGCTCTGTCTCGGCAAGCATCAAACCCGTTATGTGTGTGCATCAGTCTCTCTACATTAGTCCTCCATACGGCCTCTGGCAAATCCTTTCTGGGTCAGACATAGCACTCACATAAGTGTGGGCATCGCACATGGCACGCTATTACACGGACAACAGACAGACAGCAGCATGCATACACAGTACATACACACAAGGATACCAGGTTTGCAAGAGATGCACATGGCAAAACACGCATACAGCCTGACAGTGTTAATGGGCTCATTGATTTTTTGCAGGAAATTAATTGGATCTAATGTCAAAGGTCAGACCTGGGTGATTGTGTGTCTGTCTGGAAGTGTATGTGTGTGAAGAACCAGGGCTTGTGTGTCTCAGGTTTGCTCTCAATAAAGCTTGTGAATTAATCGTCTTTACACATTTCCCATGCTGATCACAAAGGAGTTGTGCGGGAATGTGTGAACCTGATGAATTGTTAGACAAACAGCCCGAAGAAGTGAAACCTCATATTATAATTGGTGTGCTATTACGATTAAGTATTAAGTTTCATCTACTGGAATTGTTGTTACTGGTCACTGAGGTTATGCACAAACAGTTTCACTGAAGAGGGTGATAATGAGTACTGCACAGTCATGTGTGTAAAACATGCTGATAAAACACTAATGACATCGATGCTATTTAGAGTCACTGATTCTGGTAAGTCATGATGTGAGGAAGTGAAATAGGAATCAAGTCAGTGAGCACATGCAGAAACAAAACAGTAACTGAGGAATGAGTCAGTGGTTATCAGATCGCCAGATTACCAAAGCAGATACGATGCAGAAGGAGTTTTTGTTTTCTTAAGTATTCAGGGATTTGAGTAAGACAAGCAGGTTTTGATTTCATACTGGAGAAAACACAAAAGATCATTTGAATATGACAGATAAAACAGAGAAAAAGGACACAGTGTGATGGGAAAAGGCACTACAACAAAAGACTGAGATACAGAAGGATAAAAAAAAAAAGCAAATAAAGCTCAAGTGCGGCAGAGACAAACTGGCAACTAAAACTAAACTTACTTTATTTTACCTCTGGTCTGAACGCACTCTTCTGTACACTCTGTGTTTACTGATTTTGTGTTTCTTTGTTCTGTCATTTCTGTTTTTCCTTGTTCCAATTTCACTGTGTGTGTGTGTTTTTCCACACACTTCTGTTCTCTGTATTTTCTGTCTGAATAAGAAAGCACAGAGGCTGCACCTGCATGGCCCTCCCATGCTCTTTCTTTTTACTGCCTCTGTGTTTCAGTACAGACAGTTTCTGCCTATAACATTGTGTTATGATGACAAGAGCTTCTGTGTCTTATGATGCCCCTGCCGCACACACGCAGCCTCAGCTTTTATTATTATGAGGAAGTTAAATGAACTTTGTCCATTTTCAGTCAGCCTCCCCACCTCAGTGATTATCGCTTTGTCACAGCCCTCCACAAACACACACACACACACACACACACACACACACACACATACATACATACAGGTCAGTCAATGCTTTTCAATGCCTTTCACAGACTCTTTCCCTCCTTTGCTCCCAGACTAGTTTGCACTGTTCTAAAAATAAAATTCCAGCGGTTAAATTAAGTGCACTGAAATTCAGTGCTTTCATTGTAGAAGCCAATCAAAAGATGGAAAGAGACACAAGACACGCCTACTCTGGCACGATCGACGCTCAAGACCTGGCTTGAAATGTCAGGCTGCTCTGAAATTGCGCAAAGGTAGACTCAAGATAGGAAAGGTCACCTGATAATTCATATTAAAGAGCGTGTTTGGAGTGGTCTGTTTTATTTTTATAGGACAAACAGGAGTGGGAAATCTTTTGCAAATGTAAGTGGAAGGGTTACGTTTGCCAAAGGTGGAAGAAACAACCTCTTGTGCAAAGCAACGCATCATCAAACCTGTTCTGTGCTTAGTGCAGGTGGCTCCCAGGTGTGAATGTGTGGATCAGTGTTAAAAAGTGAAGCAGGGTGTTGCTGGAAAAAGAGAAAGCCTGCTCAGCAAAACCTTTACCCCGGATAAATAAAGGTTAAGAAAACTCCTGCACTGTCAAAATGGCTTTTAATCCCCAACACTGCAGATAGCACACACACACACACACCTTAGAACTTTCTCACGGCTGCACACATGAGGACCCGCATACCAGCATCAGTCATGCTATTGTGCACGTCACAGACCAGGAAAAAAAAAAAATACCACGAACACTCATACACACACACACACACACACATTTTTTCGACACATTCATGTACATACACGCAATCCTCATCCAGTTACGCCTAGATAAGTCAGTCAGTCAAGCAAATCTGCTGACGAAGGCTTCTTTTACACACACACCTTGATGTCATGGGATCATTTAATTTCCTTTATTACATTGCAGTTATCTGTTTGTCTCATTTGGATGTGCTTTTCGCTCTAAAGGCTGTGGGTTACGTAAAGCCGACCACACATACACGTAGATAGAAGGAAAACATGCTCAGCATCGACGCCTGCTTGTCCTGGACTGTTCCTAAGAGAGTGTGTCCTGCTCTACACTGGATCATTAAGCTCATAGTTCAGGGTGTCCTCTCTCAGTCCTTTGGCGCTCTCTTTGGAAATTTACACCAGCCTAGGGTACAAAATGTGAGAGAAGAGGTGGCAGTGTGTGTGTGTGTGTGTGTGTGTGTGGGGTGGGGGGTAGAAAGATACATGAGTTTGACTTGAAAAATTACACAATGAAAAGGAGGTGGTAGAAAGAAGAGAAGAAAAACACTGGGTGAAACAGGAAAGAGGATACTGCAGGCCTCACTGCTTTTACACACATATTTCTTGTAAAAAAAAAAAAAAAAAATCTTGAAAATTAAGTAAACAGGTATAAATGCAGGTAAAATGATGTTCAAAAGGATAAGCGAAAGGAACACAGATACAGGAAGATACAACAACAAACCATTATAGAGGAAGAGGGAAGTGAGGTGGAGGGATGAGTGGATAAGAGGCTAAAGGCAGACTCTGAGTAAGCAGAGGCAAGCGACCCAGACCTCGCCCCACTGATTCATGCCATGGGTTGTCTGACACGTAATAGACAAACACACACACACACACACACACACACACACACATTCAGTCTGATTATCCGACGGCGTTTCTGTTCGCACACAATACGACACACGCAAACAGGCTCTCACAGACACAACCAGCTTTTATTCTGTCTGAATCGTGACATAAAACACTGTGAGGTAACATGGAATCCCCGACGATATCAATGCACACACACACAGACACACACAGACACACACACACAAACGCACACACACGCCTCGGTGTCAGGTCGCTCTGCCCTTGGTGCTCGGTGACTCTTTATGTCTTTTAATGACAAGCATGGCTTTCAACACCTGGCCGACAAAAGAGTTGATCGTATTTCTCCTTCTCACGCGCACATCAAAACCAGGTACTTAGTTACAGTTACAAAAATCACTACTGTGTTTTTAAGTTCCAACATTTCCCCTCACCTACACATTAGATTTATTGTCAAATGATGGGAAATCAACAAAACATATGTTGTTTTTTTCCACATACTCTACGACTCACTCACACAGAGCGAGTGTTAAATCTGTTAACAAATGACTGGACAATATTAGATGACTGTAGTGTAACTTTTAGAAGCGATGACTGTGACATTCCTCCTTACTGCTGAGTTCATGACTAAGGCGGATTAGTCGGACTTCCATTCCTCCTTATCATATGGATGGGATTAACCTGCGCTATGGATCATACACACATGGGAACTGCTCAGCACTGAACACATACACAACAATACAATAGACTGTACAGCACATAATCAGATGCAGGCATGCAGAATTCTCATACATTTTCTTTTCTGTCCAAACGCACACACAAGACGCAGCAGAAGGCAAAACAGGCCTGTGTTGCCATACCGACAGTAGAGCTTGTTAAGTCATCTGCCGCTCTTTAGATCGCTAACGATGTTATCATTTGGCTGTGGTAACCACGGTGATGCCTTCACCCTTGTGTGTACTTGGGTGCTTGAAAAGACAAGCAGGATTCTGTCTCCAAAGAAAAGTATCAAAAGAGCTCTCACACACACCCAGAACAACACAAAGCTTTGAGTAAATGACTGAACGACCAAAACGGTTTACGGACTGTCGTCAGAGAATCACTGGATGACCTGCTCATCTCCAGGAACCCTGAAACAACACTGAGTTAAGAAAGTGTCAGCATGATCACTGAACTAAGCTACAATAAAACTGAAACCAAGATTATAGCTGGCTAAAAAATTATCTTGTTTTTATCAGTGGATGATTTTTTTCTGTCCACATGAATTCAAGACAAAAAAGTCTGATAGTTTCTTTTACTAAAACTATGTAATTAATGACATACCCACAGTGAATTTATTTCATTAAAAAAAAAAAAAGACGGCATATATTGAGACTTTTTTTGAAAATTCCAGAAAGCAAACAATAAAACAGCATTTTAAAAAATTAAAATAAATAAATAAAATAATCTAGTTCTAACTCACACACAGGGCACATGTTTTCACTCCTGACCTGTGATGTTAATACTACAATAGAAGAGGTACAAAGCATAGAATTTTCTATGAGGAACCAGCCTGTGTTTGCTTCCTGTAGATAAATGGTTAAACATGCGTGAGTTAAAAACCAGTGAGTCCAGGGGTGTTGGTTGCCATTTGTCAGATAAGTCATCTGTTTCTGGAATGAGAACGTTTTGCGTCAGTGTTTTCACTCAACCCCTTTATCTAGCAGCAAAGCTTGTTTTGGGATAAGGTTTTTTTTTCTGAGAAAAAACTTAAAAACACTGACAAATATATTCTGACAAAATACAAATGTGTGTTTTAACTAAATGCTCAGAGCTCAATGCAAACTGAGACAAGGTTCGACACCTTTTTACTATGAGGAGACAACCCAAAAAACCCTATATACAATGATATATAAATATACTGCCTTGATTATTCTGACACTTGTAGTTTCTACTGCAGTTTCTATCAAGTGAGCCAGATGGTCCTGTCTGAAGGTATGAGAGCGCAGCACACTCAAAGGGCCTCTGAAGAATTTGGGTTGACACCACCAGGTGCATATCCTGTTTGTGGAGCAATATACACTTTGCATAGAGTTTCAGTTGAAAACATGAGTCAACAGCTCAGATGTGCACACATACAAATATCTGTACACACACACACACACACACACACAAACTCGTATATCTGTCCGTCTACAAACACACATGGCCGCTCAAAGGCCGCAGTAATTCACAATTATCTAATGATGTGATCAGGACTGTGGATCACTAAGTGTGCACACAGACTGAAATAATAAACTGATACAAATGACAAGGCTGGTGAATGATGGAAATTTCCGAATTACATAAACCAGTTTAAAAACAAATTTGGAGGGGAGTACTGAAAAATTGACTGATTTGTTGTAATGTTGGAAAATTTAACACTTTTATGATCAAGAAGAGTCACTTACTAAGGAAAAACAGTGTGTGATAAACATAAACTCTGGATAAAACTCAACAAGTGATTAGATAAACAATAAAATAATCTACAAACTAAAAACAGATCAAAATGTCTAAAAGTGCTTGGGCGGCATATTAAAACTTTACTTGCCTTTTAAACACGTCTATGCCTTAATCAAACAACTGCTTCAGGCAATACAAGACCATGTCGTCTGTAATCCACATTTCTGCAAATGTATACTTTAGAGACTGAAAAATGTATTTACTATAGCTATTTATTTAACAATATATGATCTAGTTGGAGATGTGAGCCACAAAACTTGAGTTCATGGGATGAGACATAAGCTACAGGTTAAGACTCTGACACAGTTAATGTCATTGGTTGGGACAACAGCAATCCCTTAACAAAACATTTTTTTAAAAATAAGGTCAGTGGTTGATTTTGTTGGTCTCATTGTATGCGTATGCTGGTGTGTGTGGATGTGCATGCGTACAGTAGTTTCACAGGAAGCAGCCCATGCTCCTTTATGTCACCCCGGTGGTGCTTGCCAAGTGCTTGCATGTGTGAGTGTATCTATGTGGGTGTGTGAGAGAGTGAAAGAGAGGTTTATCTCTGTCTGCTAAAAGGCGTGCGTGTGAGCAATGCAAGCCACTGAGCCTCTCTGTGCAGCCGATTCGTGTGAGCGTCTGCGTGCCAAGTGTGAGTGTACACAAGTGTGTGCGTGTCTGTGATCGGGGAAGGAGTGAAGCTGCCAAGCGCGTCTGTGTCAGTGACCGCACAAGGCAACTGAGGGTCATGGAAGTTCACAGCTTTTTGCCATGAGTGCTATAAAGTCTAGTTTGGACTGAGATCCAGCCAATCACAGGGCTGGCTTCAGGAGCAGGGAAATACAGGAAATAGATAACTAAAATCAGGTGGGAGATGAAAGGGCATGAAAGCTGATATGATAGCTCAAATAAAGACGCTCGGGTAAGAACAAGACACGTGAAGATCACTGAACATATCAAGGGGATAAAGAGACTAATACACACTCTCACATGTGCATAAATGAGCCATATTTACTGTATAGAGATCGGTCAAAGTAATGCTATTACAGGAACATTCACTTGGCTACAGTCCATCAGCCTCACATGTACTGAACAGCTGTAGCGATGAAGCTTTCAGTTTGTCACTGGTGGTGAAACCAAAGAGGAAGCTCAGGCTGAGGTTTACTGTTTCCAACACAGCAAACCAGAAGTGGCTTATCATCCACAGCAAGATGCCTTTCCACTTCTTGGCACCAGTGTTGCCATGTTGTTGCCATGTCCCAAACACGTATAATTTTACAACAGAGGAGCCCTTTCAGCAGTAACACTACAATGTAATGATGTGGGTGCCACAATGTCTAGTGTTTTTTGACTGTATTCTTACCCTGAAGTGGATTATTTAGACTTCAGCAGCTGAGGTAAAGTCTACACACATGGTTACTAAAATACTGTTCAGGGGTCATCAGGAGGAAATAAAATGTGGGAAATATTCCCACACAAAAATGCATGAAGTCAAATTTCAGTTCCTGTTTTGAATTGTTTGAACTGAAAGTGAATTGACCCATATGTACTGATCTAAAACAAAAATACAGAAATACTCTGTTGCTGCTTCCCTCCACAGTAACATCCTGGATCTAGGCAAACACAGCATATGCTGATGAGCCTGCAGGCTACAGTGAACATTAGTGTGATACTTACTGAAACTTGAGCCTGACTTGCTCATTGTCCGGGTTGCAGTACAGTCTCTCCAGTTGTTCCTGGGATTCATCTGCTATGCTCTGCCACGTCTGACTGCTACTCCTGCGGATCTGCCAGTGGTAGGGCAGTACGGTGTGGTGGTGGGCACAGTCGTTGCCATAAACACACTGTCCTTGGAGAAAATCCACACAAATGTCCACAGAGTCTGACTGGTGTGTGTGATACTGGAGCTGGGTGAGCAGCTCAAAAACCAGGTCCAGGGAGGCCTCCTCACTTTTATCCTGAAATAGAACTCTTTTGTCGGGCAGACAGGCCTGCAGGATGAGGGGATGGGGGTCCTGGACACCAGTGCAGTTTTTGACTGGAGGGCTTTTGGCCCCAGAGGTTAAGAGGTCATTGCTTTTGACGCTCCCCTCCTTGTGAGGAGCCTGGGGTGCAACTATGGGAGGTATATCCGTGCTGGGGGGGGTTATTGTTACTGTGCTCCCGGCCGCCCTGAGGCCAGGTTTCAGCTGGAAGCAGCGGCTGTCAGGGGTTGGGTCAGTGATCTTGGGTCGCTCCCCTCTTCGCTCTGTCTCTTCCAGCTCTGCAGTAGTATCAGCTATCTCCACATCACCGTCCCGGGCCATCAGCCCCGGTACCCTGGCGCCGGCAGAGGCACCGTCAGCAGTCCCCGGGTCTTTGAGACACACCTGATCCATACAGTTCTGTTTGACTACTGCAGCTGCGCACAGGTTCCCCGGAGTCCGACCGGCCTGGTTCCGGGGGACGAAGACCCCATCTCCAGAGACCAGCGTATCCGTGCTCAGTAAAGTGGTCAGAATAGGATCCTCCAGGGCGCGGTGGAGACATTTGGCGTCCAGTTTCCTCTGCTTCTTTTTGAAATACGGTTTCACCAGGGGTATTTTATCTGACAGTCCCACAATCTGGTTTTCTGTGAAGTCTTCCCCTTCACCCATATTTAAACTCATATCCAGGGGGATCCCAGTCGGCACACCGTCTGCGGATTTCTGGAGAATGTGCAAAGTTTTATCCATGATCCGCTCCTAAACCCCGACAGACCTGAGATAAGGAGAAAGAAAGAGAGAAAGAGGTAGTTATCAAAGATAACACCTATGATCCTATAATCTTAGTTTCCAATGTGAAGTCATCTTGGCGCATGAAGCGATGATTAATGGGTGCTTGGACAAGATATTATACCATAAAAAACCTGTGAAAACTTCTCTTTCCTTTCTTGGAAAGGAAAACCCTCGCCCTCTGTATGCTGAAACGAAACCTGTCTGCGACAAAACTAGTCTGATCACACAGTTATCCCACACACACTGCAGGAAGAACACAGACACAGCCACCATAACCATCCGGCTGCCAGGGACGCACTCAGAGCCCAGAATAAGAAGGAAAAGCAGGAGAACAGCTCTGCGTAGTTTACTGCAGCCTGGAGGCCAGTTCAACCAGAAAGACATACTGTTCTGAGAGGAACTAAGACACAGAGTTACTGAAGTGGATCAAATAAAGGAATCATCTGAAATGGGACAGTTTCAGTTTGTAATCGTGTCTCTTTGGTCTCTTACTAACGTCATGCCTGCAATTACAGCTGCGTCTCCAAGCAGGAGCGATAAAATCATGACTGTAACAAAACCTCTCTCTCTCTCGGGACTGTGTATTTTGATCACGGGAGTCCGATACGCGACCCCTGCCGTCTACGTGCCGTTTACACATCGCTGCCCGACCAACTTTGCACGTAGGCTTCAGCCGAGACACACACACACACACACACACACACACACACACACACACACACACACACACACACACACACACATCCGAGCCAATGCGGCGGAGCAACGACAATAGACCCACAGGGAGTCCCGGAGCTCCACCACCCCACGGCCGTACAGAACCTCCACCTCGGTTCCAGACTCCTCTCCAGTGGAGCCGGAGCTCCTGGGGGTGAACCGCAGTCTACAGCCCAGGGGGAGCCACTGCAGCAGCCTGCCAGGCACTGGGGGGTTGTTCTAGCGCAGCTTTCCTCCCACTGCCACGGAACACACTAACTAACACTCCGTACATTTGTCTGAGACCCGGACGACATGACCGTACCTGTGCGATAACGGCCGCCCCTCTCCCCCGGGTCTCGACACTCTTTGGTGGGTACAATCCAGTGCGTACATCGGCGGAGCGGATTATCCACTACGGAGATAGTAGTATCCGTGTCCGGACTAGACCACAGTCCGCTTGGGTTTGTCGTGTCCCTCTGCTGCCCCCGCCGCTCGCATGCTCTGACTCTATTTCATGTTGTCTGTCCGCCTCTTTGTATCCTTGTACCGGATAGAAAGGCGCAGAGAGGAGACCGACAAAGAGCCGAACACAGCTGTGACCGAACTCACTCTGCCTGCCGGCTGCTCCGCACACACAGGCCCCGCCCCGTAACCTGGTCAGGGGCGGGGCTTCACACTGGCGTCACAGGGAGAGAGAGAGAAGGGGAGAGAGAGAGAGAGAGAGAGAGAGAGAGAGAGAGAGAGAGAGGGAGAGTCCTGTCCCTTTTCAAATATTTTCTGGCAAGATGTCTGTTTTTTTATTTGTCAGAATATAATTTGTGAGTTTTCTTTTACTTATTCAAAAATATTGTTTGGTATATACTCATATAATCAACACAACACAATCAATTTAATTATATTTTTGACAAAATACCATATTCACAAATGTAAATTCTCAAATCTCAAACCTTCTTTTTTAATTCTTAAAATTGAGCTTACCCAGTATATCTCAAACATTCAACACTCTAAAAATAGAAAAAGCTATTAAAATCACTGATTTATGCGACAGATTTGAACTTTGTGTAATTTGATATATTTTCTTTCTTTCTTTCTTTTATTTGTTTACATGGTTTTTCCCCTGGCTATGTTCTGTTCTGTTCATGTCTTATTAGTATTTTAATATTGCATTGTACTTGTCATGTCATTATTGTACTTAATACAACATTAAATAAATGAATAAATATGTTGGGGGGAAAAAAAGAGAGAGAGAGAGAGAGAGAGAAAGAGAGGAACTTTCAACACATTTTATTTGGCTGATCACATATTGATAAAATAACTCCAGAAAAAAGATATATTATCAACCTTTCGATTATTTTTTGCCAAATTTCACATTCATTGCTCCAAATTTGCAAATCAACATCCAAACATTACTGTTCTCAGAGCCCTTTTTTCCAATTATGTAGACAATTTGAGGAACAGAATAAATTCTAAAGCAAATAAAATAAAAAAATAAAAAAAAGTCAAGTGTATAATCTTATTTAATTTGTATAATTTCTATTTATACCTCCAGCAATTTTTATATTTATTATTTATTTTTCCTAATGTTTTTACTTACATGTATTTCTATATATTTGTAATGTAAAATATTCTGTGAATTATGAAACTTTCTACCCTTGTTTGTTGTATACTATTATGTATATTTACTGATATACTGTTCAATGTTCATTGTTCAAAAAAAAACAAAAAAAAAAAACAAAAACATAACAGGATGCATTAGGGATGAATTTTTCATTATTATGCTCAGTTTTTGTGGGCGTAATTCTTAAATTTTGTCATAATTTGTGTTTCGGTTCACTTGTTTAGCTAAATGTTGATATTGTAATTAAAACAATGCAAAAAGAAAAAAAAGAGAGAGAGAGGGAGGGAGAGAGAGAGGGGTGTCTGGTGGTGATCAGAAGAAGCTGCAGGACGGAGGGTCTGCAGGGAAATGATGGAAAAACCTTGCATTCAGCATGTATTTAGAGAAAATACGAATACACACAATATAACCAATTATAATATACATAAGTATAGGCAAGATATGAAGATGTAGGTCACAGGTGCCAAACATGTGGCCCGGAAGCCAAATCCGGCCCGCCAAAGGGTTCAGTCCGGCCCTTGGGATGAATTTGTGAAAAGCAAAAATTAGAAAAGATATTAACAATCCTTTTAGTTCAGGTTCCACATTCAGACCAGTTCAATCTCAAGTGGGCAGGATTCAGTAAAATACTATGATAATAACATATAAATAATGACAACTCCCAATTTTTCTCTTTGTAAATATAAATATTTTCATGTATTTGCACTAAAACAAAGTATAATTTTGCAAAAACCTGAGCAAATATGCACAACCTGAAATGTCTTCAGAGAAGTACAATTTTAACAAGATTCTGTCTGTTATAAAATGTTTTGTGTGTTTGTAGATCCACTGTGATCTGCAAGCTATAATGTACACGTGTAAATGATAAACTGAGGCAGAATATTGTTTAAATTACACTTATTTTTTCAGTTTGTTCATGTTATTCACATCTTTTGAAAGGATAGTTTGTAGATGTAAACCTTTTCATAGGTAACTTTACTTTTTTCGCTCTAAAACACAGACAAAAGTTTGGAGTTGACATTATTTATATATTATTATGTTATTATTTTACTTGTTGGGCCCACTTCAGATCAAATTTAGCTGAATGTGGCCCCTGAACTAGAATAAGTTTGACACTCCTGATGTAGGTTGTACTAGAAAAGAAAAGGCCTGGACAGGGGTGTCACTCATTTTAGTTCAGGGGTCACATACAGCCCAATTTGATCTAAAGTTGGCTGGACCAGTAAAATGATAGCATAATAACATATAAATAATGTAAACTCCAAACTTGTCTCTGTATTTCATAAAGGAAAAAGTAAAATTTGCATTCTGAAAATTTTTACATCTACAAACTATCCTTTAAAAAATGGGATTAACGTGGCACCAATGGGCTGGGAACATGGGAACATACAGTATTGTGCAAATGTCCTGGGCCAACATTAGGTTTGTTGGTTTATGATTACATTACTCAGTCTCTGTATTAAGATACAATCTGGATACATAGGAAGTATGTATCCAGTATGTATTCTAAATAAATACATCAATCAATCAATGGACAGCATTAAAAACCAAAGTTTCAGGAAATAATTAGCTTCTATAAACCAAAGTTGTATCATTTACTGTGACCTCTATTTGCACTTAACATGTCTTTAGTACTTTAGTTCAGACATTTTGACATTTATTGTATACTTTATATTCTATTGTATACTCATGTTTGATGAAGGGCTGTGGCCCGAAACATCACTACTTGTGGTGAATAAAACATTTTGGGAGCTCGCAGGTTGTACAGACTTTATCTGATTCTTATATCAGGTTTCATTCAACACGTCAGATGTTTCTGTTTGTGCTGCTTCTTGTCATGGGGTCAGGGGTCATGCTAAATAGTGACTTTAACCTCTACAACCCCCGTAGTTCAATTTTGTGTGTCTCTTAAGTCTGTTTACATATTTCCTGTATTTTCTTGTATCTAAAGAAAAGAGACTGAAAAATAAATATGTATGCTCTTTTCAACCATGAAAAAACAACAAAACTAGAGAAGGACTAAGACTTTTGCACAATACTGTAGTTGTCTTTCTAATCTATGACAAATCTAATTTTTCATCTAGACAAAGATTTATTTAGCTTAATCCTCACAGACCAAAAGCTGGTTTTGTGGTGACTTTAAAATTAATTCTTCTCACCATCCCCAAGCTTTTTATTATCATTTATCATGGTATAATCCTCTGCATTTTGTATTTTTCTATGAAAATCAGGTATTTTCCCACATTTAATTTACTGATTATGTCGATGTTCATAAAAGCTCAGAGCAAATTCAAAAGTTATGATATGAAAAAAATAAAAAATAAACAGAAAAAAATGAAGAAAAGTATCATTTTCAGCATAATATATCATTCACTTAAAAGTACGGGAAACTTTTGTGACCAATTTTTCATCAGATCTGTTAAACCTCAGTCATAGCCTAAGTATCACGAATCCATAAGTCTTTCTGTGATTACTCACCTGAATCACTTGCATTACGGTGAACAATTTCGAAGTGCCATCCACCATAAACAAACCATGTGTTGACAAACAGAGCAAAGGAGGTAACTCCGGATCTTCGGAATTTCGGCGCGATGTGCATTGTGGGAAAGGGAGGTTTGCGCAGCAGCAGCTGCTACAGACACGATGTGGAAACAGGAGGAGCTCCCTTCCCTCTATGTATATTCTTCCAGCCGTTTCCGCGTTTCATCCATATAATATCACATGGTTGCGTGGCTGCTGCCGCTGCAGGCTGCTGCGCAAACCTCCGTTTCCCACAATGCAAGTCGTGACAAAATTCCGAAGATGCCCGAGTTACCTCCCAGCTCTGTTTGTAAATACATGGTTTGTTTATGGTGGATGGCACTTCGAAATTGTTCACCGTGATGTGAGAGATTCAGGTGAGTAATCACAGAAAGACTTGCGGATTCGTGATACTTAGGCTATGACTGAGGTTTGACAGATTTGATGAAAAATTGGTCACGAAAGTCTCCCGCATCTTTAGCATCAAAATGAGAGGTCAAAACCACTGTCATTTATCAGACGTGGGTTTTACCGCTGAATCAGTGTTGTAGATGACAGTGTTTCCATGTTCACTGCAGAGCCTCTGAACATCCAGACGGGTCATATCTGATGACAATGAAAGGCTGAAAAACAGCATTTTACCTGAATTATTTGAATGTATTGATAGAATTGGTGGTTCAGAAGCTATTAAACACTCCATATCAGTGGATGCTTTGGTTGCTGGCAGCTGTTTAAGTCTTTGAGGGTTATTAACTATCACAGATTGGTAAACAAACAAATAAATAAATAATAAGCATTAGCCTGGGAGGTTAACATGAAGCTAATTTGAAACTCTTTTATGTCCTATTCAACAATGTTTCATATTTTAGAGCCATAGGTTTTGATAAAATCATGGTAGCAGGAGCTGTCAGATAAATGTAGAAAATATGAATAATAATAATGACAATTATAATAATAGATGATTGTTACTTTAAATATACATATAGTACTTGAATATCCAGATATGCTTCATATTAAACATGAAACCTGATGAAACACAGCTAAAATCCCCTCAAAAGCAGATATGGAATGAATGACTCATTTTTTTATGCTTATCTTGTATTAGTTGTGTATTTAAGAGGCTTCGTGACTCTCTCTGTCACAGTTCCATTAGGGAGTGTAATGTTTACTGACTGTGTTCATCGGCTTCCCTCTCCTCCCTGTTTTACCAGAAGTAGTTTTTAGGAACCTGCTGTGCTGCGTTGCCTTCCGGCGTTAGTTTCACTGTTTGCAGATGAGCCTGCTCAACCAATCAGTCTGTAGTTTCTAGAGTGGGTTTCTCAACGTGTTGATTTTTAAGCACAGAATGCCAGCTTTCTATGTATTCGATTTTGATACAGAGCATAATTTTCATACCTTACAGGCCTAAAATATACATAATATACCTAGTGTTGAAAAAATACAATAGACGCTCTCAATTTTGAAATAACATGAGCTACAGTATGTGGCATCAGATGAATGGCATTAAAATAAGCCTGCTGTGACAGTCACGCTGTGCTGCATTATTCCCTTTCAACAGGAATTAGAGATGGATTCCTTCAACTAGTTCTCAAACATTCATTCAAAAATCTAGCGTCGATGGTGTGTGTCTGTAATGAGAGGAGATAGCAGTCGGATGAAACATCAAGTCCTGTGTATTTTCCTATTGTTCTAGAAAATAAAATAACAGGAAAATGGAGTAACCCTCGTTTCCCCCCGCAGGACCCAGTGGGAGCCATTATGGAGGAAATGCTAAACTGAATACTTTATTCATGAAGTTAATTATCTATTAATCATCCTCTCAACACAATTAAAGCATAGGTATCTTTTAACATGCTCTGCATCCTCTACCATTAGCCTCCTGAACTTAAATGACACAGGTCAAAAGGACAAACTTCCTGCTAATGTGGGCTTCAACTCTCTACGTGGAAACCAATAACCGATCAATTATTAATATTTCTGTTGTATTGTATTACTCAATGGAGACAGTGAGTAATTTTTCCCCCCTTTTTAATAGCTGTGCTGAGATATGAAGCTCAGCTCTGTCGCATGTAGGCTGAAGCACAAGAAGGAAGAAATTAACACAAATGTCTACAACCATCTTCCTGATAAACACTGATGCCGTCAATGCAGTTCAAATGAGGGTTAGTAATTGGGAAATTACAGGCCTGTTGTTGAAGACATGGGAGAGCTGACGTATTTGTGAGTAATTGCTTGGTTGCATACCGACGGATCTCCAGCATTCCTCCTCGGCTGACATGCATAACGACGTTCTATTGTTCAAGTTTTGACTTGTCTCAGAGGACGCCCTATAAAAGAGATACCTACCTGCCAACTCCTGCTCGCTTGTTGTCTTACAAAAGTCCCCGAATGATCTCAACACATGAAACAACAAGTACTGTGAAGACGCTTTAATACACTTGGGAAAGTTTCTTTACTAAACTAACAGAAGTTTAATAGTGGTAATCACTGTAAAGAAACGTTACATGAATATTGTTATCAAAGCACTGACGAGAAAAAATAACACAAGTACCATGATGTGAAGCTAAAGCCCATTGTGTTCAGAGCATTTGATACTTAAGAGGAAAAGGAAATACAAACTAACACAGGCAATGTCAGAGTCTGATTGAAATGTAAAAAAAACTTTGTCAGTTCGTGCAGGTAAATTTTTGTTTGTCTCCCTGAAAATGAGGCAGATGGGTATAAAAAGTCAAAGCAGCAGAAAGAGTGCTTAGTTGGGATTGAAACAGATGTTAAAGTGATTCTACAAACCAAAAATACACAACAGGGTATTGGTATGGTTGGTGAGTGGCACAGACTTCAGCCCCCGCCCTCTGAATGGGTTCACATGCCGACATACAACACAATTACTGGAGGCAGATCAGTTAACACTGGTGATGGCCCTTCAGCCTTGACACGCCTGTTTTATGCACACAAAACAGTTCCATGGCATGGAAACATAAAAATACATTTTATTGATGTAATTGAACTGGCAGTGCAACCCGTGGGTGCCATAAACAACGATGAAAGTCGTGCTGTGTAATTATTGTCATTATGGACAGTAATTTCGCCTCTTTCATGTGAATCATAATGGGCACATTTCTGAATTTCACACAACTGGTTGAATGTGTTATGAAGAGTTTAGAGGTGTTAACAAGCAAATTCTGCACACATTGTTTCATCTTTATTATCAGTAAGAGCCATGTTGTGCTGTGCTATGTTCTCAATATAGACCATTTACGTGTTTCATGTTATTTTGAATTGACGTAGCATAACGATACTAATACTTCCACATATAGAATAGAATAGAATAGAATAGAATAGAATAGAATAGAATAGAATAGAATAGACTTTATTGTCATTGTGTAAGTAGCACAACAAAACTGGGTTCCCTGCAACAGTATAGAATCAAAAACAGAGAAGAAAAATACATTATGTAACTATATGTACGAGTACACTATTGATAAAAAGAAAATAAAGTCTTTAAATAGAAAACAATTTGAATAGACCAGATAGCCCAGACAGCCCAGTGCTATGTTTGTGAGAGTTGATAAATTAATTTTCCTCTCCATTTTATTTATCACTATTTATCATAATACTATCCATTTTGCATTTATTTCAATGAAAATCATGTATTTTCCTATATTTATTTTACTGATTATGTACTTTAATCATCATGCTGAGATTACATTTGAGGGTTATCATGCCAAAAACAAAGAAAACTTGAGAAAAAGTAAATTTATCAATAAAATCTATCATTATCTGAACATAAAACAAGTGTCTCCATCCCTTGTCATTGATTCAACTCTATGGGTTTTACTAGTGAATCAATGTTGTTGAAGATGACGGACCCCGTGAATGTCCAAATGAGTCATATGTGATGACCACGAAAAGATGGCAAACTGCATTTTACACCAATTATTGACATGTATTGATAGGATTAGTGGCTCTAAAGTTATGAAACATTTTAGATCAGTAGATGGTTTTGGACACTGGCGCATATTTGGGTCTTGATGGGTTAAATATATATAAATGATTAATACTTCCTTCTTTTCTGCTGAAAAATCAACACTGATACAAAGCAGCATGAATGACTTCATGTTTGCTTTAAATGACTAAAGTTCCAGATATGTGTCACTTCCAACGCCCATTATCGGCTAATATTGGCTGCTTTATTTTATGAGTCAGCAACACGAGTTGTACAATTCTTACAGATCGAAACGTCATGTCCCGACTTAAGTCTTTGCTAATGTTTATGTAATGTTTCTGGCTTTTTTTTTTTGCTGAATCCTAGGAAAAGATAGTGACAAAGTGATGTATGATTCTGACGATTCATGTCTTTCTCTTTGTGATTGGAATGAATTAGATAATTTGTTAATCTAAGACGAAATCTATAAGTTAGTGTGAGTATAAAAGCACATATTTCTTGAAGGGGTCATATTTTTTTTCATTTTCATTTAAAGGGCCAGCACTCAAAACGACCTTTTTTCGTGTCATTACTCAAAAATAAGGTTGAAGATGGGCCTGTGGAGTTTAATTAATGAAGAATTTCAACCCAAACATAGCATTTACAGTTTATATAGACCACAGGGCAATGTTTTAAAAAGCATAATTCCATTTAAAAAGCAAAATATCACCTTTAACAGTCATGAGTTGAGCTGCTAACATAATTAAATCAGCACTGCAAATCAAGTGTTATATAAAGCATCATCATCATCTAAACCACAGGTGTCAAACATGCGACCCGGGGGCCAAAACCGGCCCGCCAAAGGGTCCAATCCGGCCCGCAGGATGAATTTGCAAAGTGCAAAAATGAATATTAAGATATAAACAATCAAGGATGTCAAAGTCGTTTTAGTTCAGGTTCCACATACAGACCAATGTGATCTCAACTAAAATAATAGCACAACAACCTATTAGGAATGACTCCAAATTTTCTTAGTTTAATGTGAAAAACATATTACATTACATCTATAAATCAGTAATGAAAACTACAATTTTTTCTCTTTGTTTTAGTGTAAAAACTTACAGTAAATGATGACAATATTAGCATTTACAAACTATCCTTTAACAATAAAATGCAAAAAACCTGAAATTTTGAAAGTAAAATTTTAACATTATTCTTCCTGTTATTAAATATTTTGTGCCTTTGTAGATCCAATCCGTAATATGGATAATATAGTAGTATATAGTATAAATGGTAAGGTGAGGTGTAATATTGTTAAAATTGCACTTATTTTTCTCAAGAAATTTTATTTTATTTTTTTCAGGTTATTCACATCATTTTTGTTTGTATAATTTGTAAATGTACATATTTTTATAATTTAATTTTGATTGCACTAAAACAAGGAGGAAAAATATGGAGTCGTCATTATTTACAGGCTATTATGCTATTGTTTTACTGGTCTGGCCCACTTAAGATCAATTTGAGCTTAATGTGGCCCCTGAAAGAAAATGAGTTTGACACCCCTGATCTAAACCAATGCATCCTCAGGTCAGACATCTAGACAGATCCAAACATCTGCTTTGTATCGCACAGAGCATAGGTCATGTCTGCATCTCTACACACAACAATCTGTCAAATAGCCTGAATAAATGAATTTCAAATGCATGCAGCCATCGCAAAACACGGGTAGCATTACTTGTAAGGTACCTGCAGCCTGCATTTACCCAGATAATCTTAATGCACATGTATCCTTTTATCTTTCACAAGTATTTTAAGGAGGTATAGAAAAACAGGGCATCGATGCTATGTGAACATACCTGGGTGTATTTGAGGTAATCTGTGACAAGAATACCTGACATGATTCTGTGTCACTGATCCTTTTTATTCTCTGTGTGTGTTGTGTAATTTAACACATAGAAGTCTGCTTTTGAGACAGAACGGCATTTGGCAAAAGGCAAAAAGGGAGAATTAGAAGAAAAAAAAAAAAGTGGCACAGAGATGATGTAAGCAGGTAGTTAAAATGGCTGAATTAGGATGTTAATAGGCCAAAGTGCTGGAGGGAACAGTTCATTATTAGACTTCCTCCCATGCTGCACCAGAAAAGGTTCACATTTATCCAAACTCTCTTCATCAGGACTGTGAATCACCCTGACACTGAACTTTGTCCCGGTCTGTTTTTTCTCTGAAATTTTTTTATTCGCACCAACACACTCATGCCATCCCCTCACCCTGAAAATACCACCCATCACATAGACAACAGCGTGCTTCTAATCGAACCAGTCAGGCTACCTGTAAATGCATTCTTACTTTGTGACAATATGTAGCCAGAAATAACCAGCAGAGCTATGACAACTATGCTAATTTAAGTAACCTAAGTGGAATCCTTACACACTGACTGATTTCTGACATTGTGTATAAGAGAATCTGCATGCATAACATCAGCTATTGTACAGTGTGTGCCATGTGCCCTTGCACATTTTTACAGCCCAGTCACATGTAATAACACATGTATAAGTGTTTAATATGGAATGTAGGTTGAAAACAGGAATGCAGTGGAGGATGAAATCGTCACAAGCTTTGTTTTGCACTAATTAATCCTAGATCTTTTACCATGTATAACTAGACATTGTGTTCATTCATATGTAACGTATGACTGTTTATTAGTATTGTTTTTATTTACTACTGTAACAATGCACCGTAAAAAAAAAAAAAAAAAATCCTGTTGTTTTTACGTAAAAAAAAAACCTGGCAGCTGTGGTTACCAGAACAATACTGGAAAAAAAAACACATCAAACCATAAACATATTCACGGAGTAACATGTAGATTTACCATTTTAAACATGTATATTTAACATTGGATTTAAATGGTGTATGGACTGCACTTATGTAGTGCATTTTGTACACCTTCATGGTGCCTAAAACACTTTACAAAGCCACCAGGCCCTACTGGGAGCAATTTAGGGTTCAGTGTCTTGCAAGGAAACTTTGACATATGGACAGTGGGAGCTAGGATTCGAACTGCGGTCACTGGACGACCAACTGAGCCCGTTAATTTACATGTTTAAAATGTTAAATTGTTAAATGTTTATGTACTTTTTTATTTTAAGAAAAAGAGCAAATAGGCTGTTTCAACATTTCAGCATTGTGGTCTTGCAATTTAAATGGCACCACATTGTTTTTTAATTTACAGTTTTATTTTCTCAAAACAATAGAAATATACAGGGTGTCCCATAAGTCTCCATACATAGGAAAAATAAACGTTTCTTGACATAAACCATTTTTATTTATATAATATGCTCTATATGACTGCCATTTTGTCGGGAACACATTTCAATGTGTGTCCTCCACTGCTGAAGAACTATAAAGAAGAAATATAAAGAAATACATGTTAGAACCATATGTATTATGTCTCCTATGTATGGAGACTTATGGGACACCCTGTATAATTTCTACATACAAATCTGGTTTTGTTAACATACTCTTCCTGTAGAAACTACAGCTATTTTTGATTTAAACATTAACACTTTTGTGTTAATGTTTAAATCAAATATAGCTTTCTTCTTCTTTTCAAATAAATAACTTTGCATTGTATTTTGATGTACAGTTTTTTTATGCTGCTCTTTTACAACTTTTTGGTGCTGATTCTACAGTCTTTTTTTTTTTTTTTTTTTTTTTTTACAGTGTATGCTGCTGTTTTACCGAGGTCACACTTCAAACATAATTATGCCAGTCATTCAGCAGTGACTTCCCCTGGCTTTGCCCCATTGAAAGGTTTAATCACCTTATTCTTAACAAACATGTCATTCTGCATAACACATGTATCTTTTACCAAGATTTCTCAGGCTTCTAACCATACATTAACCTTTAGAAGGAACCATCTCAGTGTCACATCTGATCCATCTGAGTGGACCCCTAAAGGTGACAATGACCTACTCGCACAGGTTCAAAGCATGATATCAGGGATCTCCGCTGCCATGGTAACATAACAGGAATGCATGTGTGCGACAAAGTGTGAATGTGTGTTGTGAGCATGTGCTCTAGTGATCTCTTTGATGATCAACTCCAAGAGTTTGGCATTAGTGTATGTTTAAGGTTCAAGGAGAGAGGGGAAAAAGGATGAGAAGAATGAAAAGAGGAGGAAAGGGGGAAGGGCTGAAGGCAGAGTAAAGGTTGAGGGGCAGCTAAACAAAAGGTTCTTTGGCTGAGGTTCCCTGGGTCAGGGCTTAGAAGGCAGGAAGTAGCTCAACAATATCCGGCACTTCAGGTTAGGACCTCCCACCCCCACCAAACCCTCTCTCCCTCACATACACACAGGTCACCCAGTGTGCCTTGACAATGTATGTTGATCAAAGCCAGGCTCTGACTCACAGGGGGGTGGGCAGGGGGGGATTAGTCTGGGAGGGAGTGTGATCTTGTGTGTGTGTGCTCATGTGTGCTGTAGGTCAGCAGGTCTTGTTCTATTTCCCCAAAGCTCACCATTCATCAACCTCTTTCCGGTGAAGTTTTTATTGTCAGAAATGTGGGGGAGTCTTTATCTCTTTAACAGCTACAGCATTTGTGGTGGTTCCAGCTGCCAGACAGTATATTAAACACAGTGATAACAGGTTGTCCGACACATATGGTGCGGACACAGTTTTACTCTACACTACTAATCCTGCTACTTTGCTTCAGTACATTCCTGAAGCAAATATAGCACACTGGTTATTTATTTATGTGGTTATTTTTTTTAAATTTGATTTAGTTACTAGTTACTTTTAAGATACAGATTTTCTACAATGGATTATTTAGTAACTTTTAAAATAGAACACGTTGTTAGAGATAAACCAAGTGGTTAACTTCTAAGTTAAGTTTGTTGGCTTCTGATATCTTATAAAAATGAGTCATTTCTGATGTAAATGAGTGAGAAGAGTTACAGATAGATAGATAGATAGATAGATAGATAGATAGATAGATAGATAGATAGATAGATAGATAGATAGATAGATAGATAGATAGATAGATAGATAGATAGATAGATAGATAGATAGATAGATAGATAGATAGATAGATAGATAGATATGCTTATACATATGTACTTTTGCGGAAGTAAGACACTTTTTGTAGGACCTATTTGCACTTATAATATTCTATTTTCTTTACGTAACTAAAGGATTTGTATACCTTTTCCATCCATTGGTAGTCTAGACTTTTAGACAATAAAACCTCTGTTGTGCATCACATCTGACAAACATTGTTTAGAATGAATGAACAGTTCAATATCCACTTTGAGTATTGGAATCAATATAAATCTCGTGTGTTAAGTCAACTGAAGATTCTTTGTCACATGAAAACTGGTGCGATTACAAGACATATTCTTCAAGTCTTGACTTCCATAAAGTTGGAGAGGTTGTGATAAACAGATTGTATAAAAGTAGAGGCTGGGATATTCTCCACATCACAATGCGAATTCTTGCCTCTAAATTCGTCTCAAATAACGCCAGTATTTGTGCCTTTACAACCACAACATGCATTGCACAATAACTTCTCAGGGCCCCCTTCAACTATGCTTACTTTGACATGTAAAATCAGTTCACTTCCTCTTCACATCTGAATCATTTAACCACACATCCGCGTCCTGGACCAACAGATTTGAGGTTGTTATGGCTAATGGATGGGAACATGAATGTTGCAAGAGCACTCTTTGTCAATGTTAATTCAATTTCATATAAACATTGATGGTAATCCTCAGGATGCTCCAGATTTTAGTTTTTATAGGTCTTAGAGTTACTCTGATTTCATTCCCTGGCATTTGAAAGTGTAGTAGCTCAGGTTGCCGCTACACATTTTAGTCAGGTCGAGGCTGTTTTTATTTATTGTGGTTGATGTTGGCAGTAGACAGATAAATAAGTGGTAAGGAGTCCAGGCAGGTTTGACGTTTACTTTGTTTGGTTCATCATCTCAGATTTGAGAAGAAGTGACACTCCAGAGAATACCACCTTACACGCTTGACTGGAGAGAGAGCGAGCAGACAGCATGGAGACGAAGGTGAGCAAAAAAAAAAAAAAGAAGAGGAAAGTTGGAGGGGAGTGAGAGAAGACAAAGATGAAGGATGACTGTCCAGCTATGTGCCGTCAAAGACAATTTATTGTGATCACATTATATGCAGAAAAAGAGAGAGCAAGAGAAGGAAAAAAAGAGGGGGCGGAGGGGGTAAGAGAGGCATAGAGCGAAAAACTTGCAGAGAAAATTTATCTTTCTGACTCACACAAATGCGGTGTGCTCTGCAGAAGGGAGATAACAGAGAAGGAATGACTGTGGAAGAGGAGAGGCGAGGCAGTGCAGGTGGACATGAGCCAACATGTCGCTTGGGGCAGAAACTGTGGCTTCAGAGAGGAGAAGTGAGGAGAGGAAAGAAGGAATTTTAATGACCCAGAAACCAGCCCAGCAGGTCTGGAGGGGTGGAATGCCACAGATACCTCCGTTGTCCTCCTTCTCTAAATCTTCACATTGGAACCCACCCACCTTACCCCTATCCTCTCATTGGTAAAACTTACAGGTATCATTCTTAGAGGCATCATTACCCTCCATCATTATCATCATCATTCTACCATATTTTTATATAGTGGTAACTTTTGTAATGTGTTCCCATTTATCACTGCGGACTCATAGAGGCTTGTTTCTTTTCTTTTTCTTTTTCTTTCTTTTTCTTTTTTTTTTTTTATAATTTTATTTGTGGATTTTCAACAGCATAACATGGATGCATCATTCAATCTGTACTGTCTTTTTGAACATAAGTTCCCACCCCCAACTTAAACATAAACATAAACATGTAAATATATCTACCAAAAGACATCAGGATTATGAACAGGAGGGATATAGTATTCATATAAAGTCTACACTGTAGAAAATGACTGTAGAATTAACACCAAAAAGTTGTAAAATACCAACATAAAAAACTGTAAGTGACAATACAATGCAAAGTTGTTTATTTGAAAACATTTTTGTGTTAACGATTGAATCAAATGTAGCTGTAGTTTTTACAGGAAGAGTATGGGAACAAAACCAGATTTGTATGTAGAAATGATGTATTTCTATTGTTTTTAGAAAATAAAACTGTAAATTGAAAAACAATGTGATGCTGTTTAAATTGCAAGACCATAATGTTGAAATAATGGCGGATTTGATTTGATTTTTTTTTAATGAAGAAGTTATTAAAAAAGTAAACATTTAACAATGTAACATTTTAAACTTGGAATTAATGGGTTGGTAGAGTTGGTAGAGCAGCTCATCCAATAACCAAAGGGTTGGTGGTTCGAATCCTGGCTCCGACTGTCTATATGTTAAAGTGTCCATGGACGACACTGAAGCCTAAATTGACCTGGTGGCTTTGGACACCATGAAGGTATAGAAAATGCACTGAATAAGTGCAGTCCATTTACCATTTAAATCCAGTGTTAAACCTACATGTTTAAAATGTTAAATCTACATGTTACTCTGTAAATATGTTTACAGTTGGATGTGTTTTTTACAGTATTGTTCTGGTAACCACAGCTGCCAGTTTTTTTCTGTAAAAACAATAGGATTTTTTTTAAAAAAGTGTAGATATGAAAACATAGTAAAAGCAAAAATAAATACATAAAATACAATTGAATAGAAAACAATAATACATATATTAAAAAATAAATAAAATATGTACCATGCCTACAGTTATCCAGGTGATGAGTGGTGATTTTGTGTTAAAGTCATGATATATTGCTCATTCTATAAGTTTCTGCGAATTTTAGAAAAGGCTTCTATGCTTTATAGAATTTTGCAGTTGATCCTGCAGTTTCTTTTCTTTTTGTACGTTTTTGTTTAGTTAATGATTCCTTTAACTTTCTGTTTACCGTGAACAGAAGAAGCCTGCATTCTCCCTTCCCTTTCCCTCCTCAACTGAGCTCTAAAGCTAAACTTTGATCCCTCTCGTGTTTATGTCACACTGTTGTTGAATGACTCTGCAATGTGATGTTGTCTGATATTTTCCTTTCTCAAATGATCCCTGCTCTCTGTTTCAGTCACTCACACCTCAGGAATCTCCTGTCTGATTCACTGTACCTATTCCGGCAGTGCTGAGTATGCGTGTGACTGTGCATGTCTGTACGGTGGGGGCTAGTTTCTGTTTTCATTCTCTGTCCCTTTGGCCCCGTGTTTGGCTGTAGCACAGGGTATATAAGCACATTGTGCAATAATTTAAACAGCAGGATTTTCAATAACTTTAACAATCTGTGTTATCTTTTCTTGATAGTAGGCTATGTCAAATAACATTTAATTTAGCTAAATTTATTTGGATTCTTATCTGCACATAATTGAATACTGTCTATGTCTTTGCTCATTTCTTTTTTCTTTTCCTTGTATTTGTCCTCTACACATCATGCTCAGGTCATGGGAATCCAGTCACACAAAGATAAATCTTAAAAGTGATGTTGCACTTTCTCTCAGCATGCAACAACCTTGCCTGAACTGGAAATACCCAGCTGTGAATATATTTATTTTACAAAACATTCTGTCAAAAGCATTGCGGTACATTTTGTGAATAATGTGAAATATCTGACACACTAAAAAACAATTTGGTTACTTCCTGTGGTGAATGTCCTACACGGTAAAGCTGTTTAATTGATCACATAGTGAGATGTTCACACCAACCAAACTCTATGATACTAAAGCACCACAGTAGAGCCTTGTGCTGCAGACTGAAATAAAACAAAACAGGATGAATATGCTGTAGACATTTTCACGTATGTAGTATATGATAACAAACAAACTTATCTGTCTCTGTACCAAAATGAATGCAAAGGAGGACTAAACCAAATTCATTCTAAGGACTTTGAGTACATTTACATGTGAACTGACATTCTGAGTACATTTAAATATTATTGGTACTGCAAGTTTCAGTCTTAAAAATTAATAAATTGTTGTATATCACAGTAAATTGTTTAATTCATTCATTTTTTTTTCAAAACTTTACAAAGAATACAGGAACATCAGACAGAGTTCAGTTAATTCTCAAGGATCATAGTCACCAGTGACTAAAAGCTACTGATCTAAAATGTGTAATAAGGTCTGAGCCACTATTCCTATCATTACATTGAAATAATTCAGGTAAAATGGAGTTTTTCAACTTTACAACTGCCTCAGATATGGCCCATTTGGATGCTCAGAGGCTCCATTGTGAATGTAAACACCATCATTTTCTACAACAATGATTCAAGTAAAAAGCCATGTAGTTTGACAAACAATTACAGTTGTAGATGTTTGTTTTTACCTTCAGTTAATGATACATTTTGCTGCACTTTTCTCTGTTTTGACATCCTCCTGAGACCCAGGAAAGTACAAGTTTTGCTTCTTCTTCTTTTTTTTTTTTTTTTTTTTTTTTTTTTTTTACATCAAATAATGGCCTTTATTGGAAACAGCACAATGCAGCAGTTTTTCAGATGCATTTTTGAAGATTTTTATGAAATGTCCTTTGCAGTGGACAGCATTTTTTTTTTTAATGAAGCTGTGAAACTCTTGTCCCCTACAGAGGACAAAAATGCATTGCTGGGTCTCAGGAGGATATAATAACTTCTGAATTTGCACTGACCATTGTCCTTTTAATACATGACTAGTACATTAAATATAGGAAAATACCTGAATACTAGGATAATATTAGAATAAATAGTGATGAATAAACTTGGAAAGGTTAAATATAGAGGAAAAAAATGCTGGCATTTTCATGACAGTACCTTGTTCCTGTCCTAAAGCCATTGATCTCTGCTGTGTCTAAGAAACTGTTACACCTGCTGACCAGACAATGAACTTGACCGAGTGGTGTCTCGGTTGCTACGGTGACTGGTACTACACATGGCGTGCAGGTTTTGCCCGCAGAAATTTGAGGTCCTAGGAAACAGACAGAAAAGAGGACATACAATAAAGACATCTGTTTATTGGGAAGTGGCATTGGTTGCTGTGTTTGCATCTTTATTAACGGTGGTTGGTATTTGACAGGATGCAGGATGTCTGATTCAAAGCATGAGACAATTTCTCACAGTAGAGACATGCTTATACTGCATATTGAAGACAACTTACGATGACGAATCCAACTGTCTGTGTCTGGCATTAGTATGACCTTCCTCAGTATGCTAATATTGATTGGTGTGATTGTGAGTTGTGGGCTTTGGGATCTCAGAGTCAATCATTTGAGCTGCCTATCTGTCCTTCCATCTGTCCATACCACGATATCACTTTGACCCTGAGCCAGACAGCTATGAAACGTACAGTATTCACGTCCCCCATGGAATGATTGTCAATGATTTTGGTGACCCCACTGACACTGCATCTGTCCTGATCAATAATCTGGTCCATGACACGTTTCCTCAAAGACCAATGTACCAGTAGTGATCAAATATAAAATGAATATTCATGGTCTAAACTAGTCAGGTCTTGTTTTACAGTATTAACCCTTTCATGCATGAATTATAAGAGCATTAATCAAGATTTTTATTTGTGAGTGTTTTTTAATTCTTTGAGGCATTAAAAAAAAAACATGCGATTGAAATAGTTTTTATGAACCCATTTTTCATGGAGTTGCAAAAATGTCCACTCAGCTGGACACTATCTCTTAAATTTTTGAAGCAAAGAAACAGATTTACTGATAAACTGTGTGAAAACTATGTAATGAAAACATTTTTAATGCAGCTAATCTGATGTTTTCTCACATTTTAACATACACTAACACTAGTCATTACTCATTTCATGGAGATAATATGCAAAAAACCCCACAAAAACCTGTTAATTATAGTTTAATAACAATAATCAAGCAACTGATTTACTCTCGAACATGTTAGTGCAGATCAGGTTTATCAAAACAGCAAAGTTACAGTAACAGTTTAAATTGCAGCGTATGAGATGGTGCATGCACTGCAAAAAATCTAAATCTTACCAAGTGTATTTTTCTCATTTCTTGCGAAAATATCTCATCACACTTAAAATAAGACATAATCACCTATAGAGTAAAATTTTTTTTGCTTAATTCAAGCAAAAAAAAATCTGCCAATGGATCGAGTGAAAATTATCTTGGTAAGATTTCTTGAAATAAGTTTTTGCAGATCTATTGTCTAAAAATTAGTTCTCATATCTCACTGAAAAGTTCCTCTTCAGGTGATTATGTCTTATTTTAAGTGTGATTAGATATTTGGACAAGAAATGAGAAAATACACTTGGTCAGAGTTAGATTTTTGCAGTGTGAGCGTCCACTGTGTTGGCTGATACAGAACTAAAACAACAAAATTCATGAATATACAAGAGAACAGCTGTCCACTGTAGTGACCAGTATGCATGAAAGGGTTAAAATGTATATGGCAGATATCAGTGGCTAAAAGAGGGATTTAAAAAAAGGATATTGCTGTCTACGGATATGAAAAACGATGTGACCAGTTGTGTGCTTTCCAGTCTTCTCACTCCCACTAACTGACCTGTTTGAAAGATATCTCCAAGAGCAATATTTTTCACCTTATCTTCCTGTGTTTCCTCTTTTCATTTTTTTCTCTGGTTAGCCTTGTGGTGGTGTAGGCAGGAACAGAAGTCAAATATGGTTCATTTCACCTCCAGTTATCTACAGTAAAGACACATCCCTTTTCTCCTAATAGTCCTTCTAAATGTATTCAATCTGCACACATTCTGAGTCTTAACTTCTGCTGTATTACCAGGACTTCAAATGTTTCTCATCAGTAAAATATACAGGGTGGGGAAGCAAAATTTACAATGAACATTTAGTTGTTTTTTCTCAGCAGGCACTATGTCAATTGTTTTGAAACCAAACATATATTGATGTCATAATCATACCTAACACTATTATCCATACCTTTTCAGAAACTTTTGCCCATATGAGTAATCAGGAAAGCAAACGTCAAAGAGTGTGTGATTTGCTGAATGCACTCGTCACACCAAAGGAGATTTCAAAAATAGTTGGAGTGTCCATAAAGACTGTTTATAATGTAAAGAAGAGAATCACTATGAGCAAAACTATTACGAGAAAGTCTGGAAGATACTATTAAAGAAGAATGGGAGAAGTTGTCACCTGAATATTTGAGGAACACTTGCACAAGTTTCAGGAAGTGTGTGAAGGCAGTTATTGAGAAAGAAGGAGGACACATAGAATAAAAACATTTTCTATTATGTCAATTTTCTTGTGGCAAATAAATTCTCATGACTTTCAATAAACTAATTGGTCATACACTGTCTTTCAATCCCTGCCTCAAAATATTGTAAATTTTGCTTCCCCACCCTGTATGTCATGTTTTTCCCGGTAACTAGTGTCCCATCGCTTGAACTAAAATGAAATAAATGTTTAAAACCTTGACATGTACTTGGACTGAACTCTGTTACTGTATTTTCTCTCCTCTCTGTCACGTTCATCTCCCTCTCCGACTGATCTTTGATACTCTTTTCTGCTTCATACACTATCATATTATGTTTCCTCGTCCTCCTTCATCACTGACCATCTATCATGCTACATGACAGCTAGACAAAGACTTCAGAGAGTCGAGAGAAAATGAGGGAGTGGGGGAGAAGACTCAGAGGAAGAGAGCTGGAGGGTCATCATGTGGTGGTAAGATTTTAAACATATTGACTGAGGGAGTGTACAGGGACTGGGAAAGCAATAGTGGTGGAGGATGATAAAAAAGAATGACAATTTACCATTTCCTAACTGGAAAAACACTTTGCCAGTACGGTCAGCTGCACACACACCACACGCTCACACTGAGATACAGAATGTTGACAGGAAAACAGCTTGTTGCCAGGACAGAGTATTCATTTATTGCTTCCCCTCTGTCTCTGTGTGTGCACCATAGGGCAGTAACACACACAAACACACACAGACACACATGCATTGTATGTATGTGTGTCCTCGCATGGCAACCGCAGAAGTTATGCAATAAAGTGTGAGAGATGAACTGCAAGTAACGGTGCCAAAGGTGAGAGGGTTGTGGGTGAGTGTGATGTGTAAGCATGTTTTTTTAAGACATGGACAAAACAGAAGCGTGCCCACCAGTAAGTTTGTGTGTGGGTTGGAGGACAACTGAGTCACACTGTACGTTCTCCACAGGAAGCATGTGTACAACAGTTGCCTTTGTGTTGCAGCAGGATTTTCAAACAGAGTCAAGCACCTCATTTCCTGGCAAAATGGCAAAGCGGCACGAGAGGAGAGGGGAGGGGAGGGTAGGGGAGGAGAGGAGAGGAGAGGAGAGGAGAGGAGAGGAGAGGAGAGGAGAGGAGAGGAGAGGAGAGGAGAGGAGAGGAGAGGAGAGGAGAGGAGAGGAGAGGAGAGGAGAGGAGAGGAGAGGAGAGGAGAGGAGAGGAGAGGAGAAGACATTTTCAGGTCACTTCAGGTTTGTACATTACACAACATATCATCCTCCAACCACAGTTCATGATCCTCTACAACAAACTCTCTGCTGAAGTGTCCTTGAGCAACCTATTCTCCTCCAGCTCTCCGGGGGTGTTCTGTATCAAGTTGTGAACTCTAACCTTTACTTCAAATGAAGGAGATCTAGACACATTCTCACCACATACAGCCACCACTTATCACATTATTTATTTATTTTTTATTAATATTACTAAACTTCAAACCCCCGACGGGCAAATATGAAGCTTTTAACTCCACCTACTGGCCTTTTGTTTTTTTACACTCACTGACAGCAGACAGAAGGAAAAGATTGTGTCAAAATGAGTTGCGTGTGACTCAGCTGCTCTTGAGTATGGAGCAACACACAAAAATGTTTCAGACGCTGTCACGCTCACACACAGATGTTACATTCTCATGCATTTTACGGACTTACTATCAACTTCCCGTTTTAGGGCAAGTGTAAATTTCGAGTGAAGAGTTTTTTTCAACTTGTTCTGATAAAGATACTTACAACATTTTCTCTTAAATGAACTAAAGACAAAATATTTAATCTTTCAAAGGTTATTAAAGCAAATGCCTCTGTGTGTAACTACGAAACAAGGTCAGAGGCAGGATGTTACCTTGAATATCCATGTTTCCTTAAAGCCTACTGCTGTGATAATAATAATAATAATAATAATAATAATAATAATAATAATAATAATAATAATGATAATAATAATAATAATAATAATAATAATAATAATAATACAGTAATTCATTAACTGTGATGTTTTAATGGGATTTATACATTTATAGTAACCTCACAACTTGATACATACACTGATAAATGAGGTCTGACTGCTTACCTACAGATGACTGAAACCCATGCATCATTTTCCACAATGGAAAAGATGGTGAGGTTTAATTTAAAATAAGGAGATTAGCTTTTTTCCAATTGCTTACTCTAAGTGGTAACAAAGCCTGTGCTGATATGGACAAACCTACAATATTTGTGCTGTGTATGAGTGTGTGAAGCCAACAAAATGGATCTACAGTCTGAACCATAAGACCATACTAATAAGTTCACACAAATACTTGGATTTGTCCCTAATATTCATATGCAAATCTACACAACTCTTTTTGCGATTTGTCATACGTATTGATCTATAGAAATAGTTTTTCCTTTACTATTTTACTTCTGTCATAGCTTTTCCTTAGAGGGCACTCACTTTAGTACCTTCTCTATGTAATTATGTATTTATCTGTTTATTTACTCATGTACTTACTTGAATACTTTTTATCTTTGACTTTTACTCTACTAGCTCCTTGTTGCCCTAATGAATATGGTGGAATACAAATGTCACCCAGTAGTAAATTTACAGCTGCTTCACTCTGCCCTTCCTTCAGTTTTCTATGGATTTACCAGGATCATATTACCTATTAATGTATCTTTTCTAATTTATATTCAGACCTTTTTCAATAAATTTTGTATGAATTTTTGCCTTTGCCCATAAGTAGCCAGGATATGCTCCAGCGACCTCCGCAACCCTAGTGAGGATAAAGCGGGTTCAGATAATGAATGAATGAATGAATGAAATTTTTATTAGAAGTCTTCAGTTATGAACATTTTAAACACATCTTATGACTAGTCCAATATAGCTGTCTGTTTGTAGGTAATTTTGTCCTAACATAATCTTAACACTGAAATAGAAATTAAGCCTGAAATAGTTGAGTTTTTATTCTGGGTGTAGATATATATCTGTAATGTTGCCATAATGTGAGGGTGTAATCATGCTCAAGTCCCCATAACAGAGGAAAACACACACACGCACACACGCACTTTGTTCTGCATTCTCTATCTAAACATGTGGGCACGAGCCCATTCAGTCTTCCCAGAAATTATACACAGCACTAATCTGGACCAGTCGGTTTGTTTCTTACTGTGAAAGTACCACACCTCGTTTTCACAGACACGCACACACACGCGTGGATTCATTAATTATAAGGGAGTGTAATGCAAAGAAAGACAATAACAGATCCAGTTAGAAAGGGCAAACCACAGAAGAGACTATAATAGAAACCAAAAGGAAAAGAACTAAATAGTCAAACAGATAGAGAGGGAATGAATGTGAGGAAAACTGAAACACAGACACGAGAGGGAGTTGACGTAGCAGCAGGGAGGAGGTGGTAATATGGAAAATTTGCTGCTTGCTACCGGCTTTGTGCGACGGTTAAGTCATAGAAACTGTATGATTCACTAGAGAACTGCTAACCCATCTGGAACACAGCTGCAAGTGTTGTGCGTGTATGTGAGTGTATGCATGTGGCAGTGCACACACCAGTACCTGGACTGCCTACGTGTGGGAGATAAAGCCACCATGTGTAAAAACTGTTGAGCTTTCCTGGAAAATAAGGGATAATACCCCCTAACTTTCCTAAACAAGCTGACTAAAACACAGAGATACTTATGGAATGACTGTTGGAAAGATTTTGCAAATAAGAGGGACAAATTCAAGTATTTTATTGACCATTTTCCTTTATAGTGATTCACAATTCTTCTCCTCTTCCTATAATTATGTGACATTTCACTTTAAACATCTTTCATATATTTGGACTCTCATCCTGTACACATACATTTACCATCTGTGAGATATATGATCACAGATAAGCTTGATATTATCATGATGGGTTGGCCACAGTAATCACATATTATGATACAGTGAGTAACTGCAAGAAAATAGTCTACGTTACAGCACGATGTTTGAAACAATACCAAATGAAAAGCAAAAGTCAGGTATTAATTCATTGCATTGTCATGTCCATGTAGCCTGTACATAGAAATTGGACATAGTCAGAGTATTTCAGATTTGAAGATGTCTTGATCTCCCCCTACTGGCTGGATGCTGTACTTATCATAAATCCTGCCCCTTTGGACCTTCAGCAAAAAACTTCCATACACTTCCTATACATTTCTCCACAAAACTGATTTTGGTTTCAGATTAGTCAAGAAGATTCCCATTTAATTTCTCATCTTCCTAATCACTTTGTTTTTAAGCGATAAGATGTAATCACAGTTCTGAATTCATGCAGCATCTGGAAACTGGAACCATATTTGCGTCAGCCACATGGCAGCTCCTATGACTGCTATAATTTGGCTTCTTTTTTACACAGTTGGAGGTAACAGCACCACTGCTTCCAAAGAATGTGACCAATGACATTAAGCAATTCACAGACACAACCTCAATGACACATTCGTACAATTTCCATGTCCACAGTCTAAGAGAGTGTTTCCCAACCTTTTTGAGCCACGGCACATATTTTATAGCAGAAAAATCACAAGGCACACCACCAAACAAAAATGTCACAAAAAGTATATTTATTGAAATATAATGCAAATCTAGTCTCAATTTACTTACTCAGTGTGAAACCTGGGCCTGTTTAGTCGAACACAAAGCTGATATTCTTGCAGGAATTGAAGAAAGACACACACGAAGATCTTCCTCAACAGCTCTGAGTCTCTCGTTTTTTGTTTTTATAGCAGTCATGCTTGAAAAGCCCACCTCACATAGATGGAGAAAGGGAACAGAACTGAAATAGCTTTGTTTGCCAGAATGGGGTATAATAGTATATCATTCATTCATTTATCCTCACTAGGGTCACGGGGGTCGCTTGGAGCCTATCCCAGCTACATAGGGGCGAAGGCGGGGTGCACCCTGAACAAGTCGCCAGTTCATTGCAGGGCTAAACATATAGAGACAAACAATCACTCTCACATTCACACCTATGGGCAATTTAGATTAACCAATTAACCTATCAGTGCATGTCTTTGGAGGGTGGGAGGAAGCCGGAGTACCCGGAGAGAACCCACGCAGACACAGGGAGAACATGCAAACTCCACACAGAAAGGTCCCACCCCCCGTCGCCTGGTGTTAGAATCGAACCCAGGACCTTCTTGCTGTGAGGCACGAGTGCTAACCACTGCACCACCATGTCGCCCGTACATAATAGTATAATGGAGGCATATATAACCCCCCCCGCCCCCCAACCTCATCCACGGGTCTGTGGGAAACCCGCTATCCACGCATCACTAGGGAGGGGGGCTTTATCAACAGAATGCACCACATCAGGGTGGGTTCACTTTCACTTTGCAAAGGGAAACAGGAGACGGTTGTTGTAGAGAGGATCACTGGCACATGCAGTCATACGTTTCTAAATCACACCGCTCGTTTAGAGCACCAATCAGGTGATATTGGATAATCTTCCATGGCACACCTAATGATTTCTCATGGAACACTTACATGCCGTGGCACAGTGGTTGGGAAACACTGGGCTAAGAAGCAGTGACAGGAATAAGTCAATTTGAGAGGTTGATCTGCTTAGAACATCTGTGTGTTTCATCATGGAGTATATACTAGTTTTCATATTTAATCCCACACCTCCATGTTTGTCACAGTAATGACTCAAATGGAATGAAATGAGTTTTATTTTACTTATTTGCAGCTCATAAACAAGGGTGCAAAACTGTGACAAATGTTAATTCAAATTCACTTAGATGCGTACCAGCATATGTGCTCTTCTGTGTGTGTGTTTTATATTTTCACACGTGCGCTATTATTGCCTAACTCCATCCACACACACGCATTCACAATGAAACACGCCATTGTTATGCGGGTAATGTGCTGCAGTGCATGTTAGCCTGGCTGTCTGCTTTTCTGGTGTCAGACCCGTCTATCCTTCACGCCAGCGGCTCCCTGACCTAGTGCCTAGCGTGCCTCTGTCTGCATGCATGCATGTGTGTGTGTGTGAGTGTGTGTCTGGAGGCTCCCGGACTGCCAGCTGTACTATCAACATGCCCAGGGAGAGTCTCCCCTCGCAGGATAGAGAAGACAGAGGAGGGGCGTGACCCACCTCTTTCCACGCTAACGCTTCCATGTTAACACGAGCCGTGCATGCATGTCTGTGTATGTGTGTGATAGAGAGAATAGGCTGGACCATGTGTGTGTGAGGGAGACAGAGGGAGAGCGAGGCAGACGGGATTCAGTGCAGCAGGGGGGGAGGGCAGAGGTGACTCGGAGGGCTTTCACATTTCATTAGGACAGCAGTTCACACATGTAAACACACATGCACTCACACACTTCCTGCTCGCCTCATCCAGTCCTCATTTAGCATTCGATTCACTAACACTTTTCCCCCTTTCTGCAAGCTCACATGCAAACACGCACTACATTTTTCTCATAAGACCTTGGCCTTGGCCTCACCCAGTAGCACACACTAACACACGCATATTTCCAATCTCTCATGCAAATCTGTCAACCTCTCTCAGGGAGTTGGACATTAATTCACACATGCACCTTGAGCATATGATCAAAGTGGCATGCACACCAGCAAACAAAGTACTTACATATTCACAGTCTTACATGCGTTCATGTACATGGATGCAGTCTCATGCAAATATGTCTTTTATTACCATGCAGTCAGTGGCCTCGGCACACAATTCCTTTGTCGCTATAGGTGGTCTTTAACATGCAAAACTCCACACATATGCCTCTTGCATGTCAGGAATACAGGGTATCATTTAGCATGGGGGCTTATTTAATCTCGTAGTGCTGATTCTATTAATACAAAAACAGATGGACAAACACCCAGACGCAGAACTTAACAACAATTTTCAATATAATTTAATAAATGTATGGAAAAAAATGTTGTTAATCTTATGTTATAACACTGAAAAAAGGACCATATTAGATCTAGACAGAAAAAAAAGCCTTTAAATAAAAAAAAAGATGTGCAAGAACAAAAGACAAACCATACTGTGAGTGTTTTGAGTGGGCAGTTGTTAGTTTTAGGCAGAAATAAGATCTGGGAGTGTGGATTGAAATATTTTAAAATAAATGTTGTACAAATATTTGAATTTATTACATTCTGCTAAAAAGAACAGATGCATGCCCACCTCATTCATCTTCAAATGTGTCTTAATCCTCCATTTTAGGTAGCTAACTTACATACAATTCTATAATTTCTTGCACCACATACTTAAATTCTTGTGATTTCTCTTCAGGCACAGATAGGTTTCTCAGACCAGTCTGTAAAAGTGGTCCTCCAAGAGCCGCTTATACAAACAGATTTATTCTTAAATATGATCTATATTATCCTCTATTATAAAAGGGAAGCGGACTCTGTCTGTGTGTCTTGGGCATCACACAAAATCCAGATAGTGCTGACTGCTGCAGTTTGACATATTTATGTATTTTTGGTCAAGGAAGAGACTAGTGAAAACGGCAAGTTGATAGGACCAATATTTTGGGAGATATTAGTAATTTTAGAATACAGTGGCCTCCAACTTGCCCATCACGTTGCTATGCCCAGAATCATGGGATCATTCATTGAAGTGCAACAGATAAACAATAGGGACACGTCAAATTTCATGTACAAAAAAAGACATGCCAGCTGAGAGGTTATTCAACTAAAAATGTCAGTGGAATTTACCCAGAAAGTAAAGAACATAAAAGAATGAACTGTATCAGAGGATCTAGAACCCATGGTTCCCCACAGGTCAACACGCTAGTGGAGGTTAATTCTGCTGTCAGTGGTAAGTACCAAGGTACTGATGAAGATCTGGAGGTGGTTCCTGATCACCTTCAGTGACAGAAATGCTAATGCTAAATGCATCTTTGTGATATGATAAATAAATAAATAAATAAATAAATAATAGATCACCATAAATATGAATGATGTAACTCATTTATAACAAATTCATAATTCTTTTTGTGTTTAACATTTTTTTATGAGTTGTCCAGATCTGTTCTTTGTTGTATTTCTAACTACATTTTTCATCATATTATGGTATATTTCACTACTTTGGAGCATTTATGAGTGTGAGGACTGTGAGCTTGTTTAGTTTGTTGGCATTCTGCTTGGATATGAATATAAATTATTCCTGTATGAAGTCCATTGTCTCAACTTTGGATCCAGTAAACTGTTTAATCTACAAGCAGCAGACATACCGCGCTAATCTCACAAAAGTCAACACTTTCCATCCCTCTGGCGTCTTGATTTCTCGGCCATGAACATCAAAAGTAGCATATCTGACACCTAGCTTGAAAGAACGGGAGTTTGTGCCAAGAATGTAAACCCAGCTCTCACACCACGTATATAAAGACAGGCTAAACTCCTAGCAGGTTGCACTCAACATAGTCAGGGTGCCTTTTGTCTTTTATAAATCTATAAAACATCCTGACACAATTAGCTAAACTCTCATTACCCAGAGTGTGTATTATAACTAAGACTGTGAAAAGCTGGTTACAAGTCCAGGTGCAAATCCGCAATGTTCTTTATGAATTGTAGCTCAGCACTTGATCTGGATCATTTAACAACCTGGTCTTGAAGAACTCATATGACTGGACACACGGCCAACAGATTTTGGTTAACACTATGACAGACACTGGACATATTTCTGGCACAGGCCCTCACACCTGCTTTCTACAAGAGAAACCCCACTGCCAAACATCATGTCGACCTCCTCTGGCACACAATAGAAATTCCTCAGAGGTGACAGTGGAAATAGATTATGTCTGAACACACAACACTAATGGAACATCAGTACAGCAGATCTGTGACCCTTCCTGTCATTTCATACACGCTCCCATAATTCACACATGTCCAGAGCTCAAGTGCAAGCCTATTTTGGAATTTACTGCAAGGTTTCACGCAGAAATAAGGAGGAGCAGCTATGTAGGCTACGGAAGTCATCGATGACTCTTTTTTCATACATTGTTTATTGAGTCATTTTTAACATTTCTTTTATTTGTAGGTTCTCATAAATCACCCTCAAACAGAAAAATACCAGATATCCCCAAATTCTGAAGTTGGAGTATTATCTGTGATCACTTTTGTACATTTATTTAGTTGATTTTTTTAAATTTTGATTTGTTAAATAAATGCATTAAAAACAGTGCAGAGAATTGTGCAACTTGCAGGCTGGAGACGCATGGAGGCATGAAAGTGGAAGGAGTCAGCCAACTCAACACAGATAAGAAATATATGGAAATCAGTGGTAATTTTGACAACAGACATGTTGAAAATATTACTTTTTTTAATTTTTTTTTTTAATTTTTTTTTTTTACACCTAATGACACCTAATCACAGCTATTTTATTTTGAGCTTTCTGCATGGCAGGGCCTCAAAACAGAGAGAACATGGAAAAATCAGCTGATGCAACTTCATCTGCTCACTGACTCATGCCCACTGACAGCAGCCTTATCAGATGATCATTAGCAGAGGCATTAAAGGGAGCAGTAAATGTAACTGTTGGTAGGATTTACAGTGGGGCAGTAAAAAGGAACTGAACTGTACTGGAATGGAGCTTTAAAATAGTTGAGACAGTATATATAAGTGGTTATATTCAGAAAAAAATCTTAGCAAAAGCGTGTCTATATCATCCACACTGATGAAAATGATACATATTGAAAATTGTAAACTGAAAAATCAGGTTAATTTAACAGACATAACAAAGTTTATTATTATTTCCACCATTCTTTCCTTGTTGTTTATAATGATATTCTCTCATACTGATATTGTCCTGTTGTGTCCAATTCCTGTTTAAGGGACAACTAGTATTCGTGTCAAATTGTATTGTATTTTTCAGACTTATACTGCAGTACAATGCAAGTGTGGTGTCAAGTTAACAGAATAGACAATAATATTGTGTCCATTTTTCATTTTGTGACAGCCCTAGGGGGTAATCATCTGAAAATAGGAGACACTGTATTTAATTCTATAGAAGGAGTCATTCATGGTGTCAAAATGTTTCACCTTTTATGTTTTAAAAATTTTGAGTTAATGTCCCTTTAACTAAAAAGCACAGAATGGACCCAATAACCTTTGGGTGTTTTTAACCCATACTGACCCAGTGCTCCTTTTGTATCTGTTCCCAAATGATTTTTTCTCTCTATTTAAACTCTCTTATTTAATTCTCTATTTAAACAAGGTGTGGTACTTTCACAGAAACAAACCAACTGGTCCAGATAAATGCTGTGTATAAATTCTGGGAAGACTGAATGGACTCGTGCCCACATGTTTAGATAGAGAATGCAGAACAGTGTGTGTATGTGTGTGTGTGTGTTTTCCTCTGTTATGGGGACCTGAGCATGATTACACCCTCACATTACTCTCTTTATCAGCTTGTATTGTAATATAGTCCTCTGGATTTAGCATTTTTCACTGTAAATCGTGTATTTTCTATATTTAACTTCTTATATGTAATTTAGATGTTCGTAAAAACTCAAATTCAAAGGTTATTATATCAAACCAGAGAAAACCGAAGAAAAAGTGTCTTTTTTTAGTCCAATCTCTCATTAGCTGAACATAAACCCAGTGTGTCCATCCACTGTCATTGATCCAACTCCATGGGTTTTACTAGTGAATCAATGCTGTAGAAGATGACAGTGTTTCCATGGTAACTACGGAGCCTCTGAACATCCAAATGGGTCATATCTGATGACCATGAAAAGATAAATAACTGTATTTTACACCAATTATTGACATGTGTTGATAGGATTATTGGCTCTAAGGTTATGTAACATTTTGGATGAGTAGATGCTTTTGGTCACTGGTGGATATTTGGGTCTCCATGGGTTAAACACTAAGTTAGAGTTGAAGTTAGAGTTAAAGATGAAGCCCAGCTCTAATGTAACTCCCAACAGGGCTCCATGACATGCTGTTTGTTAGTGTCTTTGCCAAACTGTCTTCATATAATCCACACAGAGGACATTATAGATTGACTCATCTAACTTATAATAATAACTGAGTTAAACTGAGATTCTCTGTTTTCTTGAAAGACAGTGAAAGAAGCGGTGGGGTGTAGACTCCTACTGTTTTATTTGTGGTATGCCCGACACTTCCACTGTCTTTGTTTATAGCTTTCCTCTGCTCTTTTCACACAAAATTGATGAGAAAGATGCACACATTAAACACATTACCATTGGCAGGCACAGGTACACGCACATACACACACAGAATCTTCCATACTGCGCTCTAAAAACCACCGAACTGACCTTTCAGATGCAGATGGAACAGCAGCTTCCCTCCCCTGCCAAAATGTCAACATCTTCTGCACTCTCTCTGCTTCTAGGACAAGCCAAGTTGGCAGCAGGTTAGTCTTCATGCCTCTGCACATTGGCTTAAACCTCACAAACACACTGTCCTGTCCACAGTGTTCTCATTATTAGTTTATTTAGAGGATTTAAACTGCTGCATTATTCATTCATGTATCCATGCATCGAAACAGAACAGTGTAATCTTATCTGTTTGTTTCTCTATCAGCACACTGTGATATCTGAGGTTTATGGAGCGAAGGAATGGGACCATGTGAGCGTTTGTTTTGGGACAAAGCTCTGCCTGGAGGGTCACAGTAACTCTGCCAGGGGAAGCTGAGCCTATGTCATTGCAATCCTGATAGTTAAGAATCTCATCGGCTGGGTCTGGTTGACCTGATATGTCTCTCTGACCATAGCTACACCTCCACACCTAAACCATGACTCACACCATCGCTGTTATCACAACTGGGAAATGCACAACAAAAGGAAACACAAAGTGCATTGACGCAAGTGTATTGAATCTAAGGCATTTTGCTCGTAGAAAAATTTGATTCAACAAACAGACGATATTTTGGAAAAATGCTGACTTTGCTGCTTCTTATCTTATGAAGGTGCACATGTAGTTTCATCTAGAAAGTTGATTTGGTATATTTTCTTAAAATCCTACAATAAAAGTGCGTGTACCTGTGTAAATATGTGACCATATATTTCTTATATTTGTAAGATTTCTTTATGTTTTGAGAAAAATACATGTACAGACCATATATCACCTTAAATGTATTGAATATGGGTACTGTCCATTCATTTTCTCATTTTCTGAGCCACATAATTTTCTGGAAGGTTGAGACCAGCAGATGAAGGCAGGTATACACCCTGGATGTGTCACCAGTTCATGAGAGGGCTGAAATACACAGACTAACATGTTTACAATGTTTACAAATATAAGCATTTACACCAGGGATGTCAAACTCATTTTAGTTCAGGGGCCACATTAAGCCAAATTTGATCCACAGTGACCCAGACCAGTGAAATAATAACATAATATATAAATAATGTCAACTCCAAACTTTCCTCTATGATTTTGTGCGAAAAACGTAAATTATGTGATGAAAATGTTTACATCTACCAATTATCCTTTAAAACAATGTGAATAACATAAACAAACTGAAATTTTAGGTGCAAAAGTGCAATTTTAACAATAATATGTGTGGGGCCTTGAGTAATTAATGTCAATGTTAACGAACACTGCTCACCCCCCATTATTATTTTGTTCAATTGTTTTATTTATTTACAGTAGCAGCTGTCATATTTTAGGCATATTTTTGGGCACGCTAATACAGTTTGATACAGGCATTATGGGGGGGTGGTCCCGAGGGGGTCCTCAGGTGGGACAGGAAGAGAAGCATGTGTAGTCAGCAGAAAAATGTCTGAAGTGTATGTGTGATATGCTGCACAGAAGAAAGTAAGACCTTTTTTTTAAAAAAAAAAAAAAAAAAAAAACAACAACTCATGCACGCCTGGAACTCTGTTTGTATCCGTGTGTGCAACATATGTCTCAGTTTATCATTTACACATGTAAATTACAACTTACAGATTACAGTCTATCTACAAATACACAAAACATTTAATAACTGGCAGAATATTGGTAAACTTGCACTTCAGACATTTCAAAATGTTCATATTTGTTTAGGTTATTCATATTTTTTGTGAAATGATAGTTTGTTTTAGTGTAAATACAGTAAAGTTACATGAAAATGTTTATATTTACAAAGAGAAAAATTTGGAGTTGTGAGTATTTATAGGTTATTATGTTAGTATTTTACTGATCTGACCCACTTGAGATTAAATTAGTCTGTATGTGGAACCTGAACTAAAATTATAAATATCTTCAGTGTGATTTTTGTATTTCACAAATTCTTCCCATGGGGCCAGACTGGACCCTTTGGCGGGCTGGATTTGGCCGCATGTTTGAGACCTCTGATTTACACTGACTGAGGTACATGTTTTTAGACAAAGGGAGGATGCTGGAATACTTGAGAACCCACACACACATAGGGAGAACATTTTTGAACCCCAGACCTCCTGGCTGTGAGGCGACGGTACTCACCACTGCACCCCCATGCCGCCCTATTGGCACCGAATATCAATACTGTTTTGAATGAAAACTCATGGCAACTGTGGAGATAGAAGCTCCAGTGTGTGTTAAGACTATACGCGCTTGTGTCTGCGTTGTTTCATCACAGTTAAATAATTGACACCACAACACAGCAAATATTTACACGATTCCTGTTTTCTGCCTTTAAGGGGTATTTTTTCCCTCTTGGGTTAAACAGACATCAGGATACATTTTAGCTCAACATGTCATGATAGCATCGTGAGTCAGTGTGTGATTCCCATCTCTACTTATGTTATGGGGATGTAAATCTGTTTACACTTGTGGGGAGCTGACTCCTTATGGAGACTAAATACCAGTGGTGGAAGTCTTCAGATCGTTTACTTGAGTGGAAGTGCCCCACTGTGAAAATAAATACACGATCTGCACTCAAAACCTTACTTAAGTAAAAACATGTTAGTGAAAAAGCCAAGTGCAGGCTTCTCATAGTGTAAATCATCAAATTTGAGGGTTAAGACTTGTTTTGGTTATGGTTAAGGTTATGGCTGGAGTTTAAGTCAATGTAATGTCCCACTTTGAAACACTCCATATGTGTGTGCATATGTGGTGGCATGCGTATTTTATTGCTTTCACTCCAACACATTTTCCTACCAGGGATGAGGGAGGCGAATGGTGAAAATAGATCAAAGTTTAGGTTTGGTCTCTGGGGTCTCTCCATCTCGCTCTCTCTCTCTCTCACACACACAAACATACAGAGAGAAAAACACATTATATGCTCGCGTGAAGGTTCACATGCAAGCGCGCAACCCTGAGGGTGAGGAAACTATTCATGGTGAAAGTGGGCAGAAAGTGTAAACACATGTCTGGCATCCTTTGAAAAGACAAATAATTCACTCCTTTTTCCTCCTTTCATTTCTCTCAGGGATCCCCACCCCTCACCTTCAGCCTCCACCTCCACCTCCACCTCCCCTCATCCCTCCCATATCACATTCTCCTGCGTGTCTTTGAGCCAAAGGGAGAACATAAATCACAGGACACAAAGGAGACAGGAGTGGAGAAGGACACGCAACCATTTGAGCAGAATGTCTGCATGTGAAAGGCAGAGATGATGGACTGAGGAGGGGGCTGGGGGGTGACTGGTTTGTGTAGGAGGGAAGGCCAGTGAAATCCTTATGAAAATGACATATGACAGAAGTGATGTCACCAGACCCTGAAACAGTAGTACGGCGCCTCTGGGGCTGTCATACAGGTGCTGCAGACTGTCTACCCGCTCCCTTTTCCTTTCTCTGTGCCCACATCTCGACACAGGAAAACTGATGTCGTGTTTAGATTAATCATAGTCTGATGTGAAGGTGAGTCATTGATAAAAAAAATAAATAAATAAATAAAGCCACTGACTTTCCTTTTTGTAGTTCTACTTGTTTTCTATTCCCAGTCTTGTACGTGTTGTTAAACATTCACCCATTGGTTGAATGTTCTTTAACTAATACAAAGGGAGTCAGTTTAATTAGTAAGCTGCTTCAGATTCTATGTGTTTCATGCATGAAATAATGTAATGTCTGCATCCTGGAAACCACAGTCGCTACTTTTGTAAACACATGTCTAGAATCAGTTGAAAAGACAAAAGAAGTCAAACAGGGACTTAAGTCAGATTGTGTGATGAGGTGAAAACACACCCATATTTATACATAAATCACACTGACAGCTCATACAGATGACAGGTGAGGTTAACCGTCCAAATGTTCACATTAATAAAACTCCAAAAGCTATTAATCATCTGTGGACCGTTCCATTCTTTTACACAGATTATTTAAAGCAGGAGTGTCGGAACACGCAGTTGGCTGGTTTAAAAATTACTTGACAGACAGGAGGCAGTGTGTGCAGGTAGACGGCGGCACTTCCAGCTCACTCACCTTGACAAAAGGTGTGCCACAAGGGTCAGTCCTGGGGCCACTTTTGTTCATACTTTACATTAATAACATCAATCATTTTCATTTTCATTCATTTTTATGCTGACGACACAGTCATGTACACTTCTGCTTCCACACCTGTCCAAGCCCTTACCCAGTTACAACTTGATTTTAACACTGTTCAAAAAAATTTTCATGACTTAAGATTGGTTTTAAATGCAGATAAAACAAAAGTCATGATGTTCTCAAATTCAAGGTCCAAACTGTCAAACCTGCTTTCACCGATCACTACTCAGGGAACTCAGATAGAACTCGTCCCGACCTATAAATATCTAGGCATTTTAATTGACAGCTCCCTTCTTTTTCTGCTCATATTCAGCAGCTTGTTAAAAAACTAAAATGAAAACTTGGCTTCGTCTTTCGAATAAAATCATGTCTGTCTTTCGAATCAAGGAGACTGGTTTCAGTTACGTGTCTGTCTGTGTTGGACTACGGTGACGTCTTGTACATTCATGCCTCCTCCCATAGTTTACGGTCATTGGACACTGTATCATGGAGCCCTGAGGTTCATCACCAATTTCAGATCTTTCACTCATCATTGTTTGCTTTGTGCTCGTGTAAGATGGTCTTCTTTGTCGGCTCGCAGACAAAGTCATTAGCGTATTTTAATTTATAAGGCTATTCTAGGTCTGCTCCCATCCTACCTTCTGACCTACATCAGTTGGAGAACCACAAACACTTATAATCTTCGTTCTCAGGATCTTTTCTTTTTGTCCGTTCCTAAAGTTAGAATTGAACAGGGGAAAAGGCCTTCACCTGGAACGAACTGCAAAAAGACCTGAAACTTAAGGATCTGGTTTCATTGGATACTTTTAAGAGGATGTTGTAGGACTTAGAGAGAGAGACATCGGGCTGCAGATGTTTTACCTGATGCACTTTATCTTCATCTCATGGGTACTTTTTTTGTAAAGTTGACTTTGGAAGGTTTGAGTTGACTATGTATTTTTATGTATTGAAAACTTGTTTTTGTTTTATGTATGAAAGTTTGTGTCTGTTACTATTTAATGTACTGCTGCTCGTCTTGGCCAGGACACTCTTGGTAAAAAGATTTTTAATCTCAATGAGGTTTCCCTGGTTAAATAAAGGTATAATAAAAAAATCAAATAAATAACTCATGCAAAAAAAAAGTAAATTTTAAGGTAAATGTAACTTTAAAATGTCAATAATCAAATATCAAATGCAAAATGCTGGTTTTTTCCTGGTTATTTTTTTTTCTCTTGTGAGCGTCAGTCTGATATTGCAATTCCCGCTGTGACCGCTGAGTTAAGTCACAGTGCAGCCCTGTTTCTACTGACGGCACTAAAGCCTTAGAGTGTTTAATCATTCTTTGTCTGTAACTGGGGGTTGGAGCCTTTCCCAGAACACTTTAGACATGTCACCAGTTCATTGCAAGGCTGATATATGGGGAAAAAAACAAAAAACAAAACAATCCCTCACATATTCACATTTATGTTTGATGTAGAGAGACCTATTCACATAATAAACTGTGTATGAAGCTGAACTACCTGGAGAGAACCCACATGGACATGGCAGAACATGATGAGACTTAGGAACTGTACTGGAGTGAAGTGCACTTTTCTTCAGTCTAATAATTATGTCAGCTATTTACTTATTTTACAGTTTTGCATATTTTTCAGCAGTAAATAATAATATTAGTAGTAGTGATTAGTAGTAAATAGTATTGTCCCAAATACCATTTGTGATTTCTTGGAATTAAGAGAGAGTAATTATAATTTCAGAGATCTTCATATTTGTGAATGGACTAAAGTGAGGACAAATGTGAAGTCTAGATGGACTGGGGTTATGGGTGTGAAATTATGGAATTGACCTGATGATGCATTGAAGTTATTCACTCCTTTGGCAGAGTTAAAAAAACAAAACAAACAAACAACAAAAAAAAGTTAGTTAGGAATATTGAATTGAGATGGTAGATATGTTTTGGTTGTTAATGATTTTTTTTTCTGTTTATGGTGTGAATGCTCGATGCTTGAAGCGGTACACGTTTAATTTAACGCAAGCAGTGTATCAGGTGAAAAGGATATGCCAAAAAATAAGCTTTTGCTTCTAGCCAGTTCCTTTTTTGGTTTTTATGTTTATTATAATTATTTTACTAAGTGCAATGATTGATGTACAAACCAAAAATAAATAAATAAATTCATTCATTCATTCATTCATTCAAATAACTCCATACAAACATGTACTTCAGACACACTTGATTAGAATAATTTGTGAAAAAATATTACAGTTCAGGATAATGAGTCTGCAGAGGTCAGACATGTACAACAGAAGGAAAATCAGTCAACACAGGAACATTGTTCTATGCTGTGACTATACAATATACTGTACAAACTAACTCAATAAATAAACTACTGTTGTCGATGAAGGCGAGTTGGGACTTCATGACTCACCTGATTTACAAAATGTGAAGTGTGAATGCATGTCATGGGTTAATAAAATGCCGTCCTCTGGAATGTGTCCATCATGTGCATTCATTCTGGTCGACCTCATTAAAGATGGCGTCACGCTGCAGTCATAATAAGCTCTGGTATCACTGTAGCTCCAGTAT